>NC_140589.1:789282939-789910939 GCF_964204655.1 Triturus cristatus
GTTAATTTTTCTTTTTTTTATTCTTTTTTTTTAACCCCCCCACCTCGCCACTACTGCTTCGTAGCTGCTGCTACTGAGAAAACTGAATATCAGAGGATTCCTAATCCGAAAGTAGATTGCTCTGTTACAGAAAAAGCTTATTTGATGAACAGTGCTTTTAACACCAAAAATTAGATACGGTGGGGCATATGTACAAGGAAATGTTGGAACCCCATCACCGCCAAAGCCAACCTCCACGAAGAAATGAAGGCCGCCGCCGACTGGATGAAGATCAGCCGTCTGAAGCTGAACTCGGACAAGACGGAGGTCCTCATCCTCGGCTCCAACCCTTCAGCCTGGGACGACTCCTGGTGGCCGACGGCACTGGGGGCAGCCCGACACCCACCGACCACGCACGCAACCTGGGAATCATCCTCGAATCAACGCTCTCAATGACCAAGCAAGTCAACGCCATCTCCTCCTCCTGCTTCAACACCCTCCGCATGCTCCGCAAGATCTACAGATGGATCCCGACAGATACAAGAAAGACAGTCACTCAGGCCCACGTCAGCAGCAGACTCGAATACGGAAACGCCCTCTGCGCGGGAGCCCGACCAAGCTCATCAAACGACTACAACGCATCCAAAATGCCTTGGCACGACTTATCCTCGATGTGCCACGACACGGCCACATCACCCCCCACTTGAGAAACCTGCACTGGCTCCCCGTCAACAAGAGGATATCCTTCAAGCTCCTCATCCACACACACAAATCACTCCACAAGACTGGCCCAGCCTACCTCAACAGAGGGCTCTCCTTCTACATCTCCAACCGTCAGCTACGCTCCGCCGACCTCTCACTCACCACCGTCCCGTGCATCCAAAGAACAACCACCGGCGGGAGATCCTTCTCCCACCTCGCCACCAAGACATGGAACACCCTCCCACTGAGCCTACAACAGACCCAAGACCTGCTGACCTTCAGGAGGATACTCAAGACCTGGCTGTTCGATCAGTAGCGCCCCCCCAGCGCCTTGAGACCCTCGCGGGTATGTAGTGCGCATTACAAATGATTGATTGATTGATTGATTGAACGCGGAGCAGCACCAAATTTGGCAGCACCGCGCTCCAACATTTCCAAAACGCAGGGATGTGCTGTATGTACAACAATGCACCCCTGTGTTTTCCCTAGTGCCTGCACTAAAATTAGCTGCCTAGCTTGCATCATAGTGCAAGGGTGCATGCCTTGCAAGGGAATGAGTGTTTATGTGCAGGAAGGTCTCCCTTCCTGAACATAAACAACCAATAATGGTGATTTGTTACTGCTATGCGCAGTATGCAGCACACATAGAAAAAGCAAAAACGGGGAAAATAAAAGTATTTCTCCTCATTTCGCCTTTCTAATGCCTGCTCTTGCATGGCGATAGTTTTTGCCTCTGCCTCGGATTTACAAATCCTTGTGAATCTGGGGCAGAGTCAAAAAGCCATGGGTGTTGCGTACCATATTTACAAAGCGGCGTTAAGGCACAAAATATATGCAGCAGGGCTTTGCGTCACAGGAACTTCGTTAAAAGTTACGTTCCAGTAGCGCAATGCCCTTGAAAATATGCCCCCTTTTTTTAAAACTGTTGTACTAAGCAGTCTTTATTATTGAATAGATTTTTGCAATAAATATAGGAGCTTACATACATTGCACCGCCAGTACGTTACTTTTTCCCATATTAAAAGTGACGCACCAGCGGTGCAAGGGGCTTGTAAATAAGCCCCATAGTAAGCACATTTTGTATCCTATGCATTTAAGTTAGAAAAGTGAGTGTAAGCATATTCGACAGGTGTTCATATAGGCTGGAGTTGAGAAGTAATATCCAAGAAGATACACTTCGAAAACCAGAAAGCATTATTTCAGTATTATGTAGTACATTTTACAGTACTCAAATTTATCTTTCATCAATTTAAAATTTTTCCATTTTTGGTGGACTTTAATGGTGCAAATGAAATAAACAGCCTTTCAATTTTTTTCACTAAGGAAAAAGTATCAGAAATGTTAATGTTTTAGTTTATGGCCGTCCGTGTAATTGTGCAAATTCAAAATTGGCAATGGCACACACTACACGATTGGTGTTAAACTCGTTCGAAGTCAATGATCACATATGCACACTAGAGGGCGCTATAACACAATATATGTGAAGATAAAACCTTGACCAATGTGTAACTGTTCGAATTAATAGTAACGACTAATTTCGGGACGGCAAAAGCGTCTATAATTTTTCTCCAACCAAATGAAAAAAAATCCCGAACAGACAGTGACAAGATGGCAATAATTCCATCAAAGGTTGAGCTCGTTGCCAATAAAAAGATGGCAATAATTCCAGCGAAGGTTGAATGATTGATTGTGACAGGATATGAGTCACGCCCATTTAACAGGAGAGTAGTAAGAATGTATGTAGCTGATGGCGCATTTTGGAGCACCCTTTTGCAACTATGAGGCATGTTTATGAAAGAGTTGAGTCGCCCTTGCCCCACGCAACGGGGCGCAAGAGCGACACAACTCTTAAGGTTGATTTATCAAGCCACGCAAGGCCACCTTGCGTGGGCTGGCATGGCTTGATAAATCTAGAGTAACACAACGCAACGTATCTCAAATTGCTGCATTTTGTTACTCTGCCCCAGGGAGGCGTTCTATGGGTGGAGTGTGGGTGTTTCCACGCATACACAGAAGGATTTTGGTGCAGTCCCAGATTTACCATCAGTACTAGACCTGGGGATGCGTCAAAATGCTACGCCTCCCCAGGGAAGGTATAACGAGGAGAAATATGTTCATTTCCCCTTGTCACTTCCTCTTTCTATGTGTTCTGCAGCACACATCGAAAGAGGAAAATGCCTTACGGGACTGTTTTTGTGCAGGAAGAAGGGTGTCCCTCCTGCACAAAAACAATCCTGCTTTCGACGCAGGCAGCCTTGCACAATGCCTCCACTCTGCTTTAATCCATGCCCCTCTGCTTTATTCCACGCCACTCCACTCAATGCCACTCTGCTTTATTCCACTCTGGTTTACTCCACCCACCTCTACACTGCTCCGCTTTACTCCACACCACTCCACTCAACGCCACTCTGCTTTACTCCACGCTGCAGTACTCCACTCAGCTTTATTCCTCTCAACTCTGATTTACTCCATGCCACTCTACTTTACTCCACACCTCTCTACTTTACTCCACTCCAATCAATGCCACTCTGCTTTACTCCACTCACCGCCACTCTGCTTTACTCCAATCCACTCTGCTTTATTCCTCTCCACTTTACTCCACTCCAGTCCTCTTCGCTTTACCCCACTCCACTCTGCTTTACTCCACTCCACCCCACTCCACTCTGCTTTAGTCCACTACTATATCTTGATGCATGGCAGCGCAGCAAGCCTTTCTGCTGCACTGTGTCTAAATAAAAGGGCAGAAATGCGCTGTTTCTTCAAAATACGGTGCATTCCTGTCCTTCTCTCCTGCGTCGGCACACAAATGACAGCCATGAGCCAAATCAGACACCCTTGTGCCCTGTTCCATGGGTGCCTGCATTGTGGGGTGATTGTTTTTGGGAAGGAAGAACATCTTCCTGCACAAAAACAATAATTGATGGCATTTTTCTCTTTCTATGCATGCTGCAGAATGCAGCACACATAGAAAGAGGAAGACATTAGGAGAAATACAAGTATTTCTCATCATTACACCTTCCCTGGAGAGGTGTAACATTTTGACGCATTCCCAGGTCTACCACTGATGACCAACCATAAATGCCTCCCTGGGGCACAGTAACCAATGCAGCGATTTGCAATATGTTGCTTTGTGTTACTCTAGATGTATCAAGCCTTCCAAGACTATGAAAGGCGGCCTCAGGGGAGGCCTAGGATTCTGATGCATTCCCAGTTTTACAAAACATTTTAAATCTAGGAACGTGTCAGATTCTATGGATGTTGCGTGGCAACAACCATGGAACACCCCTTTCATGCAGAGTAATGCGTGAAAGTTGTTAATATTTATATGGCCATGAAAAGTCACACAGGATGACTTTACATGGCCTTGTTAATATGGACAAGCCCATTGGCTGTCAGTACGTCAAAAGAAATGATGCACTGGAGGAGCAATGGGCTTGTAAATGAGGCCCTTCGTGCTCACAGTTGCTCTGCTCTATGCACTGGTGCCAAAGCTCCACTTTAAATTGAGGAGTGCCAGGGATTACAGATCAACATGAGGGCTGTACAGCGTAGTGGTGCTTAAAGCTTGGTGGGGGCAAATGGAGGATTTTTTCTTTGTCTCCTGTTGTCTAGTCATAGGACGACAGGGAGGCAGATGGATTTCAATGACTTTCCTACAAATAGAGAATGCTACTTGTGGGGAAGCGGGCCGCCACTCATTTATTTCTCTCCTTGTCTTGTCCCCTTCTCCCTTTCTCACGTCCAGCCTTCTTTGCTAAAGTGGTGTCCAGTATCCAGGGGAATTGTCAGGGAGATTTGTACTTATTGCCCTGCCAATGACAGAACAGCTTTTATGCAGGAAGTACTATTTTCTAAATAGGCATGGCTTCAAATCATTTGAGAGCATATACCAGAGTCTGATATCTGATGCTCTCTATGCAATGCATTGCTTCATGTGACTCGCTGTCTGGGTGGAGAAATCTGCATATAAAAAGATAGGACAGGTCCACCTTTTTATGTGCGTAGTTTCCGCCACAAGTGCTGAGTCTACGCAGTCGTAAAATTACTATAAGTATAATTAACCTCGTAGTTCCTGAATACCCCCAAAATATGGTAGAATTAAAAGAAAGTTTGCCTTTGTGAGGTTTCCCAATGGCTTTACCAAAATGACTGGATGGCCACAATTGAGCTAGAGTCTTTATTGCATAGTAAGGCCTTATACCAGTTTCTTTGGAGACTTATATCTGATACAATGGAAATACGTTCAGATATCTTTATAGAGATTATGTTCTAACAGTGGGATTTTTAACTTTGTTTACTAAAAAGGCCAAAATAAAATACATTACGAATGTACGGACAAGGTATATGTAAAAATATTATGTGGCTAACCCTAACCTCTCCTTGGGGTAAGGTGGAACTGGTCACCTTTTCATATTGGTAAGGTGTGACCAAACTTCCTGACATCCTTTCTCATAAATTCTGATCTGGACTAATATGTTGGTTTTATTGGCAACAGAATTTCTAGCAAGTTTTGAATGTTGTGTATTCCATAAGATTTAGGGGCATATCAGCAAGGGTCGGCGATAATTATTGCTCAGCGCTCTTAGCGCGAGGATAATTATCGCCAGCCAACTCTGAATTTTGTCGCGGAGATAGCATGCTATCAGCAACGCTTATCTCCAAAGCAATATGATTCAGAGCGCAAGCTGCCAATAGTGAGATTATCGCTGGAAATACAGCGATAATCCCACAAGGTTTGGCGATAGCTTGCTGATAGGGATAGACATACTTAGCCATGATATCCACCTTACATAGGATATCATGGCTAAGTCAGAAAAATACCAGACGTAAAAAAGTAGCGTTAACTGCGGTTCGCGCTGCTTTTTTTATCGCTAACAGTGTTAGCGATATCATTCATAATAGGAGAAATGTCGCTTAGCGACATTTCTCCTATTATTTTACTCAGGAACTCCCCCTTTGCATCTCATTAGAGATGCAAGGGGAAGCGTAGAGTAAAAGGGTGCTAACATACGAATTTGTGTGTTAGCACCCTGTTGCTGATAGGGCGCTAGTTTTATCTCTGCTTTTTTGTCTTTTAAAGCCAAACAAGCAGAGATAAAGCCTTTGTTGATATGCCCCTTAGTGTCTAATAACCTCTGCTAGGAGATAACAGTTTGTAATTATGGTAATTGAAGATTTCTCATACCTCTAATTAAGACGAGGAAAACTGGTTTCAAAGTAAGAAAAGACACTGTGAGCGATTTAAGTTTGGGTGGTTGGCCAGTCTTCTGCAAGGGCAACGCAGTAAATTATTCTATCACCCTGGCGTAGGAACCTACTAGCAAATTTCAAAATGTCTCTTGGCCCGCTAGACATTTCAAGCATTGTCAGAAACTGCCGTCAAGTTGGTTCCTGCCATTGCATTGTAACTTTGATGGATGGCTCCGTCCAACATGACAGAGCCATCTGGTAAAGTTATTTTTATTTTCAAACAGAAAAATCCCAAAGTAGGATATTGTTTTTTGACAATAAAAGAAACAATGCCCCCCTCACCATGGGAGTTTTCTCCCACGGCGAGAGGGCATTGAGCACTCTTCAGTGCCCCTTAATGGCAGGCTTTTCATGGCAGCGATGGGCATTGAAAACAGCAATATGTCTGCCCATCCAAATTAGGTGAGCGGGCATATCGCCTATTATCGGACAGCCCTTACTGCGTCGGGTTATTGGAGAAGCTTGACCACAGTGAAGAGGAATTAATCTCCGCCATCGTCAAACCATGGTCCGACCGTATTTAAATCAGCCGGGCTTACCATAGTCTTGGTGGGGAGGGAACTCAGTCGTCATTGCAACGGAGTTCCCTCACTGCCAAGTTCTAAATAAAGCCCTTTATTCTGGACAACACACGGAAAGGCAGCACAGGACGATCTTTCAGAAACTGACAAATTGTTGAACCAGTTTTAAAGGTAACACATTCCGAAATATATAGAGGCCGATTTACAAGCCCCTTGTGACACTTTTACGCCGCCGTTGCGTCACGTTTGTGACGCAGCGGCGACGTAAACCATGCGTCACGTTGCGACTTATTTACAACGTGACGCATCTAGGCAGATGCGTCACAATGTAAAGCCCTGCGCCACATGAAACCTGCGTCAGGTTTCATGTGGGCGTTCTGTCGCAGGGTGGGCGTTCCCTCACAGGAAAGCCCAATAAAACTGACTCAGTGAAATCTACAAGAATTCACTGAGTCAGTTTTACGACGCTGCTGTGTCAAATCCTTACGCCTGCTTGAAGCAGGCGTAAGGAGTGACGCACCACGTTAAGTATGGGTGGCCCCTGTGCATTGCAGGAGTTGCGTCGCATTTGCGACGCGACTCCAGCAATGCGCCGCCTGTACGCCACAAGATGCGTCACGCATCTTCCCCTCCTTGCACCATGGTGTGCCGCATTGTAAATGCGACGCATCTGTGGTGGCGCAAGGGGGGGATTACGTGACGCATCTGTTCTGGCGCATCCCTGCTGATTTGCAGAGATGCGCCAGAAGTTGTAAAGCTGCCCCAAAGAACGTAAACATAGCATTCTAACACCAATCAAAAGTAGAGATAACATTTCTGTCCTTCCCAGCAGAACAGGCACAGACACATAAGACAAACATGATGAGACAGAAGAAAACAAATGCTATAAAATACATGAAGGACTAGATAAACAAGCAGAGTTAATGAAACAAGCCATAGTCTGTTAAGGAGGAGCGCATAATAATTGAGCGAGCCTCTCTGTTCTGTACATGTTGCTGCTGTTCATGCTCACAACCCGCACTCAAATAGAGAACGACTTCCAGCATTTCCTCCTTCACCTTCCATTTTTCCAATAATGTTCTCCAGATTCTTTCACTGCCCATTTGACAACTCCCCAGAATGTTTTGTCATTTAATCAACCACCATCTCTTTACCATACTATAAAAAGGCCTTCTTCAAACTGACCAATAATATGACCTGCACAACATCACCCACCTTCATAAAACATGCCTCGGCACTACTCACAGAATCATACCTCAGCTTGCTCTTCTTCTGGGAAACCCGGTATATCATCTACCCATTCCTCATTCCTTAGTCCAAGAGCCTCAGATTTCACACAGGTCAACCATGGAGGACTCCACACATTATCAGCTTCTTTTCTTTATAATGTGTTGAAAGGTACCACTCCTGGTGTGTTAGGTGATGATTTAAGAATTGAACACAGCATGGATCTGATGGCATCTAACAACATACTTCTACTACTCACACCCCATCTTACACACTCATACTCAGGATATTGGCCATCTTGGAAATGCTCTTGCCTTAACTGTGATATAGACTACACATTCTGTGGCCCATCCCACTCCCACTCTTTTCTAAAAATAAAACATCAGGGGCTGTATTACATAAAGTGCCCAGGCGGCGCAACAGGTGTTTGCGCCCGCTTTGCGCTTCCCCGGGGCACTTTGGTATGACTGAAGGGGCCGCAGACGCTTGTGCCTCCTCTTCTCTATTACCTCAAGTGCTGGTGCACATAAAGCGCCAGCACCATCTGCAGGGGGCGTTCCCTCATTTGCATGGGGGCATACCCCTTGCAAGTGGGGGAAACCCTTTGCCTCTGCGCCTGCGCCATGTTTCAGACACGGGCGCAGAGGCAAAGAAGCCCTCAGGAGGCTCACTCACAGTGCGCCACCTTAAAGGTGGTGCATAGGGAGTGTGCCTCCTGATGGCAGCTCTCTAACAGGGGAAAAGGAGTTCCATGGACCCCCAGACATCCCCTTACAGGTGGGTGCTGTCACTGACTGCACCTGCCTGCAAGGGGATCTCTAATCCCCTTGAAAAGTGCAGGCGGGTGCTGCCTGCACAGTGAACACACAGAGCAGCTGTAAAGCAGCTGCTCCGGTTTTCACCTGAATGTGCTGCTCCCAGAGCAGCACAAGTTTGCGCCTGCCCTGATGGCATCGCATTCATGGTAATATAGCGCATTTTCACTGTTTGCGCCCGGAGCAAACCATGAAAATGCGCTTTTAACATAATACGGCCCCATGGATGTATTTTGTACTTTATTATCAGAAAGGAGTTCAGCAGGACTACCTTTCCTGCTGAAAACATCAGTGAGAACAATCTATAATCATTCTAGTGTGCAGGTTCCTGACAAATCTCAATTCAGTCCACTTTGATCTGTGATCTATAAACACCATTGTAAATGTATACACTGCCTAAAGAACATGATGGACCAGATACATTCCAGTTTTCTTCCAAGCCATTTCAGGAGCAAATCAATTTTTGGAATGGATTGTACATGTTTTAGGGATTTGTCACAGGTCTCACAAACAGCTCACATCCCCACTGAGGCCCCTTAAACCAATATTAGTTACACACCCTCTTTTTATTAAGGGGAATATCCAAATGGCCCTCTTGCACAGTATCAAACAATATGCCTCTGAAAACAATTCTGGGTATTAAGAAATGTCCTTGAAATAATAAACCACCCTCAGTCAAGTACTCTAACTTAAACATCTTGAAAGGCTGCAAATTCTGTGTCAGACCTTTATATCTGGGCCATCCATTCTTATGATACTCAATCATCTTACACACTTCCACTTCTTCATCCACATCCAGTGTCCATTTTTGTTCAGAAATAGTCCCCATTACCACCGACTGCCCTAGGTATCAAGCATTCACAAACATATAATCTACCATCACTTTTCTCACACTAATAACTCTCGATCTTCCCCCCAGAAGTCCATATAGACAGTCTGCTTTTTTATTGTGTGCGTTGGAATTGCCCGACAACAAAGTCAAACTCCTGCGGTTTGGAGCACACTCTCACTGACGTCAACATTGCTTTGGATGAATGCAAAGGCATGCCATATAAATTTAGAGTTAAGAGCTTCTGGTCTGAAAAAATGTAGGCCATATTTATCAAGGTTTTGCGGCGCCCTTGCGCCATGCAAGGGGGACGCAAAACCTAAGTGAGATCTATTAATCTGCACATGACTTGATAAATCTAGAGTTAACGCAAGGCAGCGCAAATTGCTGCTTTGCTTTACTCTGCGGCAGTGAGGCGTTGCATCGGTGGAGCGTGGGTGTTCCCATGCATCCAAACATAGATTGTGGTGCATTCCCAGATTTACCATTAGTGATAGACCTGGGAATGCGTCAAAATGATACGCCTCCCAAGGATAGGCTTAATGAGGAGAAATATTTCTGTTTGTTTTTCCTCTTTCCACATGTGCTGCCTTTTCACACACAGAAAGAGGAAAATGTCTCTCAAGAATGTTTTAGTGAAGGAAGGTGTCCCTTCCTGCACAAAAACACTCCTGCTTACAACACAGGCACCTTTGCGCCATGGTGCAATGGTGCCTGCGTTGGCACTATGCATCCAAAAGTGCTTGTCAAAATTAACCTTCTGCCAGGCATAAACTTTCCTTTTTAATTCATATGTCACCCCTAAGGTAGGTCCGAAAAGCTCAGAGGGCAGAGTGCATTGTATTTAAAAAGTAGGACATGTGCTTTTTAGTTTTACATGTGCTGGTAGTGAACAATTCCTAAATTTGTTTTTCACTATTGCAAGGCCTATCTCTCCCATTGGATAACATTGGGCAAACTTATTACATTTCATAAGTGCTAACTTTTGCTTGGGAGCAGATATGCGGGTCCTCACCCCGAACCTATAAAAATGTAATTCGGAGTCTGCATGAGTAAAATTGCCTACTGGATCCCTCAAAACTGCCTGCAACTGAACAGCTAAAAAACCGAGATCTTTCTATTCGGCAATGCCTTCTCCTACTGGACCGATGATCGCCACCTGAACTGGTTGCTGCCCCACAACTCAAAAATGTTGTAAAAAACACCTAGGCATCTTGATAGATGATAACCTCACAATGAAAGAGGAGGTTGGGCCCAAATGCGGGGCCTGTTCCAGAAGCATAAAAATGCTTAGAAAGGCAATACAATGGCTAGCTCTCCATACTAGAAAAACTCTCGCACAGGCCTTGGTAGTCAGCTGCCTGGATTACGGAAATTCCCTTTTGATTGGAGCAAATGAAACTCTCCTAGCAAAACTTCAGGTAGTCCAGACTACAGCAGCATGCCTGGTTTGTAAACCTCCTCCCCGCACTCCCTTAGAGCCTACCCTCGGATCCCTTAACTAGCTCCAATCAGGACACACAACATCTTTAAGCTATTATGCCTGGTACACAAATCCCTCAGAAAAAAGGCCCTGTTTATCTCCAAAACAAACTTCACTATTATCATCCTACATGACATTTGAGATCAAAAGACAAGCACTTGCTCTGCCCCCTCCGCATTCGCACAGTGAAACACGGCAGCCACTCTTGTTCCTACCTTGGCCGTCATTACTGGAACATACTTCTCAGCACATTCACAACTGTTCTGAAATCGCCCACTTCGAAAAGATTCTTCCAACATGGTTATTTTAACCTCCTGTTTCCCTTCTTTTCACCTTACCTAGATTGTGTCGCAGTAATCAGATACCCCCATGGGGGTGATTCATTGTGCTATATCAAGTACTTATAACATACCATAACATAGGGATATCAAGTTTTGACTCAAACGAATTGTAATTTAAAACCCTCCTTATAGTAAAGTTGGAGTTTAAGTCACGATTCAGAAACTGGCACTTTTAGAAAGTTTGAATTTTGTTGTCCTAATCATTTGGTGCGAGCAGCCTTGCCCTGTATCAGGACTGAGTGGCTTGGCAGATGGCCTTTGTGTATTCTCCCAGACAATGAGACATAGGGGACAAGGTGTTGTGAGGATGACCCATCCTGCCCGGATGGTTGGGCCGGAGTTGTTCCCTGCCAAACTTACATTTCAAAGGGCTGCCTTCCAGCACACACACAAAGGGACTTGACATCAGTCTTTTGTCACCCTTAGACCTCTTGGAGTCTTGGCATGTGAAGGAACTTTCAGAACCAAATGTGTTGGGTAGTCAGGATGTAACCCACACTTCAAAGGTTGATGCCAGGTATGAATACTGGACCTCCTGAACCACCACTGCAGTACACTCCTGGACCTCTGGCAGCATTCAAGAGGACTGCCTTGTACTGCAGAGTGCTTCCCTGATGTTAGAGCCCTATCTTGTGCCCCAGAGGTCTGCCCTGTTGCTTGAGGCCTGCCTAGTTTCTCAGAAAAGTGACCTGCTGCTACCAGTGGTTTTCCTTGTTTCTCTGAGGACTGCTCTGCTGCTTGAGGACTATCTTGTTTTTCAGAGGACTGCCCTACTGCTTGAGGCTTGCCTCGCTTCTTAGAGGACTGTCCTGATGCTTGAGGACTGCCTTGTTTTTCAGAGGACTGCCCTGCTGCTTGAAGCCTGCCATGCTGCTTGAAGGAGAGATGACCCTCTTCTTGATAGTAGGCTATCTGAGTGACTCCAAGGATCAGCCGGCTGACCTCATGGTCTGAGCTTTAGAGACACAACATGCTCAGAGGCCTCCCTGCAATGGCCCAGCTGATTGCAATCATTTCATTAGTCTTTATTATCGATCATTTTCATCATATAAAGACAGTTACAAAATGCACATTTCATACAAGATTAAAAATAAGAAAAAATGTCTAAAAACACAGATCGGTTAAAAACATAAGATGAACACAATACTAAAAACTATTACCTCCTATTTCTAATAATCCAGGCCCAACCTAAAAATTTGGCCACTGCCACTACAATACATTCACTGGTGTCAAATCTTAAGATATTTAGTGCCTCAAGCCCTTGTCTGGTACCCAGAGTGCGACATAGGGGTTTAAGCCATTTGGTCCGGGGGGCGGCATATGCCGGACAAACGAAAAATATATGACCCACTGTTTCCGGACAATCTATACACCAACGACAGGAATCGGAGGTAACACCCTTCCATTTTTTTGTAAATGATTTAGTAGGTAGGCTGCCAACCCTCATTTGATGATAGAGCTTCCTATCGATGGGTCTAGTAATGGTGTCCCAGTAGGCTTCTAAAAGAGGGACATTTTTCTCCACGAGAAACCTACCAGACAGAGACTCCACTGGGGCTAAGGTTAGTTGTTTTTGATTGACCATTCACCAATAAAGGCTTTTTAAAACTTTTTTGGGGAGGAAGGTATTGGAAACTGGATCGGTCCAAAGGGTACTCAGGCCCATGGAATCCAATAGTGAGCTAACTTGTTTAAACCAATGGATATTGCCGGCGCCCAAAATGGCACGGACGTCCAGGAAAGCCTTTGCGTATGGCCCTAGTTCCGGGATCGTCCATAGTCTCCTCCAAAAAGCCAATGGTTTAAACCTGGCAATGTCTTCAAAAGAATGACAGCCGAGGTCAAGCAATAACGGTTTCACTGGGGTAGAGCAAGGGAGACCCGTAAGAAGCCTAAAAAATTTATATTGGGCCTTGACCAAGGGGGAAAGATCAGAAAAACCCCAAAGTTCGGCGCCATAAAGGATGGCTGAATTGATCCTGGCATTGTAAATTTTGATGGCGGGACCTATTGTTTACATCTGGGATTGTTTTTGTTCTTTTACCAAACACCCCGAAAGTTGGGCAAATTTAAGGGATAAAACATCTATTTGTGGCTTCCAATTCAGTTTGTTTTCGAAAACAACCCCTAAATAAGTCATGACTTGGGCACGTTCAAGGGTGTCCTTATTCATGGTCACATTACCAGTTGCGCATTTCCCTTTATTAAAAACCATATATTTAGTTTTCGAAACATTGACTGACAGATCAAAGTCAGAGCAGAAGTTAGTGAAAACATTCAAGGCTACCTGTAAGCCGGACAAAGTCTGCGATAGAAGAAGGGTGTCATCGGCAAACATGAGGAGTGGAATTTTTGTTCCTCCCAGCATAGGGGCGTCCGTAGGCGTAGATAAAAAGTACTTAACAACACTGTTAATAAATAACAGAAACAGTGTCGGCGCCAGGACGCATCCTTGCCTGACTCCCCTGTTAACTTTAAACCTATCGGTGACCTGTCCTTGATTCCCCCAACGTACTTGGGCGAAGTTGTTGTCATGCAACCTGATAACTAAATGTAGGAGGTCAGCAGGCAACCCTAACTCTGCTAAAACCGCCCAGAGTTTAGTCCTATTGACTAAGTCAAAAGCTGACCGAAGGTCAACAAAAGCGGCGTACAAAGTACCGCCGCAAAGGTAAACCGTTTTCCAGACGATCAGTTGGAATTTGAACGCCTGGTCGATGGTACTAGTGCAGGGTCTGAACCCGGCCTGCAGGGGCGAGATGGTGTTCTCCTGCTCTATCCTAGTCAGGATTCTAGCCAGGATCATCCTAGCTGTGATTTTTTGGACCGAGTCAATTAAGCTAATCGGGCGGTAGTTCCCTGGGCAGGAGCGATCACCCTTCTTAAAGATGGGCAAGATTTCAGCGCCCATCCAGGATTCAGGAATGGCGGCCCCCTTAGCTATAGCGGTTGCCATGAGTGCGATGTAAGGCACCCAATTTCCAAGGTCAGATTTAAAAAGGTCCGCTGGGACACAGTCAATACCTGGAGCCTTTCCGCTGGGAACCCTGGATAAAGCCAGCTCAACCTCTTTACAGTCAAATTAAAAATTCGAGGGAGGGAGCGTTACCTGGAAAATTGTAGAAGCGGTCACTTCTTTCAGATTCGGATCTGAGAACTGGCGTTCGAAATGAGACACCCAGACGTCAGGGAGTACATGGTTGGAGGGGGTCTGTAAGCACGGAGAATTTCCCCATTTTACAATTTGCCAGAACAGAGTCAAATTCCTCTGTTTACTGGCAGCCAAAAGATCATTCTGTTATAAAGAAGTACGGGAGTCCATCAGTTCATGTAAGATACTTCTTTAATGGTAGCTTAGTTCCATCATAGGTGGTCAGGATAACAGGAGGAAGTTAGATAGTACAAGATCAGCCCCACCAGGAGCAAGCTCCATTCAGCTCAGCCTGAGTACACCAACTGCCAAACTCCTCTGGAGAGACACCCAGGCATTCCATGATGTCATACAACATTCCAACCCCAACAGAGCTGAGCAGTAGAGAAAAGCTAGCAAGTAATCTACAACACATTCCAATGATCGTTGTCCCAATCTTTTTTGGCCAGAGCTTTGGCCGAACTATAATGCTTCCTAGCAAGACGAATATTTGCCTGATTTTTGGATTTGATGGCAGATTTCAGTTTGCTATAAGACTCACGACAAGCCTTGTTATACCAAGAATTAGACTTGTGACTAATAGATTTTCTGGCCTTACAAGGCTTGGAGAAAAGGGACTTAAGGTCTGAAAATAATTTCTCGTGAATAGAGGTGGACTCGGCTACGACTTCCTCGTGGCTCAGAAGAGATTGGAGGTCGGCCACCGCTCGAGAAACTTTAGAACTGATCACGGAGAGTACTACGCTGTCTAGGGCAACCTTGTCCCAACGCACTCTCCGTTGATTGTTGGTTAAAAGGGCAGTAGCAGTAACAATCTCTGTAGGTATGTTTATGGGGGCTGAACACAGTAGAAAGTTCAGGGCAAGGGGATTGTGGTCGCTCTCTGGGCGATCCAAGATCGCCATGTCGCTTAATAGGTTCCAAAACTCAACTTTAATCAAGGCATAGTCGATTCTGCTACTACGTCAACCATCGGAAAAAGTGACCTTACCAGTCTTATCCGAGGGAGTCCGACCATTTGCTGCCCTGAATCCGCGCTCCATACACAGGGACATCCACTGGATGGCAGATTCGGTCCACTTCTTGATGGGTGGAAGGTCGAGTAGGGGGATATTCAGGATTGTGTCCACTTCCGTTGTAAGTGAGTCCCAAGCAAAGAGCAGCGGCTCAAAGCAGCAATTTAAATCGCCCACTATTACCACATTATTGCAAGGGTTGACAGTTTCCAAAAAACCATCCAGTTGGAGAAAGGTATTAGTACCTTTACCACCTGGAAGGCCCCTGTTGTATACATTAATAATCAGGGTGTCGGGTTCGTTTTTGTGTTGTAACAGAATAATCAAAATATCAGGGTTATCAATTGATAACTCAGTAATTCTGTAGATTAAACTTTGTCTTACCCAGATGCAGAGACCACCTGAGGGGCGGCCCCTTGACCCACCAATAGCCGCTTTATAGAAGTTAACATAACCAGGGAGATATATGGGATCCACAGCCCACGTTTCCTGGAAAACGAGAATATCGTGGGTGGTTACCCATGAAGACCATTCCTCCATTATTATTTTACTCCGTAAACCAGCGATATTCCAGGAAACCATTTTAAGATTTGGGGGGTTGGTTAGGCCTGCCAACTTGACTAATGATGGACCCAGGGCAGCGGGGAGGATTTCAGTAATACCATCACCCCTGCACACGTGTTCAGATAAACTGGAGGCAGTTAGTAAATATAGCGGATTATCTGAAAGCAGCATAGTAGTACGGGTCGCCGACACTGGGAGGGGGGATTGTGGTTAACAGAGTTAGTAGCCTGGGAAATATCCCGGCAATCCAAGGCTGGAGACAGGAGATCAATGTTTCTATGGGACACGTTAGAAAAGACACAAGCAAAGGTGGAATGAGTGACACCCAAACCCCGATGGGCCCCCCCACGCCCACCCCAACTGCCCGGCCCCACACTGATGGAACAATCAGGGCCCGCAGAGGTCGTGTTCGCGTAGCCCGAAGAGGTTGGAGGAGTTGGCAGTCAATCAACCCCCTCCAGAGAATTCAAGGGTGCAAAATGATTGAGCAATGGGAGGTGAGAGTCCAATCTGGGCGGGCAACGGGCACCCCTAGTAACCCTTTCCCAACCGGTGAACAATGTACCCGGTGTATCATAGGGGTCACGAGGGTAGAAGTAGGACAAGTTCACAGTAGATATACCAGTGGCACTCAAGATGTTAGGCAGGGAACAAATATGGCTCACCACCATTGGATTTCGAAAATTAATAATTACACAATCACCCTCCACATTCTTAACCCTGGTACCCAACCAACTCACCCTACGTACAGTCAAGATTTCAGCGCTAGTTCTTGATGGCAATGGCCTATTATTATTTAACCAATGAATCACTTTGTTCTTCAACTCAGTATGTGACTCAAACTTTTCCTGAGGAAGCCTTGGAACGCCTACCAGTGTGACAGTATAAGGTAAGGACTCTCTAGGGAGGTTAATACAGGGAAGTTTTAAAAACGAGTCTGCACCCTTGGAGGAGGGCTGTCTAGAAACATTATTGTCATTGCTATTTCTGACATCGTGGTTTCTAGCTAATTGGGTAGGCGAAACAGCACTGGTAGGTGGGTGGGTGACTACCACAGCTTGTTCATTGTGGGTGGGTGGGAGGGAGGGTACTTCGACCATGGGAGTGAGGCCATTTGGGACTGGCCCCGTTTTAGCAGCAATGGCAGAGTTTGTTAAAGTCTTGGGATCAACAAGGGGTGTGGTAATTTTCTCCAAAAGAGACGTATTTATAAGCACCATGCTCTCTAGTTTCTCGATGGAGGTGGAGAGTTTCTTGACTCTCTCATGAAGGGGAAGGAAGAAAGACTTAAGCAATTGATCCAAAAAATCAGGAGAGCAAATAGGCTGAGGGAAGGTGTTAGGCAAAGTGTCAGAGCAGTGAGAGGACATGGGGCTCCCGGCAACAGGGGATGTACAACAAGGTTAATGGGAAGAGGGGTCAGAACGAACATTTGCAAATTGGGACTTTTTGGAGACTTTGGTACGTTTACCCCTAGAGGGCACACCCGCACGCTTTCTTTTTCCGTTGATAGGCTTGAACTTATTTACCAAAGTCGGGGTGGCTGACCGAGGCTGCACGGTGGAAGGCAATGGGGGAATAGCACTGGGAATTAAAGATAGGCCACTGCCTTCGGGAATAGTAACAGTACCGGGGAAATCATCCGGAGGACTGTGTAAAGATATATTCAACATCCCAGGCGCATTGGTGTGCAACATATCAGAAACCGGAGGGACATTCCTGCATTCAGGGGAGGTGGCTGTCATAAAGTTGCCAAGTGACGATCTCTTGGCAGATATTTCTAATGACAATCGTTTTTCAGTTAAATTAATTTCATGTTCAAGGACCCGAGCAGCTCTGGTGATAAAATTGTCAAGGGTCCCTGAAATACAACCCCCCGTGTTACCCTGCACAATCTTTCTACCAGATCTTAAAGAGGTCATCTTCGGAAGAAGGAAGAGTGAGGGCAGGGGGACAATATACACAGTGACTATAAGCCCTAGAAGTGCAACTATTCCAGTGATCTGCAGTCGTAAAAGAATAAACAGTTCAATTGCAAAGTATTTGCAAAGCACAGTTTATAACCTAACTGATATACCACATGAACGAACTGATAGACAAACGATTGTACCTAGGAACAATGAGTCTCAGAGTCTCAGAGGGGTGGCCCGTCCCGTCCACACCCGGCCACGAACGGCTACAAACGGCCCGCTCTTTGCCCGGTCTTCGCCCGAGCTGCGTCCCGCGCGCGTACCGCTAGCGCGTCTGGGCTGGTGCGCTACTAATAGTTGGGAGATCGTAGAGGAGGCGGAGCCGGGAAGAGGAGCCAGGTGTGCTATAGGAGAATTAGCAGTGTGCACCCTGGGCCTCGCAGTCCCGTGTATTGAACCTCCTCAGCGCTTCCCTCCAGAATCTGCAAAGCGTCCACACAGGGCAAGTAGCAGCGAACCTGGTGATGTCCCAACACTTATGGCAGCAAAAAAAACAGCGAAGCCTACGAGCGGCTCCCGCGAAGCGGGGGCCGCGAGGCGTGGAGTAGGCAGGGGAGGCGGAGCCGGGAAGATGAGCCAGGTGTGCTATAGGAGAATTAGCAGTGTGCACCCTGGGCCTCGCAGTCCCGTGTATTGAGCCTCCTCAGCGCTTCCCTCCAGAATCTGCAAAGCGTCCACACAGGGCAAGTAGCAGCGAACCTGGTGATGTCCCAACACTTATGGCAGCAAAAAAAACAGTGAAGCCTACGAGCGGCACCCGCGAAGTGGGGGCCGCGAGGCGTGGAGTAGGCAGGGGAGGCGGAGCCGGGAAGAGGAGCCAGGTGTGCTATAGGAGAATTAGCAGTGTGCACCCTGGGCCTCGCAGTCCCGTGTATTGAGCCTCCTCAGCGCTTCCCTCCAGAATCTGCAAAGCGTCCACACAGTGATGTCCCAACACTTATGGCAGCAAAAAAAACAGCGAAGCCTACGAGCGGCGCCCGCGAAGCGGGGGCCGCGAGGCGTGGAGTAGGCAGGGGAGGCGGAGCCGGGAAGAGGAGCCAGGTGTGCTATAGGAGAATTAGCAGTGTGCACCCTGGGCCTCGCAGTCCCGTGTATTGAGCCTCCTCAGCGCTTCCCTCCAGAATCTGCAAAGCGTCCACACAGTGATGTCCCAACACTTATGGCAGCAAAAAAAACAGCGAAGCCTACGAGCGGCGCCCGCGAAGCGGGGGCCGCGAGGCGTGGAGTAGGCAGGGGAGGCGGAGCCGGGAAGAGGAGCCAGGTGTGCTATAGGAGAATTAGCAGTGTGCACCCTGGGCCTCGCAGTCCCGTGTATTGAGCCTCCTCAGCGCTTCCCTCCAGAATCTGCAAAGCGTCCACACAGGGCAAGTAGCTGATTGCTGTGTGGAACCTGCAAAAGGACTTGCCTGAGCCCTGCTGGCCTCTGCTAGAGTGAGGTTTGGATCCACAAGAGGTGCCTCCCTAGTCCCTGGACCCTTGGCTGGCATCATGGAGAACTCCTCCTGGCTTAACTGAAGGTGATATCAAATCTGGTGCAAAGCGATGCGAAGCCCGGCAAAGCTTTGCCACACAGCTAAAAGCTTCATCGGAACCGATGCCAGGTGATGCAAACCCCATAAAGCCTTGCTGTACAGCTGAAAGCTTCTTCGGAACTGATGCCGAGTGACATGAAGACCAGCAAGGCCTTGCTAAACAACCTCGTCAGAACCAATGCCAGACTATGCAAAACCTTGCAAAGCAACACTGCGCAGTACTCACACCAAGGACATCATTACAATCCTCAGCAGGCCAAACTTGGTCTTGTGCCCGGCCTGTGCTTCCTGAACTTGTTACTTTGTCCCGAACCAGCACAACCAGATACCCACAATTAGCGCTTTCTGCTTTTTGGTGCTACTTTTACTTAAACCCTATTAAAATTCCATATTCCCAGTTCTACTGATTGGATTTCTGTCATTCTGGTATCATTTTATTTATAAATGTACTCTATATTTCTAAATTGGCTTGGGATTCCTCTCATGTTGTGTTTTCACTTTATTACTCTTTGTATGCTGCATAAATACTTTACACATTTTCTCCAAGTTAAGCCTGATTACTTTTGTGCCAAGCTACCAGAGGGTTAAGCACAGGTTAATTTATTGACTTTTATGGTTTACCCTGACAAGGGCTGTGGCTGTTGCTTGAGAACGGTCTTCAGCCTCCTCAATCAAAAAAACTATTTCTTACAAGGGTCTTCCACTTTTCTGCTACTACCACAGCCTCCAATCTGTGTTTAATCACAGTGCCACCAGTGGTGGGCTCTATTCCTATTTCTCATTAATTTTCTTCCTATATGCCCTTCGAGGGGCAGGCTGACAATTTTCTCTTTTAACGATTGTGGCGGTATGATCTTGTCTCTCTTACATAACCTCCCATTGACTACACTTAACTTATTCCTGAATCATTGGTACATTTTCACATCATTGTCCATAACAATTTTCAGGCCAACCTTGTGTAATTAGAATCCTCAAGTGAATATGATCAAGTTTCACAGACTTTGTGCAATCACTCAAAGTGAAGGGAGCCAATGGGTAAAGCGGGCTGGCCCATTAGTTGCCAGATTGTAAGGGGGAATTTATTCTTCAAAATATCATTCCTGTATCCGAGAAATTAGAGACATGGCAAGGGGCATCTCCGACCACTCCCGGGTCTGGAACCATTTGGCGCTGGGGCGGGGAGGCAGGGGTAGGATAGCCCCCATAAACCCATGGCATCTTCGTGACCCAGGTTTGCATAAGGCCCTACTGCAAGCGATGCACTTGTACTTCCAAGAAAATGAGGGCACAGTTGACTCCTCCCAGACGCTGTGGGAAGCGTTTAAGTCAGTGACTTGGGGTCAAGCGCTCTCCCTGATAGGCACATAAGGACAGAATGAAGGAACTAGTAGCAGTAGAGAGCGCAGTCCTCGAACTAGAAAGGGACCTGGAGGAGGAGGTGACACCAGAGAGGCTCCACATCCTTAAACTCAAAAGAGTTGAGTACAAAGTGATAACAACGGAAAGGGCCAAATCCATGGGGAGGGAGACGGCGGGCAGAGTGTTTGACCTTGGGTACAAGGAGGGGAAACGAATAGCATGGCTGGACAGGAAGGAGCTCGCCTCCAGGCTACTTCCGGAATTAACAGAAAAAGATGGCCAATCCATCACTGACCCTCAGGCCATTGCCAATATGTTTGCTGCCCACTATAGTGACATTTACCAAACACACACATCCTACACAGAGGTGGACTCCCAGTCCCTCCTTAGAGACATTGCCCTTCATACTCTACAGTCCGAAGACTGGGAACTCCTAGACAGTGACCTCACCAGCGACGAAATAGCAACAGCGATCAGAAGTCTCCGGTCTGGCAAGGCACTGGGCCCTAATGGCCTCCCTATTTAACTGTATAAACTGGTACCAGACAAATTAGCTCCACATCTGCGGTCTATGTTTCCAGAGAGCAAGAGGAGGGGGACACTTCCGCGAGATCAGAGGATAGCCACACTCGTTACCATCCATAAAGAGGGTAAATCTAGGACAGATTGTACCTCACATAGGCCGATCGCTCTTCTGAATGACGAACCTAAAATCCTGGCTAAGCTACTGGTTAACCAGTTCAGTCAGGGTTCATGCCACAGCGTAACACTGCACTAAACCTTTGAAGAGTGCATGGAGTGATGGGTTGACTGGTGACGATACAAGAACCGGTGATTATAGTTTCACTAGATGCATAAATGGTGTTTGATACTATAGAGTGGCCCTACCTCTTTGCTGTACTAGCAAAGATGGGATTTGGGACTGAGTTTGTCCGCCGGATCAAGCTCCTCTACTCGGGGCCCCTGGCTCAGGTTGTAGTGAACAACCACAAATCTGGCATATTTGCACTAGGTCGAGGAACCCGACAGGTCTGTCCGCTTTCCCCCCTCCTCTTCGCTCTGGCCCTGGAGCCCCTGGCGGCCTGGGTCCATAGTGACTCGGTTATACGCGGACTCCGATGGACTGACGCATGGGAAGACCGTATCTTGCTATATGCAGATGACATCCTGCTGTTCTTAGCTTCTACTAAAGCATCACTGATTGCAGTGTTTGACATCTTTGCAATCTTTGGTAGGTTCTCTGGATACTCCATCAACTTGGGTAAATCACTCAACTATGTCCTCCATGGAGACCCTCCTGCCGTGCCTAAGGGCTGTCCTATCCAAATCACCACGGTGGGCTTTAAATATTTAGGGATCTACGTGACGTCCAATCCCCAGCTCCGCTACAACCACAACCTGCATCCACCACTGCAAAGACTCAAGCGAGATATCACTGCATGGAGGACACTTCCCCTCTCCCTGCTGGGCAGTGCGGGACTTTTTAAGATGATGTCCCTGCCTCGCTTCCTCTATGTGCTGCAAAACTACCCCGACCCAGTGCCAGACCGTTACTTCAGAGACATTGAGGGCTTACAGAGAGACTTGCTGTGGGGCGGGAAACCCCGGATAGCACTCAATAAGCTCACCCGCAACAGGTACGATGGTGAGATCAGCCTTCCCGACCTCAAGAAATATTATTGAGCAGCACACCTCGCTGCTGTTAATCACGGCACTTATCGCCAGATAGACGACCCGGGTTACTCCATGGACCGGTGGCTCCTTCCAGGTGGGAATTATAACAGATCCCTGTATTCTAAGACAAATCGATTCTCCCTCACTGGTCCGACCAACCACACTGTCCAGGTCTGGCACACAGCAAACAAAAGCCTTGGGTGGGATCGAAGACTGATGCTAGTAGCACCACTCTGGGACACAAAGAGATTAGGTGATCTCTGGCGGTTGAAGGGGTTTGATAAATGGGACCTCATTGGGATCTCAACCATTGGAAAACTATGGGTAAAGGGTGACGTAGTAACATTTGCTTCCCTGCAACAAAAATATGAGCTCGCCAACACAGAATACTTCCGTTACCTTCAAGTCCGACATGAGTTGCAGTCTCAACTACCTAAAGGCTCCTCCACCCCAGAATCCACGCCTCTGGAGAATAGACTGCTTGACGGATACCTCCCAGAGAAAGCAATCTCTCTCACATACAAAAAGCTGATAAACAATACGGCAGACCCTCTCCAGGGTACCAGGGTTAAGTGGGAAAGAGATGGCCTCGACATGGATCACGAGGAATGGCAGGAGTCACTGTCCTCCCTGAGGGAAGTGGACATTTCGGCCAGGCTACGGCTTGTCCAGCTTAAAATCTTACCCAGGGTATACATTACCGGAAGTTGCCTGGTTCAAATGGGAAGGGCAGAAGGGGGTGAATGTCGGAGACAATGTGGTCAGGAGGGAACATTTATGCATTTCCTATAGGAATGTGATCACATTCAGAGACACTGGCGGCAAATACATGCAGTTCTTGGCAAAGTATTGGGTCTGACCATCCGCCTTGAAGCGAAAAGGTGCTTACTGAATGTGTGGGAACCAACTGACCTAAACAGGAAGGGTAAGACCTGGGTAACACTGGGCCTCATGGCGGCTAAAAGAAATATAGCTCAGCTCTGGGGAGCCACAACCCCGCCAACCATAAAAGACTGGAAGAAACATATGGACTGGTGCATGTTCCGGGAGAAAACTGTATACACAGCGAGGGGATGCCCTAGGAAGTGGTCCAAAATCTGGGGGGCATGGAACACATACCGAGGAGAGATTTGTAGTCCCCCACGTAGCCACATCTCTGACAAATCGTCCTCACCATAGAGAATGTATCCAGTGATGTATCATTGCTTAATCCCTGTAGTCACAGTGTCTGTAAATATGTTGTTGACTGCATTCCTCCTGCTTGTGATATATCCACCTTAATTTGTGTAACTCATACCAATTCATGTTGTTTAATAAAAAAGAATTAGAAAAAAAGTATCATGCCTGTATCACATAAAGTTGAAGCAAAGAAAAGGGGCATCAACAATTTCAAGTTTAGCCTCCTTGTAGAGCCTTCTAGCAGGCCATTCATAGGATCTATAAACTTTGGGGCATATTTACAATAGAAGTTAATGCCACGCTCCGCCACGCCTGAAACGCAGTTCTGCACCATATTAACAACAATATTGTGCAGCCCTGGTTTTCCCCCTGTGCTGGCGCTATATTTCGCTGGGTAGCACCAATGCAGTCACCCGTGCACTATAGTGCAAGGGTGTCTGTGTTGCAGGGGAATATTGTTTATGTGCAGGAAGGTGTCCCTTCCTGCACATAAACAATCTTTAAATGGCAAACGTCATTTTAAATTTAATGATTGTTTATGTGCAGGAAGGGACACCTTCCTGCACATAAACAATCAAGGGCGTTTTTAAATTAAACCATTCTCCTCATTGCGCCAGGGTAAGACCAGGTTTTCCCTGGTCTTAAATTTGTCGCGGCGCCATATTTACACCACCCTTGTAAATATGGGGCAGCGTAGAAATAAATGAGTGTTGCGGTGGAACACCCACTGCAACTCCTATTGCCCTCCCCTTTCACCCTAATTATAGCGTGAAAGGGGGCCTTATTTACAAGGCAGCGTTAGGCCATGTTAAGGGGTTTAGCGCTGCCTTGTAAACAAGGAGAAGCCCCTATCGCCATCACAACGTCGTGAAAGGTGACGTTATAGTGGCTTGTAAATATGCCACTTACAATCTCAACATTGAGGGACAGATTTAGAGCCTGGGCAGCAGTAAATCAGCAACAGAAGCACATTTTCCTCTGCTAGTCAAAGATGCAAAAGAAAATCCCCAATATTAAAAGCTCAAAGCCAGGGCATGGTACTTGAATATGCCAACAAATGCTGTCCAGTTTGGGAAAAAACACATGACTGCTAGACCTAGAGCCTTAGAGTTGTCTTCCCCCAAACTTTTGCTGAACTTATTTTTGTTGCCCTTAGGCATTTTACCACTGTTAACCTGTGCTAAAGTGCTTTTGCTCACGACCATAGAAACATGGTTACATTTGCTTATACCCAATTGGCATATTTAATTTACTTATCAGACCCTTGTAGAATTGCATACCATATACCCGGCCTGTAAATTAAATGTTACCACTGTGGGCTTGCAGCACTTATTGTGCCACCCACTTAAATAGCACCTTAAAATATGTCCCATGCCTGACATAGCAGCCTGAGTCGAATTGGCATTAAAAACCCCCTTGCTAAGCCTTTAACTCCCCTTTTATTACACTTAAGACACCCTTTGGGTAGGCCATACATAGTCCACATGGCAGAGTTCTGTGTAATTAAAAGGTTGGACATGTACTTTCAAGTTTTACATGTCTTGGGAGTGAAAACCTCCTAATGTTATTTGTACTACTATGAGGCCTATCTCTCCACAGGATAACATTGGGGATTTCTTATTACATTTAAGAAGCCGTAATTTCCAAATGGGCGCAGGTAGCCACCTCAGGTTTGGTGCCTTTCGAACTGTAATGAAAAACACTATTTAATGGTAAAGCCGGGTTTTCTATTACAATTTTTAAATTGCTACTTTTAGAAAGTTGAATTTTTCCTGCCCTTAGCCCCTTTGCGCCTACAGCCTGGCTTGGGTCACATGACTCGGTGTAACTGACAGTCAGACTTAGAGAGAGGGCAGGCGAGTCAGGAAATTTCATGCACTTCAAAGCCACTGTCTGGAAGCTTCTCCCACCTTTGAGAAGTGGGGCACCATGCAATAAAAAGGAGACCTCAGACACCAACTCTTCAGTACACTTCTGGGCCTGTGGACTCTGACCAGAAGGACTGCTGTGCTGGTTAAAGGACTGCTACTCTGCTGGACTGCTGCACTGCTGTCCTCTTCCCTGGGAGAGAAGAACTGGACCTGCAACTTCATCTTGAACCCAGTGCTACCAGAGTGACTCCAAGGGCTATTCTGCTGGCTGCTAGACCTGAGTCTCAGGGACATTAAAGGCTCCCCACCATCCTGTAACAGCACCTGGACCCAGCCAATGTGAGTTCTTGACCCCCAAGGGATGCCTCTCATGTCCTGGACCCTTGGTGTGGCTTCAGAGAGCTTTTTTGAAGTTTTTGGGCTCCTCACGACCGCAAATGGGCTGTTTCACGCCAAGACCTTACTCCCGGCGCCACCATTCAACGTAAAGGTCCTGCAGTCACCTCTTAGCGCTTCAGCATTGACCGCTCACGGGGACTGCCAACGCGAAGCTCCAGCAACACCTGTGCTACTCCAGCAGTCTACCACAATGCTTTCCCTGCTCTTTGTGGCCCACTCCGCTGTGAACGGGACTCTCAGCGATGATCTGAGATGTTAAATGTAAGAAATTGGGTTGTTGGTTGACTGGAGTGTGAGCTCTGGTCAAGCAGCAACTACAATCATTGTCATGATGAGGCACAAGCCAACCCTAAATCAACCTGTGCTCAAACTTCTAGCAGCTTGGCACAGAGCAGTCAGACTTACCTTAGAGGCAATGCGTGAAGTATTTGTGCAACAGTAATAAAAACCACATAAGAAAGATCCCACACCAACCTAGACAAATAGTACCTTCTTTAATAAATAAAACAAGAACAAAACAACAAAAATCCAATTAGTAGAATTGAAGATATTCAATTTTAAAGATTTTAGAGAAAATGGTGCCAAAAAGCTCAAAGTCGCAACTGTAAATATTTGGTCCTGCCAGACAAAATCCCAAGTTCAGGTCGACTGCGAGGGAGCATGGGCCGGCTACAAGGACCGAGTTAGGTCCGCTGAACGAAGTAACTTACATCCTGGTTTGCAAAGCGTTATGAGGATCTGAGTCGAAGATGTGTCAGGCACCTGAAGCAATGCGTCAGTTTCAAGAATTGTGGAGACTCCAATGCAAAGGTCTGCATCGTTGTCAAGTATCCAGGTGACGGGGCTTGCAATGTGAAGTCCATAGTCGAGGATGTGGCGTGCAGACGGGGCGTCAGTTACAAAAGCTGAGAGGCTGCCATAGGGAGTCTGGCATCGTCGTCATGGCTGCTATCAATGAGGGATCTGAGGACACAGTGGCAGTTCCGAAAGCACTGCAGACTGCGTAGGAGATGTGGGTCTTTGCAACGGGTTAAATCCACGAAGCAGTGGGGATGCATCAGTTTTGCTCAGGTTTGCGCCGTGCAGCAGAGGAGATGCATCGGTTCCACTTGTACCACAGAGGCTGACAAAGCACATTAAGCTCGCTTCCAGGGTCCTGACTAGGGTGGCACAGCTTGGCAGAGTAGGCTTACAGATAGCAGATTCCAGGTGCCGATGCAAGGTCATTGGAAGCCTGTTGTGTCCCAGAGGCAGCAGCTCAGGAGGCCAGCCAATTGGCCCTTGAAGTCACGCTGGGTTCTGGGCTCAAGAGATACAGGTCGAGTCCTTCTCATCCAGGCAAGAGGCAGCAGGCGGTCAGCACAGCAGGGCAGCAGTTCCTTCAGAGCAATTGTCCAGCAGAGTGGCAGTCCTTTCAGCAGCACAGCAGTCCTTCCTCCTGTCAGAGTATCCACAGGTGCAGAAGTGTACTGAAATGGTGGTATCTGAGGTCCAGTATTTATACCCAGTTGTGCCTTTGAAGTAGAGAGAAGCTTCTAGAGGCATGCCCTTGAAGTGCACAGGCGCCCTGCCTTCCTTGCCCTAACTCCAGACTAACTACAGTGGGTATGCAGTCCTAGACAGGGCAAAGCCTATTCGAGTGTAAGTGAGGCTGGGTGCAACTCCTCCCTCCCATCCTGCCAGTGATGGCTGATTCAGTCACACCTAGGCTCTCCATTGTGTTGGGCTGTCTAGGGGGAAATAATCAAAGCCCAACTGTCATCCACACCCATCCATATGACCCAGAGACAGGCTGCTCTAAATAAAGCCTGACTGCTTGTTTTATGTGCCAAGCTGCTCAAGGTTAGTCACGTTAATTTAGGGATATTTGTGGTTTACCCTGCAAGGGATTGTGGTTGTTGCTTGATCAGGGCTTGCACCCCAGTCAGCCAACAGCCCAATTTCTCACAAGAACCAGCCCTCCTCGCAGTATTCCTGCCAGTATGCCTGAGCAGTGGAAAGTGGTTACATATTTATTCACTATAGCATGCTAAAGACAATATAACTGTATTTTTGATGAACCCTACTACCCCTTACATAGTTTTTTACAATTTTTTATTTTTTTTATTGGCATTTCTGTTAAAATACAGTAACATTACAAAACAGCCAGACATTCGCTCTTTAGTACAGCGTAATCAGTACCGAAGACCATCATGTGAATAACAATTGCATATAGAAGTATAGACATTCCGTCTCATAGCCCCCACAATAACAAACTATTACGTCTCTGGAGTAGGGTTGAATCATAAACTTAGTGCAACAAACCACCCCTATTTCCCCTTCCCACCCATAAAAATAAGTGTCATAATGAGGGCAAACGATCTTTAGATTTCTACATGAATGAATACCTACATCCTAATTGGTTCCCCCCCAGGTCGGGCCTGTGAACCCTCTCCCACAGTCGGCTCTTGATGTGCAATAGCCCACGCAATAAATGGTTCCCAAATACCCCTTGGTTGAAATTTGGACGGCATCAACTCCCAGAAAGTGGTCAACTGTGAGTAGCCAAAAGTGACGTCTTTTATCCAATCTTCTTTAGATGGAACCCTCCTACCTCCCCAATGAATGGCAACACATCTTTTGGCATAAAGGAGTAGTAAAGCATGCAGTTTCCTTACTTTGACAGGTGTGTCCTTAACGTACCCCAGTAACCCCTGTCTGGGATCCGGATCCCCAACCATCCCGGTTATTTGGTGTATAATATCGAACACATTGGACCAATACACCCCTTACATAGTTGTCCTTAATAAAGGCATCTGTGCCAGACATGCTGGTGGATGGACCTCGGTAGATCGGACAGTCAATCCACTGCTGCTTTTGGTGGGGTTACTTCTGCAACAGCTGGTGGCTGAACTGGAGCTGTTAGACCGACAGGATATGTGCCGTTTCCCAGTCTTAATCTGTAGATATCTCATTGGTGTTAACAGCAACAATTACCATATTTGGACAAAACTAAGATAAGTTGTTAAAAAGTTATGAAACTACTTCCTTAGTTTTAGGATTGTTTTATTATGGGTGGTTCAGAGGTTTAAGGTTAAATGTATTCTGGCTTGCGTAAACCATACTGTTTAGAGCATACTATTTTAGGAGTTTGGGAGGCCAACGTTTAAGGTCTTGTATATCTGCTTGACCTTAAGTTCGTATCAGCCCACAAGCACCTTCAGTAATAATTCTTAGCTACGTAAAATATGCATCAAATGTTTTATGTGAGTCGTTGTGGTCAGTAACTTTAATGGTTGGAGGGGGACATACGAGTGCAGTTAGGTAATGATAGTATAGGTCCACACCCTTATATTTGTTTTCCGCTAGGACATTTTTGCAATCAAACGGCAAACAACACCTATTTAAAGTAAAAGAGTCTGCACAATGAGCTTTTTACTAAAGTGGTTATTTGGAATAGATGCAGCCTGATTACTCTACGTACAGTCAACCTGTCAAGGCAGATTGTGCAGTGTTTTTTGGCGTGCTTTGTTTAAACAGTTCCTAAGCATTGTACAAGGAAACAGATCTGAAGAAAAGGGGTTTAAAAGATTAAAAGATTTTTTTAACAACAGTGGCATGAATTGTTTGACATTTGCTGTGTGGTTAAGAGGTGCCTGCTACGTATTGTTATGGAAACAGCAATGAACATGCATTAACTAACAGTACAAATAATCCACAAGACTTCCGAGAAGCGACTTATGACGTCTATCCCAGCCTAAGTACTTTCTATGATTTGTACCTTTAACAATACAAAAAAATAAAGAAACTAGTATACATCACATTATGACATATTTTGTTGAATTCACAACTGATAAAATATTAAAAAGTTGAATTATTTTTAAGGGGAAGCTTGGAGTTTATACAATTTTAGCTTTATGTGCAAAAGACCAAGCAAGTTACTAAAATATGGCATATCAATTTGTCTCTTTTGCTTTCACATGCTCTCTTTATGTTGGTGCAAACCAGTGCTTCAATTGAGGCCACCAATAGCACATAATAAAATGTGTTGACTGTACTTGCGCTCCTCCCACTAATCAAGCTAAGAAAGCGAACTTAATGTCTAGCCTCGTTTCAAATGTTTCACATTTACAGAGCGTTTTAAAATTTTAAATGTTGCTTTTTAATGTATATATACTGTATTAATATTCTAATTATATTTATTTTTGAAACAGTTGCAGATCCATGGAGACAGTATCGCAGACCCCCAGGCATCCGCAGAATCAAGGTTAAGAACTGTGTCTGTAAACTATGTGCATACTAAAATGTAAACCTCCCACATACTACAATATAAATCTCCCACAGCCCCCAGCAGCAGCTTACTGAATAAGAAGGACTAGCAAAAGATTTTAACATGGTCACACCCACCCTAACCCCAAGATAAAAGAATCACCACTTATCTTTTGCCTATTTGGAAAACTGCTGAAACTTCACCACCTCTTTCAAGCCTACATCCTCTAGGGAAATTATAAGGCTTTCCACCTCTGACTGCATAAACCACACCATGTACAACTACATTGCCCCTCGTCTTATTACACTACCTACAATTTCACCAATCCATTATCCCCTACCTCTTAATACAAACCTTCAAGCCTATCACACACCCACAGCAATGGGATGTTCTGCTATGCCAACTGAAAGCTCAGAGGCCTATTTACAAACTGTGAATCTGTTAAGGGTCATGGAGAGTAATATATCAACATATAGTAGAAACATGTAAACCACACAGGTAAGTTGTTGGTATATTATTACTGTATTATCTTGTTCTTGCATAAAAGCACAACCATTACAATTAATCGCATATCAAGTGGTGAGTACCAATTTGAAGCATTCACAATCACAATAGTTATTCGTGATTAATACACATTTGAAAACATCTTTGAGAACAAACAAAACACTCAAGTTACAGAATTAATCATTAGACATAGCACCCAAAGTAGCCATAGCAATGAATTATACTAGCAACTTACCTTTGTGGTTTAAATCTTTCTATTTTATAATACATATTATATATTAATATTTTCAACTGTGTGTTAATCATAAATAACTATTATGATTGTGAATGCTTAAAATTTCTACTCACCACTTGATATGCGATTAAATGTAATGATTGTGTTTTTATGCACCAACAAGATAATACAGTAATACTATACCAACAACTTACCTTTTTGGTTTAAAATGTTTGTATTATATATTGATATTTGCTACCCATGATCCCTTAACAGATTCTATGTAACTGTTGTCAGCTGGATAAACTGACAACTGTGGGTGAGTGTACAGGGCCATTTCTCAGTTTATCCACCTTCTCAATGAATACTCAATGACTACTATTTACAAACTGCATTTTGTGGTATGTTTAGTAGTACTACTAAATGCTATTCACAAACCCACAAGCGTAAATCCCCACCTTTACCTCTCGAATCTTTTTTATCGGGAGATCCTAATGCGTGTAAGTTTACTACTTAGGTCCCAATTCCGATCCGGGATGTAAAATGTACCGACCAACACGTACCGGGACTGGAGTCCGAGCCACACGTACACGCTCCGTACGACTGTACGAGTACGATACCATGTGTGTGATTTCCAAACGAGTCTCACGGAGTGCAATCAGCAAATCCGAGCCGCACGTTAAACCGTGACCTGCCCGTAAAGGGAACGCGAAACGTACCGACCCGAATGACATATACACGCTCCGTACGAGCATACAAGTATGATGTAATGCGTGGGGGTCGTGGCTTGGCTGCGAAGCGGAATGGCTGCCTGAAACCACAGCTCCACCGATCGAGCACATTAATCCGTTAATTATCTGCCTACCTGATGCTGAACTCGGTCCACTTGACCCCCCCCGCACTGAGTTGTTGCCTGCGTGCTGCCTGACGACTCCCCTGGAGCTGCAGCTGGAGCCGCTGAGAAAATCGAGCTGGCGGGCGGGCGACGGCGGGGCGGCCTGGATCGCCTGTGTGAGCCGGGGGCTTGCGTAGAGCCGAGCCCGGAGGAATGCTGTGCTGCTGGGTGACGGACTGCTGCCTCGCCTTGCCCGTGTGACGCGGCCGGATATCTGGATTCCCCTCCGGCTGGCGCTCCCTCGGTGCGCTGGAGACAGATTTGGCGCTGGTGGCGGCTGCTGGCTTGGGGGAGACGGCGGCCCTGGAGGTATCGGCGCGTAACTGAGGTCGAGGCTGCTGCAGGTGCTGGCGACAGGTGAGTGCAGCGCCTACACACGCTGGGGTGGAGCGCCCGAGTGAAGAACGCCCGAGCCCCCGGGGGCGCCTACGTCCCCATCCCCGAGGGATACACGCGGCCCCTAGAGATCGGCGCTGGTCGGGCCGGACCTGGCGGAACAGACGGTGGGCGGCCATATTGAACAGGGTCGCCGTTGGGCTCCTAGCCGCGCTGAGACGCCCCACGCGCGACGGCATCGGGCGGTGACCATTGGCGGCGACGGTTTGCTGTGACTGAGACGCCCCGTGTCCACCCTAGTGACCCTCGTGGGATGTGGAAACTGCCCGTGGAGCAGCGTTTCGACCCTTGGGGGCGCCTTGCCTGACTTGAAGATCCTTGACCGTGGGTGCCGTCGTGGGACCACTGGGAGCTGCGCGGTTCAGTGTTGAGAGCTAGAAGGGGTGCTGCTGCCCCGGGGGGTCGCGCTGCGGCTGCCTGGTTCCGGCGTAGCTCGCCTGTTGCCGCGCTGCTCTGCTGGGGAGCGTCCTGGAGCCACTGGCTGGTAGTACTGTCTGCGGATACCTGCGTTGGGCACCCGGTGGGTGAGGCCTGACGGTATACATCGGAATTGGGCTTCTGCCGCCGTCGGCGGGCGGCTGTGCTGGGCTGCGGCGATGGGCAAGCCAGACATGAGACAGCCGAGGCTCACCTTCGACAAAACCAGGCAGAAGCAGACGGAGCAGGAACACAGAGACGCGGACGCGGCGGAGCAGGGCGGCTCCCGTGATTCGGACATTAAATCGATGTTCCAGGAGCTGAAGGTGAGCCTGCAGGGCATAGACACTAAAATGGATGCATTGGCGGCACGCATGGATAACATTACGGCTAGGATGGATAAGCAAGAGGGCAGAGTGGAAGCGCTGGAAACGCGAGTAACCGACATCGAAGAAAGCCACACGGCCCTAGACAAAAGAATGAGTGGCATGAACAAGGTTCTGGAGCTGATCCAGCAAAAAAATGAGGACTTGGAAGCTCGCTCGAGGCGAAACAACGTTCGCGTAACGGGTGTGGCCGAATCCACAGACATCACAAATATGGCGCACTACGTTGAGCAGATGCTGAGGGACCTCTTTGGTGCGGGGCTGTCACAGATGTTCCTTGTAGAAAGGGCGCATAGGACATTGGGGCCGAGGCCTAAGCCGGGGGCACCGCCCAGGCCCATTGTTGCGCGGGTATTGAATTACAGAGACCGAGACACAATACTTCGCATGGCGAGGGAAATGCAAGACGTTCAGTACAAAGGCAACCACATCGCCATATACCGTGCAGGTCCAGGCCGCACGTAGAGAGTTCATGCCAGCAAAGAAAGTCACAAACAGGCACAAAATACTCCCTAATCTACCCCGCGAAACTCAGAGTGCAGGGCCCAGGGAAACCGATCTTTTTCCTGGATGCAAAGGCAGCCCTGCAGTATGCTAAGCAATTGGCAAAAGAACAAACTGCATTCAGAGGGACCGGACCTGAGGGACAGTCTGAGCGACGTTGAGTGACTGCCGGGGTTAAGGGCTTGACATTGCGCGTTGGATTTTCTGCCTTTGCTGATTCAGGTTGGGGCCTGCTTGTGACATTGGTGGCTAACTGATTTCGGTGGAGGGGTCGCTGAAATGTGCGGGTGCTGGGGGGTGGGTGGTCCTTGAGCTGGCATGCTGGGCCGGCGCTCGATCACCCTGTCAAGAGTACGGGGTTGGATGCGGTCTGACCTGCGTTCCCCAAGGGATGATTCCCAATCACTGGATTTCGCTTTTGTGTGTAGTTGAAGTTGTTGAGGTTGGGTGGGCGACCTGGTGGGTAAATGCACAACCTGATTGGGGGGTTGGAGCGGGAGGGGGGTACACTGTATGTTTGGTTTTTTTTTTCGTTGATTGTTTGGCTGTCGTCGAGAGGTTGGATGGAGTGAGGCACCGTGTTGAATCGCATTATGTGCGCTATACAATACCCAGTCGACCAGGTCATTGCGCACATTATAACGGCACTATATATGCACAGGTGCGAGTTGGGCTGACACGACATGAAGCGCGATGTATGGGTGGTTGGGGGCGAGAGCTGTGGTGACCTGCTGGCGTGCTGACGGAACAGAGAACACTGCTACTACTGCCGCCGTGAAGCAAATTAAATGTCTCACCTGGAATGTGCGTGGCATGAATGACAGGCGTAAAGCCAGGCTGGTGCAGGCATATTTGCTTAGAAAAGACATAGACATCTGCCTCCTGCAGGAAACACATTTGACCGATAAAGCTATGCAAATGCTCTGTCATGGCAGGTGGGGTGTGATAGCGCATGCTGCTTACTCCAGAGGGGTGGCGGTACTGATCAGAAAGGGTCTGCAATGGACGACACATGAAGAAATCCAGGACATTGGAGGTAGATACCTCATGTTGGTGGGCACGCTGTGTGGTATGAGGACGGTGGTGGTGAATGTCTATGGCCCGAATGATGATAGCCCAGACTTCTACTGCGATCTATGGCATAGGGTGCAGGCATGCGGCCCGGCTGCGATTATGTGGGGGGGAGACTACAATGTTGTACTTTCAGATGCTATGGATAGGCAGGGCGCAGCTAAAACGCACCACCCTAGGGCGTCGGAGGCGTTGGGCGACATCATGCGAGATGCAGACTTGGTGGACTCCTGGAGGAGACTACTCCCCGATACTCGCGCTGGCACCTGCATCACAATGCATGGGGAGGCGTGGTCCAGGTTGGACTACTGGTTGCTCTCACGGGACTTGCACACTATGGTGCTGGAGGTGGCGCATCTGCCGAGGTCCTTGTCTGATCACGCCCCGGTATGCTTGACACTGTCCACACCGTCACAATACATTCAACCATTCAGTTGGAGATTCCCCTCCCGGGCGCTTCGCGACCACGTCTTTCAGCAGACGCTCCGCGAGAGATTAGAGGAGTATTTTGAACTTAATGAGGGCACGGTGGACTCCCCGGGAACACTTTGGGAGGTCTGTAAGGCGGTGACTAGGGGCTACTGCATGTCGCTGAAAACAGGAGTTCTGCGGTCCATACGTGACACACTGCGCAAACTAGAAACTGAACTTGCTGACCTCGAGTCGGCATTGTTGGATGCGCCAACGGACAGCCTACGTGCAGAATTTAGGGTGACACTTACCAAGTATCAAGAGGAGGCGGACAGAGAAGTGGCATATCTGTCTAAAGATAGTCAGGCTAGACGTTACGGGGAGGGTGACCGCGCTGGTCGCACACTAGCAGCTATGCTGAGGGCGCCCAGAGGGTCGGATTACATCCTGGAACTTAGAGATAAAGAGGGTGGCGTGGTCAGGGAGCCGCAAGCCATACTTCGAACCATGACAGACTACTATCGAGACCTATACACCACTAGAGTGACACCGGAAGACCAGGTGCTGAATAAATACCTGGACACCATAGCTCTAGCATGGTTCAATGATAGAGCCCGACAGTACATGGACTTACCATTCACGACAGATGACATACGGGCTGTAATAGCGAGTATGCCACTTAGCAAAGCACCGGGCCCTGACGGATTGACGGCGGCCTTCTACAAAGAATACGCGGATATCCTGGTTCCTAGACTCCACGGGGTGTACGAGGAGGCCATTGAGACGGGTGTCCTCCCTCCATCGATGCGGGAAGCAATGATAATTGCCCTGCTCAAGCCAGGGAAGGACCCCGCTAATCCCGAATCCTATCGCCCACTTTCATTAATAAACCTCGATGCCAAAATATATGCCAAGTTGCTCGCAGATCGTTTAAAATACATGATGCCGCAGATAGCGCTCTCTGACCAGTCGGGTTTCGTTATGGGGAGATCCACTTCGCATAACTTACGAGTGCTGTTTGGGATCCTCCACTACCTAGACCCAAAGGTGCAGGCTGCGGCTGCACTGTTGGATGCTACGAAGGCATTCGACTCGCTGGAGTGGAAATTCCTGCTTACGCTCTTCACTCGCATGGGGTTCAGCCCGCTGTTTGCCAGGAGCATTGGCGTACTTTACAACGATCCGAAGGCCCGGGTACGGGTGAATGGACACACGTCTGCTCCAATCCCCATCTCAAGAGGGACAAGACAGGGGTGCCCCCTGTCACCGTTGTTGTTTGCTATTGCGACGGAACCACTAGCGGCCCGCATGAGACAGCACCATGCTCAGCGTGGCGTTGGATTCACATCGCGCGGGCTGCTCATTTCCTTGTACGCCGACGACATCACCATGTACATGATCAACCCTTCGGAAAACTTTGACCTGCTTATGCGAGAAATGGTGCGCTATAGCGGCCTCACTGGCATAGACATAAACTGGTCTAAATCGATGATGCTGCCACTGGCGGATGGCACCACCCCATGCCCCACTGAATTCCCAATAGACTGGGTCACAGGCGAGGTCAAGTATTTAGGTATAAATATAAGCCGCTCTACTCATGAGATATGGCTGGCAAATTTTGGTGTGGCTATGGAGTGGTTCGAGAGTCAAGTAAAGAGATGGAAAACGCTGCCTTTATCATTGACGGGCCGCATAGCTATAATCAAAATGGTTGTGTTACCCAAGTTTCTCTATTTGTTTGTTAACATCCCCCTGCCATTAACAAAGGCGTTCTTCTGCCGACTACGCCCTGCCATGATAGAGCTGGTTTGGGCGGGCAGGCAGCACAGAGTGGCCTGGAACCTCCTTACCCTCCCCTTCCGTCAAGGGGGCCTGGCAGCCCCAGACATGGAGCTGTATGCTTACAGTGCTCAAGCCCAATATTTACATTTCTGGCATCATCCGATTCCTTACCAGCCCCACGTAGCTATAGAGACGGATGTGGCGGCGCCTTGCCCCCTCCGGACGGTGGTTTACCAGAGTTATAAGAGGTCCCAGGAAGACATTAACACAGTGGAGATGGTGCGCTGGGCCTGGTCGAACATTGCGAAGCGTGCGGGCGTGACTGCTCTATATGCCCCGAGTATGCCATTGGAGGGCAACCCACTGCTGGGACCGCTGACTGATGCGGCGGTTGTGCAACGTGCTAGTAGCTGCGGCCTGAAACTAGCGGGTGACCTATACCCAGACGATATGTTTCTCACCGTACAGAACATGGTCGTCGCATCTGAGCCGACGGCATCAGAACTACTACTATATTACCAGCTGAGGGCGGCGTGCAAGCACAGGTATCCTATGTTCCCGAAGGCCCCACCGGCGGTGGCAGCGCTGGAAGACATACTCTCGAATAGCTCCTCGCGCAAGCTGATAACGCGTATATATAGGGCTACGCAAAACGCAACGCCTATTGCTCATACGGATTCGCGGTCCCTGTGGGAGAGGGAGGCAGGCATCCAAATTACAGAGAAACAGTGGGAGTTTTGCTGCACCCAACTTGAAAACTTGTCTCCTAATTATAGATTGAGACTTATACACTTTAATTTCCTTCATAGGACATATCGCACTCCCACGCAGCTCTTTAAAATGGGATTACAGGTTGATGCGAATTGCTGGAGATGTGGCGAAAGAGAGGCTACATTTTACCACCTAGTCTGGGACTGTGGTCCGATATATGGCTTTTGGAGGGCAGTCTTCACCACCATAGAGAGGATAGTAGGACTTACTATTGCACCGGACCCCCTCGTGGCCCTCCTGGGCTTCGTGATGGTCGTACCCAGTGCGTCGCGCAGGTTAGTGGCCCTTCTTCTATTGCTAGCTAAGCGCCAAATAGCATTACACTGGAAGCAAAAGGCTCCGCCGAAAGTCTCGGGATGGGTGGGATCAGCAGTATACTGCAAGGAGCAATTGACTGCCTACTGGGATCAGATGCCGCTGCGTTCGAGGCCTGCGGACATTTGGCAGCCGCTGGTGGACTGGTTGGCAGAGTCTGAGGTGACTGACAGTGACTGAGAGTGACAGCTGGGTGTGTGGCACCGTAGCTGGGCTGGCATGCGGCTGCGACGTGGAGCTGACGGGGCGGGCGGGAAGGGTGGGGGGAAGGGGATGTTAGTGTCCGGACGGATAGTATGAGATTTGTGTGTGTGCGTGTTCTCGTTCCCACCCAGGAGTGTGACCGCATGGTCGCTGGGTGTACATTCCAAGACACTTTGTTCAGGTGCTAGTTGCTCTCCTCCGTCTCTCGATTGCAGCCGCTGTTGTAGTTTGTACAGTTAAGGTTTTAAAAACAGTAAAACGGGGAAAACCAAGATAACGATGATGTTGGAACTTTGCTCAAGTGTACGACTTGGATCCGAGCTAGCGGCGGGGCGCTGCGTGCACAAGCTGCCTGCCTCGGGTTGTTGGCTGAACAGCAGTGTACACTTTGAAGGTACAATAAAGGTTTAAAAAAAAAAAAAAAAAAAAAAGTATGATGCAATGCGTACAAAAGCAAAATGACTCGCACGGAGCTCAATTCGGAAGAACGAGACGTACGGGAAACAGTGACTACCATTAAAAACAGCCCGTCGCGACCGACGCGTACGCAAACGCTGCAACACAGCACATTGTGAGTGAGACAGACTCCGAGTACCTCCCGATTGCCCCTGTCCGCGTCATTCACAGTCAACAGAACGTCTCCATCATGCAAAACAAAACCCATGTTAAAATACAGAGAAAAACAATCAAACAAGCAATGTCCAAATCAATAAAGAAATAAGAAAAAAAAATCATGAACAAAGACACACCCACGACTCCACCTACATAAAGGCCCAAATCCACTACTATGAGCCTTTGCCATTTTCAAATACATCACTGCAGAGAAGACAGCTACACTGCACTCTGAGCCACAACCACAACTCACTCACCACACAACATCCACACCATTATCACCTCCTAAACACACTCACAACAAGCAAGAGAAACTGGCACCCACTCACCCTCACTTACACCCTCACACACACATCAATCTCCACAACCACACAGCACCATGTCCCCAAAGAAGAATCCAAAGTTCACAGATAGTGAGTGCGAAGTATTGGTTGATGAAATACTTCGAGTAGAGCCACATCTATTTGGAACCTTGGTCCAACAGACCCCCATGTCACAGAAAACAAAGATGTGGGAGAGGATCGTCGACAAGGTAAACGCACAAGCACCTTGCCTGCACACAAAGGATGACATTTAGAACAGGTACTATGATGTGCGAAGGAGGGTCAAGAGGCTCATAGCCAGAGAGCACGCCTTGAGCCAGCGTACTGGCGGTGGCCCTCCTGCAAAACCAACATACAGAAAGGAAGGTCAGGAATGCTAGGAGGGTGGGTGTATCCAAAGGCCTGATGGGAGTTGTAGTCACAGACAACAGACCCCCTCCCACATGGTCCATCAAGCCCACCCTGAACCATGTTCACCTCACAGGGAGTGGAAAAATACTGACAATATGGCCGACACTGGGCCCTGCTATGGGGAGCACAAGGGCCTGGTGGGGGTTGTGCACCAACATACACCAGGACTCCACTGCCTGACATCCAGAACTTTAACTAGGACTCCCTGCAATGGAAGCAGCCTACAGGGGGGATTGGCTGGCCTCTGTGGGAGAAGGTGGACCTGCAAGTACACCAAATACCAGCATTCCCGCAAAAATACACACACCAGCACAGCAAGAACAAGTACACCCCTTGGGACCACTCACACAAAAAGTAAATACCCTGGAAAGATGCATGACACATGGGCCAGATGTATGAATTGGATGCAAGTCCAACCTATTCACTTTCCCCCTCAAAACACTTTACACTGACAGCCATTGCAACTGTATGTATCCTATCACTGTCTGGGCCTGCAGTGTGACAGGGTTGCCCCCTGTCCTGGCAGTGAAGGTGTGTGCCCTCTATGACAATTGGGGAGGTGCACACAGAGCACATACCAAAACCCACAACCCAAAACACATACACACCATTCACAGGTGACACATAACAGTGAATGGAATGGCCACAGTAACATAGCTGTCACCGTAGCATGGTGTCATTTACACAAGGCACTGTGGTGATTTGCATTCCACTCCTACATCGTGCAGCGTTGATTGCATCCCTCACACAACACTCCCCTCACTGTCATTTTCACTTGCAACACAACGAGTAACCTGGACTGGGTAGGAGTAGACATACAACTCAAAGCAGCATAAGTCAAACACACAAACCCCTGGGCCTCACTCACATGAGCATGGGAAAGTCTGCGATCTGCCGTGGTCAATCACCCTTACCATGGATGAGATTGACCACATAAATGACATCATCACTCACAGAATTCTGCCCCAACATCATAAGCTACGGACAACACCATCAAATATGTGAAATGACATGTGAACTGGGGACACACACCCCACAAAAGTATTTCCACAGTGAATGCAGCCACACCGTACTGTGACCATGTTGTTCAGACACAACAATGTTACTCACAAATACAAGCACAAATGCCAGCACACATTGTCCAAACGTGCTACACCTCGCAAGCTGGAAGTGCATGTATGACATTGTTAAAGGACTAATGTTGAGAGGAGGGACACACCTGTGTCAGGCACATGAGGGCACATGAGTATCAATGCCCATGTACAGTCAAACAATCATGATATGAGATGTCCAAGCACACATCTCTTTGTGCCCATCACAATGCTCAAGCATCAAATGACATTGTGCTAAACCAAAATAGACACCAGTCTCTGACAATGTAGTACAATGCAATGTACATACACTCCTCATGACGTGCAGTGGCAACTGTGATGTGTGTGAATCTTTGATGTGTGCAGAAACATTACATACATTGTGTGTCTCTTCCACTCACAGGGGATGCTGGGAACACAGCAAGAACAGAAGAGGAATCCCAGTCCAACACTCTGGATGTGCCAGAACTCCCCGGTGTGGATGCCTCCATGTCCTCTTCGGACGACGATGAACGACCTGGCACCTCCGGTGTGTCTTTGCTTCCAACCCCAGCAGCTGCAACATCAGCACACCCTGCCACCACTCCTGGACCATCTGCAAACACTTCAATTACCCCTGCCAACACAGACAGACAAAGGCAACAGGACAATGACGGCACAGGTACACAGGGCAGCCAGGAGCTGACAGATAACACCAGTGCCAACACAGACAGGGGCCCAGGGTCGCCTGTGCCTGCCACGGCAGGTCCTGCCCATGTGGGCAGGGGTGGTGTGAGGGTGGTCAGGGCGAGGTCACGACCTGCAGATGGGGCTGAAATGCAGGAAGATCCGCAGTTGAGACGCATCATTGATGCGTACCAGGAAAGCACCGGAGGATTTGGCCAGGTTGTGGGGCTCCTCAGGGATATGCAACAACAGCAGGCTGCACATCATGCCAGAATGGACTCTCACATGTCCTGGGTGGAACAACACATGACCGATGGAGTCAAAAATTGACAATTTTAATGGCCTTCCTGAGGTGCATAGGGACATACTGATATGCCTCCGCCAGATAGCCAACAACATGACAACACCTCCCCGTGTGCCCACTACATCAGTTGCCACCACATCACCAACTGCCACAGGGAGAGAGTTGGACACAGGCAGAGAGTCCCCTACATCACAGCAGCCTGCACATGACGGTCCCCCTGAGAAGAAGAAGAGGGGTTGTCCGAAGAAGGACAAGTAAGGGGCAGATGGCCATGCATACCCACCAGGACGTGACTACCTGTTCTAGACATCATCCAATGTGTGCAAAGCATTCTCCTTGTTGACTGTTGCTAAACTCCCACACATGTGATGGCGGATCTACATTGGACCAATGTTCCAAAGGACTGTGGACTTTCCTCTAGAAATGTAATCAATCAACACTACCAGCTGCCCTGTGAGCTTTGGATTTCTATTGCACTGTACAGCACTTCCACTTACGCATAACTTTCAAACCCATGCATGTAAATGCATTCACTACAACACAATACATGAGTCTGTTGTGACATAAACTTGGTTTGTGTCATTGAGAGGACGAACTGTGTAAAGATGTCTGTGCATGGAAACTACTACAGCTATGTAAACACAGTAATGTGAGTCATGGTGATGTGACACATGTGAGGTAAAACACACAAGATGATGGACGGAATGTTGCACAATGGCAAAACACTCACCCCCAGTCACAGATCTGTGTTTAATCCATCGTTATTTTGCTCACCACACCACCCCAGTTCAGACATGGCCATATGCAAATCAGTCTTGACCCTGTGCCTCATGGGAACAGTCCAGCCCGAACTGCCAAGCCATGTCTTCCCAGGACCGGAATCAAGCATCCTAGGACCGGTTTCTGGCTATCAGCCGTCATCAGCCAGGATAACTTGACTCCAGTGGCGTAGTGAGCACGGGACCCATGTCTGGGCATACCCTTCCCACATAGGGTGAACAGCAAAACACACAAGATGATGGACGGAATGTTGCACAATGGCAAAACACTCACCCCCAGTCACAGATCTGGGTTTAATCCATCGTTATTTTGCTCACCACACCACCCCAGTTCAGACATGGCCATATGTAAATCAGTCTTGACCCTGTGCCTCATGGGAACAGTCCTGCCCGAACTGCCAAGCCATGTCTTCCCTGGACCGGAATCAAGCATCCTAGGACCGGTTTCTGGCTGTCAGCCGTCATCAGCCAGGATAACTTGACTCCAGTGGCGTAGTGAGCACGGGACCCACGTCTGGGCATACCCTTCCCACATAGTGTGAACAGCAAAACACACAAGATGATGGACGGAATGTTGCACAATGGCAAAACACTCACCCCCAGTCACAGATCTGGGTTTAATCCATCGTTATTTTGCTCACCACACCACCCCAGTTCAGACATGGCCATATGCAAATCAGTCTTGACCCTGTGCCTCATGGGAACAGTCCAGCCCGAACTGCCAAGCAATGTCTTCCCTGGACCGGTTTCTGGCTATCAGCCGTCATCAGCCAGGATAACTTGACTCCAGTGGCGTAGTGAGCACGGGACCCACGTCTGGGCATACCCTTCCCACATAGGGTGAACAGCAAAACACACAAGATGATGGACGGAATGTTGCACAATGGCAAAACACTCACCCCCAGTCACAGATCTGGGTTTAATCCATCGTTATTTTGCTCACCACACCACCCCAGTTCAGACATGGCCATATGAAAATCAGTCTTGACCCTGTGCCTCATGGGAACAGTCCAGCCCGAACTGCCAAGCCATGTCTTCCCTGGACCGGTTTCTGGCTATCAGCCGTCATCAGCCAGGATAACTTGACTCCAGTGGCGTAGTGAGCACGGGACCCACGTCTGGGCATACCCTTCCCACATAGGGTGAACAGCAAAACACACAAGATGATGGACGGAATGTTGCACAATGGCAAAACACTCACCCCCAGTCACAGATCTGGGTTTAATCCATCGTTATTTTGCTCACCACACCACCCCAGTTCAGACATGGCCATATGCAAATCAGTCTTGACCCTGTGCCTCATGGGAACAGTCCAGCCCGAACTGCCAAGCCATGTCTTCCCTGGACCGGTTTCTGGCTATCAGCCGTCATCAGCCAGGATAACTTGACTCCAGTGGCGTAGTGAGCACGGGACCCACGTCTGGGCATACCCTTCCCACATAGGGTGAACAGCAAAACACACAAGATGATGGACGGAATGTTGCACAATGGCAAAACACTCACCCCCAGTCACAGATCTGGGTTTAATCCATCGTTATTTTGCTCACCACACCACCCCAGTTCAGACATGGCCATATGCAAATCAGTCTTGACCCTGTGCCTCATGGGAACAGTCCTGCCCGAACTGCCAAGCCATGTCTTCCCTGGACCGGAATCAAGCATCCTAGGACCGGTTTCTGGCTATCAGCCGTCATCAGCCAGGATAACTTGACTCCAGTGGCGTAGTGAGCACGGGACCCACGTCTGGGCATACCCTTCCCACATAGGGTGAACAGCAAAACACACAAGATGATGGACGGAATGTTGCACAATGGCAAAACACTCACCCCCAGTCACAGATCTGGGTTTAATCCATCGTTATTTTGCTCACCACACCACCCCAGTTCAGACATGGCCATATGCAAATCAGTCTTGACCCTGTGCCTCATGGGAACAGTCCAGCCCGAACTGCCAAGCCATGTCTTCCCTGGACCGGTTTCTGGCTATCAGCCGTCATCAGCCAGGATAACTTGACTCCAGTGGCGTAGTGAGCACGGGACCCACGTCTGGGCATACCCTTCCCACATAGGGTGAACAGCAAAACACACAAGATGATGGACGGAATGTTGCACAATGGCAAAACACTCACCCCCAGTCACAGATCTGGGTTTAATCCATCGTTATTTTGCTCACCACACCACCCCAGTTCAGACATGGCCATATGCAAATCAGTCTTGACCCTGTGCCTCATGGGAACAGTTCAGCCCGAACTGCCAAGCCATGTCTTCCCTGGACCGGAATCAAGCATCCTAGGACCGGTTTCTGGCTATCAGCCGTCATCAGCCAGGATAACTTGACTCCAGTGGCGTAGTGAGCACGGGACCCACGTCTGGGCATACCCTTCCCACATAGGGTGAACAGCAAAACACACAAGATGATGGACGGAATGTTGCACAATGGCAAAACACTCACCCCCAGTCACAGATCTGGGTTTAATCCATCGTTATTTTGCTCACCACACCACCCCAGTTCAGACATGGCCATATGCAAATCAGTCTTGACCCTGTGCCTCATGGGAACAGTCCAGCCCGAACTGCCAAGCCATGTCTTCCCTGGACCGGTTTCTGGCTATCAGCCGTCATCAGCCAGGATAACTTGACTCCAGTGGCGTAGTGAGCACGGGACCCACGTCTGGGCATACCCTTCCCACATAGGGTGAACAGCAAAACACACAAGATGATGGACGGAATGTTGCACAATGGCAAAACACTCACCCCCAGTCACAGATCTGGGTTTAATCCATCGTTATTTTGCTCACCACACCACCCCAGTTCAGACATGGCCATATGCAAATCAGTCTTGACCCTGTGCCTCATGGGAACAGTCCAGCCCGAACTGCCAAGCCATGTCTTCCCTGGACCGGTTTCTGGCTATCAGCCGTCATCAGCCAGGATAACTTGACTCCAGTGGCGTAGTGAGCACGGGACCCACGTCTGGGCATACCCTTCCCACATAGGGTGAACAGCAAAACACACAAGATGATGGACGGAATGTTGCACAATGGCAAAACACTCACCCCCAGTCACAGATCTGGATTTAATCCATCGTTATTTTGCTCACCACACCACCCCAGTTCAGACATGGCCATATGCAAATCAGTCTTGACCCTGTGCCTCATGGGAACAGTTCAGCCCGAACTGCCAAGCCATGTCTTCCCTGGACCGGAATCAAGCATCCTAGGACCGGTTTCTGGCTATCAGCCGTCATCAGCCAGGATAACTTGACTCCAGTGGCGTAGTGAGCACGGGACCCACGTCTGGGCATACCCTTCCCACATAGGGTGAACAGCAAAACACACAAGATGATGGACGGAATGTTGCACAATGGCAAAACACTCACCCCCAGTCACAGATCTGGGTTTAATCCATCGTTATTTTGCTCACCACACCACCCCAGTTCAGACATGGCCATATGCAAATCAGTCTTGACCCTGTGCCTCATGGGAACAGTCCAGCCCGAACTGCCAAGCCATGTCTTCCCTGGACCGGAATCAAGCATCCTAGGACCGGTTTCTGGCTATCAACCGTCATCAGCCAGGATAACTTGACTCCAGTGGCGTAGTGAGCACGGGACACACATCTGGGCATACCCTTCCCACATAGGGTGAACAGCAAAACACACAAGATGATGGACGGAATGTTGCACAATGGCAAAACACTCACCCCCAGTCACAGATCTGGGTTTAATCCGTCGTTATTTTGCTCACCACACCACCCCAGTTCAGACATGGCCATATGCAAATCAGTCTTGACCCTGTGCCTCATGGGAACAGTTCAGCCCGAACTGCCAAGCCATGTCTTCCCTGGACCGGAATCAAGCATCCTAGGACCGGTTTCTGGCTATCAGCCGTCATCAGCCAGGATAACCTGACTCCAGTGGCGTAGTGAGCATGGGACCCACGTCTGGGCATACCCTTCCCACATAGGGTGAACAGCAAAACACACAAGATGATGGACGGAATGTTGCACAATGGCAAAACACTCACCCCCAGTCACAGATCTGGGTTTAATCCATCGTTATTTTGCTTACCACACCACCCCAGTTCAGACATGGCCATATGCAAATCAGTCTTGACCCTGTGCCTCATGGGAACAGTCCAGCCCGAACTGCCAAGCCATGTCTTCCCTGGACCGGAATCAAGCATCCTAGGACCGGTTTCTGTCTATCAGCCGTCATCAGCCAGGATAACTTGACTCCAGTGGCGTAGTGAGCACGGGACCCACGTCTGGGCATACCCTTCCCACATAGGGTGAACAGCAAAACACACAAGATGATGGACGGAATGTTGCACAATGGCAAAACACTCACCCCCAGTCACAGATCTGGGTTTAATACATCGTTATTTTGCTCACCACACCACCCCAGTTCAGACATGGCCATATGCAAATCAGTCTTGACCCTGTGCCTCATGGGAACAGTCCAGCCCGAACTGCCAAGCCATGTCTTCCCTGGACCGGAATCAAGCATCCTAGGACCGGTTTCTGGCTATCAGCCGTCATCAGCCAGGATAACTTGACTCCAGTGGCGTAGTGAGCACGGGACCCACGTCTGGGCATACCCTTCCCACATAGGGTGAACAGCAAAACACACAAGATGATGGACGGAATGTTGCACAATGGCAAGCCTGGCTGAAGACGGCTGAAATGCCAGAAACCGGTCCTAGGAAGCTTGTTTCCGGTCCAGGGAAGGCATGGCTTGGCAGTTCGGGCTGGACTGTTCCCATGAGGCACAGGGTCAGACTGATTTGCATATGGCCATGTCTGAACTGGGGTGGCAGAGTGGGCTAAAGAACGGTGATGTATCAAACCCAGATCTGTTGACTGGGTGTGAGTGTTTGATGGTTCTGATGCTCCGTCCATCACCACCCCCTTTTGTACCGCTTTGTTTGCCATAAGTTGGCAGGGTATGCTCAGACGTGAGTCCCTTGTCCACTTTGCCACTGGATTCAAGCAAGCCTGGCTGAAGACGGCTGACATGCCAGAAACCGGTCCTAGGAAGCTTGTTTCCGGTCCAGGGAAGGCATGGCTTGGCAGTTCGGGCTGGACTGTTCCCATGAGGCACAGGGTCAGACTGATTTGCATATGGCCATTGTTGTATCCAAAATTTCATCTCAAGGGCCACACTTACCGGTGGCCCGCAATGTAAGTCAAATAATGAGCAGTTGGCAACGTAGAAGGTTCAAGCGTTTATTGGCCAGTCAGAAAACTCTACATAGAGGAGCCTCATCGATCCACACCCAGGAGGTAAGCCGAGGAAGACTGCTGGCTCCTTGACAAACTCATACTTTTATACATTATCAGCGCAACATACAAAGCCTTACAAGTGGAAAAGTACCAGCCCGTCCAGGCGCTCCTAATGAGCTCATCCTATATCTAGTTTCAGCGATACAAAAAGGGTTACTATCTTTAAGAATAGAAGGTCGGCCGGGTGACTCCCTTCTCGTCCCAGGTTCAGAAGGAATTTTGCTTGGTACTCCCTTTTAGCAGATGTGACCTTGCTTCTCGGTCGTAAATACAATTCAGCCTGTCTTCTAAAACTGGTGTGTGCTAAATGAGGGAAATACGGGCTCAGAGAACCACGTGATCATAGTTCCTACACGACGAGAGAGTTAAGGGCCAAGAAGGCCGCGGTCCTGTTTTCGGCCCTTTTCGTCGTACTAACTTATAATGACGAAGAGGGGCCTTATTACGGGACTAAATCAAATAAGCTAATTTTAGTTACGCTGTGCTAATCATATATTTTAATTTGAATCCTACAGAACAGCCCTTTTAGCATAGTGTAGATAAAATAAAATAATTAAAAAAAATAACTACTCCTCAAAAATGCCCTCATCTATTTGCATAATATCATGAATTTCTTTCTGGGTCATCTGGGCATTAGCTTGAGCATGGGTAGGTGGGGACTTGGGTATTGCAGAGCGAAATTGGGTGGCACAATAAGAACAACAAGCAGGACCGTACTGGATACAAATACAGCAGGTAAAAAGGAAACCCACTATACCCAATAGGACCATGAATAGTTTCCACCCCCAAGTAGTCAGGAGGTCCCAGAACCAGGTTGACAGGGACCAGGTACCGGTCTCCGTATGGATTTCTGATGCCAGTCGGTGGAGTTTCTGAATGGCTAAATGAACCGAAGGGGCGGAGTCAGGTATATATACACAACAGGAGCTCCCGATCACCCGGCATGCTCCTCCGCGATCGGCCAATATAACATCTAGAACAAGACGATTTTGAAGGGTCACAAGCCGGGTCGCCTGCAGCTCAACAGTGATATTAGTCAATATCCCGGCAGTGGTATTGACCACTCCTTCCACCACCCAGGACAGCCTCCTAATTTCCTTACTAGTTAGGATAGGGCCCCATATAGGTAGGACCCCTTTCATAATATCTACGAAGTGTTGGGCCGGGGTATCTGTTTGATCAGTGACATCATTATCAGTGGACGTGGATCACAGACTTCTTTTGTTCAGTGAATGGGACTTGTGATAATCTGATGGGGCAATATAAACAGGAGGATAGAGGAAGGACAGATAACACCTGCCTGACCATCCCCTGGGAAGCCAGGTATAAGCATTTTCCCCACATACGAAATATATGTTCGGGGGAGTTAATATTGGCGGACTACTAAAAGTCCGTAATCGATAAGTGTAATTGCATCTGCTAAATCCCACGAACAAATGGCCGGCACCCTGGATACAAAAGGAGGATGACGTATTTAATACAGGGACGGGTATAATCTTGTCTTCTGAGACATTGCGTTCCTGAAAATATCTGAAGTATTCGGTAAAATTGAAGGATACAAAATCTAATATCTCATCCCTTAGCCAAGTATCATTCTCATGGTCCATGTACACATTCATGCAGGCTGTTGGGTCTAAAGTGCCACCAGTACCCTCTGCATTTGGAGTGAACCCCTGATGCCTCTCTATGTAGGCCAAGATTAAGTCATAATCTTTCTCTGAGAATCGATGTGCGTCTACAGTATAATGCTCGTATATCATAGACAACAATCTAAACCAAGCTTCACAGCTCCCTAAATGTGACAACGGCATTGAAATAAACAAATCATGTTTATGCATTACTGAAGGGAGGAGGCCACATACCCAACAATCGGTAACATTCGTGGAACTGTGGGTTTGATGCAACATTTCTATGAAGGCATTATGTACATAAGTCTGGCGATGCCTCTCTTTGTGAGGGGCCAAAGTCTGAAAATGGTGTTCCTTAGGAGTGGGGGTAGATAACACCAGGGTATGGACTGGGTGGCGGAATTCTAGATAAATGAACAATCCTAAACACAATAGAAAAGACACAGCTATTATAGAAATAAACACAATTTTAGCACGCAAACTCCATGCTGAAAACATTGGTAAATATGAGTATCTAGGGTGAGGGATTATGGGACGTTCTTCTTCAAGGGCAAAACGAGCAATGGGATACATTCTCACTAAAAGTCCAGTTCTAAGCTCGGGAAACAAAAAAAATTTACAAGCAGTCCAATCTGCCGGAGGGTGCTTCTTCCCTGTGTCCGTGTTAGAGCCTCACAGGCAGACTCTTAGCATTCCAAACAGTAAAAACATAAAAAATAAAAATCAAGGGTGCAAAAACTTCTCGCGTGGGAGCTGCACTTGACGCAACTCTGGTCGAAGAGGAAGGTCACCTGGGCTCCTTTTACTATCAGTGTCTCTACCTTCTTTCTGAACAGGGCTATCACTTAAAGTTCCACGCCCTCCACGAGTTCAGTCCGGTGTTCATATGATCCCTAGGTCCCTTAGCTTAGACTTCACCTTTTATTGTAGGCCGGACCGAGGGATCTCATTCCGTTTGCGGGGCCGCAGGTGGTATCGAGTGTGACCAGGGATTTCAGGATTCATGAACAAGATGGGCACAGTGGGATCAGATAAGGAACGAGGTGTGTGGCCCTCCTGGTCACGCGTTTGGTCCCCAGGCAGGGCCTTATCTGCCACAGCTGACCCCGAACTTATGGCCCTCTCTCCCTGCCCTTCCGCTTCTCCGTGGGCTTCGGGGGAGGGTGACTCTTCGGTGTCGTGCTCACCTCTTTGTCGTACGTTTTCCTCCTGGTCCTGACAATCCTCGGGCAAGGGAAGCGGGACACGCTTCAAATGGGAAACATGAATCCAATGCTGTCTCCCTTCGACCTTTACCGCCGTCCTTGTGGACAGAAGCACTTGATGTGGCCGGGTCCAGCGGGGTTCCAAGCTCGACTTCCGCTGATAGTTCCGAATTAGGACCCACTGACCTGGTTCGATGCTGTGTCTGGGGCCCTCCGGCAGAGGCTGCAGTACTGCTGAAATCTGTTGGTGGATAGAACGGAGATCTTTAGTTAACGCATAGAGGTAGTCGGCTAACATAGGATACTCAATATCCCTGAATGACTTGGGCCGGGGCACCCCCCATACATTGGCAGGTCTCCCAAAAACCACCTCGTAAGGGGAAATCCCACTCCGAGAATGAGGGGTCGTTCTTACAGACAACAGGGCCAATGGTAGAAGATCAGGCCATTTTAAGCCGGTCGTGTCCTGTAGTTTGGCTAGTTTTAACTTCAGGATCCCATTATATTTTTCAACTAGGCCTGCTGATTGAGGGTGCCGCGCGGCGTGAAACTTCTGTCGTATGGACAGACCCTTACATACATGTTGAACTAGATTAGCATTGAAGTGTGTCCCATTATCACTCCAGATCACTCGTGGTAACCCATATCGGGGAAAGAACTCTTTTATTAAGGCTCTCGCAGTTGCTATAGCTGTGTTTTCTCTGGTGGGGTACGCTTCTACCCACTTACTGAAAGTACAGACTACCACCAGAACGTATTTGAGGTTGTTAACCCGTTCCAGCTGTATATAGTCCATTTAGAGTACCTCGAAGGGCAAGGTGGGTGGGGCAAAACTACCCGACAGAACAGGAGTACCAACCGCCGGGTTATGCTGAAGGCAGACCATACAATGCTGGACCAAATTCCTGGCCGTTTTTTGGATATTGGTGTTGTACCATACAGGGTCCAACATTGCACACATGCCTCGAACCCCGACGTGGGCAGGACCATGTGCCATGGCCACCACCGCATTTACAAATGCATTCGGTAGTAGCCATCTGCATTTTTCTGACAGGTCCGTCCAACACCCATTCTCGTCTAGCCGCCCCACCTGCTCCTGCCAATACTGCAGTTCCTCTGGAGTGACCTCCTGTTGCAATTCTTTCACACTATCTACAGTGTTTCGAAAAATGTCTGCTTCTACCATCCTTCTGCACTGACTAACCACAAACATGGAGGGGGTATCGGACTGGGCAGTTTCTTTAGCAATCTTATCTGCAAAAGCATTTCCCCTCCCAACATAATCAGTTATAGCCTTATGGGCACTACATTTTACAATAGCAAGGGCTTCTGGCAAAGGTAATGCAGCCAGCAGTCGCTCGACCAATTGTCCATTCTTTATCTTTTCACCATGGGATGTAAGAAACCCTCGTTCTGCCCACAACCTCCCAAAACTATGGGCTACACCGAAAGCGTATTGGCTATCGGTGTAGACGTTCAGCCTCAATCCCTTACCCAATTCACACGCTCTTAGTAGTGCAATTAATTTAGCCGCTTGGGCTGAATGATATGGTACTTTGGCCGTCTCGACCACGGTCTGCAAGGTGGTAATTGCATAAGCCGCAACCGTAGTACCGTTGGGCAATCTAAAACATGAGCCATCAACATACAATTCCCCTTGGGGTTCAGATAAAGGGGTGTCTGTTAGATCTATCCGGCCCTTTGTTTCTTCTTCAGTCCGAAATATGCAATCATGTACATCCTGGCCACTTTCTCCTGAGGGGAGGGGTAGCAACGTGACAGGATTCAGAGTGACGCATCTCTTGATCGTTATGTGAGGTGCAAACAGGGTCAATTCGTACCCCGTAAGACGCGCACTGGTTAAGTGCTGCGTCTGTGTCCTGTTTAACAATACGTCCACAGCGTGTGGTACCATCACTGTTAGATCCGTATTTAGGACTAGCCCTTCCGACTGCCTGATCGCCACCGCTACAGCGGCCGTGGCTCTCAGGCAGCTGGGAAGCGCTCTGGCGACATTGTCCAAAACCGCCGAAAAATAAGCACAGGGTCTTTGCTTACCTCCAAAGTCCTGTGTTAACACTGAAAGCGAACAACCGTCCACCTCATGCACGTAGAGCACAAAAGGCTTCCGGTAGTCTGGGGTGCCAAGCACAGGAGCAGAACATAAAGCAGCCTTCAAAGAAATAAAAGCCATTTGACACTCATCAGTCCAGGGTAGGGGTTCATGCACATCTTTGGTGATTAGATACAAGAAAGGTTTAGTGATAAGGGAGTAGTTAGGGATACATTGGCGACAGTAAGAGGTTATACCAAGCAAAGCACGGACATCACGTTGCGTGCGAGGAACAGACATGTTAGTAATGGATGCAATACGCTCCGAGGTCAATCGCTGTCCCTCCTTCGACAGGAGATGACCGAGATAGGTCACCTCCGGTCGACAATATTGGAATTTTGACAGTGACACCTTGTTACCATGTCGTGCCAGATGCTGTAGTAAATCCACTGTTGCCGTCCGGCAGCCCTCCTCAGTATCAGAGGCCACCAGGAGATCATCAACATATTGGAGTAATACATTACCTGGCGGCAAGCTCAACGTGTCTAGTATCTTTTTCAGTGCCTGACTATAAATACTGGGGCTTTCTGTAAACCCCTGGGGGGCGCGACAGAATCTGAAGCTACAGCCCCCCAATGTGAAGCCGAAAAGATAGCGGCTATCTGGATGTATGGGGATACTAAAGAAGGCATTCTTTAAATCTATTACTGAGAAAAATTGTGCAGTTGGAGGAATCATTGTCAAGATGGAATTAATATCAGGTACCACAGGGTACTGGGGTACCACGATCTTATTGATCTCTCGTAGGTCAATCACAAATCGATAGGTATCAGCATAATCAGGAGTCGGTTGTACCGGGGCTCGCTTAAGAATCGGAAGAATAGGGCTATTACACGTGTTAGAGGCCGTTTCTTCCACCACTCCGGTTTTAATCAAATCATGAATGATAGCCATTAAAGCTCGTTCCCCAGCAGGGGCAATTTTATACTGGGGAATTTTTGGCAACTTGGCGTTCTGCTTTAGGGTAATCGATACTAGGGAAATTTGCAAATGGCCCACATCGGTGTCTCCAGTCGCCCAGAGGGTTTTCGGGATGCACGCCAGTTCTGGTGGTAGAGATTCTGTTTTAGATAAGCATTGCGCGGAGAGGGGTGAAGGGTCTTTTATGGTCAGGTAAACCCCCTCCGGGGAACAATAGATGCGAGCATGCAATCTTTTCAATATGTCCATGCCTAGAAGGTTCTCTCCACACTGGGAGGTCAAAAGGAAAGGTGAGTTTAGTGATACCGACCCCAGGGTAAGGGGAAGCGGTTGTGAGATGGGGCTTACCACCGGAGTTCCAGAAAACCCCACAGACACATTATTCTGGCCAGACAGAGCAGCCCCCGGGACTAGGGCACGTGAAACAGAACTGTTCATGGCCCCTGTGTCAACTAGGAACTTACCTGATGCGTTCAGTAATCGTGCATGGACATAAGGTTCAGCTTGATCAATTGGAATCGACACCTGCCCCTGACTCTGTCTTTGACTGTCCTATGCTTGAGAATAACCTGATCCCTCGACTGTCATATAATCGTCATTGTAATACAGCTTCCCCTGACCGTGATCAAAACAGTTCTGACCCGTCTCACCTGTCGCCGAATGCTCTGGTCTCGTAGATCCCCCTCGCTGTCCTCCAAAACGTCCCCTTCCTCGACCTCTCGGAACACTGTTCTGTTCATATAATAACGGACACTGGGCTCGCCAATGCCCCTCCTGCTTACAGAAGGCACATTGATTTATGCCCAAGTCTGTCCGTCCTGTCGTTTGTGCCGGACCCGCCCCTCTTGGAGCAAAATTCTGCGACCCTCGCCCTCTTCCCCGTCCTCTCTCTACTTGCTGTAACAATACTCGAGTCTTCAAGTCCTTCGACTTCTTTTCTGTCCTGTCCTTACTTTCATTCTCACGATGTTCATAGTATTGAGCCATACTCAATATTGTCGAAGGGGTAGTAGTTGTCCAAGTGCTTTCAGCAGCCTGTAATCGAGCCGATACCTCCGGCAGCAGATTGGTCACGAATCGATTCACAAACAAACGTACCCCTCCTTCAGTGGCCAGGTCCTGTCCACTGAAGTCAATGAAAACTCCCTCAAATCTCGTAAAGAAATCTGATACACTCTCATCCTTCTTCTGCTTGCAGGCCGTCAACTTATCCCAATCCACCTTCCGGGGAGGGATCAGCGAATGCATATAATTTATTATCCTATCAGGAAGGGCCAGTATTTCCGCCCGGGGTTTATTCCCTGGTTTACGATCTCTATCCCATTCCCGTAGCTGTTCCCAAGTTCCCCCAAATTCGGTTGCATGGTCTTGATCATGTACCTGGCGCCAAATGTCCACCGGTACTAATAAAGCGAAGAATAGTTCAATGTCCGCCAACGTCATTACTGCGGAGGAAGCCGCTTCAGTAAGCTCTTTGTAATACGCGGTAGGATTCTTCCTGGGATCTGGTAATTGACTTTTTAGTGACAACACCTCACTTCGTTTCCAGGGGGTATACACCCATTGTTCCTGGAAACGCGCCTCCACTCTGGGACGAGTAACTACTCCGAGGGCGTCTACCACTTCCGTAACTTCTGGATGGTAGATGGGGTGTACTTCCCGCATAGGGTACTGGGATAGCCCCGTAGGATTAGCCGACTGCAGACGGGTTCTATACGCCACCAGGGTCTGCACATTCCCATACACTTCTTCTGGGGTAAGGCGGGATTTATGGGCTTGCGTGACGATATCGTATAATATGGCCGGGGCCCGTCCCTCCGTATGTGTCTGCTCCCATAATGATATAAGGCGGTTCGCCATATGTTCTAATGCATGCTGCTGCATTACCGGCTCGTAATCTCTCATGGTGCTCCAAATATCTGATAAGGAATAAATGGGTTGCCGCATCCATTGGGATGCCTGTACAGCAATAGTGTCTTTTTCTTCGGTTCCCAAAGCCGAACGAGTAAACAACCTTTTACCCTCAGCTAAGGGGACCGGACGCGTCGGAGTGGTGGCAGCTGCTACTGGCGTAGTACTCGCGGAGGAGGAGGGCAGGACAGAAGGGGAAGTCATTGACCCGGATGGCAGCTGTGTTGTCCCAGCTGTTGCGGCAGTTAACAGTGCTGGTAACATAGTAATCACCTCCGACACGGATGTGGACAGTCGGGAGAGTTCTGTCAAGGGAGAGGAACTGGGGGGAGCCGGAGGGGCTGAGGCCCCTGAGGTTCCTAAGGACGCAGCCGTGGCCGGGGCCGAGACTCTGGTCACCTCCGGATACAGCCGTTGAGGCACATAAGGAGGCGGTGGCCGTATATCCAATAAGTCTTCTATCTCATCTTCAGCATTCGGTCGAGTCACATAACTCTTATCTACCAATCGGAATACACGGTTCATACAGTCTATTCCCTTTTCTGCTCGAGTCGAGACCTATCATAAGCTATGGCCTTCTGAGTCACATTCTGTCCTGCCTTAGCCCTGGATTGCTTCTCCTCCCTCATCCGCCGCTGCTTGGATTCTTTCAGCCACGAACCCAGGGCATCAAACATAGCCTGGCGGCTACGCCTGGAGAACAGTTGTTCCTGTAAGAAAGCAATCTTTTTCTCATCAAACGAGCCAGTCTTTGGCCATTGCAATTCTTCGTTACTTTTAGTATATTTATGCCACAGAGTACAAAACAATAAAGGGGTAATTCCATGCTTCACATACATATAGTGGCTAGGACTGCCTTCCGGCGGGGCAGGCTGACTCTCAGCCAGCCGAGAGTCACCTGTCCGACAGCAACAGCTGAAACAATTCAATTTACTAAAACAAGGCATGGTGATTGGTTCAATACAGACACAAATGACATAAACCACAACCAAAAGTTACAACCCTTAACACCACCTCAGTGAGCCAGTCCCACTCTAATCCGTAATGTTTCCAACAATAGACATCCCTGACTACACCACAGATCCGCTCACTGCCTTCCTGGTTCACCACTGAGGCCTGTCCCGGGGAGGTCTGTGCCTCACCGCGGGTACGTCTCGTGGCTACCCAGCTCGGGTCGTGAGTCTCCCAGGTGCAATCGGGCTACATTCCGCGCGCGGTTTATCAAATCAGAAAAAAAAAGGGCCCATCAAATCGTGCCAACTGTACATGTACTTTCAAATCAATGCCCAGCCATACCATTCGGGCTTCAAACCAACAGTGGCACCGCTCTCCAGCGCCTGCCTCAAAATCAATGCACCGCCCTAGAGCCTGTGCTTCAAATGCAACTACACGCTCCACCTCGCGTGCTTCAAAATCAAAACGTGCACTGCTTACAATCAGTGCTTCAAATCAAAATTCTACTCACCGGGTGCACCCTGGTACGAATGTCCGTTCTTCGCTGCCAACTCCTCTCGACCAAACGGTCCGTTTCTTGGGTTGAGCCCGTAGGACCCCGGTGAAGGGTGACTAGCAGCAGAGGGCATCCCACTCGAGCGCGCGGAGTGAAAACCCTCGAGCTCGTTCTCCGCCCGCCCGGCTAAGACGCCCTCCAACCTACCACCCGATTACGGGGGAGGTCAGACCCTATCACGGGGTCCCTTCGTGGTCGCCAACTGTTGTATCCAAAATTTCATCTCAAGGGCCACACTTACCGGTGGCCCGCAATGTAAGTCAAATAATGAGCAGTTGGCAACGTAGAAGGTTCAAGCGTTTATTGGCCAGACAGAAAGCTCTACATAGAGGAGCCTCATCGATCCTCACCCAGGAGGTAAGCCGAGGAAGACTGCTGGCTCCTTGACAAACTCATACTTTTATACATTATCAGCGCAACATACAAACCCTTACAAGTGGAAAAGTACCAGCCCGTCCAGGCGCTCCTAATGAGCTCATCCTATATCTAGTTTCAGCGATACAAAAAGGGTTACTATCTTTAAGAATAGAAGGTCGGCCGGGTGACTCCCTTCTCGTCCCAGGTTCAGAAGGAATTTTACTTGGTACTCCCTTTTAGCAGATGTGACCTTGCTTCTCGGTCGTAAATACAATTCAGCCTGTCTTCTAAAACTGGTGTGTGCTAAATGAGGGAAATACGGGCTCAGAGAACCACGTGATCATAGTTCCTACACGACGAGAGAGTTAAGGGCCAAGATGGCCGCGGTCCTGTTTTCGGCCCTTTTCGTCGTACTAACTTATAATGACGAAGAGGGGCCTTATTACGGGACTAAATCAAATAAGCTAATTTTAGTTACGCTGTGCTAATCATATATTTTAATTTGAATCCTACACCATGTCTGAACTGGGGTGGCAGAGTGGGCTAAGGAACGGTGATGGATCAAACCCAGATCTGTTGACTGGGTGTGAGTGTTTGATGGTTCTGAAGCTCCGTCCATCACCACCCCCTTTTGTACCCATGTGAGGTAGACACCCCACTACGTCAACACAACACATAATTACCATGCCTATCTAACTCATCGTCCCAACACATGTGAACAGAGAATGCAGTGTGATGCATGTACACAACACCCATCCTGAGTCTGTAGCAAGCTGCCCACAGGTACAGCATGCAAATGAATGTTGGATGTGTGGATACAGACAAAGCACACTCCAAAGTGATGCACAGGTATATTACACCAGCAAAAGTTATAAGTTATCAACAGATGGGAGGTAACCTCACATGACAGTGAGCACAAAGTCAGCCACTGGTAAACCATATTAGTCCAGGGTTGTGTGGCACATCATGGTTAGGACAACAGCAGCCTGCAGTCTGCACCAGGAATCTGTGATTTGGGGGGGTCACACGTGATCAAACACCAGCTGTAGGACACTGTGGAGCACAGACATACAACACCATTAGAATCACTGAGCGACAGCATACATCTACAATACACATGCCAGTCACTAATCTCAAGATACCTGGACACAACACAGTTACAATCCCAGCACTGTTTGGTAGCACATACTCAATAGTAGGACACATCACTGCAAGCAGCCTGTCAATAAGCACACAGACACACTTTAGCAGCAACATTGCAAAACCTACACATATCAGCCAATTACAAAACACAGGCAACATATCACTGTATACTCACTGTCATGTGAAGAAGTCGCTGATGAGCTGTGTTCGTACATCCCCCTCACCCTCATCATCACTGACAACATGTCCCAGAGCAGGATCCTCCACGGCAGGCGGCTGTTGGTCATCATTATCCAGGATGAGAGGCAACTCCTTCCTCACTGCCAGGTTGTGTAGCATGCAGCACACAATAACGATTTTGCACACCTTGTCAGGGGCATATTGGAGGGCACCTTCAGTCTTGTCCAGGCAGCGGAATCTGGTTTTCAGTAGGCCAAATGTCCGCTCTATCACTCTCCCGGTATGCCCATGTGCCTCATTATATCGGATCCCCGCAGGTGTAACAGGGTTCCTGAGGGGGGTCAGCAACCACTGCATGTTTGGGTGTCCAGAGAACTTAGGCTCAGATTGTTGGAACACCGATCAGCACTGAATACCGGTAAACTAAATGCCCCCCTTGTGGACCACTATAAAGAGTTTCGCAATGGACACACAGAGTTCCAGTGGTTCATAGCAGAAAAAATTATCATGAACAGAAGAGATGAGAACATGGAAACTAAAAGAAAAAACCGAGAGCAATGGTACATTTCTACGCTTAATACCATTGAGAATGGTCTTAATACAAAAGAGGACTGGAACAGAATTGTCATCTGACATGCATGTGTAGCTCTGTATCAATTAGGTTTACACAATACCAGTATGTAGAATAAAAGGACCATTTTTTAAAATATAGGTACATACAGATATATAAATTAGAAATAACCAGTGTAGGAAGTTGCATTAATTTAAGTACGTGACGTTTACTAAGAGGTCCTAAGTAGGAAAATAGGACATTGTGATAGAGGCCCTCGGCCATATTCCCCGATGACACTCTATACTGTTTATTTATTTATATCCCCCATAAGTTGACATGAGATGAGTGGGCCAATATGGCAGAGCAAAACCTTAAAATATATACCCGATATAATACACCTCCGAACAGTGAGAGTTGTATTAATCAAAAAAATAAAAAATAACAACGGTAGGTGATATCCTAAACAATGCTGGAATAGAAGAACAATTTTGATAAACTTCTCGTACTGAGAAGAGTTACCAATAAAGTTTCTTCCATGTTAGGAATTTTTTTAAAATTTCGGTTGAGTCACATAGACGCAACAACGGCAGCACGTTGAGAGTGGGATATAAAAACGATACGAAAAAGGAAGTCGGGGTAATCTGCAAGAACCAAGGTGCACGATAAACCGACGGACGCGGTTAGAACACAGCGAATTGGTAAGATGCGACCAGCTATGTGCGTTTTAAATTGCTTGAAATGAATAGGGAAGATGTAACACGTCTCTTACACTGGTTGAAATTGTTTCAGCCACAGATAACAATGTAACGATAAATGTGTAAGAAGAAAGATTGTATCGTTGGTACTTAACTAAATGTAGGTCTTAGCAGTGAGATGAGACCACCAACGAATTATAAATTTGGAGCGAACCATATCAATCAAAATTAGAGGATGTGGTACAGATTAGAGTTATTAAAGAAAAAAAGTTTTCAAATTTAAGAGAAATAAGATATCCGCTTATTTTGAACCTTTTTTGACACACTAATGCCACGAATAATCGGGCCAAAGAAAAATTACGGGGATACATACAGATTGACTATTAAGGTCCACCGTGAGGACACAGTCGGGACCTACGGTATGTTCAATATGAGTGGTGTGAGGGAATGTGATTTAGTTCTTAATGCTGAGTGGAGCTATGAGTGTGTTTTACGCCGTATATTTTTTCTCTGCAGTTATCACTAAGTATGCCCAAAAGCGACTAATGAAGGGGAAATATTGAGACCCTCACTTTATCGCAAAGTCGAATTGGCTAAACCAGCAGAACTTATGCAACCTAATGATATTCTATCGAGTCGCGCTGTGCTTGGTTTTAAAAGGTGAGGATGATATAATAACCACTTATTTAAGTTTCCCAGATGGCTTGTAAAACATCGGATAAAATGATATAAAAATCACTTATTGAAGTTGTACTCCCAAATGGCTTGCAAAACATCGTTCTAGAGGCCTTAGCTATATCATATAGAGCAATTTGTTTTACAATAAAATGGTTCCCTTGGTTGACGATTAAAAATCACCGTCTAGAATAAAATGGCAAAATATGAAAGATATAAAATCAGAATTGTCTTTCAACATTTCAGATGTTAGGAAAACAGTGACCTACGCAGGGAATTGAATGTAAACATTTGAACCAGAGTGCTGTCGCACCGGTGAGTTCCAAAAATTTGAAATAATCTGAGTGTTGTTTGATACAGGATGACTGATCCTTTGAAGTATGTATAGATACAATAATGTGTCGGTTCTGATAACCAGTGAAATATGAATGATTTGAGCACTTATTAATTTAGTTGTGTATACCCCTAGGTGATTCTGATTGTTTTAAATAATATATTTTTGTAATGATTTAACACGTGTATACAATTGAAAGCATTGTACTGGTTAAAAATGAATTTTGTATATACAGCAGTACTTTGACAGTGACATATATGTTTTTATCTGTATTTTAGGTCAACATATATATATATATATATATATATATATATATATATATATATAAAAAATATTTTCTTAATAATTTACGTGAGGAGAAAATTAAAACTCATTGTCCTGAAGAAGGTGGTTCCATTGAAAGCCTACCACCGAAATGCGTCGACGCCCTTAATGTTAAATTTGGATGAGTCCGCTATAAGTTTCTGACAAGGAAGTTTGATGACATGAGTGCGCGCTGGCGCAAGACAGAATCTTATTGTAATATGTAAGCAAACAGCATTGTGGGGACGAAATTGCCATATTTTTTAACGTTTTCTATATCGTTTTAAAATCTGTTGACAGTCCTCTGCACAGACTTTTAAAAGTATTCTACCTGCTGATTATTTGTTTGCTGCTGCATCTGACACATTCTGGGGAGATAGCTTGCTAAATTCTCTGTATCTGGCGGGTCGCGGTCCCCGATCCGTCACGGCAAACTAGTGCCGATTGTTGCGGCTGGACTGTCGCGATTCGCCCACTTTCCACATCATTTCCGGCTTGGGGGTATATGGTGCGGGAGATTCAGCGGCCGCACAGCATGACATGAGTGCGCGCTGGCGCAAGACAGAATCTTATTGTAATATGTAAGCAAACAGTATTTTGGGGACGAAATTGCCATATTTTTTAACGTTTTCTATATCGTTTTCAAATCTGTTGACAGTCCTCTGCATAGACTTTTAAAAGTATTTTACCTGCTGATTATTTGTTTGCTGATGCATCTGATACCTTCTGGGGAGATAGCTTGCTAAATTCTCTGTATCTGGCGGGTCGCGGTCCCCGGTCCTTCACGGCAAACTAGTGCCGATTGTTGCGGAGGGACTGACGCGACTCCGCCCACTTTCCACATCATTTCCGGATTGGGGGTATATGGTGCGGGAGATTCGGCAGCCACGCAGCATGACATGAGTGCGCGCTGGCGCAAGACAGAATCTTATTGTAATATGTAAGCAAACAGTATTGTGGGGACGAAATTGCCATATTTTTTAACGTTTTAAAATCTGTTAACAGTCCTCTGCACAGACTTTTAAAAGTATTTTACCTGCAGATTATTTGTTTGCTGCTGCATCTGACACCTTCTGGGGAGATAGCTTGCTAAATTCTCTGTATCTGGGGGGTCGCCTTCCCCAGTCCGTCACGGCAAACTAGTGCCGATTGTTGCAGAGGGACTGACGCGACTCCGCCCACTTTCCACATCATTTCCGGCTTGGGGGTATATGGTGCGGGAGATTCGGCGGCCACGCAGCGGACGCGCGCAGCAGGCGCGACGCTGGCGCGCCATAGGCGCACCAAAGGCAAGCCCGTCTGCACCCGTCCGCGTCTGGAGCGCGGCCAGCGCCAGCCATGCTGCGGGATTGATAGATTGAGCCCCCTAAGGTGGTCACGAGAGGTACTTCTAAACCTCCAGGGAGATGTTTGTGGGAGGGCGCATCAGCTTGACTTAGCTCACTCCCCATTGCCACACTGCTGCAGAGAATGTGGACAGACTCTGACTCAAAATAAGATGACTGGGGTGGGGCAGGCCTCCCAGGGTTCACTGCCTGCTCAGAAGACCATTATTAGCTTAGGTTTAGTTAATTGCAGATCGTTACCTAAACATGCTGATGAGATTTGGTCAATTTTAATTGAAGAGAAATGGGATGCCCTGTTCCTTACAGAAACCTGGCTGAGTGTGGACGCAATGACATCGATCTCACTAGCTACCCCGCCAGGGTTTAAATTGTGTTTTGCGAATCATGAAGGGGGAAAACGAGGTGGGGGGGTGGCTATTATCTTTAGAGATTCCTGGGAGCTTGTGTCTTCTGCCCCGCTTCTCTTGCAGGGCATTGAAGGCTTTCATTGCTGCTTCCAGATTAGCCCTGCATTTGCCCTGGCTGGCATTCTTATCTACAGACCGCCTGCCTGTGCAGCGACCGCCTTGCAGTCTTTATGTGATCTGATTGCCCAAAAATCAGTAGTCTATTCCAATTTTTTGGTATTGGGCGATTTTAACCTACATGTTGATGACCTGGATTGCGTACAAGCGACGCAACTTGTGTCGTCTCTAGAGGGGGCTAACCTCTCACAAGGGGTGCTCTCTCCAACACATACGGCAGGTCATACCCTAGATCTTATTTTCTCGAATCTTAACAATATTGTAATAAGGCCCCCACTTCCATTGACCTGGTCGGACCACTACCTAATACCCTTTTCAATTACCCTTCCGACTGTTAAGTTATTAAATTGCATCCAGGTGGTCCAAAAAAGAGACTGGAAGAAATTGTCTGCGGAATCCTTAAGTCCTAGACTGAGAGATAGTTATCCTCAGTTCTCTCAGGACCCCAATTCGGACGCAGCCTCGCTACACCAATGGATTGCGGACGCAGTGGAGGCTGTTGCACCAATTAGAACGGGGAAACCTGCAAGATGCTCTCCCTCAGCGCCATGGTTCACTGCTAAACTGAAGGAACAAAAAAGTAAATGCAAGAAACTGGAACGCCAATGGAGAGTAGCCTATTGTGGTTTAGCCAAAGTGGTTTACAAAAAAGCCATAAAAGAATTTCATAAGGCTTTAAAAGGTGCCAGACGGGACTACCTTGTTGCACGCATCCAGAACGCAGATCACTCCTGCACAGAGGTTTTTAAAGTAGTCCAATCCTTCTTTAAACCTAAGGCAAGTGAGTTGGAGGTTTCAGCGTCTGCCGGACGCTGTGAAAAAATTGCTAGCTATTTTGATGACAAAATCTCTAAAGTTTATGACTCATTTACCCCTTCCGAGGCCACTGTGAAACTGGACACACCAGTAGATGGTGGTGAGAGGGCAACATTTTCAAATTTCATCCAGATCTCTCATCAGGAGGCACTAGGGGAGATACAAAAATGCAGGTCTGGCGCGCCAGATGATCCCTGCCCGCCAAAATTTTGGAAAATGTTAGCTCCATCTCTGATCGAGGGCCTTCGTCATATTTGGAGTACCTCTCTAGAGACAGGCATCTTTCCCGACTCCTGGAAACACGCAACTCTTCTCCCTTTGAGGAAGAAAGTAAATGGTGACCCAGGCGACCTTAGTAATTTGAGGCCTATTTCCCTGCTTCCTGCTCCGGGAAAGATGTTAGAGAAATTGGTTCAACGCCAGTTAGCCTCTTTTTTAGAGCGGAATCGGGCTCTACATGACACTCAATCTGGTTTTCGGGCAGGTTTTAGTACTGAGACCGCTCTTCTTGAGGTGGCAGAGTCGGTAAAATGGACACTGTATTCAGGAGCTTCGGCTCTACTGGTGCTCCTGGACCTGTCCGTGGTGTTTGATACTGTAGACCATGCCATCTTGGCACAGAGATTACAAGATGCGGGTCTTGGTGGGACGGTGCTAGCTTGGGTACAATCTTATCTAAGCGGGCGCTCCCAGAAAGTTGCTTTACAACCTTAGGTATCTAGACCTAAGCTAATTAGATGCGGCGTTCCTCAGGGCTTAGCCCTGAGACCCTTGTTGTTTAATGTCTACCTAGCACCGCTTTTTACCCTTATTGCCAACTGGGGTGTCAAAGCGATCTCCTACGCCGATGACACCCAGTTGGTTTTTCCATTTAAGGAGCGGTCGGCAGACACTTTTAAAAACTTCAAGGGCTGCTTACAAGACATAGCACGCTGGATGAACACTAACAAATTAAAGCTCAACGCCGGTAAAACTGAAGTTCTGTTTTTCGGCAAGGGCTTAGCTCCAGATCCAGTATTGCGGTGGCCATTAGAGATGGGGACACCACCAATACCTGGCTCGTGCGCTAAGAATTTAGGTGTGAAGTGGGAGACGAATCTCTCCTTCTCGGCTCAAATCAAGCAGGTGTCTTCTGGCTGCTTTAGCACATTGAAAAATCTGCGGAGAATCCTCCACTTTCTACCGGAGGATTGCCGGAAATCTGTAGTACATGCTACAATCACGTCCAGGTTAGACTATGCCAATAGTCTATATCTTGGTCTACCCAAATATGCCATTGGACGTCTCCAGATGATTCAGAACGCGGCTGCGAGACTGGTGTTACGAATACCTTTTAAACATCATGTCTCTCCGTATTTACAGAAGCTCCATTGGTTGAAGGTGGAGAAACAAATCCAATTCAAGGCTATGACTCTGGCATATCGGGCCCTAAAGGGAAACTGTCCTAGCTATCTAAAACAAAGATTGAGCATGTATAAACAAAATCGGGTGTTACGATCAAACTCTCAGATTTTGCTGCAAACCCCTCGCTTTGGGAAGGCTCGTCTTGGAGGGAGGGCCTTCTCAGTGGGTGCAGCATCACTGTGGAACACCCTACCAGAGCCCCTGCAGCAGGCAAATACTGAATCCGGTTTTAGAAAAGCACTAAAAACTTGGCTTTTTTAGGCCCTCTCTTCTGTCGGCCGCAACTCAGCTGTCTTTAGCGCCGGGACACCCCTACTTGGGGTAGCTGTCGAGCTCTATAAATCGCATTAATAATAATAATAATAATCTATGCTTTAGGCTGTGCATATCCAAATTAACACTTTTTGAAGACACAGTGAATTGTCTTGCTTATATTTCTCCTTTTTATTGGTTTTAGAATCAACCTGATGTTTTTAATATGACCAAATGCTTTTGTGTGTAATGCTGATTGATTTAACTTATTAACAGTGAATAGTAACTTAATTGTGATAATATTAAGTGGTGATTTATAAGTGCTTAAACCATTAGTGAGTGGAATATCTCTGGAATATTATGATGATATGAATGTGTATTGTTGAATATTGAGTGTCAGCCAAAGGGAACATTTTTCTTAACCTTACAGTTACTGGGTGCTCCATCCCTTTGGATTATAGAGCCCCCTCTCCTTGAATTTCAAGGTATCCAGCATCACCTACATACAAACAGACAAACATTTAATGGGTTGGAGAAGTGGGTGAATCTCTAAAGATGTAAAAAAACACAATGGAAACAGATATTACACACCAACAAGCCAGGCACGGTGGTTCGGCAGCTGTGTCATCATGTTTGGTATTCTGACTCATCCGCATGATGTAAACGTCGTGTACAGAACCCGGAAAACGTGCACACACATGTGAGATGGTCATGTGTGGCAGACATACCACCAGGGCATTAATAGAGTGGAAATGTTTCCCGTTTCGGTATGTCTGCTCATGTGCCTGTGGTGGCACCAAAGCAACATGTGTGCCATCTATGGAGCCTATGACATGTGGCATTCTTCCCAAGGAATAAAAGTCACTCTTAATTACAGTGAATTGTCCTGGGGTTGGGAATTGGATGTCTCGGTTCAGGAATAACAACATTGCCGCCAATACATCACGAAGCACACGAGTGAACATGGTCTGTGACATCCCACCAGCACCAGCCACAGTGTACTGGAAGGTACGCGTGGCAAAAAAGTGTAGGGCTGCCATCACCTTCACCTTGGAGGTCAGCGCTGATGGATATGCCCAGCCAGGTTGCAAATGTGATGCCAACTGCTCCGCCAAATCCTCAATTATTGGCCTGGTGAGGCGGTAACACCGGATGCAGTCACATTCATACATGGTTGCAAGGTCTGGGAACGGTCTATGGACAGCTGGTCTCCTGCAGCACATAGGTAAGCAAAGAAAGTGTGTCAGTGACCCTACATATGGGGCAATGACCATGCACAATATCACATGCAACTTCAGAACAAGACACAATAACGTGTTGTGTGTGCTGTTGGGCACGGACAACAATGTCAGCTATGTGCCCCTCAATGACATCTCAGCTCTACATGTTCACACAAAAAGTGCTAAAATGTACTGTGAACAATCAATATTGTCACTCCCAGTACATCATCACACATGTTACGTATCCAAAACACACCTCAGTGACTAGGTCCGACAGATGTGTTTCCCACATGACCGGTGTTTGTCTGTAAAACACACACAATGATCTCTTCTTGTCACAAGGGCACTGACATTATGTAGCATCAGATGTACATGTCACAACACACCCACAAAACACACATGATGTGCTACCAGAGTGTTGCACTGTCAAAAAATGAATACCTGTGATGGACAAGCACAACAGTGAATCACATGTCCAAAACACATGGAGGATGATGACGATTCACAACTACCACAAATGATCAGAGACATGTGTGTAGCACAATACGCACATCCTCTGCATCAACACCACAATGTCAGATGAGGTACACCCAGTGACACACTGACCCTTTCACCTATGAGTCAGGGTGTATGTTACATGTCAGCACACAATGGGCACCTAGAAATGTGTACATGCCTCGGGGTGTGATCTGCACAGTTGGAAATCAAAGTGATGATGTGCATTACACACAATGGTGTCTGTTACCATCACACCTTGCAAAGCCTGGGAGTGTGTGCCACTAAGTCCAACATACAAGATCCCATGTGTACCCACACAGGTAATACATCCTGAGATGTCACATCATACACTGTGTGACAGGCTGTTCATATGTTGTTAAGTAACTTAGTCCATGGTAAGGTATTGTGTGTGTAGCATCACTTTGAAATTGCCTGCAATGGTGATCGATGCGTGTGAGTTCCCAGGAGACGCGTCGTACACTGACTGAGCGAGACGTGCACACGCTTATGCTATTGCCTGCAATGGTGATCAATGCGAGTGAGTTCCCAGGAGACACGTCGTACACTGACTAAGCAAGACGTGCGCACGCCTAGGCTATTGCCTGCAATGGTAATCGATGCGTGTGAGTTCCCAGGAGATGTGTCGTACACTGACTGAGCGAGATGTGCGCACGCCTAGGCTATTGCCTGCAATGGTGATCGATGTGTGTGAGTTCCCAGAAGATGCATCGTGCACTGACTGAGCAAGACGTGCGCACGCATAGGCTATGTCCTGCAATGGTGATCGATGCGTGGGAGTTCCCAGGAGACGTGTCGTACACTGACTGAGCGAGACGTGTGCACGCCTAGGCTATTGCCTGCAATGGTGATCGATTTGTGTGAGTTCCCAGGAGACGCGTCGTACACTGACTGAGCGAGACGTGCGCACACCTAGGCTATTGCCTGCAATGGTGATCGATGTGTGTGAGTTCCCAGGAGACGCATTGTACACTGACTGAGCGAGACGTGCACACGCCTAGGCTATGTCCTGCAATGGTGATCGATGCGTGGGAGTTCCCAGGAGACGTGTCGTACACTGACTGAGCGAGACGTGTGCACGCCTAGGCTATTGCCTGCAATGGTGATCGATGCGTGTGAGTTCCCAGGAGACACGTCGTACACTGACTGAGCAAGACGTGCGCACGCTAGGCTATTGCCTTCAATGGTGATCGATGCGTGTGAGTTCCCAGGAGACGCATCGTACACTGACTGAGTGAGATGTGCACACACCTAGGCTATTGCCTGCAATGGTGTTCGATGCGTGTCAGTTCCCAGGAGATGCGCTGTACACTGAGCGAGACGTGCACATGCCTAGGCTATTGCCTGCAATGGTGATCGATGCGTGTCAGTTCCCAGGAGACGTGTCGTACACTGAGCAAGACGTGCGCACGCCTAGGCTATTGCCTGCAATGGTGATCGATGCGTGTGAGTTCCCAGGAGACGCGTCGTACACTGACTGAGCGAGACGTGCGCACGCCTAGACTATCATAGAGACAAACGCGGGTGATTTTTTTAAAAGACGTGTTGCACACTCACAGTCCGAGCCTTGCGCACACATTAGCTATTGGATGTGATGGAGACGGACGCGGATTTGAGCGTTGTATGAATAGTGTCCAAATAAAATTCAGTTGGCTCCCTAAAACAATGTATCAACAGCAATGGGGTGATGTAGTTGAATTTTTGAACCATGCAGGAGGCATGTACGAAGCGTACAATGCAATTAATTGCCCATATTCATAACATGCAAACGTGTCGGACCTATCACATAGGGCGCCTGGGACAGATTCAGCTCTGCAGCACAGATATTAGACTGTCTGTGACCCAGAGACTACACTTGCCTGCACCAACTGCTACAGCATTACATCTCCAATACCACTGCTGCTGTCTCTGCATCCTCTGGCTTCAAGAATAGCATGTACTGTTGAGAGAGTCCCAGCCTTCAACAAGGAGGAGAACCAGGCCCTGCTGGACAGCCTCCTTCCACAGTACAGCAAGCTGTACTGGGAAACCAGGGGAGCAGGTGAGTGCGAAGTCCACTGTCTTCCAAATTATGCATGGAGTCTGACTAGCACTACTAGCATCGTGTTCAGCAATGCCAAGCATGCTCACTGAGTATTTGTAAATCTCAAACGTTGTGGATACAATTCCTGTACAGGTGCAGTGATGCCAATGTGTAAATTGTATTTCTTGTGTGACTGTTCATGCTCAGTTACCAGTTTATTTATGCAGGCTTACACACAGGACAAATGCCCATTACCATGGTGGCTCTAACTGTATACAGCATATTCCCTTGTGATGACAACATGTATGGTCAAATGTGTGATGTACAAACATGTTGCATGTGTAGTGATGGTGTCTTAAATTGTCACCCTTACAGGTTGATGCCCATCAGAAACAGGAAATCTGGAAGACCATTGTACTGGCGGTCAGATCAGTGGGGGTCTTTAAGCGCCACCGCCACAACTGTCAGAAGAGGTGGCAGGACCTTCGTGGCTGGACAAGGAGGATCACCAGCATACAGCTGAAGCTGTCGCCTTCACACCGACGGGGCGGAGGATGGACACTGACCCCCCACATGCTGAGGATTTTGCCAGTGGTCTTCCCTGACCTGGATGGGCAGTTGAAGACCAGACAGCAATAAGAAGGGGGTAAGTTCATTCCTCTTTGGTGAACTATGGCTAACATACTTTTTGCACTCCCTCAACCTCCTAACACTCCCACAGTTTGTGTGTCTACTGAGACAACACTAATGTGGACACATTTGCTTGATACCCATTTTCATCTGCTGCCCGTGTGTGGGCCTTTTGGCGTCTGAGTAGTGTCACTAGTGCTGTGTATACTTGCTGTTATCCACTGATAATGTCTGGTCTTGCATCTGCTACAGGTGCCTCATTCTGTGCTTCATGAGTGTGGCAATTGCTTGACATGTGTCTGCACATAGACAGATGTCTGACATGAACTCTGTGTGTGAAATACAAAGGTGTTGTAATTGCTGGGGCACCATAAGTGTCGGAGGTATTTAGCAGACACACATGCATGATATGATACAAATGTTGGTGCCTCTGGTGAAGGGATGTCATGGTTGTGACACATGCAGAGCCACATGCCTACTGTTTCTGGTCATCACCTGTTGCACATGGACCAGGACAGGTATGCCAACTCTGCACAGATGAGGCACTCGTACCTCCCAATCCTGCCTGTCAGCCAACAACGTGAGCATTCTGACATGTGCAATGGGGTGTCTGCCTCTGTGTCATTGTGGACTGGCATGGCTTCTTTTACTTCAAGAGTGTTACAATGTTGGTAACGGCTTGCCTTATTATATGTGGCTGATGTGTCAGCGCATGGGACAAAACATAGGTTTGTAATTACTTGAGTGTGCCCGCTAATACATTAGTGTGACACACTGCGCACAGTTGGTTTCTGTATGCACTGCCCCGGTGACAGGAAACAGTACAGACTCATTGGCCAGACAGGCCTGTGGCATGTTGTGCCACATGCAAACTGCAGCAGTATTGCCAGTTGTCCTGCATGTACTCCGTTGTAGCATTGACTATCATGACATGAGGCCATTATGGTGTCTGGGAATGTAATCATTTCCATCATGTTAGCAGTGACTTTGTCCATCCCATTTCTGGACACAAGTACAGAGTCACTGGGGAGAGATGTGATATGTGCGTAGTGACACATTACACTCACAATCCTTGCAGGTCTGACACCTGGCCCTTTGTGGGGCATGTTTGCACATGTACTAAGTGACATCATACATGCACCAGACGGATGTGTCCATCCCCAGGATGGGTACTTGGGGCATGGTTGCCTGGCAGGATGACAAGTGGCTGGTTCACATATGTGTCAGTCATTTTTGCTATGCTTATCAAATGATGCCAAGACCTGCTCTGTGATGTGCTGCGATTACAGTCATGTGTCAGCTCAATACTGGTGACGAATGTGAATATGTTTTTCTTTATTGTTTGCAGCAGCATCAACGACTACAGGAGGAGACAGCTCCATGGACCAAGAGGAGCGGCAGAGCCAGACTGGGTCTTCCGCGGAGGAGCTGGAGGGACCCAGTGGCACGGAGGGTGAGGGGAGCCACACTGAGGAACACTCAGCTACAACCACCTCAGCTGAGGACGCATCCAGTTCCAGTGATGACTCCCTTGTGGAGGCGGGTGTCAGCAGCCCCAAAACAATAGCTAGCACGTCTGTCCCCGCCACCACCACCGTCTCCACCTGCCCAGCTGCTCCCATCCCTGATGTCCGTGGAGGCTCCTGTGTTAGGGAGCATGTCTCCTTCAGTCCAGGCACCGCACCCCCTGCCGCCGTCTCCCCTGCTGCCCTGAGTGTGGAGTATGAGGACCTGCTTAAGCATATTCATGTGGGGCAGACATCGATGCTGAGTGTCCTCCATGCTCACACCGGTCTTTTGACACAATTGGTGTCCTTCATGGAGGGCATCACAGCAAACACATCTGCCCAACAGCGGACCATCAGTCCATGGCCTCCTCGCTGACGGCAGCAGTGTCCCTCCTCCAACAGACCCTCACCCCTCCACATCAGACCCATCCACAATACCCCCTACCCTACCTCCCCAACGCACACTCACACAGGCACAGGTAAGCACATCATCAGACCCAAGCAGCACACGGCAACGCAAAACAAAATCTAGACGCACAAGCACGCACACTCCGGAGACTGACAGCACACACACAGGGGATAGGGCACAGACACACAGACAAGCATCCACAGCCAATCCGCAGTCCTCAGATACCTCTCCCTCCAAAACCCCTTCCCTTGCCTCACCTGCAACATCGACTTACCAGCAACTCTTCCACTGTGACCTTGGCCTCTTCCCCACAGCTCCATCGGATCTCACTCACAAGGAGAAGAGCCGGTCACCACGCACAGAGGGGAGTTCCCCAGCCACACGGACACCCTCCCCCAAGGGTAAGGACACTGAGGCCCCCAACCGCAAATCCCCCAGGAACATGAGGAGCAAGACCCATCCCCATTCACGCAGCACTACGACACAGTCTCCGTCCTCCAGCCCCAAGCCCACCACTCCTACAGTTCCCCCACCACACCCTGCCCCAGGTTCCCCCACACACAAATACACCATCCCCAAATTGATTAGGCCCTCCCCCTCTTCCACATGCACTTCACCCCCACAGCCTGTTCCTGCGACTGCTGTGGAGTCTGTGTCCCCCTCATCTGTCCTGCCCACTTCACCTTTGCCCCAAGACCCTACCTTAGACATTGGCACTGCAGTGCAGACCCCCTCCACCCCGTCTGACTTGGGCACGGCTGTGGTGACAGTGCCCACTGTGTCAGACACCCCCACTGCAATTGCCACTGACACTCCTTTACCCACCACCCCTCACCTGCCCCATTCTGCGATCCCCTGATCCGGTCCCTGCGGTGCCTGGCCTGACCCTATTTATGCCCCTCCAAGGGGAGATGTCCCCTGGCTTTAGCAGTGCAGGCAAGTAATGTGAGGCACTCATTTCTGTGGCACACCAAATGGAGACAATATTAATGGACTGGCCATGGGCCTTTATGTTCTCTTTGTTTTCACCACATCAATTATTTGAAGCTGAATAAAGCAAATCTTCATTTCAATGTTGTTTTGCATCTGCTGTACATGATGTTGTTCATGTGTATCCTGAGTTGCAGTTGTAATACTTGTAATGTAGCTATAAATTGTTTTTCAATTGTGATGGACTCCATGTGGTCCCAGGTATCTAAGCCCAATTACAGTATGTATCAATGTAATCCTTTGCTGCAATTAGAGTGTGTCATGAGCCATACAATTTTGCACAGGGAGCCTCACAATTCCGTTGCTGTATCACGGTGGCTTGCACTGTTGCACCTATGTCGTGCTTACACTTGTGCACAAAGTCATTTCTTGGAGCAGTGTGCACCTCTACATTGGACCAAGTCATCTGTGGCGTCAGTGCAAATTGCCATACATGTTAATTGAGTATGTGCAGAGGACTTAAATACCCTCCTGTACACAGTCTGATGTGACCTGAGCTTTCAGTGTGCTGTAGTTGTTGGCTCACTGACCACAATTTAGGCAGACATGATAGGGCCCTGCACAGACTACTTTTTGCACACCTGACTAGGCCTGGCTGAAAATTTCCATTCCGCTCGTGGAACTTGTGAAGTTTGGGCATTTCTGCGTCCCACAGAGAACGCGGAGATGTCAAAACTACCACGATCCGCAGCGAAAGCGGAAGCATTTTCTTGTTTGCGCTTTAAAAATGCATTCTCAAGCACGCAATAGCGACTTACTGGATCCCTACGTTCGCTGACACGTTCTCCTATCCGTTCGCCACAAGATGTTCGATTGTTGGTAGCCGGTTGCGCTATCCCGCGAGAGTTTGCAATCGCGAACACATCATTCGACCCGGAACAGGAAATAAGCATCGCGAGCAAGATGGCCACGCCCATTAGCGACCGCATGGGCAAGTTAGAGATATATTTCCACGCGAGCACGCAAAAACACATCGCGAACGGGTGGGAAAAGCAATCTCCGCGTCTAGACAAAATCTAGACGCACAAGCACGCACACTCCGGGGACTGACAGCACACACACAGGGGATAGGGCACAGACACACAGACAAGCATCCACAGCCAATCCGCAGTCCTCAGATACCTCTCCCTCCAAAACCCCTTCCCTTGCCTCACCTGCAACATCGACTTACCAGCAACTCTTCCACTGTGACCTTGGCCTCTTCCCCACAGCTCCATCGGATCTCACTCACAAGGAGAAGAGCCGGTCACCACGCACAGAGGGGAGTTCCCCAGCCACACGGACACCCTCCCCCAAGGGTAAGGACACTGAGGCCCCCAACCGCAAATCCCCCAGGAACATGAGGAGCAAGACCCATCCCCATTCACGCAGCACTACGACACAGTCTCCGTCCTCCAGCCCCAAGCCCACCACTCCTACAGTTCCCCCACCACACCCTGCCCCAGGTTCCCCCACACACAAATACACCATCCCCAAATTGATTAGGCCCTCCCCCTCTTCCACATGCACTTCACCCCCACAGCCTGTTCCTGCGACTGCTGTGGAGTCTGTGTCCCCCTCATCTGTCCTGCCCACTTCACCTTTGCCCCAAGACCCTACCTTAGACATTGGCACTGCAGTGCAGACCCCCTCCACCCCGTCTGACTTGGGCACGGCTGTGGTGACAGTGCCCACTGTGTCAGACACCCCCACTGCAATTGCCACTGACACTCCTTTACCCACCACCCCTCACCTGCCCCATTCTGCGATCCCCTGATCCGGTCCCTGCGGTGCCTGGCCTGACCCTATTTATGCCCCTCCAAGGGGAGATGTCCCCTGGCTTTAGCAGTGCAGGCAAGTAATGTGAGGCACTCATTTCTGTGGCACACCAAATGGAGACAATATTAATGGACTGGCCATGGGCCTTTATGTTCTCTTTGTTTTCACCACATCAATTATTTGAAGCTGAATAAAGCAAATCTTCATTTCAATGTTGTTTTGCATCTGCTGTACATGATGTTGTTCATGTGTATCCTGAGTTGCAGTTGTAATACTTGTAATGTAGCTATAAATTGTTTTTCAATTGTGATGGACTCCATGTGGTCCCAGGTATCTAAGCCCAATTACAGTATGTATCAATGTAATCCTTTGCTGCAATTAGAGTGTGTCATGAGCCATACAATTTTGCACAGGGAGCCTCACAATTCCGTTGCTGTATCACGGTGGCTTGCACTGTTGCACCTATGTCGTGCTTACACTTGTGCACAAAGTCATTTCTTGGAGCAGTGTGCACCTCTACATTGGACCAAGTCATCTGTGGCGTCAGTGCAAATTGCCATACATGTTAATTGAGTATGTGCAGAGGACTTAAATACCCTCCTGTACACAGTCTGATGTGACCTGAGCTTTCAGTGTGCTGTAGTTGTTGGCTCACTGACCACAATTTAGGCAGACATGATAGGGCCCTGCACAGACTACTTTTTGCACACCTGACTAGGCCTGGCTGAAAATTTCCATTCCGCTCGTGGAACTTGTGAAGTTTGGGCATTTCTGCGTCCCACAGAGAACGCGGAGATGTCAAAACTACCACGATCCGCAGCGAAAGCGGAAGCATTTTCTTGTTTGCGCTTTAAAAATGCATTCTCAAGCACGCAATAGCGACTTACTGGATCCCTACGTTTGCTGACACGTTCTCCTATCCGTTCGCCACAAGATGTTCGATTGTTGGTAGCCGGTTGCGCTATCCCGCGAGAGTTTGCAATCGCGAACACATCATTCGACCCGGAACAGGAAATAAGCATCGCGAGCAAGATGGCCACGCCCATTAGCGACCGCATGGGCAAGTTAGAGATATATTTCCACGCGAGCACGCAAAAACACATCGCGAACGGGTGGGAAAAGCAATCTCCGCGTCTAGACAAAATCTAGACGCACAAGCACGCACACTCCGGGGACTGACAGCACACACACAGGGGATAGGGCACAGACACACAGACAAGCATCCACAGCCAATCCGCAGTCCTCATATACCTCTCCCTCCAAAACCCCTTCCCTTGCCTCACCTGCAACATCGACTTACCAGCAACTCTTCCACTGTGACCTTGGCCTCTTCCCCACAGCTCCATCGGATCTCACTCACAAGGAGAAGACCCGGTCACCACGCACAGAGGGGAGTTCCCCAGCCACACGGACACCCTCCCCCAAGGGTAAGGACACTGAGGCCCCCAACCGCAAATCCCCCAGGAACATGAGGAGCAAGACCCATCCCCATTCACGCAGCACTACCACACAGTCTCCGTCCTCCAGCCCCAAGCCCACCACTCCTACAGTTCCCCCACCACACCCTGCCCCAGGTTCCCCCACACACAGATACACCATCCCCAAATTGATTAGGCCCTCCCCCTCTTCCACATGCACTTCACCCCCACAGCCTGTTCCTGCGACTGCTGTGGAGTCTGTGTCCCCCTCATCTGTCCTGCCCACTTCACCTTTGCCCCAAGACCCTACCTTAGAAATTGGCACTGCAGTGCAGACCCCCTCCACCCCGTCTGACTTGGGCATGGCTGTGGTGACAGTGCCCACTGTGTCAGACACCCCCACTGCAATTGCCACTGACACTCCTTTACCCACCACCCCTCACCTGCCCCATTCTGCTATCCCCTGATCCGGTCCCTGCGGTGCCTGGCCTGACCCTATTTATGCCCCTCGAAGGGGAGATGTCCCCTGGCTTTAGCAGTGCAGGCAAGTAATGTGAGGCACTCATTTCTGTGGCACACCAAATGGAGACAATATTAATGGACTGGCCATGGGCCTTTATGTTCTCTTTTGTTTTCACCACATCAATTATTTGAAGCTGAATAAAGCAAATCTTCATTTCAATGTTGTTTTGCATCTGCTGTACATGATGTTGTTCATGTGTATCCTGAGTTGCAGTTGTAATACTTGTAATGTAGCTATAAATTGTTTTTCAATTGTGATGGACTCCATGTGGTCCCAGGTATCTAAGCCCAATTACAGTATGTATCAATGTAATCCTTTGCTGCAATTAGAGTGTGTCATGAGCCATACAATTTTGCACAGGGAGCCTCACAATTCCGTTGCTGTATCACGGTGGCTTGCACTGTTGCACCTATGTCGTGCTTACACTTGTGCACAAAGTCATTTCTTGGAGCAGTGTGCACCTCTACATTGGACCAAGTCATCTGTGGCGTCAGTGCAAATTGCCATACATGTTAATTGAGTATGTGAAGAGGACTTAAATACCCCCCTGTACACAGTCTGATGTGACCTGAGCTTCAGTGTGCTGTAGTTGTTGGCTCACTGACCACAATTTAGGCAGACATGACAGGGCCCTGCACAGACTACTTTTTGCACACCTGACTAGGCCTGGCTGAAAATTTCCATTCCGCTCGTGGAACTTGTGAAGTTTGGGCATTTCTGCGTCCCACAGAGAACGCGGAGATGTCGAAACTACCACGATCCGCAGCGAAAGCGGAAGCATTTTCTTGTTTGCGCTTTAAAAATGCATTCTCAAGCACGCAATAGCGACTTACTGGATCCCTACGTTCGCTGACACGTTCTCCTATCCGTTCGCCACAAGATGTTCGATTGTTGGTAGCCGGTTGCGCTATCCCGCGAGAGTTTGCAATCGCGAACACATCATTCGACCCGGAACAGGAAATAAGCATCGCGAGCAAGATGGCCACGCCCATTAGCGACCGCATGGGCAAGTTAGAGATATATTTCCACGCGAGCACGCAAAAACACATCGCGAACGGGTGGGAAAAGCAATCTCCGCGTCTAGACAAAATCTAGACGCACAAGCACGCACACTCCGGGGACTGACAGCACACACACAGGGGATAGGGCACAGACACACAGACAAGCATCCACAGCCAATCCGCAGTCCTCATATACCTCTCCCTCCAAAACCCCTTCCCTTGCCTCACCTGCAACATCGACTTACCAGCAACTCTTCCACTGTGACCTGGGCCTCTTCCCCACAGCTCCATCGGATCTCACTCACAAGGAGAAGAGCCGGTCACCACGCACAGAGGGGAGTTCCCCAGCCACACGGACACCCTCCCCCAAGGGTAAGGACACTGAGGCCCCCAACCGCAAATCCCCCAGGAACATGAGGAGCAAGACCCATCCCCATTCACGCAGCACTACCACACAGTCTCCGTCCTCCAGCCCCAAGCCCACCACTCCTACGGTTCCCCCACCACACCCTGCCCCAGGTTCCCCCACACACAGATACACCATCCCCAAATTGATTAGGCCCTCCCCCTCTTCCACATGCACTTCACCCCCACAGCCTGTTCCTGCGACTGCTGTGGAGTCTGTGTCCCCCTCATCTGTCCTGCCCACTTCACCTTTGCCCCAAGACCCTACCTTAGACATTTGCACTGCAGTGCAGACCCCCTCCACCCCGTCTGACTTGGGCACGGCTGTGGTGACAGTGCCCACTGTGTCAGACACCCCCACTGCAATTGCCACTGACACTCCTTTACCCACCACCCCTCACCTGCCCCATTCTGCTATCCCCTGATCCGGTCCCTGCGGTGCCTGTCCTGACCCTATTTATGCCCCTCCAAGGGGAGATGTCCCCTGGCTTTAGCAGTGCAGGCAAGTAATGTGAGGCACTCATTTCTGTGGCACACCAAATGGAGACAATATTAATGGACTGGCCATGGGCCTTTATGTTCTCTTTGTTTTCACCACATCAATTATTTGAAGCTGAATAAAGCAAATCTTCATTTCAATGTTGTTTTGCATCTGCTGTACATGATGTTGTTCATGTGTATCCTGAGTTGCAGTTGTAATACTTGTAATGTAGCTATAAATTGTTTTTCAATTGTGATGGACTCCATGTGGTCCCAGGTATCTAAGCCCAATTACAGTATGTATCAATGTAATCCTTTGCTGCAATTAGAGTGTGTCATGAGCCATACAATTTTGCACAGGAAGCCTCACAATTCCGTTGCTGTATCACGGTGGCTTGCACTGTTGCACCTATGTCGTGCTTACACTTGTGCACAAAGTCATTTCTTGGAGCAGTGTGCACCTCTACATTGGACCAAGTCATCTGTGGCGTCAGTGCAAATTGCCATACATGTTAATTGAGTATGTGCAGAGGACTTAAATACCCCCCTGTACACAGTCTGATGTGACCTGAGCTTTCAGTGTGCTGTAGTTGTTGGCTCACTGACCACAATTTAGGCAGACATGACAGGGCCCTGCACAGACTACTTTTTGCACACCTGACTAGGCCTGGCTGAAAATTTCCATTCCGCTCGTGGAAGTTGCGAAGTTTGGGCATTTCTGCGTCCCACAGAGAACGCGGAGATGTCGAAACTACCGCGATCCGCAGCGAAAGCGGAAGCATTTTCTTGTTTGCGCTTTAAAAATGCATTCTCACGCACGCAATAGCGACTTACTGGATCCCTACGTTCGCTGACACGTTCTCCTATCCGTTCGCCACAAGATGTTCGATTGTTGGTAGCCGGTTGCGCTATCCCGCGAGAGTTTGCAATCGCGAACACATCATTCGACCCGGAACAGGAAATAAGCATCGCGAGCAAGATGGCCATGCCCATTAGCGACCGCATGGGCAAGTTAGAGATATATTTTCCCTGAGCACGCAAAAACACATCGCAAACGGGTGGGAAAAGCAATCTCCGCGTCTTCGTGAAAGTTCCGCGTGCTCGCGGAGATTTAGAGCAAATTCTGCCCACCCCTACAACTGACCTTCCACAGGAGTGGAGTCACCTCATGGCAGTGTGTCATTCCGTGTAATTGCCAGAGGCCATGGGGTATGTTCTGTGTGCATGTCTCTGTGTGTTACTTTCCATTTTTCTACACAGCTTGTATTCCCTATAGATGTCTCTGTCTGTGATGCTTGATGAGTTGCCCAGTATTCATCAAATAACTTTGCCCCGTGTTTTCCGGCTTTTTGGTGCATGGGAATATACTGGCCATTAGCGTGTCATCCCTCAGAGTGTTTGTTGTTAGGGCCTGGGAGGTGGGCAAACACACGTGTGACATATGTAGGATTGGCCAAGGCTGTTCAGTGTTTCTAACATCAAGTTGATTTCCCTTTGTGGTATCTTTCCGTGACTGGGTCACTTGTCTGTGTGTGTGACTGCTCCCACTGCTCAGATGCAAAGCTGCACGGTTTTAAGTTCCCAACATATATTCTTTGTGGGTGTCTATGTGTTCCTCATATTTTCTGGGACTGTGGCAGGGATCCCAATTATTCAGATACATTTCACATAAGGCACAGGTACCGCATACTGTGCAGGGTGGCAGACATTCACAGGGGTTTTTAACTGGCCATGTGTGATGAGTTGGTGCACCTTGGATCCCCCTGCCACCCCTGGTATTGTCATGTTGCATGCGCAATGTCCACAGGCCATGTGGGATTTGCAGATGCACATTGGTGCCGTTCACGGTGTGTGGTGTTGGGAGTGTCCTTATGTGAGTTGTGGCATGGCTATGCCCGTACCAACATTCTGACCTTGGATTACAGGCCATGGCCAGTGATTTCTGTTTGTGTAAGTGTGAATGTAGTTGGTCTGTCAAGACACATGACCCAGTGTGCACAGGTGACGGGGTCCACAGTAGTGGCAACATCCCAAATTGTCTTCACAGAGGGGTTATCATGCAGGCTACTGTCACCTCAATGTAGGGTCCTTGAGGGTACAGATGGAGTTGGTCTGTCTCTTGCATGTGTTGGTTGCTGTTCCACCCAGCTTGTGTTACATGAGTCTGTTGGGATCCCACTCATCTGACGATGCCTTCTTGCCCACAGAGGCATAGCCAGTTCATGATATACTTTTGTATGGCACTGTGTAGACATATGTGTAATTTGAGCGCAGCACACCATCATGTGTTGCATACCTGCCTGTGTACACTGAGACACACACACATACATGTTGTGTTTGAGATGCAGAGTGAGTCAGCCTGTTTGTGTTTGTGCATCTACACCAATGCATTGGTATGGCTTTTGTGTGCCATAGGCTGGATCTTGTGTTGTGATTCTCCACTGCTATCCTTGTGTCTCCTACATCATTAGCCAGCATATTCATCCTGGTTGGTATGTCCCATTGCTGCCATGGTATGTGACTGTGTCACCTCACATCTACAGTCTCCACATACCTTAGTTTGTGTGTCTGTCCCTGCAGATATATGCGTGTGCATTCTGATGCTCACTTCTTACATGGTCTGATTGCCCACAGGAGCATTGTCAGCCCGCATGGTCAATGGTTGTCTGCACATGGCTCAGTGTATATTTGTGTGACTCAACAAACTATCCGTCAACAGATCTGTGTGTGTTTAGAACACAACCACTACTTTGCCACTACATTGCTTGTTGTGTACATGCCAGGTATGATACCTGGTGTGTTGAAGTGGCAGCAGAATTTGTGACCACACTCACCTTTTGGACACTGTAGTGATGGTGTGTTTTGACCCCATTACCATGATGTTCATGATATGCCTGATTATTGAACACCATAATCACCTTTTGGTCACTGCAGTGAGGGGGTGTTTAGACCTCATTACAACACTGTTACGGTGACAACTGTGTGTTTTACCTACACATTCACCTTTTGGTCACAACAGTGATGGGAGGACGTTATGTGTTCCCTTTCAGTGTCACATTTGCAGGCAGTTGACACACAATATACACTCTTGACGTGATGGTAGGGGTGGTGTATTTGTCCTGCAATGCCTATGAGTGAGGAGCACTGGTAGTGGTAGGTATCGCTCCCTATGAGTAGGAAGTGCTGGTAGTGGTAGGTATCCCCTCCACTATGAGTAGGGAGTACTGGTAGTGGTAGGCATCCCCCCCCATGAGTGGTTACTGCTGGTAGTGGTAGGCATCCCCCCGTATGTGTAGGGAGTGCTGGTAGCGGTAGGTATCACCCCCTATGAGTAGGGAGTACTGGTAGTGGTAGGCATCCCCCCTATGAGTTGGGACTGCTGGTAGTGGCAGTTATCCCCCCCTATGAGTGGTTACTGCTGGTAGTGGTAGGTATCCCCCTATGAGTGGGGAGTGCTGGTAGTGGAAGGTATCCCCCCCGAGTGGTTACTGCTGATAGTGGTAGGTATCCCCCCTATCAGTGGTTACTGCTGGTAGTGGTAGGATTCCCCCCATATGATTAGGGAGTACTGGTAGTGTCAGGTATCCCCTCTATGAGTAGGGAGTGCTGGTAGCGGTAGGCACCCCCCATGGGTGGTTACTGCTGGTACTGGTAGGTATCCCCCTATGAGTAGGGAGTACTGGTAGTGGTAGGCATCCCCCCTATGAGTGGTTACTGCTGGTAGTGGTTGGTATCCCCCCTATGAGTAGGGAGTGCTGGTAGTGGTAGGTATCCCCCCTATGAGTAGGGATTGCAGGTAGTGGTAGGCACCCCCCTCCCTATGAGTGGTTACTGCTGTTAATGGTAGGTATCCCCCCTATGAGTAGAAAGTATTGGTAGTGGTAGATATCCCCCCTGATGAGTGGCTACTGCTGGTAGTGGTAGGTATCCCCCCCCCCATGAGTAGGGAGTGCTGGTAGTGGTAGGTGTCCCCCCTATGAGTGGTTACTGCTGGTAGTGGCAGGTATCCCCCCTATGAGTAGGGAGTGCTGGTAGTGGTAGGTATCCCCCCCATGATAGTGGTAGGTATCCCCCCCATGAGTAGGGAGTGCTGGGAGTGGTAGGCACCCCCCATGAGTGGTTACTGCTGGTAGTGGTAGGTATCCCCCCTATGAGTAGGGAGTACTGGTAGTGGTAGGCTAACCCCCCATGAGTGGTTACTGCTGGTAGTGGTAGGTACCCCCCACTATGAGTAGGGAGTACTGGTAGTGGTAGGCATCCCCCCATGAGTGGTTACTACTGGTAGTGGTAGGCATACCTCCTATGAGTAGGGAGTGCTGGTAGTGGTAGATATCCCCCTCTATGAGTAGGAAGTACTGGTAGTGGTAGGCATCCGCCCTATGAGTGGGGACTGCTGGTAGTGGAAGGTATCCTCGCCTATGAGTGGTTACTGCTGGTAGTGGTAGGTATCCCCCTCTATGAGTAGGGAGTACTGGTAGTGGTAGGTATCCCCCCTATGAGTGGGGAGTGCTGGTAGTGGAAAGTATCCCCCCTATGAGTGGTTACTGCTGGTAGTGGTAGGTATCTCTCCCCATGAGTGGCTACTGCTGGTAGTGGTAGGTATCCCCCCTTTGAGTAGTGAGTACTGGTAGTGTCAGGTATCCCCCCCTATGAGTAGGGAATGCTGGTAGTGGTAGGCACCCCCCCATGAGTGGTCACTGCCGGTACTGGTAGGTATCTCCCCTATGAGTAGGGAGTACTGGTAGTGGGAGGCATCCCCCTATGAGTGTGGAGTGCTGGTAATGGCAGGTATCCCCACCTATGAGTAGGGAGTGCTGGTAGTGGTAGGTATCCCCCTATGAGCGGGGAGTGCTGGTAGTGGCAGGTTTCCCCCCTATGAGTAAGGACTGCTGGTAGTGGTAGGTATCCCCCCCCAAGAGTTGGGGCTGCTGAAAGTGGTAGGTATCCCTCCCTATGAGTAGGGAGTACTGGTAGTGATTTATATCCAACCCCTATGGCTTGGGCAATGCTGGTGGAGATGGATATCTACCCCCTATGTTTGTGTTGCATTTCGGTGGTTCGTGACATTTGTTTGTGTGGTGGGTGTCTGACTTACCTTCTGCGATGTACGTGTTGATTCCTGTTGTTGATCCGTCTCGTCGGCGTTGTGAGTTGGTCCGTCTCATAGCTGTGAATCGTGTTGTGGCGCGAATCAAACCTGAAATACCTTTCATCCGGAGGATGAGACGTGCTGGAGGTGGTGACGCGTTCGGCAAGTAGGAAGTACGCATCTTACTTGCCCGCCCGGAAACTACTGTTGTTTTGACTCCGTGAGACTCGTTTCAGCTTTTACGGATCCGGCTCGTACGGGAACTGTAGCTGGAATGTGAGCGTACGGCGCGTTCAGGTTTTCTACACATTTGCGCATCGTACTTCCTTGCCCGGATGGCCTGGATGCCGGAACGTGTTATTCGGAAGGTAAGCCTATGAGCTGCTCTTTGGGTGGCATACCGAGCGGGATCGGAATCGACCCCTTAGTAGTAAATGTAGGAGGGGTCAGGGTGAGTAGCTGGACAAAAGAAGAGGCATACTCCCTACTAAATGGGGGGAGCTTAGGAAGGACATGTACTCAGTCACAACAGTAAGCCCACTTTCATTCACAAACTGCCCTTCTAAAGTTTCTACAGCTGAAAAAAGATGCCAAATATTAGTAAATAACTCCAGCTCAGAGCTGGAGTAAATCCAGCATGATAAATGGCCAAACACTGGTACTGCAACTTCCTCCTTCCTGTCACCATGGGATCTTTTGAGACTTAAAAAGGCTTCCACGGTTTACAGTTTTTTGCAGTACATTGTCTTAGCCTAATGTTTTGAAAATGCTATGTCTAAATCAGGTGGCACAATATAGCCATTGCATACCTTAAAATATACTGTGCTACCTTTACTTGAAATAATTGTTTATTGCTCTGCCTTCAGTGTTTAATGATGTGTGTCCATCATTCTGAAGGAAATTAATTATGATTTCTTTATTTTTAATGTTTGTTACACTCCTGTATATGTTGGAAACAATCCTTTGCACTAGATTTTACCACCGAGTGCAGGAGATTAAATGCCTCTACGGAGTAGAACATAATGGGGATCAAGGCATTTAGATCAAAGTATTTGCACATTCCAAATAGGAGAAATACAATTATTTGTGTCTGAGATTGATATCACTGCAGTATGGAGTACTGGCAGAGTTCAGGGATGGATGGTTCAATGAGCCACCCTATTTTATTCTTCTGTGTATGCTGAGAGCTTTTTTTAAGCCACATCAGAAGAGTGGAGGTCTCACTCTGCTTTCAACTCCCACCCTAACTCATCAAAGTCAAGTTGGTAATTGAATACATTGTGAAACATGGTGAAGTCTACTGTAGGACTGTAGTAAGCTATTACTATTGTTCTGGAAGTATGCACAGCTAGCAGGTGTCACCCGCTTGGCACCCCACACAACAATGCACTACAGTGTTTGTATGAGCAAGAAGTCTTGTGTCACAGTTTAGAATTTACGATGGCAGTGAGATAAAACAGCATGACGCAGGGCTTGTAAAAGAGACAATGATTATCCACATTTACTAGATAGTAGTATCCCAAGAGGAATGTTCCCAGTTTCAGCCTCATTCAATTTTGCTTTGCTTCTGTGGCCCAAAAACAGCAACGAACAGGAGGACCTTTCCATGCCTAGGCCTAGTGAAAAAGGAGCACCACAGAGTGGTGAGAGAGAGCAGGAAGTATTTCAAGTATTGAGCATTGACTGGCGCTAGGCTGCCTGAAGTGCGTCAGCACTATGAGAGAGCAGAAGGATGCTTAGTCCCGATGATGATCTATGTATCTTGTGATAGATCGAAACGTTGTCGACTTGTTGAACAGCATGCACGTTAAACACGTGTTAAAAGTTGTGCATCACTGTTTACTTTCTAAAAAGCTTGCCCCTATTATCTGGATCGGCGTTAAGCTTGGTTGTTTCGCCTGAAAAATGTCTAAATATGTGTGATTGTCTCTAAATGTTTTGTCTGTCGAAGGATACAGGACTGTGTCCCACTCGATTATGCTCTGTGCAATTCCAATTTATCACGGTTAAATATTAAATCTATATGTCCGGCTGGACATTTTCACTTCATATAGTACTGATTCTGGTCTATATTCATTGCTCTTACACTAATGTATGTTTGAAGGACCAATTGTTTTTCAAAGTACCTGGAGCAGTGGCAGGATCCTTCAAGGATCAAACAGACACCGACCTCACTCAAAACACACCAAGAAGTGCACCATATAACTTTGGGCAGACTTCATAGAGGGCAATCATTTACTACACACTATGAACCTCAATGATCTCATTCTGCGTAATTATGTACTTTCCTTTCAACTCATTAAAGCATGATGATTACTTCAAGCAGAACAAAGAGTGGAACAAGTAATGAAGCATTAGAAAGGGTTAATAGCTTAAGCCTGTGAATAGATTTTGTTTTGTGAGCAGATTTTGTTGGAGTGTTCCAATAAGTAATAGCAGAAAGTGGCTGTTGATGATGTAACCAGAGTGATGCATGCTTGGATTCCCTCTCTGTATCTTGTAGTCTCAGGAATGTCTGCATGGTTCTTGCTTTCCATTCTTTCACAAGAGGCCTCACTCATCAAAGGCTATGCTAGAGGGAAGGAGAACACAGAGGCTGTGTTCATTCATCCCCAATTAGAAACAAGCAGTATGGAAAGTTATGCGGGCTTCTTGGAAAAACTGAATACCTCATGTCACAAATAGTGCAATACTCATGTCTTCCAATCCCATAGGCAGTGTTCCTGGATGAGGGACAATTAAGACCAAATCAAGTCGTATATGGTTGGTCCTACACTAGAATATTTTCTTACCCCTTCACACAGCTAAAAAAACACCTAAATTTGCTTAATTTAAACATTTCACCAGAACAAATTCAATGCATCCTCCAGATTAACTTTTAACAACTTGGATTGATGCTAGGTGAGTGTGTAATAAAGATCTGCACATTGACAAAAGGTGTAGACAGTGCTCTGAGGTCTTGTGGAATGTTGGGCAATCTAACTTGCCACATTTTACAAAGAGAAGCACGCTGTGTCCTGGCAGGTCTAAGGGTACACTGCATTTCACTGTAACACTCATTTTGATTTGTATAATTGTGTGCCCAAACACCACTAGTTTGCCCTGTATATTAACTCAGCTTTTGATCATATTTATTAACAAAATAGAAAAGCACCCCATTGACAGATGAATCTTCTGTGACCTATTCATAAATGAAGAAACAGAAATCCTGGGGGTACTGATAAGAAAATATTTCCTTTGCAACAATTAGATGAAACTTAAAATATATAGTATTTTATTTTTAGACTAAAGCAAAATCTATCTAAGAGTTAATTCATCTCTTCTTCTCTTCGCCTCTTGTTGCGAAGAGTGTAATTTGTTCATCAACCTGTGGACTTCTTGTATTATCACTTTCATATCAATCTTGCTTTTGGAGGCTTCGTAAGTCACTTCATTGAAAGGAAACACAAGCATAAACTCTCCTACTTGAGGGAGAGGCTTGTTGTCTATCTCGGATACAAAGTACAAAGGCAGAGTCTCTCTTGCCCGCTGCAAATGGGAAAAGTGAGAGGATCCATCGGTGGACTGTCTGCGTCTTGCCGAGGCCAACGGCTGTGATGATACTTTAGCCCGTGCTGAATATTGAGGCATATTCATTCTTTCTCGCAGTTGTGATGTTAAGGTCTTCCTAGGATGTGTTCCAGAAATAATATTGTTTACAGGCACTTCTTTGCTGAGTGAGCCATAAGCGATCTGTATGAGGGACCGTTCTTCATTAGATGTGGGTTGAACACACAGTTCTCCGGGAAGTACACTTTCGTTCCTTGGATGCTTGGGTTGACTGTTTCTTTCCAAGATGACATCTTTGTTTTGTCTAGAATGACCATTACTAAAAGGAGTACTCTCCTTATCCGAACAAAATGCACCACATGTTGCCAATTCACAGCTGTCAGTATAAAAAATGTGTGAGCACTGTAAAGAGCTTGCTGATTTGTCTTCAGCTACAAAACTCAAATGTTTTTCATTTGCACACCTGTCATTGGTCCTTTGAGAATGGCCACTTATAAAATGAAGTCCAGATTGAGTTTTTGTGCCATTGTCAACTTTCATGGAGCTGTCAATTGGTTTATAGTTCAGAAGCTCAATTAAATCATTGATGAGACCTTTTTTCACAATTATGTCACTAGAACAGTCTAAAGATAGTGCTGGGCTGAAGTTGACCTCTAAAAGCCATGGCTTGAAGCTTTCATCTATGAGGATATCAAAGCCAAATAATTCAAAGCAGTTGGGAGTCTGTGGAACAGAAGGTGCAATGGCAAGCAGGGTTAGTGTCACAATGTTATGAATTTTCTGCCACAGCAGCACGTCATCCGTCTCTAGGCTGCGGAGGTAAGAACGAAACTGACTCAGAGTCCATTTGCAGCCTGAGCCAACGCGCTCCTTGTCTTTGCTGTAAGAAGCCCCAAACTTATTGATGCTTGTATTGGTCAGATGAGCATAAATATTGCTGAGTGAACTGAGATCAAACTTTTCTGTTGCAAATCTCACCAGACCTTCCTGGTATACATAAACAGTGAGGGGGCTAAAACTTGTGACGCAGGCGTAAATACGGAGGTCAAACTTGTATCCGGATATGAGTAAGGGACTGGTGATATATTTCTGAACTATGACTGTGCAGTCATACGTCAAGTCTTTTATGTCATGGAAAATAAAGATCCCTCTCCCACGAGACAGGTCAGCAGGCTTACAAATCCAGTAACTTTGCTTTGTGTGATGTGACTCTCTCTCCTTGGTATATTCTGCAATGAACTTTGTGTAGTCGTTTGGCAAGATAAATGCCACTGGGCTAAAATCATACTGGGACACACCGTAAATCCCTTGCATGCGCTTTAAATGTCTTGCCAAAGTGTCCTTCCTCATCATTGTGGCGGTTTTAGGATGATGGTTAAGGCGCTGCCACGGTTTAATGCTGTCATGTTCAGGGGCACGGAAAGCAGAGCCCCGCCACTGCAAGTTCCACTTCGTCTGGTCTTGAACATGATCATCAAACTCACTCCATCCACGTTCAAGTAAAACCTGTCGAACCACATCAGGGGCACTGCTATGGAGACGAAACACCAAAGGATCCTGCATGTTGTCTTCAAAATCTCTTGCCATACTCTGGAAAGTTCTGTTTTCTACAGAGGAACAGAAGGGAGAGGTTAGGTTGCTTAAATGACTAACATTCACATCAACAGTGGTTTGAATAAAAAAACAATAATATCTCCCCTTAAAATCCATGCAGATCCCATTGCAAATATATTTCAATTTTTTTGCAGTGACAATTTATCACCCTTGTCTTGCCTTGCTGCGTGCGCACATGGTCTGAACATTGGAGGAGAATAGACTGGATATACATTAAGGGCACATCTTGAAGTGTTCACATACGTGGCAACATGCTCCAACAAGAACTGGCAAAACCAACCAATACAGTGTTGGATGTTAGACGTTTGGCTTGTCAAAGATTGTTTTATCATGGTTTTGGTAAAACTTTATTCTTGGATGAGCTGCCGGACCCTCGCTACTATAAAAAAAATGGATAAAAGTACAAATCATTTTTTGGGTCTCAAAAAGCTCACATTGTGATAGCAGGCCTTGATACCGGAGCAAACTACTTTGACAGCTGATGTGCTCCTTCTGGAAGAGCAGAATGCCATCACTCAAATTGAAGTTAGCCAATTGCTGAAGTCTGCCGACCAATTGCCCCCTGCAGCATGCTGTGGTAGTAGGAAAAAATATGTAAATGACACAACAACAGACTGATGGATGAAGATGGCTGGCTGAAAGCTCTATAAGTGAGTACAATCTATATAAATAATTAAAATAAAATCAAAAGGCATTGGCGAACGTTAGACCTGAAAATACTCAGATATATTTTACGAACACCATAAAATGTAATGTTAAGTAACAGAATTGTGCTGGGAGAAAAAATGTGTACCCTGATAATCCATCTCAGCAAAATAGAAAATATTTAAATGCTCCACCTTTACAAATTGACAGTAATAAATACTATACATACAAAGCAAAATAATACCTTTGATGCAATGTTTGAGTGCTATCCTCTGATTTTTTTTGATTTTTTAAATGTTATTTTTATTAAAATATAACAAACATACATATATTACTGATTGACAATATTGACCGGTTGCTCACATCATGATACAATAGACATGGGTCATCAAAGTAATTACAGTATATTAGTCACATCTCTATCCATATTTTTACGAAGTTCCAACTCTGCCACTGGGTGATAAACATAGGACACCCCGGTAAGCATTCCGTTTAGCCCATTTTCTGTCCTATTTTTTAGGACACCCCTGAGTTATGAAGACTTCTTTCTCTGTAATCATGCATATATCAAGTTCCGTTGCCCATTTGGATGCGGAAGGCGGTGTCACCCCCCCCCACCTGCTTGCCAATTCCCTTTTCACCAGCGTGTACCCCAATGTCGCTAGTTGCTGTTCGACTTCAGTGAGGTCAGTTGCCTCCCATATGTTTAATATGCCCAGTCGCGGTGCTAGTGCCAGCGTCTTCCCCAGTGCAGTCTGAATGGGATTCGTAGCTGCCTCCCAAAGGTGATGGGCCGCTGTGCATTCCCAGATAATGTGGTAGAAGGTGGCCTGCTGCCCACAACCCTTCAAGCAGAAATCGTCCTGACGTGCGCCTATCTTAGCCAAGGTTATCTCTGTCATGTATGACCTGTGTAGAATCCTAAGCTGTATTAGTCTGAATCTAAGTGTGATAGCCGCCTCCCTAGGTGACATCAGGGCTGACCGCCAATCTTCCTCATCAATCGACCGCAGGTTTCTCTCCCATCTTTCCTTAAGTTTGCCAAAACTATCAGGTAGGTTATTGCTGAGTTTCCTATATGTTAAAGATATGGCCTTAGAGTGTAATGGCCCGTCAAGCAAGCGGTCTTCCAATGTCAATGAGTCCGGTATGTCAGTGAAACTTGGAAAGGCCGCCTTCAAGGCATGTCTAATCTGTACGTATCGAAATACCTCGCCCGGCTCTAGAATATACTGCCTCTGGAGTTCCTCAAAAGTAAGTATTGAGCCTTTTTTGACCACATCTTTTACTACTGAGATTCCAATCACGTCCCATCTGTCAAATCCTGGTTGGTAGCATTACATGCCCAGTTTTTGGGTATACCACAGCGGTGTCGCCTTAGTTAGGGTGTTAGCCCAGCCTACCCGAGAAGTTGCCTGACGCCAAATTCCTACTGTGTGCATCGTTGGACCTATGTATCTCTTCTTCCAGACGTGGGAGTAGAGGGCTCCTAAATAGCCAGAGCGGCCTGTCTGGTACCTATCCAGGGCATAGGCTAGGTCAGTAGGTGGGAAATATATCCAGTGGTTTACAGCCACCAGCTGCGAGGCCCAATAATAAAGCTTAAGATCCGGCAACGCTATGCCGCCATCATACCAACTCTTCGTTAGCTTCTTTAATGCCACTCTAGGGGTCCCACCATCCCATAACAATGTGCGGATCTCCCCCTCCACCGCCGTGAAATAGACGTCCGGAACCTGGCTAGGACAGTTCTGCAGGTTATACAGAAAACGTGGGAGTGCCAGTATTTTAAAAAGAGCGCCTCGGCCCACCAGGGATAAAGGCAGTGACCTCCAATGCTTCACGTCTGCCCGTAGCCGAGCCAGCGGGGGCGCCAGGTTAGAACTATAAAACAAAACCGGATCCAATGTGACAAAAATCCCCAAGTATCTAAAGCCGTCTATGGCTACTTCTATTTAGCAATTCACTGGAAGACAGGGAATCTATCCATGAAGCACAAACCAAAAACCAAAGGAAATGATGGACGGAGTGTTGAACATTGCAAGCACTCACCCCCAGTCAACTGATCTGGGTTTAATCCATCACCATTCTTTAGCCCACTCTGCCACCCCAGAACTGGGGTGGCAGAGTCCCTGTATGTCAGTATAGAGCAGTTTTACCCAGCCTATAAACTTGGGGCCCAGTCCTACTTTGGTGAGGACTTCAAATAAATACAGCCATTCTATGGAGTTAAATGCCATAGAAGCATCCAGGGACAGTATAACTGCATCTTCTTCCAAGAGGTCCCTACACGCCAGCACATTGTGGAGGCGGCGTATATTAAGAGCTGTGTTTCTCCCCGGCATAAAGCCCGATTGATCTGGGTGTACTAAGGATGAAATCACAGTCCCAAGCCGTGTTGCAGGGAACTTTGCCAACATTTTTGCTTCCACGTTTATCAATGATATAGGCCTATACGAGCCACAGTTGTCAACCGGTTTGTCGGTCTTATGGATAACCGCGATAGTGGCTAGACGTTGGTCTGCTGGCAACTGCCTCCTCTCCTAGCTTTCTTCGTACATGGTGCGTAGATGCGGGGCCACTTGAGAAGACATGACCTTTATAAATTCAATTGGGGTACCGTTTGACCCCATCGCCTTCCCTGACTTAATTTGACCAATGGCCTTCTTGATCTCCTCAGCTGTCAGGTCTTCATCCAGTGCGTCCCTATCCGATTCTGAGAGGGTCGGCACGTCACTGTCTGCTAGGAGTTGGTGTGAGTCTTCTGCTGTATATGTGGTAGAAGGGAAATATACTCTCTCGAAGTGATCAGCAAATGCCTATGCAATGTCCCTGGGGTGGTTAATCAATACACCATTTGGTAGCGTCAACCCAGACACTCACCTCGAACCCTGTCCTGTCACCTAGTTCGTATAACCTGTGTTGGATGGTACGGTGTTTGGCCATCGCGTGTTCTCGAGCCTTAATTCTATACTCATCTTGCTTCAGGGTCAGCCTAGTATGTATGTCGCTTGAGGGGTTATTCGCTTGATCAGTCTGTAGCATTGGAGGTCCTCCTTGAACTGTTTCAGGACCTGCCGCCTCTTTTGTATATACCCGGTTTCAGGGACAAGGCTTGCCCCTTAAGAACCACCTTATATGCTTCCCATATAGTCTGAGCCGAGTCTACCGTACCCAGGTTTTCCTTAAAGTAATTCTCCGTTTGCAAGCAGAGTTCTTCCTTAATGTCAGCTATTGTCAACAGCCACGGGTTACGAACAATAGTGGCATGCGCCTGTCGTTCCCAGTGAGTAAACTCAATCTGCACCGGGGAGTGGTCTGAGATACCTCTGGGCAGGACCTGTGGGTGCCGAAAACAGCCTATCGAGGCCGAGTGTGTTAAGAAATAGTCTATACGGGAAAGACTATTGTGGACGCTGGAAAAATAAGTGTACTGTGTGTCTGCCGACTGTTGTGTTCGGCCAACGTCTGAAAGCCCTAGTGCTGTGGTGAAGTCTGCCATACGTTCGCTCGGTCTAGCTCCCGGTCGCCGTGGGTGCCTGTCAGTCACGTCGTTCATTGTCATGTTATAGTCGCCTCCCATAATTAAGGCACCATCCGGGAGATCGGTGAGTACGTTCCCTAGGTCTTCCAAGGCGGTCTTACATAGTGCCGGCGGCAGGTATAGAGAGACAACATTAAGTGCTCTACCCTCCCACTGGGCAACTAAGACTGCAAAACATCCCATAGGATCCGCCCATGTCTTTTGTACAATCAATAAGGGGTGTGCTTCTTTTGACCAGTATACATGTACCCCTAGAACCAGTAGTGTAATCTGTGTGGACTAGTAACTTATAACCCCATCTAGTAAGGGCTTTGCTTTTATTGCCTAACAAGTGTGTTTCCTGTATCAACACTAAGTCCGGGGAGTGCCTTTTCAGATACTGTTGGACGATTCCCCCTTTGATTTTATCCCCCATACGTTCCATGACAAGACAGAGAGCTCTAGATCCCCATCAACCCCCAGCAGAGATATCGGATACACGTCATGGGGTACCAGGTGAGCGTGAGCAACTTCTCTTTGCATGTGGCTTCCGCTGCTAGGACCAACTTGAGAATCGGCATACAACAAAATACAGTTTCTGCAATTAAAATCAATACAACTGTGCATAGAAAAACAACACCCCTCCTCCCAACCCCTACCCCCCTCCCTGCCTCCCTGCCCGTGGATGTAAAACTACCCACTCCCCAACTAGGCAGAGTGTCTCTTTCCCTCACCAAAATGCTGAAAAGACTCCGGCTTAGACAGCCCCCATCCCCGCAAGTGTCATGTTACATCATGCCTGCTAAAATCAATCACCCGACCATACCTTAAGGGTGCCTTAGGAAGGTGTCATACCATACTGTGCAGACCTGCTAAGACTGTTACTGAACCAAAAACATTTTAAGCCTGCACCTACGCATGCCAACTTCTATGGCAGTCCATCACCCCCAGCGATACTTGCATTTCTTGTTGATCTGCCGACTGGCGCCCTAAACTTCCAGATGCTACACGGACTCTGTCGTTCCCTCAGCCTCGCCCATGAGGCGACCCACCGGCAGTCCGTCCACGTTGCTCCCCCCCCTGGTCGGGTCTGCCAGTACGGTCTCTCCTCTGACCCCCCACTCACCGCCAGCCCTCCAACCAGTCCCACACTTCTTACGGGGATGTGAAGAACCACGCTTTTCCATCAGACTCCACTCTGAGTTTTGCCGGGAAGAGCATGGCGTATTTTACTTCCCTGTCTCTGAGCTCCTTCTTCAATGCCTCGAAGCTCCGACGTTGAGCATGGACTTTGGCAGTGAAGTCCGGGAAAAAATGTAATTTCACTGTTGTCAGTCTTCAGCGGCGGGCCAGATCGCGCCATCTGTAGTATGATGTCTCTGTCTCGGTAATTAAGGGCGCGAGCAATAAGTGGCCTTGGGGGGGGCCCCAGGCTTAGGCCTGCCCCCCAGTACCCGATGTGCCCTCTCTATTGAGAAATAGCATGACAGATTCTTGGGCCGCAGGTGGGAAGTAACCTGTTCCTCCACCTAGAGGTTTCGCTGCCGGCCCCTCAGCCCGTTCTGGAACACCTAGAATTCGTATTTTGTTTCGGTGGGCCTGCCCTTCATAGTCATCAAGTTATTGCGCCATTCGCTCCTGTTTAGTCTGCAATTCGGCCACTTGCTGTTGAAGTTGAGATGTGTCACAATTTTAAGTTCCTTAACTCGTTCGTCCATTTTACGAAAGTCCGCTCTGATTAGTGAGACTTCCACCGTGACAGAATCCAGCGAGGTGCGCACTCCGTTAATCGCTGCCATTACATCATGATGCGTCGGCTCTGACCTCGCTTGAGGGCTATTCGGCGTCTCAGCCTTCTCCGCTTGGTGCACACCTTTATCACTCGTCTCTTTCCCCCAGGCAAATTTCGCTAGTTTATTTTGCACGTGGGCCTTAGGGCTCCTACTCGATGCCATGGGTGCACTGTAGGGTCAAACGAGTCAGCGACGAGGTATCCCGGGGTAGTATCTGCCGCCGACCCGGCGAGTCAGAGAGCTCCGCCGGTGGCCTGTCAGGGTTCCCCCAGGGCCTAGTCTCCGGACTCCGCCGCTACGGGATTCTCTTCTGTCTGGAAGTTTATGTTGTACTCAAGCAGTGCACTACTACCAAGTGGGAGGGGTTCCCCAGTAATGGTGTGTGGTATGCAGGGTCTCCTCAGATGGCCGCACTGGCGACAGCCCGGGGCACAGGGAAGCCCAATCAACTCCACACAGGCTGATGTTCTTACAACCTGTCCTTTCCACTGACCGCATACACCAGCCGATCACAGCCTCACCACCAGCGGGATGCCTATGCGCGCGTCGACACCGCCAAAAATGCCAACTTCTGGACTCGCAGTATCTTCTCGTGGGTCACATGTCTCCCAAGCGGCGTGCCAACACTATTCAGTCATTGCCCAAGTGTACAGTGGTGCTCCCCCACCTTCTGTATGTACCAGGGCAGTAAGTTCGGCCAGGGGGGGGGGGCACTGCACACAGGAAGGGGGGATGCAGAATCAGCCTCCACACCTTCTATGGCCCCCAGACACGTCTCCCAGCTAGCACTCTGGGACCCCACAGCAATGCAGCCCTCCATCGGGAGCTCGCCTCCTCCGAAGGTTAATTGGGCCCAAACATCACATAAAACCTGGGGTCTCAGTTAGGAAGTGCCCCATCGGTGCGCTCACTCTTCAATCCTCGCGTCACTGCCCCAATGCATGTGAAGGGATTTAAGCACAGCAGCGAGCGATCACCGGGTTACTTGCTGTCGCGCCGCCAATTAGACGCCCGCCCAGGCCTTCGTTACCTGACCTTCGGCGGGGCTCACTTCGTCACCAGAATCCGGGGCCTCGATTTCTTGGTGCCGCCACAGGACATCCGTCTCTGCGTCCCCAGTTAGCTCCACCTTTCATACGGAGCACTGCCGGTGTGCCTGCCTGGTCTGCCACTTTCCTGACGATCCCCGTTAAGCAGCGTACCTCGTAATTGCTGAGAGGTAACACTGCAGTTACTGCGGGCGCCAAACTCCTACCGGCCTCCGATAGCCGTCATTAGGGAAGCCGTCTGTTGCTGGTTTCACGCGCAGGGGCTGCCGTCGCCGCTTTTTCTGCAGTCGATCACCCTCCAGTCTGCATTGGACTCAGTCTTACTCTCAGACTGGGCTTGAATAAGGCATATGGCAGATGATTGTTCAGGATAGCCGGCGGGGGTGCGGGAGCGCTCAGGCTGCTGCTATCTTCGTCGGTTGCAGGCCACGCCCCCCCCTCTGATTATTTTTGAAGACATATTGAGCATGGTGCCTCCGGTTTTAATGGTACGTGTCAATCAAAGCCAGAAGTGGCAACCATGTTTTGTTATCATCAAGAGAGAAAGGATATTCACCACATGAGAGTGTTGCCATATTATGTTACAGTGATGTGGATAAAGAAACTTTACCTTGCACGTTTACCTGTAGAGTGAAATATTATATTACTTTTATTACATGATGTATTGAGTGGGTCATGATTATCATGCCTTCCTTCATCAATGGTAATTAATACTAACAAGCATATTACACTCAGCACAATTTTAATGAATATTTGTTTTAAAATGTTCTCCAACCAAAATCCGGATGCAAGTGGTTCAATTTGTGCAGCCAGGTAAAATCACACTAAGAGATCCTCTCGCTAGAAGAATTGTTTTTATGTGTAAAGTTGTTGAAAACTGAAATCTATGAGGTAGCACTCAGCATTTTTCCATGTATATTTCACTGTACTGCAGTAGTAAATGTGAGAATGTATGTTTATGAGAACAGTTGTTCAAAATAACGTGTTATTGGGCCACATTTATATTCACTACCATGGCATACGTGTAGATATACAATAAAAGTTGACCTAATTAATATTTGGATGGTATGGATCATCTTTTGGATATTACCCTTTACAAACATTAAGAAAGTAGAATATATGATCGTAAAAATATTATTTCAAATAGATCTAAAATATGATTTTGTATCTCCTTTCACAAATGGTCTAGCTTTTCCATAGCACACATGAAAAGTTACATTTTTTATCTTCAGTTTTAAACAACTGATGCTTGATTGTCATTACATTTAAAAATGTAGGGGCATATTTACAAGCCCCTTGTGCTGCCGGTGAGACCTGCTTCCCCATATTTACAAAGACACATATTCAAAGGGGCCATATTTACAAGGACACTAAAAGCCACGCAAGGTGGCTTTAAGTGTCCTTGTAAATATGGCCTCTTAATAAACAACACTGTGCGTGAAAGGGCTGTGCCATGGGTGTTGCTGTGGGTGTTTCAGATTTATGAGAAATCGTAAGCCTGGAAATGCGTCAGGATGCTACGCCTCCCCAGGGGAGGTGTAGTGAGGCGCAACAAGGAGAAGTGTTATCATTTCTCCTCGTTTTTTAGGTCTCGCCTAGCGAACGCAGTGCAGCTGCTTTGCCTTGGCGAGACTCTATCGTTGTCACTTTCGTTAGCGAAGGGAGACAAACCATGTGCGCGCTCGGACAGGCGATGTGCACACGCATGGCGTCTCCCCTCTGGCGTCTCCTTTGTAGTGATAGGAGCTTCCACACGCTCCCACCGAGCGCTTGATTTATTAGCTCGTTTGTTCAGCAGTAAAGCTTTAGCAGATCGTGTAACTGCAGTTCAAAATACAGCCACTAGATGCCAGTATGAGCACACGCCTAGGCTAGGAGCTAAAATGCAGTGCGTGAACGAAAGTCCTCCATGCCAGGTGAGCGTTATAGGGGAAGGGAAATCCTTTAAAGAGAGTCATTTTCTCTGTGGATTTCCCTTCTCTTTTTTTATGTTTGAAAAGCTTTATTGAAAAATTGGTTAACAAGTAAAGACATCAGCATAAATCCGAAATATGCTAGGCATAGTATAGATCATTAACAATACTAATATCAAAATACAAGAAGCAAAAAGCAATTTATGAGATTTTAAAGGATAAGGGGAAGGAAAGGAAAAAGAAACTACAAAAAATAAATCTTAAAAATAGGTATTAAATAGTAAATACGGCATGTAAGCAAGTGTTATAAATGAACAATATAGAATGATCAGCATAAAAAACAAAATAACATAAGAAATCTATAAAGATAACAGGAAGGAGAGAGTTGAGATCTTTCACGGAGGTTTAACATTTTCTGAGTTAATATGTGTAGATTTCTTCAGAGCCAATTGATCTAGGTAGGTAGTGAAGGGTAACCAGAAAAGATCGACATTACGCATTGGTTTGCAAGAGGAGGCAAAGGCAATATCAAGTCTGTGAAAATGACATAAATTGTTCCACCAGCCGTGTATGGAGATGTTTGTGAGGGATTTCCAATTGTTTGAGATGTGTTGGAAAGCAAGAGCAAGCATAAGGTCAAAAAGACCATGTGAGTGAACATGCAGATCTAAAGAGTCAGACAGACTACCCAGAAAAAGAAAAACGGTTGAAAAATGAGCAGAAAGTGAAAAGATACGAGAAAGATAGAACCAAACTTTTCTCCAGAAGACAGAAACAATAGGGCAGGAAAAGAATAGATGAGAAAGATCAGCATTGGGAGTGCCACAAGTCCAGCATTTAGAATCAGAAGAGGATGTGAAACGGGACAAAGACAGAGGAGAGAGATAAAGCCTATGGTATAGAAAAAATAAGGATTGAGTGAGAGAAGCAGAACGAGAAATGTTTAAGGATCTGGCCCAAAGTCTATCCCAGAGAGCAATAGACCAAGTACAACCAAAATCCGCTTCCCAGAAAAGTTCCACTTTCGTTTTGGTGCGATCTGGATTAGGGGAGGTGAAAAATGTATAGATAAGAGAAGCCTTAGGAAGGGTAGTGAGAATTCTAAGGAGAGGAGATGGAGGCGGTAGTGAAGATGAAGAGGGGAGAGAAAAATAACGGTCAAGAATTATTGCCATAAGAGTAGTAAATTTCTGCAAAAAAGACCGGTGATAGTGAAATAAGAGTTGAAACTATGGAAAAGAGCAAGGTAGTGAACCATCAAAAAGTTGGTTAACCCATATGATACCCTTTAATCTCCAGGAGTTCCAAAATATGGGTCTATTATTTAAAAGGATAAGTGAGTTATACCAATTGGGAGTATTTAAAAAGGACTCACGCGTGGTGATAGTAGAATGAATCAAGGGACGTAAAAGAGAAGAAGTATGTTTGAATAAGGGAAATGAAGTAGAGGAATTTTTGGCAGAGAAGCGTATTATTTCATCAAAGGAGAAGGGTAATAGAACAGTTTATTCAATGAGGAGCCAAAAGGGAGAAAAAGGAGAAGGATCGGACGAGAGCCATCTTGAAGCCTGACGTAAAGAGAAGGACTTATGATAGAGCCGAAAATCTGGAAAATTAACACCACCGTTAAGTTTGGATTTACGCAGGAATGCCCGAGAGATTCTAGATTTTTTAGCTTTCCAGAGAAATTTCGAAAGAGATGAATCAATACGTTTAAAGTATAAAGCAGGAATATGAACAGGTAACATGGAAAAGATGTAAATTAAAATAGGAGCTATCATCATCTTAATTGAGTCTAAGCGACCCCACCAGGAAAGAATAAGAGGATTCCAAGTGGAGAACAGTTGCTCAATTCTGGATAAAACCACGGACATATTTAATCTGATTGAAGAAGAAATAGAATTTGAAAACCAAATACCTAGATATTTAATCTTCGAACTGTTCCAAGCAAAGCCAGTAGAAGACGCCATCACCAGCGAGGCCGCTGGCCACGCCCCTTTTGAGGCCACGCCCCCCCCGCCCTGATACTTAACTAGCGCTGAACTCGAGCGCTTTAGTTACCATTTCTCCTGAGGCGAAAAGCCGGGAGTAGGCTGCGCTTGTCACTTGTAAACCAGTGTGTGTTTTTAAATCCTATAACCTACCTGACTGCTCCTAGCTCGCTTGGGGTCACTGCACAGCTGATCCAGCGCTGACAGAGGACCTTGCGCGTCACGGAACACCCCGACGCCATCACCAGCGAGGCCGCTGGCCACGCCCCTTTTGAGGCCACGCCCCCCCGCCCAGATACTTAACTAGCGCTGAACTCGAGCGCTTTAGTTACCATTTCTCCTGAGGCGAAAAGCCGGGAGTAGGCTGCGCTTGTCATTTGTAAACCAGTGTGTGTTTTTAAATCCTATAACCCCCCTGACTGCTCCTAGCTCGCTTGGGGTCACTGCACAGCTGATCCAGCGCTGACAGAGGACCTTGCGTGTCACGGAACACCCCGACGCCATCACCAGCGAGGCCGCTGGCCACGCCCCTTTTGAGGCCACGCCCCCCCGCCCTGATACTTAACTAGCACTGAACTCGAGCGCTTTAGTTACCATTTCTCCTGAGGCGAAAAGCCGGGAGTAGGCTGCGCTTGTCATTTGTAAACCAGTGTGTGTTTTTAAATCCTATAACCTACCTGACTGCTCCTAGCTCGCTTGGGGTCACTGCAGAGCTGATCCAGCGCTGACAGAGGACCTTGCGCGTCACGGAACACCCCGACGCCATCACCAGTGAGGCCGCTGGCCACGCCCCTTTTGAGGCCACGCCCCCCCCCGCCCTGAAACTTAACTAGCGCTGAACTCGAGCGCTTTAGTTACCATTTCTCCTGAGGCGAAAAGCCGGGAGTAGGCTGCGCTTGTCATTTGTAAACCAGTGTGTTTTTTTAAATCCTATAACCTACCTGACTGCTCCTAGCTCGCTTGGGGTCACTGCACAGCTGATCCAGCGCTGACAGAGGACCTTGCGTGTCACGGAACACCCCGACGCCATCACCAGCGAGGCCGCTGGCCACGCCCCTTTTGAGGCCACGCCCCCTCTAACCGTCCTCCTTCACATATATAAATGTGTAATTTTAGGAAGCGCAGAGGACGAGCGCAGCGGGCGCGCCGTTTGCGCGCCGAAGGCGCGCTTAAGGCAAGCCCGTCTGCGCCCGTCCGCGACGGGCCGGGACTAGGGGCTACAACCCCTGGTACTTTACTCCCTGGTCTACCTCATATTTACTCTAGGGAGGCACTCCTTAGCTTCAGGCTATCACAGTGTTCTCACTGTATTACTATGAATCCTCATTGTGCTCCTCAAACCTGCCCGGTTTGCTTTCTCTCCCTTACATCCTTCCCCTCCCTAACCAATATAGCCTTATCTGATTTCCCGCCTTCACGTTCAAAACCTACATCTGTTGACCTGCCTCAAACTCGCACGCTGATCAGCTTAAACTGTAGATCATTAGTCAAACATAAGAGAGAGATCTTTTATCTACTCGTCTCGGTGGAACCCATAGCGTTATTTCTTACTGAGACATGGTTAAAAGACTACTCTGGCCCGGACATTGCTGCTGCTCTTCCTGACAATTACACCTATGTTGGTAAAAATAGATCAATGAAGGATGGTGGAGGAATAGCCATAATTTATAATAGACTGTATTCCTGCAAATGGGAAGACTTTGAACTCCCTAACAGTGAAGCCGGTCTTTTCAAACTTTCGCTATCTCCCAATTTTACCTTCTCTGGGATGCTCATTCACCGCCCCCCTGGCCCAGCGAGTTCCTGGGCCGCCACCTTTCCTGAGTATGTAGCACCTGTAATTCAGCAGTCGACAAACTTTTCAATTATTGGTGATCTGAATTTGCACCTGAATGATCCTTGTTGCTCTACCAGCGCCAACCTTTTACAGGATTTGGCTGCTTTAAACATTATTTTACATAACTCTGGTCCTACTCATAAAGCAGGGAACCTGCTGGACCCCATTCTTTCTAATTTAAACACTATCCCATGCAAGGCTCCGTTACCTATTGTATGGTCTGACCACTATATGGTGACCTTTTCTGTTACCATTAGCTGTCCACTGAACATCCTCTCTAATTCTATAGAATCCAGACCTTCTAGAAATTGGAATAATTTGGACTTTAAGAAACTTCTTGTCTTGAGAATTCTAGACCTTTTACGGAAGTTACTAGCATTGACACAGCTGATGCTGTTCAAGCTTGGTTGGCACATGCTGCCGACGTTTGCATACCGCAGCGCATACAAAAACACAACCTTCACCACCCGCCTGTGCCCTGGTTTACAGCTGCTCTAAAAAAAGAGAAAACCATCTGCAAAAACCTCGAGCGCAAATGGCGTATAGAATATGATCTGTGCTCCAAGCAAATTTACAAAGCTGCCTTAGCTAAATACCATTCCCTATGCAAATCTGCAAAAGCTGAACATGTCAATCTAACTATCCTTGAGGCACAAAATCGCCCTAAAGCACTTTTTAAGGTAGTACAAAAACTTTCAGGTGCCTTGTGTCAGCCCAAACCACCTTGTCTTGATACCGCACAGTGCAATTCCTTGGCTGAATTTTTTATTGCCAAAATTGATACCATTTATTCTGATTTTGAAAAATCTGCCCTCCCTCCTTCTCCGTCTCACTTACCAGTCTTAACTACATCTTCTGGTCGAGTAACTATAGAGGATAGGTCCTTTACCCCTGCTCTGCAGACCCCCCCCATAGTACCTAACCTTACGACCCCCTGTGACTCAGGGGTCCTACGAGATACCTGTTTCCCTGCTTCACAGTTGATCGATACTTGGGATCCTCTTAATATCACTATTCTCTCTGATATTATCAGTAAAATTAAATCCGGTTCCCCACTGGATCCTTTTCCCCCTCAAATATTAAAAATGCTGGACAATTCGTCCCTTGAACATATTATGGATCTTCTTAATTCCTCCTTTAGAGAAGCGACAGTACCCTCTGCATGGAAACATGCAATGATAGTGCCTTTGTTAAAAAAGGCCAATGCCGATCCTAGTATTCCTTCCAACTTCCGTCCTATTTCACTTCTTCCAGTTTTCTCAAAAATCATGGAAAAGCACATCAATTCCCAACTCTCTTCCCATGTCGAATCAAGGGGAATTCTACACCCATCTCAATCTGGTTTTAGGTCAGGTTTCTTGACGGAATCTACCTTATTGGGGGTCTCTGAAAACATACGATGCCGAGTGGATAGGGGGGAAACCGTGGCACTCATTTTGCTTGATCTGAGTGCCGCATTTGATACTGTTTCCCACCCCATTCTTATTAATGCCCTTAGATCATCAGGCATTACCGGCTCAGCCCTTAACTGGTTCGTTAGTTTTTTATCAAACCGTACCTTCCAAGTCTTCTCTTCCTCATCTGCCTCTCAAATCTATAAATCGGCGTACGGTGTTCCACAAGGTTCCATCTTGAGCCCCTTGCTCTTTAATTTGTATGTCAGACCTCTGGCTACTATAGCTGAGCAAGCCGGGCTCACTATCTACTCGTACACCGATGATACCCAGGTCATTTATTCTCTTTCCACTGGTTCACATTCCTCCCCCTCTTCCCTCTGTACAGGTCTCAGTAACATCGCAGCTTGGATGTATGATAATAAACTGAAACGTAAAACGGAAAACAGAGCTTCTTCTGTTTGGCCATAACACCACTTTATGGGGACCCCAACATTGGCCCTCTCAAATGGGCACGTTACCTACTCCATCTAAAACAGCACGCAACCTCGGCGTCATTTTCGACGACCAGCTGTCCATGAAAAATCACGTGGTTAAGATCTCCTCCACTTGCATCACTATCATTAAGTGGTTGCGTAAGATCATCTGGATGCTTCCCCAGGACACTCAGAAAACCGTGGTCCAGGCCTTAATCACCTCTAGACTGGACTACGGGAACATTCTTCTCCTGGGAGCATGCAAAGAGGTGACTCGTAAACTACAGACAGTCCAGAATATGGCAGCGCGACTGCTCTGTAAACTACCCAATACATCCCCTACCTCCAACTCTCTACGCACTTTGCATTGGCTCCGCATTGAAAGCCGGACAAAATTTAAGGCCCTTTGCTTCATGCACAGAATAAATGCTGGCCTGGCCACATCTTATCTTAACTCCTTGGTACAGCATTACTGTCCCCCCCGCACTCTTCGATCATTGAATCAGCATATGTTCTCGGTTCCTAGGATCAAAAGATCCAGAATGGGTGGCCGTTCCTTTGCTTGGTTGGCCCCTTCACTCTGGAACTCCCTTCCTCTCCAGTTGCGTACTGAACCTTGCTACCTTAAGTTTCGCAGACAGGTAAAAAACTGGTTATTCAATATGTAACAACCTTCCCCTCTCACTTGGTTTCTAGCGCCAGGAAACCTACGGGTAGCTGAGCGCTTTACAAACTTAAATATAATAATAATAATAAGAGAAAAAATGGGGAAGACAGGTTTTGGTGAGAGGAAGGATTTCGGTCTTATCTGAGTTAATCTTATATCCTGAGACCAGAGAGAATGAGTCAAATTCAGATAATAAAGGGGAAACAGATACTTTTGGATCGGATATAAATAAAAGAATGTCATCTGCATAAGCAGAAAGTTTCAATTGATTGCTACCATAAGGAAAGCCAGAAATAGATTTATTGCTACGAATGGAAAATAAAAATGGTTCAAGAGCCAAGACAAAAAGAAGTGGGGATAAAGGACAGCCCTGTCGAACGCCTCGCTGAAGAGTAAAGGGCGAAGAGAGTTGTCCATTTACAACTACCGAGGCCTTGGGTGCCGAATATAACAGAGATATAAGGGAAATGAATTTGGAACCAAAGCCATGCCAACGTAATGAAGCAAACAAAAAAGACCAATCAACTCTGTCAAAAGCTTTCTCCGCATCAACAGAGATAGCGGCTAAGGGAATTGAAAGAGACGAGGCTTTATTCAAAACATTAAGAAAAAGGCGAGAATTATCAGAAGTGAGTCTACCTTTGACAAAGCCACATTGTTCCTTGCCGATGAGATGGGGCATAAAGGGATCTAAACGCAATGCAAGCAACTTAGCAAATAACTTATAGTCCGCATTAACTAAAGAAATCAGACGATAATTTTTACATAATTGGGCATCACGGCCTTCTTTCTGGATAAGGCAAATGGTAGCATCTCAAAAAGTACCCTCCGCCTTACCTGATGTATAAAATGATTGAAAAAGGGTTAAAAGTTGGGGCAATAGAAGATCAGAAAAGTGTAAGTAAAATTCAACAGGGAAACCGCCAGGACCTGGAGTTTTACCTTTAGTAAGGGAGGATAAAGCCGTGGAAAGTTCATGTAATGATAGGTCAAGTTCAAGGTCCGGGAATTTGAGATGAGAATTAAGAGGTTTAGGAAGCTTCTCAAAATAAGCCTGAATAAGAGAAGAAGTAGGAGGAGATTCTGGGGTATAGAGTTGTTGATAAAACAATTGAAACTGGTCAAGTATTTCCTTGTCCTTATGAAGAAGAGTGTTATCAGAAGAGTAAATAGATTCTATAAGAGTACGTTCTTTACGAGATTTGAGATAACTAGCTAAGAGTTTCCCTGATTTATTGCGACCCCCATAATAACGAGCGCTGCTACGAGGAAGAATTGAAGACGCATTATCCATAGTAAATTTGTTCAATTCCAATTTTGCTCGTAAAAGGTCTGGAGACATAGTTTTGTCTGAAGAGGTATAAAAGTTATACTCCAAAGATTTTATATGTGCCAGGGAAGTCTTCTGTTTCTGAAGAAATTGCTTCTTTTTCCTAGAGACGAAATCAATAATAAATCCTCTTGCGGTAGCTTTAAAGGAATCCCAGAGGATATAAGGAGGGGTACCAGGATCGCAATTAAATAGGAATAAGTCTTTAGTAAAGGAACGAAAAGAGGAAGAGAAGTTAGGATCAGTGAGGAGTGTACTGTTAAAGCGCCAACGGGAGGGCTTGGGAGTCAAGACCTGTCACAATAGGGGCGTGGTCCGAAATAACTATGGGTTCTATGGAAGAGGACAATACATTTTTAGAAAGAGTTTGAGAAAGAAAAACATAATCAAGACGAGAAAAAGATGAGTGAGGGGGAGAGAAGAAAGAGTAGTCCAAGGTATCAGGTTGCGACAGTCGCCAAGAGTCAACAAAGCGTGAATGTAAGATAGTGTCAAGTAATTGTTTAAGAGATTTGTGAGGTATGAAGCGAACTGTGGATTTGCGATCAAGGAAGGGGTCAACAATCTGGTTACAGTCTCCACCTAAAATAAATAAATCATCTCTGTGTTGAATACATTTTTCCGTGATTAAAGGCCAAAAAGAACAATCAGGTTGCGTAGGGCCATAGACATTAAAAACAGTTAAAGGAATAGAGTTAATTAACAATTTAGTGAGTATCCATCGGCCCTCAGCGTCATTTTCTTGTGATAAAACATTACATTTTAATTTCTTATGACATAAAATGGCAACACCATTCATTTTGTTGTTGGAAGGCGAAAATAATACAGTACCTATCCAGCCTCTCTTTAATTTAAGGGATTCAATTTCAGTAAGATGGGTTTCTTGTAAAAGAACTACGTCTGGGTTATAGGAAGCTAAATGGGAAAGGACTCTCTGCCGTTTAATGGGATTAATGAAACCTTTTACATTCTGTGAAACAACTTTGAATTTACAAATATTATAACATTGTTAAAGACAAAAAGCACAAAAATGTTCATAAGTAATATACAGCTAAAAAATGAGACGAAGAGACGAAAAATGTGAGTATAACAAAGAACAGCAAAAAGATGGTCAGGGTGACATAGAGGAATATTAATAGAAAAGAATAAAAGAGTTTGTAAATAGAAAAAGAGGCAAGTGAGATATGGAAGAGAATAAGGAGAGCGTGGAAAGAACACATAGAAGTAAAGACTCCAATGATAATAAGAGAAATGAAAGTACCAAAAAGTAAAAGAAACAAGAAAGGAAAGGAGAGTTAGAAAAGAGATCGGAGAAGTCGAGAGAAGAAAGAAAAATGAAAAAAGCACATGTAGAGAAACCAGGAAGAAGGAAAACCCAAGAAAGATTAATCTGATTATTGAGTAAGAAGAAAATGGAGAGGAGAGGAAATGAGGGGAAGGAGAAGAGAAAAGAAATACCAGAGAAGACAGTACATATCCAAAAAGGATGACTGAAAAAAACATACCTGAAAGGGACATGAGAAGGGATAAAGGGACAATGGCGACACTCAACAAGACGAGCCTCCCAAGAATTGGGAGTCCAACCGCATCAGGACGGAGACGCAGAATGGAAACCACACGAGTAGAGGGTAAGTATACCAACCAATCTATATAAATAAATACAAAAAGCAATTAACAATAGTGAAATATGTAAGAATATATAAATAAACAAAAAAGAAGAGGTACATAATAAAAGGGACTATAGTAACTCTATTTAAAGAACAACAGAAGACAAGAACAACAATATCACAGATAAAAATAAATGTAAGATAAATACAAAATAGTCCCAATAGGAAAACCTGCAGAGAAGAAGAAAGTTAAGCAATCAGCCACAAGGAGAAGTGGAAGTATCCATGCCACCGCTGGTTTGAAGATGAATAAACTGTTTAAGTTCTGCTGGATCTAAAAATGTCCATGTTTGGTTCTGATGAGTGACTTTGAAGATACATGGATGGAATAAACCATATCTGGCACCAATAGAACGCAAAGGAGTGCGAAGGTTCAGAAACTCTTTTCTTCTAGAAGCAGTAGCATTGGAAACATCTTGAGACAGAAATACTCTTTGACCCATCCAGGCGATTTGACGTTTAGATCTAGCTGCAGAGAGAACTGAGAGAAGATCCGTGAATCTCAAAAAGAGAATGATGACACTACGTGGTTTAGTTGAAGCAGATGAGCGGAGACCAAGTCAATGCGCCCTTTGGATGTTGAGAGAAGTGGTAGCCGGCATGTCTAAAAGTTTCAGAAGAAAGGTGGAAAAGAACGTCACAGGATAGTCACCCTCCAGAGACTCCGGTAGACCATAAATGCGTAAATTATTTCTCCTATTCCAATTTTCTAAGTCCTCAGTATGCTGCTGAAGGGCAAGGACCAATTTTTCCAAAGAGGAGATGCGCTGAGAGTTAACTTGTAGATCTGAGACTTGCTGTTCTACAGACGTAACTCTGTTATCCATTGATGTCCATTTCTCCTCAAGAAACTGCATTTTGTTGTTAGTCTCCTCTACAAACGGATGTAGAGCGCACATCTCCTCTAAAAGTAGTTTCATGGAGATGGGAGGTGGAGTTTTATCTGGAGAAGGTGGGTCTTGTTTCAAGCGCTTAGTTGACGCAACAGGTGGAGAAAGTTTGCTTAAAGAGGGCTGAGTGGAAGAAGAGCGATTAGAAGCCGCTCCCGCCATTTGGCTTGTACTAGGAGGAGAACCTGAGGTAGCGGAGAGAGAAGAGGTTGATGTAGGAGTGTTCTTTGAAGGTGTAAAAACAAACTTTGGATGACTTAACTTGCCCATAGAGAATAAGATCTTCAGTTAGTAAAAAGCAAAGGGCCTTTATAAATGAACAAGGGCAATGGCACCAAAGATGAACGTCTCAAGAACAGTGATACTTGTCCGTGTGGCACAGACAGAAAAATGGTAGAAATAGAAAAACACAATGCACGCACAGCAGTAGTGACTTGGAGAGCCTCGAAAATGCTACCAGTGAAGGGGCAGAGTCACAAGTGGTAGTTATGGTAGCATGCCTATACAGACAATGTGTCTATATAGAAGAATTCAAAGAGTCCAGCAACTATGTTGGCAGTTATTATGAGGAAATAAACAAGCCATGCACAAACATCAGGCAAAAAAAAGCAGAGCAGAGCAGTTGAACAATTTCCTCCTCAATGGCAACATCAATAAAAACAAAGCAGGAAGTCCAAACAGGAACAGAGGAGTCAGCGCGTGCAAGGCATTACCACAAAACTTCAAGCTGCAGATTTTCAGTCAGTAAACTGCATCGTGGGCATTCAAAATGGCGGCCGCTGAGAGGAAACAGTGAAGGTACCAAAAGCGGCACGCAGGGAAATGGGAAGGAGCTCACCAGAGGCAGACTCCGTTCCGACGCATGATGCGGGCACTTGAAAGCGCTGAAATTATCGGGAAGCGCTGAAAATGTTTGATGTGCGTCCCGTTGCGGCGAACACCCGTTAGGCGGCCATCTTGAACGGCACCTCGGCCACGCCCCCCTTCCCTTCTTGAAACACAGGAGCAGCAACATTGTTGTGGTGTTACCAGGGCTTTAAGTGGAAGCTTTTTCAATATTATATGCAACCCATAGTTGCTGCTTATTTATCTTATGCAACTAACAACCATTGACAAAGCCAATAATCCTGACTTGTTGTAGGTATTATGGTACTTGTTTTATCATATATCTAGATGCAATGACAGAAACAGCAAAATACAAGTTGTGCGGCACACTATGCTAAACACAGATTTTTAGCATACGTGTTTTTAATTAGATTGGCCACACCCCTTTGAGAGCCTCCCCTTTTTTCATCCCACTTAAAGCCCTGCCTAAGAGCATCCACCTATATTACATAAATCCCATCTTGTGGCCTGGAATTCTTTAGAACACAATATGGCATTAGTTCTTCGTTGAGCAGGAACCTTATATTTGATCAGATAAATAGAAAACGGGCACAAGCGTCTTGCAACTTTTGAAATTCCAATTTCCTATTTCTGATAAGTTAACATTAAGCTGTTGTTATATCATTAATACAGCACAACAGTTTCACAATACTTTAACAACCTCAAGAGGAAAAAAATCACCACCAACTTGAGCATCTTAAATAACAATGATCTGACATGATACAACTAATCAAATTAAGGCAGATTGTGCTGGAGAGCTGACGTCTCAAAACTGGTTTGAAGAAGGGGCAGAAACGAGACTGTAAAAAAAGAAAAAAAAAACCTAGACCAGCGACCAGAAAAAACAATAATCTTTCACAATTGACATTTTCATCGCATGACTGTAAAAAAGGATTTTTCAATATGTCCCTGGTGCTGAAGTATTTCAATAAAATAACACAGGACATATTCGCTTGTTATAAACTTCAGGTACCCCCAACCTCCTGATCCTCGATGTCTCTAGTCTGTAGGCCTGACAGCTCTCATGCCAATGTGTAGCACGGAATTCCTCGCCCCTTGATTTATTGTGTACAGCTGCTTTTAAGCGTTTCAGACATGGCAGCTGCTTTTCAGATGTCTTCAAATTAAATTGAACGTCTTAAGAGAACAAGCATTTTTTATATAGCGCGAACTCGTCCTGGAGGTATTAGAGCACTTTACACGAGCATCAGTTACATTATTGTAATTGCATTTGTATAGCGCTTAGTACCCCTGACGCAGCTTTGAAGCGCTTTGTTGGATATGTGTCCTGGAGGTTCAGTCCAATTCTCCCTGCGTGGCCTTGAGTCTCCATGAGTGATAACCCCCTCCTTGGTCTTAGACTTCAGAGATCACACAGTCAAAGTCTCCCTGTATTCCTGGCAGTCTCCCAGGGTGACACCGCCTTCACCCCGTGTGCTCGGCCCAAGGTTCCGCGAACTTGAGAGCATCTCCCTGATTGGGTAAGCAAGCCTTTAGAAATCGAACACAGATGAAGACTTCCTGAAGTCGAGGGAGTCTCCCGGAATGGTAAACAACCTCCTTGGGAACTATACTGACACTAATAATGTTTCCGGTCCAGGGAGGACCTGGCTTGGCAGTTCGGGATGGACTATTCCCATGAGGCACAGGGTCAAAAATGATTTGCATATGGCCAGGTCTAAACTGGGGTGGCATGGTGAGCAAAAGAATGATGGATTTAACCCAGATCTCTTGACTGGGGGTGAATGTTTTGATGTGTTCTGCATTCCGTCCATCAATTGTGTGTCTGGCCATGCTGCCACACAAATATGGTGTCTGTCTTTCTGGAGTGCAGATAGGGTGTTTACCCCAATCTGCCGGGGGCAAGCCCCTAGACACTAGGAAATGTTTTTTTTATTTTTATTATAAAAGAGTATAAAGGTGGGGGCTTCCCACCAGGGGGATGGCCATGCCCCCACCCCAACAAGAAGCAGGACAGTTTTTTTGCTTCCCTCCTGGAAGAATTGGGGCAATTAGCCCAATTGGCCTCCTTGGGGGCAGAAAGCCCACTAGAAACCAGGAACTACATTTATGCAGTGTTGTGTGGGGGGCAGGGAAACCCTCCTAAAGATGGGCCCCGGCTTTAACCCACCTTGCGGCCATATAGAAGTTCTGCCCACTAAACACCAGTCTTTTAAAAAAGGAGCCAGACAAACAAAAGGAAGGTTGGGCCGGCCGACCATGGCATCGAGCCATATTTCCTCCCCTGAAGGGGCAATGGTGTCTCCCTGCCCCCATGAGGGCAGGTAGAAGGTGTGTCCCAATTGGAAAGATTACCCCAAATATGCCATCCGTGGGGGGTGGTAAAAAATCCATTTGATACCATGGATTTTCCATTTGTGGCAAAAGAAAGTGGTGCGGGTGTTGCACACTGGCATTGGTCACACCCACAGCTCCAAAAAAGGAACAACCTAGTGTTCTTGCACCCCCTTTCCAGGCCAGACAGTAGGTTTGCCACCATTTGCTCACTGTATCGCAGGAATATATATATTTTAAATAATGGGGTGGGGCTGGCCATTCTAACATCCACCCCACCGTGATCAATAAAGTATCAATAGTCTTTCTTCTCTCCTGCAGACTAAGAAATCCCATTCCAATGGCAAACGAGAGGACATTTGATTCCTTTGGGTGTTGTTTTTACATATGGGTCAGGAGAGTGTGGCTAACTCCCAATATCATCCCACTTGCAATAGTAAATGCCTGCACTTTTTCTGCTTGGGTAAGCTGTCACTTGATAAAACCTACCTGACCCAGACAGTTCTGAAAACTAGACAGCCATGGGAGTCCAGGGTGGTGTGCTTTTCCTGGATCTCACAATATTTTCTTACCCACAATGTCCTGCAAACCGCAAACTTTGACTAAAAACACTCACTTTTCTCACATGTCTGTGAGGAAAACTTTTGGAATCTGTGGGGAGCCACACATTTCTTACCACCCAGCATTTCTCCAAGTCTTCTGATAACAATGGGAGTGGGTGGGCCAAGAGACCTTGACACAAAAGGCCCTAAAGCACTACATTGTGAGTCAGCGATAGGGGTAACTGCAGTATTTAAAAACTTCCAGAAACCCCAGTAATCCACATAAATCCTACTACCAGGGGACTCTCATTCAGCTTGATTTGAACGGTTTCTATTGCGGGCACTAGTCCCAGCCACACAATTGGAGCAGCATTTTTATCTGCACAAGTGGGGTAACACTGAGTTGTAGAAATTTTGTGGATTCCTGCGGATTCCAGAAATTTCCATCACAGAAATGTACGGAAAATATGTGATTTCAGGCATCGTTTTAGGTTTGCAGGGCTTTAAGGTAAGGAAACCTCATGGGATCCACGCAAGGCACATCACCCTGGAATCCCCTAGTTGTCCACGCTCAAAATTGTTTGTCCTATGTAGGTTAACATGGGTGGCACCACAGCACAGCCCCAAATACTGCAGCTACCCCAAATGCTTATCTCTCAATGTAGCTCTTTAGGGCCTTTTTGTGTCGTGGTCTTTTTGGCCCACCCACTCGAATGGAGTACCGCTCTTATTGTGGGATAGGAAATATGTGCCTCCCAGCGATTCCAGAACTTTCTGTCACAGAAATATGAGGTAAATGTGTGATTTTTACCAAAGTTCGACATTTGCACAGGCTTTTGGGTAACTTTTTCTAGCAAAAGCCACTCAAGTCACCCCACCCTGGATTCCCTCAACTAGATTTAAAAAATGTGCATGTTTTCTAGGTTGCCCCTGAGTGCAGGCTGAGCTAGGACCCAAAATCTACAGCTACCCACTTTGTAAAGAAAGGATTCATTTTGAGTGGACGAATGTGATGTATTCACGTTGTGTTCTGTGCCATTTCCTATTGTGGGCACTAGGCCTACTCACACAAGTTAGGTAGCATTATTATCAGGAGACTTGGGGGAATGCTGAGTGGAAGGAAGTTTGTGGCTCCCTGCAGATTCCAGAACTTTCCATGATAGAAATGCGAGAACATTTTTTTTTAGTCAAAGTTTGAGATTTACGAGAGATCCGGGGTACAAAAACCTGCTGAGAGCGATGCAAATCACCCTGTCCTGGATTCCCCCAGGTGTCTAGTTTTCTAAAATGTGCATGTTTACTACCTTTCCCTGGGTGTTGGCTGAGGTAGGGCTGCTGGGTTAGCTAGAGTCAAAATCCACAGTTAACTGCATTGCAAAAAAGTGTCAGTTTTAAGTGGAAAAATGTAATGTATCCATGTTGCGCTTTGGGCTGTTTCCTATCACGGGCACTAGGCCTACACACACAAGTGAGGTACCATTTTTATCAGGAGACTTGAGGGAATGGTAGGTGGAAGGATGTTTGTGGCTCCTCACAGGTTTGCATGAGATTCTGAGCAAAAAACACCTGATGAGAGCTACGCAAGTCACTCTACCATGGATTTTTACAGGTGTCTAGTTATAAAAAAGTGAATGTTTGCTAGATTTCCCTAGGTGCTGACTGAGCTACGCCCTAAAAGCTGCATTTGTTTGGAGTTTGCTGCATATGTGCCTTTCAAATGTAAGCCAGTGTATAAGAAAGAAGACACTATGAAAAATACCCTCTAAATGATATGCTAGTAGGACGACCCATTCTTTCAGAGATTTCCAAATAACGACTGCTCCTAAATTCCATATCTTTTTTCCCATTTCAGATATACATAGGCTTCCTTGATACCTATTTTTCACTCTACATATTTCACCATATGCATTGGTCAATACTCGGCACACAATAAAAAAACATTGTATGGTGCAGCTCAGTTATTGGCTCTAGGTACCTTGGGTTCTTAGAGAACCTACAACACTATTAATCCCCGCAACCAGAAGGGTCTAGTGGATGTAGTGGTGTATTGCTTCTGTAAACAAGCCACTGTAACAAAAAGTTACAGATGAAAACGTTGTCACAAATGGCCCTTTTTTTCCTATTCATTTTCAACATTTCTTCATTTTAACAGTTGGTTTCTTTGGGTAAACCTTGATGAATCTATACATTTGACTGACCAATTGCTGAATTCGGAATGTTGTCTTCTTTTCAGAAATCTATAGCTTTTCTGGATCACTGACACACTGTTTCCGCTGCAAACTGGAAGTAAGTGAAGAGCACAAAAAATTGGAAAAATGGGCTACCTTTTTGAAAAATGCCAACATTATGGTACACAAAGGAGTTTTTTTAGTCAGCTTAGCATGTTCCTGAAAGCTGGGAAGATGATGACTTACTAAAAAAAAACAGACACTTTTATCCAGAGCACTATTCCCTATTTTTCCTCAAAAACTCAACATTTTGCAATATTTTGCTAACTTTCTTGCTCCCCTCTTGGGGAATCCACAAACCCTGAGGACTTTTAGAATCCCCAGGATGTTGTTAAAAAAGGACACAACTTTGGCTTCGATACCTTATGTGGTAAAATGTTAAGGAGCCCTAAACGTGAACTACCCCAAATAGGCAAAAAAGGGCACAGCACTGGGGAGGGGGGGACTGTCCCAGCAGTTAAGGGGTTAATCTCCTTATTTCCAATATGTATATCTCCCCCAAAAAACAATATATTACAAACACTAGGTGCAAAGATAGGATAGGGTATTGAACTTCTCAACATCCCAATTCCTGAATGTACAATTCATGCACTTAAAAAGACTAGATCTGTCCACACTCCACTGCAATACAAAAAATTACTTTCAAAATCCCAAAGCCATCTTCATTAATTCACTTTATCCTTTGCGTATAGGTCCATATATAAGACTTCAAATAAAGACAAAAACATTTCAATATCACAACATCCTACACTACAGGTTACAAACAGGAATCACTTTATCCAACCTAATCCGCACATATAAAAGATGTACTGTGTCAACATGGATACGTAACGATGAAGTACTGCAGGGGATACCAGGGGGAGGGGACTGGGAGGACAGAATATCTCTATATGCCGATTACATCCTTCTGTACCTAACTAACCCGTATAGATCGGTCCATAGGGTCCTACAGGTCTTTCGGTTGTTCGGTACTTATTCTGGGTACACGATCAACCGAACAAAATCTCTTATGTTCCCGATGGCTGGACAAATCCCACAGAGACCAGTGGATAATGCTCCCCTGCAAATTAAAACTAAATTTACATACCTGGGCATGCATATCGCCACAAATGAGGCAGACTTTCTTGTGGAAAATGTATCTCCACAGATACAGAGGTTAAGAGAGGATGTGGAACACTAGAGAAACCTGCCGGTGTCATTGATGAGGAGGGCTGTCCTCTTTAAAATTATGTCGCTGCCCAGGCTATTATATGTATCGCAAAATACCCCACACGCGATCTCACAGAAAGTATACAGAGACATAAACAGTGAGGTGCCCAGACTCCTCTGGGATGGTGGTAGCGCCAGGATAGCCCTAGGGAAGCTACAGAGGGGAGTATACGAAGGGGGACTGGCCGTCCCAGATATCATCAAGTACTACTGGGCTTCACAATTAATCGTAGTCAATGACCGGACCTTTGGAGATCGCGGCGACCCCGCATTTAGGGCAGATCACTGGGTGATGGGGAATAGGGGATACATGGCTGCTTTTAACAGAGGGCACACAGATAAGTACTTACCTACGCAAACAGTTATTCGAGTCTGGAAAGAGGCGATAAAACACGTGGGGTGGAAGGATAAGTTAACAAGGAGAACGCCACTATGGGACAGTGTGTAAATATATACATGAATACTGGAAGGGAGTGGCGAAAATCATGTCAAAAGTCACGAGGATAACAATTCCAGTTGACTCACGCTGGATGATTCTGTGTGTAACAGGGGGAGAGAAATGTCCGAAATACACAACCATTTGGCTGAAAGTGGCTGCGATGGTGGCAAAATGAAATATAGCCCAAAGATGGGGGGCAAGACAGATACCAGAAGTGAGAATCTAGAAATCTGACATGGATTGGTGCTCCAGGGCGGAGAACATGATTTACAAAGCCAGAGGTTGTCCACTCAAATGGGATAAAATCTGGGGACAATGGCAGAAATACCGTGGGTATTAGGTAGAGTGAGGGGACAGGGGGGACTATTCCAGATTAGACTAGAAAACTCTGAGAGTTCACTAGAGACTCGAAGAGAGGGTTATGATTGGGGGTGTGATGTCGATAACAACTAAATGCTCTGTATAAACAATTTGGATGTGGATGTGTATGTTATTCTGAGCTTGTTCAATAAACATACTTAAAAAAATAAAATAAAAAAAGATGTACTGTGCATGCATGCGGTCCCGATCACTCTCTGGGATAATGAGATGCTATAAAAGCTCACTAACACATGAAAAAGGACAAAACGTTGGCTAACTAAATTCAGGCACTGATGAACAGCGGGAACAGGTTCTAGACCTCACTGATAGAGTGTGCTTTCTTGAAAACAGAGAGGAGGAATCAGAGTACTGCTTGAGGCAGTACAAAATTCAGGTGATTTGACTGCCTGAAAAAATTGAAGGGCCTAAAATGGCCACTTTCTTGGAACTTAAAACAAGGTAAGAGAGGGGCTCTGTATTCTCAAAAAGGAAATAGAGCTCCGACAAACTGTGAAGTAAAAAATATGTTTTCCTTTTCGAATCCAATGTTTGCTAATTCATTCACACATGTTATTGGTAACAACTACCAAAATCAGGTATTCACAAAATCACTCATTATAGTGGAACACTTAAATGCAAGGCAACGTCAATTTATAAAAAATCAATTAAATGGTTTATTTGATTCACAAAGTTTCTTTAACCACAATCAGATCATAAAAAATGCATTAGTTTTTAAATAAAACAAAGACACATTAAAAACAAGTTAAATTAAAAATTACTGAATGAAACAAAAGCACAAATCAAGGAGATTTTGAAAAAAGACAGTCAATTTGTCATAAGCCAGTTAATTCGGAAACCTTATGGGCAACAATTGCATAAGGGTTAACTTCCTCATTTGACACCAGTATTGTATGCCCCCTTCCAAATTTAACACAACGGAATTGCGTCGACGCGTTTCGGAGGTTATTCGAAGTTTGTGACCTCCTTCTTCAGGACTATTAGAAATGGAATCTCCTTATCCATAAACGTTTGCCTAAGGCACAAATGAAAAACAATATTTACTATCAATGTACATGATGTTTTCTTTCCCCCTTCTTTTTGAAAAACAGGAGTCTAAAACATATATATCATGTCTTACGTTTATGCGACAACTACAGTTTTCTAACTATTCATTCTTTCGTACAAACAAGAAATGTACCCTCATGGATATATAACCATAGTCATATTATCTAAATTCTCTGGTTTTATAAAGCAACGTAGCCCGCATCAAGAGTGTTTCCATTTACTCACTAGATCCATTACTCATCATTCATACTTTAACTCAACACTAGTAGGAAGACTTAGTGATGAAATCTCATTAGGTTTTTAAGAAACTCACCTGTGCGACCAGCGCACTAGGCTTGCTAATTGGATTTGCTGCGCTCCTACGGGAATGGTTTTTTCGATTAAGCACTTCCCTGGGCTGTCAAAGGAATAATAAAACGCTTATTATATCTCGTTCAATGAGTTCTGAAGATACTCTATCTTTTCTTTTCCTGTAGATTTGAAGCTCCCAAATGGAGCTTCAAAGTGGAGGGTTCTAACTTTGACTCCCCTCTTCATCTGTCTACACAGTTACTATCAAAAATTCTTAAAGATACCTTTCAAAGTTCTTCGTGGGTGTGGGCAAAGGACATCTTGTTTACTTTTCCTCACTGCGTGCTTCTTTGTAGGTCACTTTGTTCCTACAAACGAGGGAACTACATTTAGTTTCGCTAGGGTTGTATATGAAAGCCTATTGGCTAATCGAAGTCGTGTGCCCACTGTTAATTGCGTCTATTCTGTATTAATATAATAAATTTGATTTATAGCTCACCTTATGTCAAACAATTCTGAGCTGTTAAGGATTCTTTTACTGCTCTGGGTACAATCAATTCGTGGCTGTATATAGAAACGAGTGTGTGAAAAAATGTGTACACACGTGTGTCTTAAATGTCACGTTTTTTGCAAATAGACCTCGACTGTTTTTTAACCAAGCGAAAGAACAAGGTAAAGAATATATATACTTAGTGGCGTAGTCACTTAGTAACAGCCTGAACAGAAATCTCAATTGGCTGATTAGCGTTTATTTTGGGTGTAACATGCCGGCGAGATCTTACGTTATAAATCCACGAAGTTATTTTTAAACGAGAGTTAGTTTAACTAATGGCAACGTGTCTCTAGTGCCTAATCGTTAAAGTGGATAATTTCGGCGTGCGGTTCCCCGATCAGACTCGAACGTACCTGTTGAAGTCCGACGATCTACGTTCCCGGGCAGCTACTTCCGCGTCTTCCGATCGCGGCCAACATCAAGGATGGACTATGTGGCTGGGACTGCCTATTTATTCAACGTCAGTGATAGACGTCATAATAGGGGGCCGGCGAACAGTACTCGGCTAGTTCTTTTTTTGATTTTTTTGTTTGGTATAAATCTTTATTAAAAAGCCTTATTAGACTATGCTGGACAACGACGCGTACTCGCTGGAAATCTTGTACTGTATATTTTATAGATTACCTTTTCGTTTGGGCTATGATATTTGTTGAATCAGTCATTAAAACACAGCCCTATACTCGAGTGCTTAACGTTAAAATGTATAAATATCTCATGATTTTAAAGTCTCTGGTGAGATTAATTGTGATAGGGACAAAAACATAATTATGTATATGCATATCCAGAGCGGTGTGTCAAGGGAAAATATGAATCCCACAATGTATAGTATAATTAAAACCCTGGTGTAATGGAGTCAAAGAAGAATATTTTATTTATTTAAACGGGCTGGCATCCATATTTTAATTTGATTTTTTAATTTGATTCTCAAAGAGAGATCTATTATTTGGTCCCGATTTATCCCGAAGGACAGATATCAAGTGCATAATCCTCCATATTTAGATCTGTCAATTCATCGCGACAGTGCCAAGTTTTCACGGCATAGTAATTCGTATTTTTTGGAGACAATGATTGATAAATGTGATTTGGTTATTATATGTTATCTTTAAATCACTAGCCTAGCTATTCACTGATAAATCGTAACTCACAGAACTAATCTGTTGATCATTTAGTTACGTTACTATTTTCATCCAATCTTCCTTAGTATTGAGGCCTTTATTGACTGTATCTAAAGCAGAAATGTACCATTGTTCTCTATTTTTGCGTTTTGTTTCAATGTTGCCGCCTCGTTTTGAGCAGCTAATCTTTTCAATAATGTACCATGAGAAGTCCGTATGTTTGTGTTTATATTTAGTAAAATGCTCAACCATGGGAGCATTATTTTTATTAGTCTTGAGTGCGGATCTGTGTTCTAACAGGCGTGTTCTGAGTTCCCTGCCTGTTTCCCCCACATATGCTAGCCCGCAAGGGCATAGGAGGAGGTAAACTAGGTTGCTGCTCCTGCAGTTGTTAAGTGTTTTAGCAGTCATAGTGTAGTTATTGTAGGTGAGGGTTTTAGTTACAATACAATTGTCGCAAATTGAGCAGCTGCTACATTTGTAGTTTCCTATTGCTTTGTTCCCTGTGAGGGTAGTTTGGTTATTGTCATTGGTTTCTCTATATGTGTGAACCAAATTGTGTCTGATGTTCTCATTACGTCGGAAGGCAAAGATTGGTTTCGGGATTTTGTCCAATTTTCCGTCGTTCAAAATGTGCCAGTTTGAATAAATCACATTCTTCAGTCTATTACTGATATTTGAATACTGGCTTACAAATACCAGTTTGGGGTCAGCTGTTGTTTGGCTTGCGGAGGTTTTTGGTTCTGGATGTATCATACTTTCCCTATTGTAGAATCGTGCTCTTTTACAGGAGTTTTTAATTAACTTCTTGGGGTATCCTCTATTTATCAATTTTTCAGTTAGGTTCCCTGCATGTTTAAGGAAGTCCTGCACATTGGAACAGTTTCTCCTGAGGCGGAGAAACTGTCCGAAGGGGATATTATCCCGCTGTGATTTGGGGTGATAGCTATTATAATGTAGGAGTGTGTTTTTGTCTGTGGGTTTGACATAAAGCTCTACTCCCAAAGCTCCTTCCATATTCTTAATGGAAATGTCCAAGAAATTCACTACATTTTTGTCAAAGGCTGCAGTAAACTTGAGGTTCTCATCTCCCAAGTTAAGCCATTCAAGAAATTCTTCCAGAGTTTCGACAGTGCCTTCCCAGATGAAAAAGATGTCATCAATGAAGCGGCGCCACAACTTGACATTCTCAAAGAAGGGCGCCGCCTCATTGAACACATGCCTGTCCTCGAAATGGGCGACATAGAGGCATGCCAGGCTCGGCGCACAGGTTGCGCCCATGCTCGTGCCTTTGCACTGAAGGAAAAGATCATTTTTAAACAAAAACATGTTGTTTTTTAAGACTAGAGTGATGCATTGTTTGATGAAGTCTTTATTGGCACCTCTCAGATCTGCGTTGTCGAGGATGTCACCAATAACCTCAATGGTGTTGTCTTGAGGTATATTGGTGTACAGAGCCTCTATGTCTAAGGTCACTAATATCTGTTCATTTCCATTGTAGGGCATACCTTCTATCATAGAGATGATGTGCGCCGAGTCGCGAACATACGATTTTTGTTTGCATACCAAAGGTTTCAGGAAGGTGTCTGCGTATTGGCTTAAGGGTTCCAATAAGGAGCCAATGCAACTGACTATGGGTCTCATCGGAGGGTTTTTTAAACTTTTGTGTATTTTGGGTAGGCCATATATGGCGGGTGTTCTAGCATTTTTATTAATTAAAAACTTGTGTTCAGCCTGACAAATCCAACCCTCCTCTAGGGCTGTGTTGACAAGATTAGTGACTTGTAGATTCAAGGCACTAAGTTTAGAGAAAGATGATTTTTGGTAGTGTTCTTGGATTTCTAGCAATTGTAGCATCCTTCTGTCATAGTCGTCTGTATCAAAGACGACTACTCCTCCACCCTTATCAGCGGGCTTGATGGTAAGTTGGAGATTGTTTTTTAAACTGATCATGGCTTTCCTTAGTTCTTTACTCATATTATTTTTATCAGGGTAGGAATCATTCATGATTTGTTTGACTTTGGATTCTACAGTTTTTTCGAAGACTTCTATGTTTTTGCCTACTTGTGTAATTGTAGGGATAAAAGTAGATTTTGCCCGAAGACCGGAAATATTAGTGGGGCGATTGTATTCTGTATTTTCGAAAAACTCTCTCAATCTGAGTTTGCGAAAAAACGCCTTAAGATCTTTTTCTATATTAAATTTATTGACATTTGTAGTTGGAGCAAAGGTAAAACCTCTTTCTAAAACTTCTATTTCTAACTTGGTGAGGTTATAACTGGAGAGGTTGATTATGGGAAATTTTGAACTATTGGAACCCTCTAATGGCGATATCTTTGACTCCTCGTGTTGGGGTAATCTTGAGGGGCCTGGTTGTGATAAGTGGTTCTCTGATCTCCCTGATGTTGTTGATGTTGATTTCTCTGATATTGTCCTCTGTATTGATATGGGTTTCGATCTATCCTGCCACCTCTCTTTTGGCGGATTTCTAAAAAAGAGTGACCTCTATTTGGTCCCTCTGTTTGTCCCATATTCTCATTGGTATTAGAGTTGTCTTCTTCACCACTTGAGCCTGAAGTGTCAGAGAAAGTAACACCTTTATTGGGTCCTCTTTTATAGATCGGTCTTGGTTCAAAGTTCCTCTCTTCCCTCGGTTGTTGGAAGTAATCTTTCTTAGTGTATGGATACACCATCTCTAAACTAAATTTGTTGATATCTTTTCTCAACTTTATAGTTTTTTTATTTATGAGATATTCTCTGTATTTATCAATGTCTAGATTTAAATCCTCCAAACGTTTTTTTGCATCTTCTAGTCCTGACATTTCTAAGAGTGCTATTTCAAGTTTTTCTATTTCTTGTTTTTCTATAATAACCCTTTCTTGTGCAGTCTCTATAATGAGTAAAATCCAATCTCTACTACACCTGTTAGCAATATGGGTCCAGGTTTCTAAGAATTTTTTATTGTCAATAAATAGACCTGGTTCATTTCGAACTTGGAGGCCAATTGGTATGACCCCTGATTTGGCGTATTGGACCAGAAACTCCGCATGGAGTTCTGTCCGGATGGATTTCTTTTTTAAGTTCACAATATTGCCCCATTTGTCGTTGTTTCCTGAGATAACTACAATTTTATTGGTACTGTGAGACGAGGACCCAATTATCTTATTAAATTGGTCCTCAGTGAACCCAAAGGTCTTAAATTGGTCCATAATTCTGAGAGTTATATGGGGAAGTCACTAAAAAGTGATCAAGATACCTCTCCAGCCACTTGGCTGTGCTGTATACTTAAAACAAGGTAAGAGAGGGGCTCTGTATTCTCAAAAAGGAAATAGAGCTCCGACAAACTGTGAAGTAAAAAATATGTTTTCCTTTTCGAATCCAATGTTTGCTAATTCATTCACACATGTTATTGGTAACAACTACCAAAATCAGGTATTCACAAAATCACTCATTATAGTGGAACACTTAAATGCAAGGCAACGTCAATTTATAAAAAATCAATTAAATGGTTTATTTGATTCACAAAGTTTCTTTAACCACAATCAGATCATAAAAAATGCATTAGTTTTTAAATAAAACAAAGACACATTAAAAACAAGTTAAATTAAAAATTACTGAATGAAACAAAAGCACAAATCAAGGAGATTTTGAAAAAAGACAGTCAATTTGTCATAAGCCAGTTAATTCGGAAACCTTATGGGCAACAATTGCATAAGGGTTAACTTCCTCATTTGACACCAGTATTGTATGCCCCCTTCCAAATTTAACACAACGGAATTGCGTCGACGCGTTTCGGAGGTTATTCGAAGTTTGTGACCTCCTTCTTCAGGACTATTAGAAATGGAATCTCCTTATCCATAAACGTTTGCCTAAGGCACAAATGAAAAACAATATTTACTATCAATGTACATGATGTTTTCTTTCCCCCTTCTTTTTGAAAAACAGGAGTCTAAAACATATATATCATGTCTTACGTTTATGCGACAACTACAGTTTTCTAACTATTCATTCTTTCGTACAAACAAGAAATGTACCCTCATGGATATATAACCATAGTCATATTATCTAAATTCTCTGGTTTTATAAAGCAACGTAGCCCGCATCAAGAGTGTTTCCATTTACTCACTAGATCCATTACTCATCATTCATACTTTAACTCAACACTAGTAGGAAGACTTAGTGATGAAATCTCATTAGGTTTTTAAGAAACTCACCTGTGCGACCAGCGCACTAGGCTTGCTAATTGGATTTGCTGCGCTCCTACGGGAATGGTTTTTTCGATTAAGCACTTCCCTGGGCTGTCAAAGGAATAATAAAACGCTTATTATATCTCGTTCAATGAGTTCTGAAGATACTCTATCTTTTCTTTTCCTGTAGATTTGAAGCTCCCAAATGGAGCTTCAAAGTGGAGGGTTCTAACTTTGACTCCCCTCTTCATCTGTCTACACAGTTACTATCAAAAATTCTTAAAGATACCTTTCAAAGTTCTTCGTGGGTGTGGGCAAAGGACATCTTGTTTACTTTTCCTCACTGCGTGCTTCTTTGTAGGTCACTTTGTTCCTACAAACGAGGGAACTACATTTAGTTTCGCTAGGGTTGTATATGAAAGCCTATTGGCTAATCGAAGTCGTGTGCCCACTGTTAATTGCGTCTATTCTGTATTAATATAATAAATTTGATTTATAGCTCACCTTATGTCAAACAATTCTGAGCTGTTAAGGATTCTTTTACTGCTCCGGGTACAATCAATTCGTGGCTGTATATAGAAACGAGTGTGTGAAAAAATGTGTACACACGTGTGTCTTAAATGTCACGTTTTTTGCAAATAGACCTCGACTGTTTTTTAACCAAGCGAAAGAACAAGGTAAAGAATATATATACTTAGTGGCGTAGTCACTTAGTAACAGCCTGAACAGAAATCTCAATTGGCTGATTAGCGTTTATTTTGGGTGTAACATGCCGGCGAGATCTTACGTTATAAATCCACGAAGTTATTTTTAAACGAGAGTTAGTTTAACTAATGGCAACGTGTCTCTAGTGCCTAATCGTTAAAGTGGATAATTTCGGCGTGCGGTTCCCCGATCAGACTCGAACGTACCTGTTGAAGTCCGACGATCTACGTTCCCGGGCAGCTACTTCCGCGTCTTCCGATCGCGGCCAACATCAAGGATGGACTATGTGGCTGGGACTGCCTATTTATTCAACGTCAGTGATAGACGTCATAATAGGGGGCCGGCGAACAGTACTCGGCTAGTTCTTTTTTTGATTTTTTTGTTTGGTATAAATCTTTATTAAAAAGCCTTATTAGACTATGCTGGACAACGACGCGTACTCGCTGGAAATCTTGTACTGTATATTTTATAGATTACCTTTTCGTTTGGGCTATGATATTTGTTGAATCAGTCATTAAAACACAGCCCTATACTCGAGTGCTTAACGTTAAAATGTATAAATATCTCATGATTTTAAAGTCTCTGGTGAGATTAATTGTGATAGGGACAAAAACATAATTATGTATATGCATATCCAGAGCGGTGTGTCAAGGGAAAATATGAATCCCACAATGTATAGTATAATTAAAACCCTGGTGTAATGGAGTCAAAGAAGAATATTTTATTTATTTAAACGGGCTGGCATCCATATTTTAATTTGATTTTTTAATTTGATTCTCAAAGAGAGATCTATTATTTGGTCCCGATTTATCCCGAAGGACAGATATCAAGTGCATAATCCTCCATATTTAGATCTGTCAATTCATCGCGACAGTGCCAAGTTTTCACGGCATAGTAATTCGTATTTTTTGGAGACAATGATTGATAAATGTGATTTGGTTATTATATGTTATCTTTAAATCACTAGCCTAGCTATTCACTGATAAATCGTAACTCACAGAACTAATCTGTTGATCATTTAGTTACGTTACTATTTTCATCCAATCCTCCTTAGTATTGAGGCCTTTATTGACTGTATCTAAAGCAGAAATGTACCATTGTTCTCTATTTTTGCGTTTTGTTTCAATGTTGCCGCCTCGTTTTGAGCAGCTAATCTTTTCAATAATGTACCATGAGAAGTCCGTATGTTTGTGTTTATATTTAGTAAAATGCTCAACCATGGGAGCATTATTTTTATTAGTCTTGAGTGCGGATCTGTGTTCTAACAGGCGTGTTCTGAGTTCCCTGCCTGTTTCCCCCACATATGCTAGCCCGCAAGGGCATAGGAGGAGGTAAACTAGGTTGCTGCTCCTGCAGTTGTTAAGTGTTTTAGCAGTCATAGTGTAGTTATTGTAGGTGAGGGTTTTAGTTACAATACAATTGTCGCAAATTGAGCAGCTGCTACATTTGTAGTTTCCTATTGCTTTGTTCCCTGTGAGGGTAGTTTGGTTATTGTCATTGGTTTCTCTATATGTGTGAACCAAATTGTGTCTGATGTTCTCATTACGTCGGAAGGCAAAGATTGGTTTCGGGATTTTGTCCAATTTTCCGTCGTTCAAAATGTGCCAGTTTGAATAAATCACATTCTTCAGTCTATTACTGATATTTGAATACTGGCTTACAAATACCAGTTTGGGGTCAGCTGTTGTTTGGCTTGCGGAGGTTTTTGGTTCTGGATGTATCATACTTTCCCTATTGTAGAATCGTGCTCTTTTACAGGAGTTTTTAATTAACTTCTTGGGGTATCCTCTATTTATCAATTTTTCAGTTAGGTTCCCTGCATGTTTAAGGAAGTCCTGCACATTGGAACAGTTTCTCCTGAGGCGGAGAAACTGTCCGAAGGGGATATTATCCCGCTGTGATTTGGGGTGATAGCTATTATAATGTTTACTGCAGCCTTTGACAAAAATGTAGTGAATTTCTTGGACATTTCCATTAAGAATATGGAAGGAGCTTTGGGAGTAGAGCTTTATGTCAAACCCACAGACAAAAACACACTCCTACATTATAATAGCTATCACCCCAAATCACAGCGGGATAATATCCCCTTCGGACAGTTTCTCCGCCTCAGGAGAAACTGTTCCAATGTGCAGGACTTCCTTAAACATGCAGGGAACCTAACTGAAAAATTGATAAATAGAGGATACCCCAAGAAGTTAATTAAAAACTCCTGTAAAAGAGCACGATTCTACAATAGGGAAAGTATGATACATCCAGAACCAAAAACCTCCGCAAGCCAAACAACAGCTGACCCCAAACTGGTATTTGTAAGCCAGTATTCAAATATCAGTAATAGACTGAAGAATGTGATTTATTCAAACTGGCACATTTTGAACGACGGAAAATTGGACAAAATCCCGAAACCAATCTTTGCCTTCCGACGTAATGAGAACATCAGACACAATTTGGTTCACACATATAGAGAAACCAATGACAATAACCAAACTACCCTCACAGGGAACAAAGCAATAGGAAACTACAAATGTAGCAGCTGCTCAATTTGCGACAATTGTATTGTAACTAAAACCCTCACCTACAATAACTACACTATGACTGCTAAAACACTTAACAACTGCAGGAGCAGCAACCTAGTTTACCTCCTCCTATGCCCTTGCGGGCTAGCATATGTGGGGGAAACAGGCAGGGAACTCAGAACACGCCTGTTAGAACACAGATCCGCACTCAAGACTAATAAAAATAATGCTCCCATGGTTGAGCATTTTACTAAATATAAACACAAACATACGGACTTCTCATGGTACATTATTGAAAAGATTAGCTGCTCAAAACGAGGCGGCAACATTGAAACAAAACGCAAAAATAGAGAACAATGGTACATTTCTGCTTTAGATACAGTCAATAAAGGCCTCAATACTAAGGAGGATTGGATGAAAATAGTAACGTAACTAAATGATCAACAGATTAGTTCTGTGAGTTACGATTTATCAGTGAATAGCTAGGCTAGTGATTTAAAGATAACATATAATAACCAAATCACATTTATCAATCATTGTCTCCAAAAAATACGAATTACTATGCCGTGAAAACTTGGCACTGTCGCGATGAATTGACAGATCTAAATATGGAGGATTATGCACTTGATATCTGTCCTTCGGGATAAATCGGGACCAAATAATAGATCTCTCTTTGAGAATCAAATTAAAAAATCAAATTAAAATATGGATGCCAGCCCGTTTAAATAAATAAAATATTCTTCTTTGACTCCATTACACCAGGGTTTTAATTATACTATACATTGTGGGATTCATATTTTCCCTTGACACACCGCTCTGGATATGCATATACATAATTATGTTTTTGTCCCTATCACAATTAATCTCACCAGAGACTTTAAAATCATGAGATATTTATACATTTTAACGTTAAGCACTCGAGTATAGGGCTGTGTTTTAATGACTGATTCAACAAATATCATAGCCCAAACGAAAAGGTAATCTATAAAATATACAGTACAAGATTTCCAGCGAGTACGCGTCGTTGTCCAGCATAGTCTAATAAGGCTTTTTAATAAAGATTTATACCAAACAAAAAAATCAAAAAAAGAACTAGCCGAGTACTGTTCGCCGGCCCCCTATTATGACGTCTATCACTGACGTTGAATAAATAGGCAGTCCCAGCCACATAGTCCATCCTTGATGTTGGCCGCGATCGGAAGACGCGGAAGTAGCTGCCCGGGAACGTAGATCGTCGGACTTCAACAGGTACGTTCGAGTCTGATCGGGGAACCGCACGCCGAAATTATCCACTTTAACGATTAGGCACTAGAGACACGTTGCCATTAGTTAAACTAACTCTCGTTTAAAAATAACTTCGTGGATTTATAACGTAAGATCTCGCCGGCATGTTACACCCAAAATAAACGCTAATCAGCCAATTGAGATTTCTGTTCAGGCTGTTACTAAGTGACTACGCCACTAAGTATATATATTCTTTACCTTGTTCTTTCGCTTGGTTAAAAAACAGTCGAGGTCTATTTGCAAAAAACGTGACATTTAAGACACACGTGTGTACACATTTTTTCACACACTCGTTTCTATATACAGCCACGAATTGATTGTACCCGGAGCAGTAAAAGAATCCTTAACAGCTCAGAATTGTTTGACATAAGGTGAGCTATAAATCAAATTTATTATATTAATACAGAATAGACGCAATTAACAGTGGGCACACGACTTCGATTAGCCAATAGGCTTTCATATACAACCCTAGCGAAACTAAATGTAGTTCCCTCGTTTGTAGGAACAAAGTGACCTACAAAGAAGCACGCAGTGAGGAAAAGTAAACAAGATGTCCTTTGCCCACACCCACGAAGAACTTTGAAAGGTATCTTTAAGAATTTTTGATAGTAACTGTGTAGACAGATGAAGAGGGGAGTCAAAGTTAGAACCCTCCACTTTGAAGCTCCATTTGGGAGCTTCAAATCTACAGGAAAAGAAAAGATAGAGTATCTTCAGAACTCATTGAACGAGATATAATAAGCGTTTTATTATTCCTTTGACAGCCCAGGGAAGTGCTTAATCGAAAAAACCATTCCCGTAGGAGCGCAGCAAATCCAATTAGCAAGCCTAGTGCGCTGGTCGCACAGGTGAGTTTCTTAAAAACCTAATGAGATTTCATCACTAAGTCTTCCTACTAGTGTTGAGTTAAAGTATGAATGATGAGTAATGGATCTAGTGAGTAAATGGAAACACTCTTGATGCGGGCTACGTTGCTTTATAAAACCAGAGAATTTAGATAATATGACTATGGTTATATATCCATGAGGGTACATTTCTTGTTTGTACGAAAGAATGAATAGTTAGAAAACTGTAGTTGTCGCATAAACGTAAGACATGATATATATGTTTTAGACTCCTGTTTTTCAAAAAGAAGGGGGAAAGAAAACATCATGTACATTGATAGTAAATATTGTTTTTCATTTGTGCCTTAGGCAAACGTTTATGGATAAGGAGATTCCATTTCTAATAGTCCTGAAGAAGGAGGTCACAAACTTCGAATAACCTCCGAAACGCGTCGACGCAATTCCGTTGTGTTAAATTTGGAAGGGGGCATACAATACTGGTGTCAAATGAGGAAGTTAACCCTTATGCAATTGTTGCCCATAAGGTTTCCGAATTAACTGGCTTATGACAAATTGACTGTCTTTTTTCAAAATCTCCTTGATTTGTGCTTTTGTTTCATTCAGTAATTTTTAATTTAACTTGTTTTTAATGTGTCTTTGTTTTATTTAAAAACTAATGCATTTTTTATGATCTGATTGTGGTTAAAGAAACTTTGTGAATCAAATAAACCATTTAATTGATTTTTTATAAATTGACGTTGCCTTGCATTTAAGTGTTCCACTATAATGAGTGATTTTGTGAATACCTGATTTTGGTAGTTGTTACCAATAACATGTGTGAATGAATTAGCAAACATTGGATTCGAAAAGGAAAACATATTTTTTACTTCACACTTTCTTGGAACACTGGCTCTCACAGGCCTATTCAATTTCTATACCATAGAATGAGCACATAGGGTTCCTGTGCCCCAGACATTGCTGCCTGTGCATCCAATAGAGACTTGAGGGTGGTACAATTTCTAAACTCTTGGACAGAGACCTGGCTTTGCAAAAATCAAGCCATTTTGAAATGGAGAATAGTAATCATCTTTCCATACTATACATAGCATTGCTGTGAAGCACCACTGGTCCTCCTTTTTGACAGTGAAAAAGACGCTGAATTCAATAGGTGTTCATTATATGCCTCTATTCCTGGAAACAGTTTTTAAGCTGTGGTTGAAGACAATGACACGGAATCCAAGAAGGGCTGGGACTGTGTGGAGAAATATGATAGTGATCTTGGCGGATAGCCACCTACCTCTCCTCATCATTTAAAGAGAAGTTGAAAAAGAAGATCTAGGTCATCTAGAAACTTTAAACCATCTAAGAGTCATGCACAAGCAGACAGAAAAATCACGAAAGAGATCCTTCAACATAGACTGTAATGTACATCAGAAGAAAGTGTAATATTTATGAGTAGAGCTTGTGATAGCAGTTGAGGGATTGTGTGATTGCATACGTGAGCTTATGTATTTCGAGAATGACGAACGTCATGCCACTGTGCAAACTATGAGCATGAGCCAGGAAACAAGGTCAATGAAGGATTCCACAGTCATGTGAAGAAGGGGTTAAGCGGTGCAGGATTATCCGAACATCCACAGATGCGTTATCATGATATCTCACTCTATTAAAAATCAAATCTGCCAATAAATACGAGCAACACATCTGATGACATTGGAAGCAGCTGGAAAAGACAGGTGTGGGCAATAACCACCACTTCTACTCTTATTGCTGAACCATCAAGACTAGGAGTCTATATATAATCTATGTTTGTGTACTGGATGGAGGGACATTGCTATCTCATTCTAAATGGTGGGGGTTCATTTAGGGACTGCTTTAGTTTTTAGCTATGTCTGTTGTGTCTCTTGTTTATGATTGACATATGTTTGAACTATACCCCCACCCACACGCCAAAAGACAATGCCCGCAATCTCGGTATCATGCTCAACAGCGAACTCTCCATGAAACGTAAGGCCAATGCCATGTCCTTAGCCTGCTTCCACTCTCACCGCATGCTTTGCAAAATCTTCAAGTGGCTCCCCATCTGCACCAGGTAGATGGTGACGCAAGCCCTCACCACCAGCCGACTGGACTATGGCAACGCACTCTATGCAGGCACCACCACCAAACTCATGCAGAGGTTCCAGACGATCCAGAACGCAGCTGCCAGACTCATCCTTAACCTGCCCAAGAAGACCCACATCACCCAGCACCTGAAGGACCTCTACTGGCTCCTGATGCAGAAGAGATGCCAGTTCAAGCTCCTGACCCACACCAAAAAAGCCCTCCACGACCAAGGACCTGACTACATGAACCACCACCTGCATTTTCACCGACCTCCCAAGAACCTCCGTTCAGCACACCTCGCCCTCGGACAGATACCACGCACATGCCGCTGCTGCTCCTTCTCCTTCTCCCATCTAGCTGCCAAATCCTGGCATGCCCTCCTCCTCCTTACCACACCCTTGTTGACACACTTAAGGAAAGGGCACAAGACCTGGCTCTTTGACTAATACATGCAGCAAGCACCTGGGTACCCTCTTGGGTGACATGCTGCGCTCTATAAGTAATACCTGATTGATTGATTGATTGATTGGTCAGTGATGTCAAAGGCCAACAAAGTCTGGAGTGGGACAATAGGTGAAAGGCTTCCTGACTTGCTAGATATGCTTGACCCCCCCCGAAGTAGAAATAAGTTTGACATTGCCTAATAAACATATATTCTTTAGTTGGAACATGGCATGAACAATAGCACCAGTTTATAATACATGTGTCCTTAAAAAGATAGGGGGCTCATATTGTCCACATTCAAGAAACTCATCTAAATCATGCCAGAGGCAATAAAATGATACATCACTGATAGGGCAGAAGTGGATAGACTGGCAATTTGTGGTCCTCAGTTACCCTCTGTTGGGTCTGTAAGTTATTAAGGACTGGGGCATGGGATGGAATGTTTTGTGGTGGAACCATGGGGGAAACAGAATGCAAAGGTGGAAGGTTCTAGGGTGGTAGTTGCTGCCTGGAGCCTGGTGATGCTGGTTGAGAATAAAACAATTTGTGTACCTTTGTGAGTTGTAGTTCCTTTAATGTGGTGATGAGCGCCAGCAGCACTAGGTTGAGCATCTGCGGACCCCCTGCTTGTCCAGTACAGCTTTCCAGGTACAAGTGCCTGCCAACATCATGATCAGCCGTTGTGCCATGTGGCTGAGGTGAACACAGGTGTCTATGGTGAGCCTTCGGCATGTCAGGATAGTGGTGGGAAGCCCCCATGGCTGAATCCAGCGCCAGTGCCTCCCAGATTTTTGTGGTGCCTTTCAGGAGATAGTGAGGCCAGGTCAGGTGACACAACCTAGTGCGCATAACTAATGCGGCAGACATCATTCTTGGAAGCCATTTTAAAGCGTTAGGAACGCCTTTTCATATACATTCTTGGCAGGCAGTGAATTCAGGTGGCCATTTTACATTTGGTTTTGAAGTGACAAGTTGGGGGGCCATCTTTAATTGGGAAACTCTCATTGAATTTCGGCAGCTATTTTAGATTGTACCGGTTGGCTTTGAAGAGATCGTTTTGGGCAGATACAATGCAAGTTTAAACCCATCCATTTCATAAAGAAGCTATATTGAAATTACAAATTGGGTATATGGACAGACTGTATCGGCGGCAATCTAAAACAACAAATTCTTCTCAAATTTGTTTTTCAGGTGACAAGCACACCTATTCCCATTCCACATTTGTGCCTGCATTAAGGGTGATAGGCACACCATAATTCCGGCAATAAAATATAGGAAGAAACAACTTACCTATTTTGTCTGGTGACATGCACACCTATTCCACATTTGTACCTGCATTAATGGAGATAGGAACACCATAATTCCAAGGAGTCAGAAACTCACCCATGCTATTTTCTGAATTGTATTGGTTAAGTGCATTAACCATGGACAAAATTGCAGCACCACCACTGCTTTTGTCAGTGCCTGGTACCCCTCCTCTGTGCTAGGAATAATGGAGGAGGCATTCCAGGCATATTTAGAGGCCATTGATGGTGAAACTTTTACTTCAAAGAAAAAGAAGGCTTTGTTGGTCTAAATCTTGGGCCTGAAGCTAGAAGTATGCTAAAAAATCTACCCTTAAAAGTTGCGTTCATGCAGGTGTTGGTGAGGGTGAAGAGTGTGCTAATAAAGTTTAAGATGAGTGCCTTTCTGTAATGAAAACTATGGACACTAGGTTTAACCTTAAGAAATATACAGTTTTAGAACGGCACCAGTTCTTACAATGATCGCAACTTACTGGTGAACCAATCAACGACTTTGTGGCAGCAATGTGAACACTTGCAGCAAAATATAATTACCTGTTATTTAAAGATTAAATTATACGCCATCAACTTTAAAAAAAAACTAGCAATAGGAAAATCCAAGAGAAATGTTTATCTACGGGAAACCTAGTTTTAAAAAATTACCTTACAATAAACAGAAGTATTGAACAATCTGAATACTGTGTCACAGAGATGAATGTAAATGCTAGAATGCGTGAAGTGAAGTCATTAGTGAAACTATCAGAGAAACCACGAGCGAAAGAGCATGTAGACAAAGGGCCACCCCAGAATTTTAGTGTGCTTGAAAAGTTTGTTCAAGGAAAGAGTGAACAAGTTTGTTTTCATTGTGGGAAAAAGACTCATTTAAGTAACAGTAAGAGTTGCCCAGCCATAGGTGGGTTATGCTTTAAATGTGACAAGAAAGGGCATTATACTTAGGTATGAAAATCAGGACAGAATCAAAAGGGTCGAATTGTGAATATAGTGGATGATGTGGAGACTAGTCTGACGAGAATTTCATATTCACATTATCGGCACCTGATGACGAGAAAGGTACAGTCCTAGAAGTTGCTTCTGTAGCGTCAATGAGGAAGAGAAAGACACCTCATTATGACATATTACTGAATGGTAGAAAGATCAAAGTAATGGCAGATTATGGTTCCCCTTGGTATGGATGAATTCAAAGGATTTCCAGATATTCAAACATCCCAACTAAAAATCTATGTCTACGTGGGAAAAAGGGTGGAAGTATTAGGTAAATTCAGGGCCAATATTGAATTCGAGCACAACTCCACACAATGCACAATATATGTTACAAAGAATGATTTGAACCTTCTAGGGTGGGATGAGCAAGGGGAGCTCAATACTGTACTTGACACCAATCACCCTAAACAAATAATCTCAAGGAACAGGTTGTTTAAGGAAAATGAGTCAACAAAGTGCCAAAATGTATCACTGATAGATGATTGTGAGTGGGTTATTCCATATTACAGTGTTTTTGGGAAGGTTGAAGGGTATTCAACATCAAATTGTTCTGAAGAATGCTTGCCTGATGGTCCACACAGTACATATGGTAACTCTGGCTTTGAGGAAAAAATTGAAAGAGGAGCTGGAGAAATTATGTGCATTAGGAATAATCAAGCCAATTGAGGGAACTGGATGGCTTTTCCAATTGTTCTAGTGCGCAAAGTTGACAAGTCTGTGAGACTATGGGTGGGTTTGCGCAACTTGAATACAAATATTTAGGTGGATCGGCAAGCTCTCCCAAATATTAATGAAATGTTAACCATTCTTGAAGAAACCAAAATCTTTACATCCCTAGATATATTGGCAGCCTACCACCAAATAGTTATGCAAGGAATCGAGGCATCTAAACTCTTTCGGAACATCCAAAGGAGCTTACCATTACATGTGCATGCCGTTCGGTTTAGCTTCTGCATCAGCATGTAGAAGTGGTTGGAAAATGTATTCAAGATTATGTCTGGTGTAGCGTATTTTCAGGACGAGATACTGGTGCATGGCAAAAGTCAGAATGAACATGACTTAATGCTTAATGATGTGTTGCAAATAATCAGAAGAAGTGGTCTTACATTAAGAACGAACAAATGTAAATTCAGTCATTCTGGAGTAGACTATTTGGGGCACCACATATCTGGTAAGGAATAGAGCCTATAATTGAAATCTTGAGAGCGATTGAGGATGTGCCTGCACCTAAAGACAAGGAACAGTTAAGATCATTCTTGGGGCTCATCGAATATTATTTCAAGTTTGTTGACAATTTTGCTGCAAAAACTATATGCAGATGTATGCTATTAAAAAAATGCCAGATTCTTGTGGGATGGGGAGTGTGATAAGGCCTTTACATCTAATAAGGAGGAAATCATTGCAGCTGGCCCCTAAAGCCTTTTAACACTGGTGATGTATGTATCATCACTACTGACGCAAGTAATTATCGCTTGGGAGCTGTCCTCATCAGGAAAAGAAACAATGCAGAAGAACTAATGCATTCGCTTCGAGAGTCTTACAGGGTGCTGAGAACAGTTATTCCACTATAGAGAAAGAAGCTTTGGCAATGTGGTGGGGCATCTAGTACTTTAAGAACTTCATCTGGGGCAATGAGTTTCTCTTGCGAACCGATCATAAACCATTGGTAGATGTGTTCAAAATGAAGGGGCATATTCTCAAGGAGTTATCTCCGCGTCAGCGGCACTTTTCTGCTGCTAATGCAGCGATAATTTTATCGCCCAATTACCAAGCTGTGGCTAACAGCAGCTAGTGACAGTTTTTAGGCAAAAGAGTCTGTTTTAAAGATTGCCACTTCTGTTAGCGATAATTATATGCAGGAGAGGTGTTCCCATGCAAAAGCGCACGCAAACACCACTACTCCATATTCACAAGGGGATCCTTGAACTTCTGAAGACTCAAAAAACTGGCTCTAACTGGAGTTAGAGCCAGTAACCTAAGATCAGAAATAGCTGGTCTTAAAAATGGGGATAACACTTGGGGCCACATCTCAGCAGGTTTTGGTGCTGGACAGCGCTGCAAGCAATGTTGCAGTGCTGCCCTGCGACAAAACCACAGTGCAGGAAAGCGCACCATCAATAGATAGTGTGCATTCCTGGGCCCTAGTCATGAAGTGTTGCAGCGCTGCGACAAGACAGCATTGCAACACTTCTAACTACGCCCTTCTTGCGACAGCATGGATGCGTTGTATTCACTGGACACCGCTCTATTACGCAAGTAATGACAGATACGTCAGGAATCCTGACATATCTGTCTGTGCTAAAGTCACGCATTGCTGCAGTCGTGTCACAACCATGACGAAACTCCAGCAATGCATGGGGTCAACCTATCCCTGAGGCACTGCGTCACCCTCACCCCTGCCATCAGGCCGGCGGAAGGTACTGATGCAGTGCCGTTCATGAGGGGTGCCCGAATGTCGGCGCTATTGGAGATTCATCGGTGGTGGTTGCGCGCTGTGGTTTCATCGTTCTGACGTATTGGTGGAGTGTTGGTGCGGAGGGAGCTGACGAGACGTTCTTCGGTGACCTTGATCCAGCTGCGAGGGGGTGCGATGATGGCAGTGGCGTCCGGTGGGCAGGGTGGCGACGTGATGTTACCAATGATGGTCGGTCCAGGAGAGTCCACTGTTGTGGATGTAGTTAAAGTTTCAGCAGGGGGGAAGGGGGTGACGTGCTCGACCATGTGTCCTGCTATGTGGCTTGTTGAGGTGACTTGCTGCTTGCGTCTGATGTATGGGACCTTCTCCAGGAGGGGGTGTTGCCCTGGTCACAGGGGTTGTCCAGGTGGAACTTGAGTTCACCGAGTAGGATGTCATCGGTGAATGGGAGACCCTGGGGTCCAATGAGGTTTACAATGGTATTGGAGAATGGGGGACCATGGCCCAGGGGGTCTGCACATGAGGGTGCCGCAGAGGATGTGCTTGGGCTTGGTCCGGATCTGGGAGTTGGGGTGGTCCATGATCACAGTTGGGTAATTAGAGGGCATGGTTAGTCGGAGTGTGCTTCTGTAGGTGATGGCAATGCCTCCTCCTTGATGGTCGGGTTGCTCCTTGCGGGCGATACTGCAGCCATCATTGATGGCGATGTGTGGTCAGTAATGGGGTAAATTAAGGTTTTTCAGTTGGGAATGCGTTTTGGATGTAAAATATGAAAATTGAGGTGTGTGTTGGGGTAAAATATGAAAATTGGGGTGTGTGTTATGGTAAAATATGGAATTTAGGTGTGTTTTGGGGTGAAATATTGAATTTGGGGTGTGCATTTGGATAACATTTGATTTTTGGGTGTGTTATGGGGGCTCAAAAAGGAATTCCAGGGTTCACGGTTGGGTTTGGGGTGCAAAGGTAAATTTTGGGTTGTACTCACTGGTGTGGGAATAGTGATATTGATGTCTCCGCTATGCAACACCTAATCTACTGTTGCAATGTGCCTACTATTAGTATGCATGGGAATGGAATGCGATGTTGTGGCATGTGTCGCAACCACGTACGTGCCTTTGGCACACGGGTGGTAAGCCCGCTGTGCATGGGCGCACAGCGGCTGGCGTTGAGAAGTGCTGGGGGGAGGACAGCTTTGAGGTGGAAAACGCTGGAAAGAACACTGGATGGGGCGTGGACGGGGAGATATGTGTGTGAGCGGGTCTTGTAAAAGATTTAATAAGGAAAGTCTTACCTCAAAGCCGGGTCCCGTGCCTCTGTTGCTCTTGCTCTCCTGCCTCTGCTTCCAGAAACAGGAAGTAGGCAGCCAGGCTCCCTTCCTTGTGCCAAATCATAACGCTGCGATGCGGCAGTGGGCGGCACCGGGACAAGGCATGCAGCCAGGGGCTGGAGGGGTGGGCATTTTCTCCAAGCAGGCTGTAATGTGGCCTGCATTACGAACAGGGAAGTGCGCATGACTGAGTGGATCGACCAAACAGTCATTGCGCACTTGAGTGGGCATGCCAATCCGCCAATGCCGTGCCCTGTGCTTGGAGCAGTCCTACCCACCCTCCCACCCGCAAGGGAAACATAGCACGGTTACATCAGTAAGTTATCATCATCTGATGATTGTCCCTCCTCTGCACTGCTTGAAAGCAGTGGGGCAACGCTCTTCTGCCATAACGGATAAGCCGCCACTGGGGGGGCGTCATCTACGTGTGCAAGGCCTGGGGGACTCGACCCCCAGGCGTCCTGCACTATGCATCCCACCTTCTCCGTACCGGGACAAATACACCGTGGCGCAATTCGCAGCACTCTCTACAAATCTGTGACTCAGCCAGCAGGAGCCTCAGCCTGGAGGGACTTCACATGCCTCGGTACAGCAGTCGCCGCCAAGTCCGCTGGTGAAACTCCCGATGCAGTTGATGCAGCAGGGCCCCTTTAGGCGTGAAGTTGCAGCGCTCACGCCACACAAGTTCGGCACAGCTCAGGGGCCTCACCCTCCACAGCGTCCGGCCAGCCAAACATCATCTTGCCTGTGATGCAGAGGCGACACCCACCATAGGTAATCCCCTCCATGCACCCCGGTGGAGTGGTGGATCGTAGTATGTGATGCAGACCTCCCTACGTTGGGGCGCAGGAGCGCCTCTACTATTGACAACTCCAAGGTGCGCAAGGCGGTCTTCTCACACAGGTCAGCAACGTGTCTCCATGTGACCTGCCAGACTTCACCACCAGGTATGGGCGATAGTCGCCCCTCAATGTCTACAGACATGGCTCACTGACTCCACAGCTCCTCCACATCCCAGTCCAGGCTGGAGATGCAGGTCCAGCGAGGCATCCAGGCTCCAGACACAGGTCCAGCGAGACATTCAGGCTCTGGACGCAGGTCCAGGAGGGCATCCAGGCTCCAGATGGAGGTCCAGCAAGCCATCAAGGCTCCAGACGCAGGTCCAGCGAGGCATCAAAACTCCAGGTGCAGGTCCAGTGAGGCATCCAGACTCAAGGCGCAGGTCCAGCGGGGCATCCAGGCTTTAGGCACAGGTCCAGCAAGGCATCCAGGCTCCAGACGCAAGTCCAGCAAGGCATCCAGGCTCCAGACGCAGTCCAGCAATGCATCCAGGCTCCAGATGCAGATCCAGCGAGGCATCAAGGGTCCTGGTGCAGGTCCAGTGAGGCATCCAGGATCCAGACGCAAATCCAGCGAGGCATCAAGGCTCTCATCCTGTTCATCCTGGATGTTGGGTGGCTTGCAGGGGTTGTTGCTGTGTGCTGCACTTGGCCCTGGCTGCTCCATTCTGCATTTTATTGGTTTTTATGCCTATTTTATATTGGAGGCTGAGTGATAGGCTATTTTTTGCATCAGAGGCAAGAAAACTCACGTTAGACTGACGAACATGAGTTTTTTTGCCGCTAATGGGCCTATCTGTAGTTTTCGCCCATTAACGCTTGAATTCCTATCGCCATCACGCAAATGTTAGCGGCAGTTTTCGCCGCTGATCCCTGTAGCTATCACCATGTAGCGACGTGTTGTTAATACGTCGCTAACAAGGCAATAGTTTTCAGTGATACTCGGCGATAAAAAAACTGCCGCTAACTGAGGTTATCGATAGCTATCTCCATTTCTTGTGAATATCTCCCTAAGTGCAGAGGAAGGGCTGCTCCTTGCATTGCCAAATAGCAATACTGGTTACAGGATTTCCAATAAAAGTTGCAATATGTGTCTGGGGTGCGCAACTTTGCCGCTGACTGTTTATCCAGGTTGCCTTTGGACAATCGATTTCACAAAGTTGATCAGGACTCCGAGGGCGTGGAATTTGTTTGTGCAGTAGATGTGGTATTGAATAGTGCACTTTCGGAGGAGGAGTGGAAGAAAGCATGTTTGGATGATGAAGTAATGCAAGAGGTCATAGAAGTATTTGTCAGGTACATGGCCCCATCCTAAGCAAATGCGAGAAACCCTAATTCCCTTCTGGAAAGGTGCAGAGGAATTGTCCATAATGAACGGACTAATGTACAGATGTGAATATTTAGTTGTACCCTGTGGCCTTCGCAGTAAGATATTAAATCTTGCTCATGAAGGCCATTTAGGCATATGTGCGATGAAACAGTGAGTGAGGGAAGATTTATGGTGGCCGGAGGTAGATAAAGATCACGTTAAAAAGTGGTATTCATGTGATTTAAGCAACAAAACCCAAGTAATATTACCTGCTCCTGTCACACCAGTGCAATGCGACAATATGTCATGAAGCAAGCTAGCATTGGGTATTACTGGGCCATTGACCATTTGAGGTGCCACCCCTAAGTATGTTTTGGTCCTAATAGATCGATGTCAAAAATTGGCCTGGGTTAAAGTTTGTGGAAACGATGAACACCACAACAGTCATTGAATTTTTACGAAAGGTATTTGTTGGAGAAGGCTACCCAGAGCAGTTAGTAACTGACAACTTACCCCAATGTTTGTCTAGAGAAAAAGGGGGAATTTTGGAAGTCAGTAGGAATCAAGCAGATCAGGTCCTCTTTATGACTATCCTCACAGCAATATGTTAGAACAACAATTTAAGCGCACCATTAAAGATCAGTTACAGTTGGCACTAGTGAACGGGGTGGATTGGAGGAAGATATTCGGGATATGCTCTGGGCAACCAGGACTATGCCTCACATTAGTACTGAATGTCACCTTTTTCCATTGTTAAGAGGGAGGCTAGCAGGTTCTATACTGAAGCAAGAGTGGATGGATAGGAAGGTTGTGGATTTGGATAAAGCTGAACAGATGGTGGACATAAGAAATGTGGTGTAAAGAAAGTACAGTACAGTTGAAGGTTCTTGAAGTGAACTACCAGTTAAAATGGGGTATTGGGTGAGAGTGAAAAAACTCATCATGTAGCTAGAGGCTATCCCAGGTTCTCTGCGCCTGCCAGAGTCAAGGAAGATAAAGACCGCGTTGCAGTGGTTGAGAACGGAAAAATGTAGAACAAAAGCATAATTGCTGTTGTCCCTGGTGTCATGTCTGACTATGTGCAAAAGAGCTTAAATGATAGTTCTGACAATGAAGGGGGATTAAGTAGGCATTCCAATCCTATACGGGCTAAATCTTTACCGTCCAAAGTTTAGAGATTGACTGATGAATGTACAATGAACCATTTTCCAACCACGCCTGGAAATTTTGTTGTGTTATTAAAGTATTGAATGATCTTCATTACATTTAAGGCATCTAAAGTTTAATGTATTCTCCTGAGCTAAACCAGTGCACGTTTTTTATTTGCTCTTATGTTATTCTATTTAGTAATATTTCTTATTGCATAGACACTGCATGTGTAACTGTTATTTGTTATCCTTTTCCCTGCATTTTCCTCGTAATTGTTCGACATGATAATTTCCACTTGTAAGTGCTTCTCCAAATTTTGATTATTTATTGAAAGTATTTTTCTTTGGATTGTTTTGAAGGGAGTGGATGTGTTAGGTTTGCAACTTGTTAAGTGCTGGGGCATGGATGGAATGTTTCGGGTGGAACCTTGGGGGAGAAAAACAGAATGTGTTGGTGGAAGATTTTAGGGTGGCAGTTGCTGCCTGGAGCCTGGTGTCACTGAGAATAAAGCAACTTGTGTACCTTTGTGAGCTGTACTTCCTTTTATGCTCATTACATGCCTTCACATTTGACTCAGGAATAACCATTAAATGTGGAATACAATGAAACGCCGTTTGGAGTCAACAAAGAATATAAGTATTTAAGCATGTCTTAGGTATGACAATGTTATAAACATGTGTGAGCAACATCGAGTCTGCTAAATTTGAACTCTGGACATGACTAGAATTGGTAATCTGAAACACAGCTTCGGCTGAATTGCTTTAAATGAAAATTCCAACTACGAACACTGATTCTGAAACAATTTAACCTTGGGGCTAATCAATTTGAATAAGCCAGCATGAGGAGAGGCAGTCCTGCGACCTACACCTCTAAACAAGCACTTGCAATGCAATAGGTCCTGCATTACTGAAAATTGGAGCTATTGGCGTTGCATTATTATTTGTAACGCTAATAGGCCAAACTTTCAGTTATCTGAAACCTACTGCATTGCAAAAGCTTGTTTAATCTTGATCTTACCTCGGGGATACCATGATGTTCTTCAGCAGGCCAGTGGCCTGTAGAAAAGGGCCTACATGTTCCTCCTCCAGATAACCACATGGGTGGACGCTGAATTTCCATGTGACGGCAGGTGTGCAAGGGAGGAGTCAAGAGATGGACAGAGCTGGCCAACCAAAAGAATCAATTGGTGATGTCCACTGGGAGGGAACCAAGCACTGAAAGGCGGGACAGGTGCGCAAAATTAACCAACCAGACAAAAGGAATTTTATAAAGCAGCCTAACTAACTAACCAAAAGGGGTGGGCATGTCCAAAGTCTCCGATAGCCCATATACCGAATACAGATGGCCTCACAGAGCGCTACCCAGGCTCAACCTAAAAATAAGTTAAAAAACTGCTTGATTACCATATGTCTGGGTAAAACCCATAAAAGCACAGAAACAATCAGTTTTGTGATGGTTGTAGAGTAGTCAGTATAAAACTGAAATAGATTTCTCAAATTAGTCTCTAATCAATTGTTCAAGTAGAAACCAGCTATACATTTCAATAGTGGTAATTTATTATTTAGAAATGTTAGTTCAGTATAAGTGCTTCATACAACAAAAAAGTCCAGACAACGCGTGTATCGGGTAACCTACATCATACTTGACCTGTGACGCTATTACGAGAATCTCCCCTGGACCACAGTGACCGCTAAATCCAATCTTCATTTCCCATCAAAGTCTTGTACTCCGCCCATTTTAGATGGTGCATTAGCATTGTTACCGTAACACTGCCACTGTGGGTTACCTTGCTATTGACTTACGCTCTCTGACGGAGGCCCACACCGACTCATGTGCTAATTCCAGACACAACCTTTAAGACTATTCATAAACAATTTCTTGACCACAGCAAACTGTTTAATACACTCAGCCCTACAGAACTGTTAGCCTTGAGAAGGTTCCAGGTCTCTGCTCCAATAAAAAGGTTAAACACCTGTTGGCAAGCCTTTTTAGGTCAAGCATCAGCGCGCATGCGCTGTCTGCAAGACCTGTTGTAATCATTCCACTGGAGTGACATTAGAACTGCTGCTTGCCATTGGCTGACAGCTCCATCGCTGCTCCTTATTGGCCGGTGCTCCCGATACGTCACTTCCATTTTTAAGCCAGGAGCACCAACCAATTACTGCTTTCTTACACCGTAGGTTTTAGCTGGACTATTTTGTTTTTCTTCCTTTAATTGCAACATTGCCAACACATGCATGAGGTCACCAACGTTACACACAGTAAGCAGCATTTACACTTGTTAGGATTCACATGGCCCCCACTTGATGGGATGAAATCGTGGCACCTCGTCCTTTCACTTTAAGAGGTGTCCTTCAGTGGTAATGGCGTATCTGAAGTACAGCACTGCAAGATGCGGCATTATAAGGACCTTTACGAAAAACTGGGCTTGCAGAGATGTTAGTAAATCTATTGGAATAAACTCTATTCTCGGGGCACGATTCAAAAGCTGTTTTACTAGACACCCTCAAGCTGTCGCCCAATGCCTGAAACTATATCTTTCTAATATTATCTAGTGACCCCTAAGCAAGCTTTGAATGTCATATCTGATCTGGTGAAAATGAACATTCTTGTTTAACTTGCACCTGCAACATATAACAACCTTCCTCTTTCTAACATGAGGACAAATAGCTTGGTTGGATAATACACCTGTTCTTAAAGCGCCAAGAGACAATTAAATTTTTAAAGTGCATTTTATGAAATATCCATGTGATCATGATTATATTTCTGTCGCAATTTACAAGCATTTCGGTGTTTATTCCACACACAAAAGCTTGGGATTATCCAAGGGAGGGAACTAAAGGCTACAGGGTGTTCAGGGTGAGTTGACCTCCAAACCGATCATGCACACACAAAAGAAGGTACCCTGAAAAATTGGTTGTTAACAATATATAACCATATCCTTACAAAGCACTTAGGGCCACATGTAGGAGGCCAAATAGCGATCGCAAATGCCGAAATTCGCAGAGTTCCGGCCTTTGCGATCGCAATTTGGCTTTGAGCAATGTAGGTAAGATTAAACCTACTCGCAAAATAAGGAATCGCAAAAATTGTGATTTCTTATTTTGCAATTGCATTTAAGGAATCACAAATTGCAGTTCCTTAAATGCAATGTAAGTAGCACAAAATAAAGTGCACTTTAGCCTTAAGGAATCGCTAATTACCACCAACTTTAAGTTGGTGGTAATTAGCGATTTCCTTTAAAAAAGCACTTTTTTTAAAGTGCCATGTGGCACACATTCATGCCCTTAGGGCATGTATGTGCGCCACATGTGCACACATGCACATTTCAGGGGTGCAACAGGGTGTCCTTTTGGAACCCTTAAAATTGTGGCCGCAATTTGCGGTTCTCTATTGGCGAATTGCAAATTGTGAATGTCTTCCCATTCATTCCTATGGGCCTCCTGGCCCATAGGAATGAATGGGTAGGTATTCCTTATTAGCAAATCTCAATTTGCGATTCGCTATTAAGCAATATTAAGGAATCACTAATATTTTAGCGATTCCTACCTACATTCAATTTTGTGAGTCCTTAATAGCGAATCGGTAAAATTCGCTATTAAGGATTCACAAAATTGATTTTACCTACATCTGGCCCTAAGTCAGTAAAATGCTGGGCATTTCAAAAAATGTAAAGGGCTGTCCTCACACACCACCTGGTGTCACGCTTCATTATTGGCAGTCCTCGTTCTCTATAAACCAAGTTTTACAGAGAGCAGGCCTTCACCTGGAGACAAGGAGGCACTTCTAATGAACTAAGTGGGGGCCCCTGAATAAGTGATTTTAAAAACCAATGTGATAACCCAAATAAATGTATTTGCTGGGTACTACTTGGTGTTAAAAACTAAAATGTGTGGATTGGGGAAACTATTACCCCATCACCACCTTTATCGTCGACATGTTTCTGCCAGTGGCCCAAGTGGGTCCGTGGCATTCATCAGGACAAAAACAGGGCTCCTATCTTACCACTACGGTTCAGATGTTACCACTAGGTAAGGGTGGCCTACGTCATCCTCTACCTGAAATGGAGTTCCTTATACCCCAAAATAGGGTATAAGGAACAGTCCTTTACATGTTTTGAGATGCCAGCACTTTAATGACTAAGTGCTTTGTAAGGATATGGTTACATTTAGTTAACCACCAATTTTTCAGGGTAGCTTCTCTTGTGTGTGCATTTTGGAGTGTATTGCTAGTATGGAGTGACTATTTCTAAATTACTTCGCACCGTGGTTTTATTTTTGCATGCTGTGTTCATTTATTTGAAATGAGCAGGCTGGTGGCGGGGTGATTTCGATATTTATTGTAGGAAGAACCCAGCCGCATGCGGTTAGTTACCTGATACATGGTCCCTAGTGCAAGACATGTGCACACACCCCATACTATAATATAATGCTCTCCATAACTTCACAGTGTGCTGCTTGCTTAGGAAAAAAAACTGTTGCAACGGTCTAGTCTTTACAGCATTCTACCAGCGTGTACATAAGCAAGAGGGTGCCAGAATGATATGAAGAACATACTGCACAGCTGGCCCATGCTGGACACATGTAGCCTAGTTAGGAAACCACCTCTTCAAATTACTACACACCTGTTCAGCCTTTTTGTTCTCAGACCTGTGGAAAAAACCCTGCACAGATACCAGCCTTCTCTTGTTCTCTCTTGAGACTGTATCCACTGTGACCTAACTCCTTCTGGCCTTGCTTATCACCAGCAGTCCCATGACAGCTAGCTTTCCTTTACACACCCATCTCACATTGCACACACTCTCAAACAGATACATCCAACTACATCTTTGTCATTTGCTGGTTGTAGCAACCCTTGTACGTCTGTCTACTCTGAATTTGTTTTTTAATCTTATGGCGACTGCTTCCAAAGTGCTTTTGCAGCCCGGTTCGACACCTCAAAATGCTCAAGGTGTAGAACAACAGATATTCAACTATCCTGTAGGCTCATGAGAACTCAATAATTACCTATAATGGCCTTAGTATGGAACATCATTTGCCAAAGAACTATGTGAGACTAATTATGCCCAATGCTTGCTTACTACTATGTTTAAGGGTAAGTAAAATGAACTCCAAATATTCTATTAACATTCTTTACAAATTGTCACGTGTGCCACAAGGTAGAGCCTCTTTCACCAGCATCTCTTTATCAGAGGCCGTCCTTGGTCACCCATAGGAGACCCCTTCTGTTAATGCTAGAGCCCAAGTGGTCCTTTAATGTTCAGTTACCCTAAATCTTCAGGGAAGATGTGATATTAACTTATCCCTATTTTGCCTTACTTAAGGGACCGGCACATAATTCATCCTAAACCACATACCATCCCACAATACAACTTTGTGCAGCCAACCATTAACTAAATATCGTCACTGACGCCATACGCTTTTCGATCTGCTTTTTCCACTCATCCACTCATGCTGCACCCCTGGCATTCATCCATCTGTCCCTGCCTTGTCATACTCCAATTCTTAGATTCCTTTGAACTGCAGCACCAAGCAATATGTCTGCCTATTAGCAGTCCCTGCCTGCTATGTATTTTACCGATGCGCGGGGTGGGCGAGCGCGGCGCCTCCACTCCCAATAACGCGGGGTTAAATACGAGTACATGTATTACTTGTCATTTGATGTGACATCTGGTGTTGAGTACGGGTTGCCCTTGGACTCCTATACAGAGAGAGGGGTGTAAAGGAGGCGAACTACACCTGCGTCCTACCGTCTGCTCCGATGAGCCACAGCCTCGACGCCTGGTTTCACATTTTGGCGGAGAGGTCCTGCCGTCGTAGGAAAGAGAGACATCAAAAGCGGAAGACCGGAGCTGTTGAAATCTGCCTTTAAAGATGTTCAGGTACTCCGGCAGGCTGGAGGGGGACCCAGGAGACTTGCAGAGGGAGTAAGCAAACAGGACAAAGATGCGATAAGAATGCTCTGTCACAATCAGAAACAATCAGAAAGTAGAGGGAGACCCCCGCGCGTTGTCGGGTGGCCGGAGAAAGTGAGGTTGCCGTGCCAGGGGGGTCCCGTGTGAAGAGGCAGTGTGACCGAAGCGGAGAGCCAGCAGGAGGTTGCCCCCGACGAAGCCCCGCTTGGACAGCGGGACACTCCGGAGTCGCTCTCTTGCCTGATTGAATCACCAGCGCGAGGGGGACGCCATTTCAGAGGCCATTCAGAGGCTAAAATCGCCGGGACAGCGAGGACCAGGGTGCTTGTTGTCCAGTTTACCTTGCACACCTGCTTCGCGGATTCAGGAGGGTGAAAGCTGCTTCTAGGAGCTGGGTTCCGGAGGCGCTGGGGGGGTAACATCGAACTGGCGTTGGCGTTGTAGCAGGGACTCGAAGATCCAGGAGTCCCTGCTCTCACAGGCGGACGCGCCCACCACCAGCCACGCCCCCCGCCTGCAACACTCTCTGATTTAACGCTCTGTCAGGCGCTCTGCGGGACGCGAGCGGGACGACGAGCGAAGCCCGAGCAAAGGGCGGGCAGTCAGGGGCTGTCAAGGCTGGGCTGGGCCACGTCCCTTTCCTCTCTAACAACAGTGAGTACATACGCCCGGTGTGTGTCCCTGTTCTGTTTCCCGAAACCATGTCTACTCGTTCTGGAAAGCTTCTTAGGAGTGAAGGCGAAAGGGGGACAAATGCCGCAAGCCCTGTTATAGGAACTATGGACCGCTTTATCACCAGGGTGACGGCGGTGATTGAAAAGGAGATTGCTATGTCTGAGCGGCGTTTATCTGAGGTTTACCTCCCCTCAAGACGTTCATCCTTGGGGGTCGCCGCTCAGTCGCTTACACCGGCCAGTGTCCGGGTTCAATCTGTTTCCCCACCTAGTGTGCCTGGTGTTTCCACAGACCCCCCCCAGTTGGCTGGTATAGAGCAAAATATAGGTAGGCTGGAAAATCTGGCCGCTCTTCTCCCTATAGTTATAGTGGAAGACGGTGGCCTTAGTAAGCTGTCCACACCATTATCACCTAATCTCCCAAGCGAAGCCACCAGTGATCCTGAGCCCCCAAAACCGCTCACTCCCTCCATAGTTATATCAGAAGGGGAGTCAGTTAGGGCTTCCCCTAACACCCAAACTCCCGATACTAGGCAGGGGAACAGGCCCTTAAGCAGAAAGCCACGAAAACGCAAAAAGGGTTGGCTAGTGAGACAGGCCGCTCTTTACCAAAGAGTAAGAAAGCCTTCTGGATCTGGTACGAGAACCATAAGGGGTATGCCTATAGTGAATGAAATTGATATAGAAGGGGATGTTCTGATCTCTCCCAAGGGGGTACACCCAGACGCTAACACCGCCAAGGTCTCAAAGCTCTCTGACTTAGTAACGGTTGAAAATATCTTTGAGAAGGTATACAGCCTCTTGAAACCGTTACTAACACAAGTCAAGGGTCTAGGGGAGAGGATAGACAAATTAGAGCAATTAACCCTTGACGGGTTTCACTCACTCAAAACAACATTTAAACAAATAACCAGAGTGACTGAAAATAAGGACTTAGGCGCAAAGGGGAATGAACCACCATCTCAGAGAGTCCCTAAGCCCCCAATATGTCTAAACAAAGTTGTTCCTAATAGTCCATTAATTCCAGCCCTTAAATCTCCTCCCCGTCCCAAAGCAGGGCCAAAACATAAGGGTCCATCAACACACTTAGAGCCTGACAAAAATAAGCCTAAGTTTCTTCCACAAAAGCAGCCACAGATAGTTAGTGGCAAAACGGAAGACTCCCAAAAACCTGGGGCACGCAGCAAATCCAACGGGTTAGCGACAGGGAAAGCCCCTAGGTCTGTATCTCAACGTACTGCCCCATCTACCCCCTCACCGGCCCCCAGTAATCCAGTACGACGGATCCCCCCAGTAAACCTCCCACCAGACTGTCAACCTTTTGTTGCTGTCATGGTTAATGTGCCCCCTTTAAAGGAAGGACAGTTGGAAAACCACCAATCACTCAAGAACAAGTGTATCCACTGGCTGAAGGCAAACAAGCCAATCCCGTTGGGTGTGGATGGTATTATTCTAAGTGTCCGCAGAGTGGGTTGGTTAGGGCAGGGGAAAAAAACGCAGGAGGGGGATTGCATAATCATAAATTTCCAAGACCCAAGAGTAGTACCATCGATTTGCACTCCTATTAAAAGTATGGGGGCTCCGGGAGTTAAAGTGGTAGATCTTTCTTATTTTTACCCCAGGCAAATTGTTAGCCCAACTGGAGGAAGTTTAAGTTCCCCCATTTTTGGTCAAAACTGGGCTGGGGTCTCGGGGGGTACTAGGGAGAACCAATTGTGGGCACCAGGGCCTTACTGACTGGAAACTGGGAGTAGAGTAGAGCCAGCAGGAGTATCACCCACCCAGGCAAACCTTGCAAGTGGGATAGGAGTCTCTATAGCCACCCCACAAGATCCCTGTTCCCCTCAGATACCTCCGAGGAGGCCCATAGACAGGGGCATTCTGGCGCCCAGCGACACTTCAGCTGTGACGGACCTAGTCTTTAAGGTTTTCAGCTGGAATGTCGCAGGGATTGCAAGAAAACTGGCTCTACCGGACTTTACTGCTTGGGTTGATGAGCACTCCCTGTGCCTTTTCCAAGAGACCTGGAGCTTGGTGCCGGTCCATAGGGTGGGTTTTTCTTCCTATTCCTCCCCTGCGCAAGTCTCGGAAACAGGGAGAGGGCGACCTTCGGGTGGCCTTCTCATCTGGGTCGCGGCTTCTTTAGACTGCAGAGTAGTGGAGTCTCCCACAGGTTCCCCTGACATACAAAACATCACCCTAATAGATCAAAGGGGAAGAATTGTCTTAAATGTTTTTAATGTTTATGCCGGGGAACCAAGGGTGGGAGAAAGTCTCCTGTAATATCTCTCCTCGAGACCTTGCTAAATAATACTCCATATAAGACTCGTACATTGGTTGCAGGTGATATGAACTGTACGTTCGAGCCCTTGGGCTCGGACGTCTCCCTCGACCAAGACGAGGAGGATACCAGGTTGGGGATCCCGGTACTGGAAATCCCACCGATCAGAAGGTGGACAGAAGTGGCGCTCCAGATATACTCCCTGAGCCTCGAATTCAACTTAAGGGCAGCTAATGGGAGGACATCCTCGGATAGGGGGGGTGCCCACACGTACAATAGACCAGGACACACCTCTAGGCTAGATTATTTCCTAATAGAGGTATACTTATGGTCTTATGTAAAGGACATGCAGGTGGTCCCCTCGACTGAAAGTGACCACAATTCACTTTCCTTAAGTATGGTCCAGTGGTGGCGCCCCTTAAGGAAGGACAACATTAACCTGGTAGCCGCACCCCCGGATGAGTCTGAAGTCTCCCCTTGTGGTAGACGAATAAAATGGGCGAAATTGGTTTTATCCGAGGCAAAGGTAGGGGAAATTCAATCCCATTTAAACCATACGGTAACAACCCTCGGAACCTCCTTAGAAGGGGTGGGTAGAGCGGGCTTTTTGTCTCCCTGGTAGAAGCCTTAACTAACGTGTTTACCTTATACCCTAACAAGTCGGGCAACAAAGAATTTAAAAAACCAGTTGATGGTTGGTATACCCAAACATGTAGGGTTCACAAGGCCAAGTTAGTTGAGGCGGTTAAACTCAAGTCCCGTAGTGTGATACAGGAAGCAAGGAAGACCTATAATAAGTCCCTTAAATTTGCCAGGAGGGAGTGGGAAGACAAATTCTGGGAAGACCTGCTCCAGGCTAGTAAAATCAGGGATTCAAGGGCCTTTTGGAATCTCATAAGCACACGGAATAAACCCGATGCATCTGTGAGACCCTGTAACATCCCGCCTCAAAGCTGGGTAAAACACTTTGGGACCCTATACCTCCCCCCAGATGGGGAACTGAACATGGGGATGGACCTTACACGAGCAATTGAACCTCATGCCTATGAACTCTTCACTCCTTTAGAGATTGAGGGGGTTATAGGGTGGGTAGCGCCTCGCAAGGCAGCGGGCCCAGACGGCCTTCCGGGGGACCTTATGAGGGCATACCCAGCGGAATGGGCAAGGGTCATAGCAGCTCTCCTAAACGATATCATGATGGGAGGGGCTGTGCCAGAATCCTGGAAAGGGGCGGTGGTGGTCCCGATTTATAAAAAAGGGTGCAGGGAAACACCGGGGAACTATCGCCCTATAAGTCTGATAGACTCCACCCAAAAGATAGCTGGTAAAGCTATCCTTGGAAGGATTCTCCATTGGGTGGAGGAGAATAAAATCCTATCAGACTTTCAGGCAGGTTTTCGGGCTGGTATGGGGACAATAGAGCAGGTGTTTAGGCTGGCACTATTGGGGTGGAAGGTGGTGGAACTGGGCAAGGGTAGTCTTTATTTGGCCTTTATAGACCTGAAGACTGCCTTTGACCTAGTCCCCCGGGAAGAGCTCTGGAGGGTGCTTTATGAGTTGGGATTACCCCCTTACATCTTGTCCCTTCTCATTAGCCTTCATGCCCATACCTTTGCACAGGTCCGTTGGGGTAAAAATGGAGAGCTCACTGAGAAGATACCAGTGTCCAGGGGCGTAAGACAGGGCTGTGTCTTGGCACCCACCCTATTTTCACTATATCCAATCCAATCCAATCCAAATTTCTTTATTTCGGCCAATTAGGCCATAAAAGATACAATCACACAATACATTAAAAAGAATCACAGAGAATAAAAGTAATTAATAAAATCAGTAAAATCAATACACAAAGGATTGCGGGCGTCTCAAACCAAGAAATTCATTAGACAGACCGGTTGTTAATTAGTTTGGACCTTATCTGCCACATAGCCATTAAAATTTTTGCAACTGCAAAGACTATGTGCGGACTAGTATTTGTTTTCAATATTCTATACACCTGGAGATGACTCCTAATGCCCAGGTTTCTGCATAGCGGGATTAACCAGTATCTTCTTGGTCTATTGTAAGCTGGGCAAAAGAAAACAATGTGGGTTTCTTCCTCATCATGAATACAACAGCCTGGACAAGATTTGTCGTTATTTTTTGACCAATTGTGGGTGAAAATTTTAATAGGGAGAGTCCCTAGCCTCCATTGTATAAACAATTTTCTGGATAATATGGGGAAAATAATATCCATAAATCCCTCAAACTGATAAGAGTCCTTAAAAGTCAGAAATCGATCGGTCAAGGACCCTTTATTGGATGCAGAGACCAGGGAGGCATAGCGTTGCTCCCTATATATACCCACAAGACGTTTGCGGGAAACCCCCAGACAGCCTTGCTCAGGCGACTCCCATAGTTCAGGGAGTCCCATCCGATGGAGTTCTTTCTTTATGAATGCTAACCAAGGGATTTTATCGCAAAAATTCAGATTCATGACATGTACAAGCTCTTGCCTATAATGTGAAAGCTCAGCAGTAGACCAGAGCCTATGCCAGAACCTTAATGGCATAAGTTCCAGGTCCTCTTTTATAGAGGGTAGGCCCATATCAAGTCTTAGGGGAAGAAGAGGTGTACCGCGGGGGAGGGCCAGGAGACGCCTTAAGAAATTATTTTCTACATTAATAATTCCTGTGCCCGCCTTGTGTCCCCAAAGTTCTCCACCATAGGATGCAGCAGCTTTAACTTGGGAATTGTACATTACCACTGCCGGGCTAATTGGTTTATAGGTGGAAGAATTTGCCACCTTCAGAATTCCCCCCGACATTTGTGCAAGTTTCAGGCGGCTTATTGCTACGTGAGGTTCCCATGATAGGTTCTCATGCAGCGTTACCCCTAAATACTGAAAGGTTTTTACTCTCTCCAGTGTTACTGAACTCAGGGAAGGGTTTGGTCTAGTTTTGGCTGTGGGATTAAATATCATAAACTTGGTCTTCCCTGTATTTATTTCCAAGCCATATTGGCTACAGAAAAGACCAAAGCCATCTAAAATCCGTTGGATCCCCATCGGAGATTTGGACAGCAGCAGGGTATCGTCCGCAAACATAATGGCCGGTACCCTCCTGCCGGCCAGGGACGGGGCATCATTGTCATGAACGTTATCAAGATGTGCAATTACGTTGTTAACATAGAGGCAGAAGAGGGTCGGGGCAAGGACACAACCCTGTCTCACCCCTCTATGAACTGGGAATTTAGATGTCAGCTCACCCGTCCTTCCATACCTGACCTGTGCAAAGTTGTTTTGGTGGAGCCTAATGATGGCGTTTAATAGGTGGCGTGGGACTCCCAGCCCCGTTAGTGTCTCCCAAAGTTTCTTCCTGGGGACCAAGTCAAAAGCTGACCTCAGGTCCACGAACACCATGTACAGCCTTCCCCTCTCAATAATTACAGTTTTCCAATATAGGAGTACGAGGCGGAAGATCTGATCCATGGTGGACGTGTTTTTTCTGAAGCCAGCTTGTAAGGGGCTGAGAATTTTATTTTCCTCCATCCACTCCATGAGATGGTTTAGGAGTAGGCGGGAGTAAATTTTCTGGGGGACATCTATAAGACTTATTGGCCTGTAGTTGGCTGGGACTAGAGGAGAGCCCTTTTTAAAAATGGGCACTATCTCAGCCCCCAGCCAAGTACAAGGAATCTCCATCCCACCCAGAATGGCGTTAAAGAGTGTGAGAAGATAAGGACCCCATATATCTGGATAGGAGCGAAAAAGATCGCCGGGCAACCTGTCAAGTCCTGGGGCCTTCTCCCTCGACAGGGCTAGAATAACACTGACCACCTCGGAGAGAGTAAATTCCAAGGCTGGTGCAGTGGCAGGAGCGACAGTAAAGGCCCTGTCCCTTACGCCATCGATCTGAGGTGGTTCCTGGTATAGTTGGCCAAAATGGGCCTCCCATGCGGAAGCTGCAATGTTTGGCTCTATTGCAGCTTTGTGTTCTGGCATGCCAGTATTCACCAGGGACCAGAATTTCCTCAGATCTTTCGCTTCCAGTGCTGATGTTAAATCCTGCCATTTATTCCAGTCCCAGTCAGCTCGCACCACTGCCATAGTTTTCTTGTAAATCCGTCTAAGCTCACTAAGTTTGCACTTGTCCGATCCCATTTTAACACACTTCAGGAGTTCGGACTTGGCCTTTTTACAGGATGCATTGTACCAGTTTGGGGTACGGGTTATTTTTTTCCTTTGTGGTAACACTGGGTAAAAGACCTCGCCTAAAAGGGCCACCAGTTCTTCATGGATATGAGCTAATTTCTTATTGAATTCTGGGATTCTTGGCTGCGAGATTAGATTATCCGTTTCCATAAGCTTCGGGAGTGCTAGCCGAAAAATTTTGCTTATGGACTCGTCTGAGCTCGCCAGTTTCCCCCATTTGATCCTACGTCTATTGGAACTAATTAACAGGTTCCCAGGATCGTGTCTGGGCTCATCGGCGAGTGATCGAGCTGTACCTTTAGGGTGCACCATATACATTACAAGTGCATTATGATCACTATCCGTTCTTACAATTATTCTAAAGTCCTGAATCTTGGGCCAGAGACTAATGTCTACCAAAATGTAGTCTAACCTGGATTCGTTATTCATCCTGTTAAAAGTGCATACGGAGGGGGTATCTTAAGTACTGCGGCCATTGCATGCCCTTAAGGAAAAGTTTAGCGTTAAGGAGAGTATTTGTACTACTAGGGGAGACCAGATTTTAACATATGGGGATTGGCAACGCGGAACACCCCAGAGGTCATCTTCCACTGCAAGGGCTCCTTCCTTGAGGCCTTCTAAAGGCTCAAAGTGACAATTTAAGTCGCCTCCCAAGACTATCTTAAGGTCATTCGGGAGGCTAGCCAGAAAGCCAGTAAGATCATCAAGTGTGGGAGATTCCATAGCCAGCTTGGTGGGTCGGGAGTATACGTTAATTATTGCTAGACTTAAAGCGTTGGGCCACCTGAGTATAACACACTGAATATCCTGGGAGTGAGTCGGTAGACTCTCCGCATTACACCCAATGTGACTAGCGACCCAGATCGCCAGTCCTCCAGAGGGCCTCCCTCTACCTGTCCAGGTCGCATTAATTTCAAACACAGCATACCCCACTCTAGATAATGGTTCCCTAGCCCATGTCTCTTGGAAGAGACAGATATCGCTATTTGCTATCAAGGAGTCCCAGTCACTCGTGTCAAGTTTATTGACAATACCAGCAACATTCCAGGAAAGAACCTTTAGGGAGTCGTCAAACGGATCTGAATCGCTTCCACCACTTTTAAGCGGAGCGACATCCGTTGATGGAGTCGGAGGACTGGGCAATGGTATTTCCAGAGTTGGTGGTTCCATCTGGTCTGCTACATGATGTGTTGAGATTTGCAATTTGAACTTATTACTAATACAGCCCGGTGGAGTTTTAATTTTAGATAAATCAGTTACTTGACCAAGGGGGTTAATAGATGTCAAGTTCTCCCTTCGAGGGGCACCATGTTCTTGAGTGGCGCTATCTATTTCACATCCGGCCTGTCCCTGACCCTTGAAAAGTCAATCTATCTGCTCAAGGCAGCTGTATCTATTAGGGTGCCAAAAGTTACCAAGGTTGTTACTGGGTGCATTACGGTTGGGCCAGACTCTGCGGCCGTCAGCAGCAGGTCCGACCAGGGTCCAACCATAGTCATTGTTCAAAATTGGCTTATAAGTATTGGGATAAAAAAATGACAGGTGGACCACTTCAATAGATGTAGACCCTGTGTTCCCAGTCCAATTGCAAATATATGGCACAATTTTAGGATTCCTAAAGTTCACAATTATGCAGTCACCAACACATTTCTTATCTGTATAACCGATCCATGGGACTCTTCTTACCATAAGAATTTCTCCCTTAGTATTAGGTGGTAATGGCCTATGGGTATTTAACCAACTAGTAACCTTATTATGTAAAGAATCATAAGGTTCCACCACAGTTCCCTCAAACGTGGGTACTCCCTTCAGGACAACAGAATAGGCAGCAGCCTCGGGAGGCAGATTTATCGCTTTGCGCCTGTTTTGTTGGCTATCTTGCCTATCTATATGGTTCCTTGCGTCGTGTGTTAATTTTTCCTGATCGGAACCAGAGGCCGAACCAGATAAATTCGGCCTACAGGTAACTCCTGTGACAGGTTGGTGGTTACAGGATAGTACGGGAACAGATTTTAGCAAAGAAGCTGGCTGCGCATTGTCCGTTAGAATAACTGTTGGAGGTGCATTGGACAAGATGTTAGAATTAGATGGTAAATTGGATAAATTAGAAATCCCTGTGGGGTGTCCAACTACTGCGTGTGTACCTGCTCTTTGGTCTGAGGCTAAGCCTAACAATCCCTTACGCAGGTCTATTAGACAAATTTCTATGTTGGCCAAACGGTCTTCTAAAGGAGTGAGGAATTCCCTCAGTAGGGTACGTAGGCCAGTATACATACTATCATCCATTCCGGCGACATTTTGTTGACTAGGTGGGTTTTTTGCCATGGTGTGTTGTTGCGGGGATTCATGTTTACGGGATAAGACCGACCCTTTGCCAACTATGTCCAGTTTAGTTCCCCTAACCCTAGAGATGGCTTTTGGGGCTTTGGATTTTCCCCCCTTAGTTTTATGAGCCCTTTTATCCGTTTTCGGGATTGCTCCCTCCTTCTCCCCCTGTAAGAGCATGGTCTGGTCCTTGGTTTTACTTGTAGACAAATCAGTAACCGCTACCTCAGCAGTGGTGCAAGCTGCGGGGCCCTTACAGTTTGGAAGAGATAGTATACTGAGCTCTGCATGCTCGGAATTATCACAATCAATAGAGGAGGTAATGGAGCAGTTAGTATCAGACGGATCTGGGAGAATAGTTACCCCGGCAACCCCCCCTATCGGAAGTGTTATAGGGTTTAATGACTTGGCGGGAGTAGTAACATTTGCAATAGGTCCCAGGGAGGATCTCCTCACCCAATCTATTTCTTGGGAGATACGTCTTTCGAGAATGGAGATCTCATCCACAAGTAGAGACCCAGCTTTAGCAAAGTACGTGTCCAATGTACCTGTTGGTCTTCCCGTCGCCATGGCACTCTTGCTCCTGGTCTCTCTCGTAGTCATAATGTCTCCAACAGCACCTGGTATATAGTGGATTACGGACAGCCTGAGGTGTCTCTCGCCCTCCCTCGACCGTACTCGAACGGCCTCAAACGGCCCGCTCTTTGCCCGGTCTTCGCCCCGGCTCTCGACCCGCACGCGTCCCGCTAGCGCGCGAGAGCAGTAGTGTGGTGATATAGGAGAATGGGGCGGAGATAGAGGAGGAGTCGGGAAGAGGGCCAGGTGCAGCCAATGTGCAACGCGCACAGCTCCCTGGTCCTCGCAGTCCCGAGTGCGTGGATGGCAAATTGCAGAGTCTCCCCTGTGGCAGGTGGCTTCAGGCAGCGTAATGTCCTTCAGGATACAGCGTCCGGTGAAAAAGATGTGCCCCAGAGACCAACAGCCAGGTAGCAGTCCTCGAGCGGCACTATATGTGAATGGGGTGGTAAAACATCTTCAACAAGAACCAGCCGACGCCCCCTGTCTCGGAGGAGTCCGTATCCCCACCCTGCTTTTTGCGGATGACACGCTCCTGATCTCGAAGACCCCACAAGGCCTCCAGAAATTGCTAACGCGATTCCAGGAGTTCTGTGCTGCAAAAGGCTTAATAATAAATGTGGACAAAACAAAATACCTAGTCCTAAATCCTCCTAAGAAACTGGGCCGTCCTCCTACACTTAACTTGATTCCCTTAGAGAAAGTAGCCGAATTCGATTACCTCGGTATTCGGATTACGGATAGGATGTCTTGGGCAAATCATATTGACAAAATGGTCCTCAACCATAGGAGAGTAGGAGGAGCTCTCATGAGGGAGTTCAGGGCCTCACCTAGGAGATCACTTACCCCAGTAATCGATATCTACAAGGCCAAAGTAGTGACATCAGCCTTGTATGGGGCAGAACTGTGGGGCCACTGCCGATTGGACGCCCTAGTGACAGCGGAGAGCAAGCTACTGAAATCCATTATCTCCATTCCACTGAGCACACCATCTGTACCAGTGTGGTTGGACACGGGTTGTAAAAACATCAAAGATCAGGCCCAGCTTCGCCCGCTCCTGCTATGGACACGAATCTGGAGGGGTGAAGAACTAAAATCCTATGCTGATGCCCTGGGGGAAATAATGAGTCTGGGGGGTTGGGCTAAGATAAGATGGCTAAGAGAAACTAAAAAGCTTCTGGAGAAGATCGGTCTAGGAGACTGTTGGTCATCACGTTCAGCCCCTCCAAAAGATGTTGTCAAGGCGCTTTACTGGAAATGGACTGCGGAGCGTCTAATTACAAACCCTAACCACTGCAAGTCCACTGTCGCCTTTTTACAAATCAAAGACATTGTGGCTTTTGAACCCTACCTGGACCTGATCACCCTCCCCTTTGACCGAGCCCTTTATTTTAAATTTAGAGTTGGATCCCTTCCCCTAGGTGCTGTGGTATCGAATTGGACATCAGTGGCCCGTACTTCTCCAAACTGTGCATGTTGCCTGAGTAGGGTTGAGTCCATTGCGCATGTCCTATTTGAATGCCCGGATTATGCAAGGCCTAGGAGTTTCTGGTTGAAACCTCTTTGTCGAAATATGGGCACACGTAGCCACCTAGTAGCCTTGCGTATCCTAACCACGGACACTTCCCCCCCTATAGTGTGTGGAACAGCAACATTTTTAAAGCAGTTTTGGCTTATTCGTTGTAAGAGATTGTCAGTAGCTGTTTAATTCCTTTTTTAGCTAATTTAGTAACGGGCAATTCATGTCCTTTTATCTTTTCTAATGAATTTTATACTGGCTTCTTGTAGCAATGCTTTTTTGTACACTGTAATGATTGTATTTTAATTGTGCTTATAAGATATCTTGCATATCGAATAAAAGCTTATGATGATGATGTATTTTACCATACAATTATGCTTTGTAAGGCATGACGACCATCTTTCTGTTGTTGTGTTGGGCAAACCAGCGCCTCTGTGGGGATTTTGAGGACCAACTAATTGTAATGTGTTTTTTCTTGGTATCACAAACTCACAGGTCCGTTCAGAAATGTACTGAGCCTTAATTCACAGCCAGTGTCCCCCATTCTACAAAATTATATTTAAATTCAGTTTCCTTTAATACAGTAGAAGCAATAAGTTACACTGCCACACAGCGGGGCCTGCATTTGAAATTTAAAAAAATTCCCAATACTATGTCTGCTCCCACACCCCACAACAAAATGCACATTTCACACATATAAAGGTGCATACACACATTTGTATTTCCTTGCTATTTACCAGCCATAAGCACTGTAAATATAAATAATAGCATTACTTCCCAGCAATCTGCATCAGAAGACATTACATTACAGTAAGTTCAATGGAATGTACCCAGGGCCTGTAAATCAAATGTTACTAGTGGGCAGTGGCACTCATTGCACCACCCACTAAAATAGCACTGTAAGACTCATGCCTGCCACAGCAGCCTGGGTGTGCAGTTTTAAACTGACATTTTGACCTTCAGCAGAACTCCGCCTTTCATATTTACAACAAGGGGCCTCACTTAATATTTCAGCACGGTTTACGACATCAACAGCTCTAAGTCTTGCAAATGTGAGGCCTCTTGCATTTCAAATTGCAAAAGCAAGCATTTGCAATGCAATAGGTCTCGCAATTGCGAAATTTCGAGCTATTGGCAATGTAAATGAAATTGCTTTTTATTTATGTGTTTAAAAAACCTGCAATAATAAAAGGCATTGTCAGTTAGAATACCAATAGGTCAAAGTTTTGAAAAGCGAGACCTATTGCATTGAAAATGCTTGTTTGTTGTATCTAGCACAAAACGCCGATGTAATAAACTGCCACTAGTGAAATGCATAACTGGTTTCTACTTGAACAATTGATCATTAGAGACTAATCTGAGGAATCTATTTATCTTTCTGATTAACCTCAAACCGTCTCAAAACTGGAATTAATCAAAACTGAAAATCAAAACCAAACCTGTGAATCTGGAGTGCAAGTCCTGGAATCCAAAGTCACTACTGCCAGACAAAATCTGACAGACTAGAGAGCTGACCAGTTCATTCAGGTTTTTTCAGATTACTGACGTTCCCCGAGTGTTCCGATTTCTTTTTCTATCTCCGTGTACATAAATTGCCTTAGAGTCTGCACTACAAATAAACAATAACCCGTAATGTCATGGGCAACACTTTTGTGAACATCAACAAATGTGCAACTCGCACAGACCGTAAACCACAAATTACATAAAGCTGCCCTCGAGCGGTTTCTCTACAATGCCCTTGTGTGGTTTACTCACGTCCATCTACGTCACCACCCGCGCTGCATAAAGGTGGCATCCTTTATCCGAAGGAAAGAAAGTCGTGTTGTTTAAAAACTAAAGGCAGCATGACTAGTTGTGGCAGTTAATGTTTAATGATAACCTCAACGGGTGAGCTGCCGAAGGATGTTTTTCTTTGGTTTACTGCCGCTATGGATACTAAGTGGTAGGATAATGCGTGACTCCTTTCTACGCTAAATACATACAAGTTAATATTAAATTAGTCAGTCCCTGAGGCGACTCGAGAGCGTAACAAACGCTAGACATGCTAATTGTTTCGAATTACAGACGCAGCCACCTTCTACACAAACGGATTCAGGCCAGGCATTTTTATATCAGGTTTTATCAACACAAAAATAGAAATATGATAATTCTGCATTTTTTAAATGTTACTTAGTATTTTCAAAGCACCCTACACACCAAGCACAAGGCCACTGCACGAGACAAGATGGGATACAAAAAACACAAAGAAACAAAAAAGCATATTCACATGTTTTATAAAACGCTGCCTTGCCAAAGGAGGCACTTCGTAGCGCTGTTGAAGAATGAAGTATATGTCTTGAATTTCCATATCATCATACCTACATCCTTAGCAGTGGGCACCCATGGTTATACTGGGATGTGGCTCACCAGGTGCTACTTAAAGATACGTGTTTCAGTAACATTTACTATAAGTATTATTTGCCCCAGTCCTTAATATGCTTTGAAAGTAGCAGACACAAGTTTACATTTTACTCCCGGTGCCGCTGTGAGCCAATGAAACCCACTGCATCGATGGCCCACATCAGTGGTTCACAACATCAATTGTACTACGTTGATATGACAATAGGGAGATAACTGCTACAGAAACGAATAGAGCGTCATGAAAGGTAAGCACTATAGCGACATCATTTTTGGGGAAAGGTTAATATTTTTTAAACAATGGTAAAATATTTAATTGAATATCATTTTAAATCTTTCAATTTAAATTATTCAACTTTTGGGTGGATTAAATCAATTAACATACTTACATTTTTTATAAGAAAAATATAAACAAAAATAAACTAGATAAAGTTTTGTAGCTCTTATTAGGATATGGTTAAGCATAAATATTTAATTGCATTTAATTTAAATAAGGGTTAGAGTAACAACTGGGTTCAGATTATGTATGATTCATTTAAAATAAGTATAACAACAGTTAGGGTTAATATTAACGTTAGGTTACAGATAACTATTTAATTTACTTTTATTCAAATTAATTTAGGTTCAGGGCTAGAATTAGGCTGAGAAAATATATTTACTTTAATTTCATTTTATTTAAATGAATTATGGTGTAGGACTGGGTCAATATATGGGTTATATTTAAGATTACTAATTAAGTTTAATTAATTTTAATTTATTTTATGACTAGGGATAAAGCTGTGGTTATAACTATGTTAAATATATTTAAATATACATTATTACCTTAATTGAAAATGGGTGTTAGATAGGAGTAGGGGGAAGGTGGTGAAATGCATTTTCTTACCTTACAGATATGGTGGTATTGATGTAGTTCACCCTTATGGAACTAGCCCGTAGGTGGAAACATAAAACCATATGTAAAAGTTGGAGGGGATGCTCCATTTTTTTCTTTACCCCCACAATAGGGAACAGGCTATCACTGATGACTTCACAAAGTTTGTATGCCCTCGAAGGAACGAGGGCTGGTTATGGAGTCAGGCAGACCCCAGTTCAGTACCTTGGAGGCGTCAAGAACAAAAAAGACGATACAAAGCACAGGGCAGGTGAGGCATCGCAGAGGCAGGTGCAGCTTCGGTTCCTTACTGCCGTGCATGGGAGATGAGTCAGCGGTTGCAGGTACAGCGTTGGTTCCTTACTGCTACGCAGAGGAGTTGATGCGGCATTAATGCTATGCAGGGGAGGTGATGCAGCGTCGGTTCCTTACTGTTATGCAGGGGAGGTGATGCAGCCATTGCAGGTGCAGAGTCGGTTCCTTACTGCCATGCAGTTGCCGGTGCAATATCTCGTTTCCTTACTTGGGTGTGGCATCAATGAGGTTTCTAAGGTCAAGCTGCAAGGCTTCGATTCTGCATCGTTGATGTCAAACCACGAGGCCGCAAGTGCCGCGTCAGAGTTGGCGCGGTACGTCACGGACCTTGGTGGCCCAGTGCTTGGGACTACCGCAGTCGTGGTGCTTCGAAGGCGCTGCAGAATCGTCTGGTCCTACGTTGTAAGTCGCGGTCGTTGCGTTGAGCGGGGACCACGTCTTCGGTACAGGCAGCGGCATGGTGTCAGAGTTGCAGGCAAGCACCGGTTCCGAAGACAATCGGCGTCAATGCTTTGTTTTTTTCTTGGTTGCACCCCAAGTACACTTCCAAAGGCCCAGGAACTGGAATTGGCACCACTTGGCAAGTGGAGGTTTTCAGAAGAGGGGTCCAGGGGTTGAAGCTGAAGTTTTTGATAGCCCTGAGACTTCTAACAGGAGGCAAGCTCAACTCAAGCCCTTGGAGAAACTTTGGAAGCAGGATTCAGGAAGCAAAGTCCAGTCCTTTCCATCCTAGGACAGAAGTAGCAATGAGCAGGCCAGCACAACAAAGCAACAGTCAGAGTGGCAGTCCCTCCTACAGCATCCAGCTGTTCTTCCTGGCGTAATATCTTCAGTCCAGAAGTGTTCTTATTTTTGGGAGCCAGAGGTCCAGTACTTATACCCTTTTCTGTCTTTGAAGTAGGCAAACTGCAAAGGAAAGTCTTTGTAGTCCACAAGACCCTGCCTTACCCTGACCTGGCTCCAAACACACTACAAGGGGTTGGAGACAGCTTTGTATGAGGACAACACAGCCCTATTCAGGTGTCAGTGACAACTCCTCCCACCACTCAAGCCCAGGAAGGGCCATAAGCCTGGTGATGGGCAATCAAGATATGCAAGGCACACCTCAGCTCCCTTTGCGAGACTGTCTGGAGTGAAAGCACAAGAGCCCAACTGTGAGCCAGCCCAGACATGTATTCTATAGACAGAGGCACAGAGTGGTTAAGCAAAAAATACCCACTTTCTAAAAGTGGCATTTTCAAACTTACAATTCAAAAACCAGCTTCACAAAAATATGTATTTTTAAATTGTGAGTTCAGAGACCCCAAAGTCCAAATCTCTATCTACTCCAATTGACAAATACTCTTGTAAGAGGTTACAAGGCAGCTCCAATGCTAACCTATGGGGGAGATAGGCCATGCAATAATGAAAAACGAAATTAGCAGTATTTAAATATTAGGACATGTACTGGCGTGTGTTACATGTCCTACCTTTTAAATACACTGCATCCTCCCCATGGGGCTGCCTTGGGCCTACCTTAGGGGCGACTTACATGTAGTAAAAAGGGAAGGTTTGGGCCTGGCAAGTGGGTGCACTTGCCAGGTCGACATGGCAGTTTAAAACTGCACACACAGGCACTGCAGTGATAGGCCTGAGACATGTTTGCAGGGCTACTTGTGTGGGTGGCACAATCAGCGCTGGAGGGCCACTAGTAGTATTTGATTTACAGGCCTTGGGCACCCCTGGTGCACTGTACTAGGGACTTACTAGTAAATCAAATATACCAATCATATACCATCATAAATCAAATATACCAATTTACCATTTAGACAGGGAGTACTCACACTTTAGCACTGATCAGCAGTGGTAATGTGCCCAGAGTCCTACAACCAGCAAAACACAAAATGCAGCACACAGTCAAAAACAAAATGTCAGAAGCAAAAAGACAGGGGAGATCAGACCAAAAGATGCCATATCTAACAGCAACAAAGTGTGATAACTGAAGCAGAGGGTCATTTGGTACAAGGGAAGGAGAACAAAGACATCACTGGGTGGAGAGGAGGCATTCCGGGGAAGGTTACCAGGCACAGGGGTTAGGGAGATCTGTAGCAGAAACAGATTATCACCTTGGGGGTAGTCAACAATCTATATGCCAGGTTCTTTTTGCAGGTCCCAATTTTGAGGCCTTTGAAATGTCTCTGGTGAACAGCATATGTCAATGTCTATAATGCTAAGAGGAAGATGAGTGTTGACAATTAACATTATTCTTGCACCTTCTGTAAGGGAAATAGTAGGAAAGTGAGAAAAGTGGAAACAATTTATTGTAACTGCTGCCTATGTGGGATTGTAGAAAGTTAATTAGCTCGCTTTTTACAGTCTCTTCAATGTCAAACTAGGTCTCCATCTTTGCAAAGAAAGCCCAAGATATCGTATCAAAGGGTCATTCAGCATGAAGTGCTTCAACCACAGCCAATCCAGGCATTCCTACTGCTTCTTCAAATTGCAAGATATTGTTGCATCTCAGGCATCTTTTCCTAAAGCCAAACTTCTTTGAGTTTGACCTCTGAAAGCAGCTTGATCAGTATTTGCGAATGTGTGAATATATCATCTCCTCTTAGTATAGTAAAAAGAACAATCTGTGATTATCAGCTTGCTCTAGGAACCATTCCCAATTAGGAAATACAATAGGAGGCTTGGAGGTAGTGTGCGATGAATTAGCTTTGAATAGTAGCTCGGGAAATAGATGTCCAAAATATTTTACAGAAGTTAGCTGGGTAACCTTCCGATTTAAATTAATTCATGGCTTTCTTAACTCCTTGAAACAAAATGTAGATATGAAGGCTCACTTTAATGGCCTTTGTAACTTTAGATCATTTATAGTTTTAAAGAAAATGCTTGCAGTTCAGTTTGGCCACTTAATGGTGGTAAGAATAATTTTGACTTGAGTAGAAATTTGCATAGAAGTTGTAGAAAGTTTTTGTGAATCTTCCTCAAAGTCACATAATTTTTTGGAAATGTTCTATTTACATTTCTGATGTTTAACTTGCATATAACCAGCTCAATTCCTGTTAGAATATTGTAAATGTATTGAAATTGGGTTCTCCTCAGTTGTAAAAAGTATTCTGGGACAGGAATAGTCTAAACAGTCTCTATTAAACACATATGTGTTTTTCCAAATTCTAATAATTTGTTTGATGTTTTTGAAAGAAGAGAAAACTTGCCAGCATGTGTTATTACTTTCTGTCAACGCTTGGGGTACCTATCATTTTCAGCAAACCTTTGCCTCTCTCCTCCAACTACCAAATCTTTCAGAATTTATCACAAAAAATAATTGGGGTGGATAAACATAATACAGCTCCAAGGTGCACTTCTAAATCAACGGTACACCCAATGGCATCTCAAACCTCAATATAAAATGTAAGTAGGAGGCACTCAATTAGTTTCTTAGTAAACATATTTTAGTGAAAAGCTTCCAGATCTTTCAAAGATTCTTTTACACAAAAAAGTGAGTTGTCAACTGAGAACTCACATATAAGGAACTGTATACCTTATTGTGAGAAAATAATGTTTAAAAGATTTGGGGTTTTTTCATTAAATGATCTTGGCTTCTTCAATAAAGGTCCAATTGTTGTATTTTCACCATTGTGAACTGTTATTTGAACAATGTTTGATGTAACAAACTTTACATTTAGGAACTATTGTTGAATTGAATTATTAAATATATTTTTTCTAGTTTGGGATATTTAGGATTTGATCAAATAAGTACATTAGAAAAACATTTTTGAATCTAAATGAAATCAATAACAAAACGATTATTTGCTAGCAAAACAATAAAGGGCTTCCTATACTACTTTTTAAACTCGCAGGATTCATTTAAATTAAAAATAGCATGTTAAGGGCTTTAGGTGTTTGAGTAAAGCGCAAATCACATGACCACTCACTATAAAGACCTTGAGCATTGTCTCCCACTAATCTCAACAATGCAACATAATTGTTCTTGATGGACTTAAGACTCAAAAAATAAATTCAATCACTTTTTAATACTGTTTATGAGCAACAATGTTAAGGGAAATCTTAATGTATGAGAAAATCTCCAGACACGGAAACACACTCCTAGATTGTATACCTGCAAGAGTTATTCAAACCTATCAGTTCATCTAGAACCTGAATTTCCCACCATGCCAAAATATGAAATAAGGTCATTTACAGGGGTAGGGAAGGGAAGGCAGAGTTACACCAAGCTGAAATAAATCTTGATGTGTTGTGGATACCAGATAACTTGCAGAAATCAGTAGAGAAATATACTTAACAGGTCTTCAATGCCATCTTCTTGAAAAATGTGGGGCTGCAAAATTTGAGTAGCATATTTTTACAGGCATGTTGTTGGATAAAAATAATTTGCAATAAAACCATTTATAGACCGTTATTACCTTTATGAATCATAACCACTGAGGGCAGCTCATGAAAAGAAAGTGCTAACATAGGAGCAGCATTTTTATGCTTCAGAAGATTTTTTCTAATGATAATCAAATTGAGCAGACTATGAAAGGCAAACGGCAATGAATCACCCAGGATAAATAAAGAAAACATAGACAAATACACTTATTGATCACATTTATAAGGCCAATAGGAGTCGATGGACATGTGCCCATCTCTTCAAGGTGCTGTCTGTAACAGTTAAGAGGGATTGATAAATTAATATAAATTATTCTACAGTTTTAGAGCTAAAAATCTTACCAGGACATATATCACATAGCAAACTATATAGATGGATTTGTATAATATCATGCCAGATGCTAAATGTATCTTAGTAACCTTCAAATAATTTCTAGGCAGTTCCCTAAATTGCTAATCACACTTGTACAGCTGAGGGAAAGTGTTGTCTCTGGGACACTGCACAAGGTTTGACTCCCATCAACAAAATTGCAATGCAGCATATAAGCTTTTGGTTCTGCCGGAGTATAATTCTAGTATCGGAACAAAGTTTGTACACAGAAGGCTCAAGATAAAGCATGAACAGCCTGCTGTGTTCCTTGGCCCATGCTGAATCAACCTGACAACATGTAGTTAACACAGAAAGAGCCCATCTGTCTTTCATGAATCGTCTGTTGGCACAAGTAGATTTTTGGGCTAAGACTATCTTTTTAAAAAACTGCAATAAAAAGGATCACCAAATATGGAGGAATGCCTACTTTGTGTCTAAAATGGCATGGGCTAAGTCTTCTTGTCCAGAAGGCATACTTCCTTGTTCGGGAAGTTAGTGGTATCCCAGCCTGTTATAAAACCATGTTGTTGACTAGATATCAAAAAAGGCTGCAAGAGAGTAACATAGTTTGCCAAGACACTTGAATAGATCTTGCTGTCCCCATTTAGCAGAGATATGGGTTAAAAGGAGGCATATATGTCTTTGAGGTTTTTTTTTAAACAAGACTAAGATACTGACAGACAAACAGGAATGGGGATTTCTCTCTCTGGCAGTACCACCCTGAACTGTTTCAAGATGTAAAAGTGTCAGCTTAACGCAATATGCTTTGTGAAATTCCGCCTTAACCTACAGATTTAAAATTTACAGAAGATTCAATAATAATACAACTTGTAATCATAGACCTTCTTTAATGATTGTGCCTGACTTGTGGGTAATAACAGCAAATCATATACCTTCAAAAAACATATGGTTCTATAGTGTATTGCAATAAATTGGATGGCTGGCTAGATATATTGATGACTGTCTGTTTATGATTTTTCACCTTCTGAACTCCTTTTTCCATGCACTATTAAAATGTTAAATGAGTTGAGAAAACGTTTCCCTACTTTCTGGAGTAGCATTCTTAACCTATGACCATACAACATACAGACACTGATATTTTGAAGGATTCAATGTGGGTATAGTTGGTTTTGAACAACTGTACAGTACAAGTGTGGTTAGACCAATACCATCGTACATACAAAACATACGAGGAATTTAAAAGTGTAAAAGATTAATTTAAACACATTTCTTATTGTAAGGCTATGATGATTAAAAATAAATAATGTTATTCTAGAATCACTTGATGATCTAAGTCACGCAGATTTCAAGCTTTAACAGATTCTGTGAGACATAGGTTTTTGAGGATTGAACGTATGCTGCACCTTTGCAAAAATGTGGGGGCCGAAGTGGAAATGATATGTTACTGAATAATCATGTTGCTTTTGTAGTTATGAAATTGAATCACTAACCCATACTTTTACGTTTGGATTTTGAGACAGCTATTTTTGCAAGAAGTTTGTGTTCAGAATAAATTACAACATAATATATGTAAAGCGAGGGGATTTTGGTCAACTGGCTTCATCCATTGGCTTGTTAAATTGTCTGTCACATTTTGCTTCCGCCCAAGTGAAACATACTGCAAGGGACAATGGGTCCACCCATGTTACTGATTGGCTTCCTTCATTTTGAGTGATTGCACAATGCATGTGTGCATTCTTCACACCCGCCTAAACAATAGTTCTTTTCTCCTCAGTGACAAAGCTGGTTCAAAGTGTGCTTTTTTGTACTATTTTTTTATATTAACTTTAATACTGGCAACATATTTTGCCTACACTATGCGTGCCCTGTTAGATAGGGATTTAAATTATGTCTCCTTTCTAACGCTGCTGTAATAAAGAGTTTAAGTGACACTGTAACACTGTAAATGGCTACAATTTGAGCGTTTGGCTTGGTGATGGCTTACTCTTGTCTCCTTCACAAATAGAAATAACCAAATGCACAACCGAACGCCCTTCTATTTTTTTTAAACATCATCAGCAAAGCTGTCACTTCAGTGAATGTTTTTAATTGTAATTTTATTGTGAGCAGATGCAAGGCACATTTAGGTGGCTGCATATATGTTTTTTTGTATATATTTTCATTTTGTGGCATATGCTGGCATAAACAAAATAGCCATTGCACTAGTGAAGGAGACCTATTGCATTTGACAATGCTTGTTTGTATTTGCTCACCATTTAAACCAGAAAGATAGTTTGGTTATTACCTACATGGAAAAACCAAGGTGTCCGTTCAACAACAGTGTTAATTTGCTCTAACAACAAAAAGGGTTCCATTTGATATTTGCCCATTGAATCTAGGCTTCTTCAATCCAAAGTCCTACCAGTCAAAGTCATCATATTAGAAAGCTAATTGTACAGCCGTACATAATAGAGAAGAGAAAGATTTTCAACAAACAAATCCTGAAAGAAAAGTTCTCACATTATGTTTACCTCTCCAAACGTTGGCGGTGGTACTTTACAAATACCAAGAACTGGCACTGCACTTTGTATATCAAAACACATTCAGCCCCATGTGCAAACATCTCTAGTCACACAATGGAACTCTATGTTGAAGCCCAACCTTCCACAGAACGCTCACAGAGGCTGCCTGCCTATTATTATTTTTAATATTTACATAAGAAGAAAGAAAATAAAACTAGACCGGACAGGCTGTTTTTCCATGGTCCTCCATGCATTGGAACGCCACACTTTCCCAAAAACTACAGACGTGTGACATGGCTTTAGGACTCCATCCTTCTCCCCTGGTATTCAACAGGTCCACTGGCTCCCAGCAAGGAACCTTATTAAATTTAAGGTCCTCTGCATTGCACACAAAGTACTGCACGATTCTGACTCTGAATCTATTTGACAGAAATTTCAATAGTATATTCACAGTATAGATCTTCACTTCGGTGGTACTAATACCCTCACAGTGTCTAGATTCCAAAAATCCCCCTGGGGCAGCAGAAGCTTTTTACCAGCACAGCTAAGCTATGGAACAGTCTGCCACTCAATATTAGAAGCATCCTCACCTCATTGAGCTTCAGGAATGAACTTAAGACGTGGCTTAGCTAGTGCAAAGACACCCCGGGGTATAAGAGCGCTTTATAGATTTTTATCACATAACATAACTTAACATATGAAGGAACAGCACCATGCCAAATATCACGCAATGGCCATTAGTGAAAAGATCCCTTTCATGAGGTACAGTTATCATCGATGATATCACCTTCCAAGGACTGAGGGGAAGTACTCATATCAAACAAATAACAGGTGATGGGAGGAATGCTTGTATTAAGTCTAACCACTGACAACAGCTTGGGGTAACATTCCAACAGATCATTATTTTGCCCACCATACCACCTCAGTTTTGACCCATCCATATGCAAATCAGTCTTGACCCAGCTTCAAGAGAAACCGTTCAGCCAAACAGGGGCCCTATTACGGTGTAGGCGCATTTTGCTTGTTTGCAACTGGCGCACCTTTAAAACGGTGCACCCGGAGCAATCAATTAAAATGGGCCCCATTACCATGAATGCACTGCCCCAAGGGCAGCCGCGACCATGCAGTGCCCTGGGGGGAGCGTATTCACATGAAATACAGAGCAGCTGCTTTAAAGCTGCTCCGTGTTTCACAGTGCAGGCAACAACCTGCTTGCACTTTCAAAGGGAATTAGAGATCCCGTTGCAGGCGGGTGCAGTCAGTGACTGCACCCGATTGCAAGGTGATGTCTGGGGGGTCCATAGGACCCCCTTTACTGCCTACAGAGGGCTGCTCTCAGGAGGAGCACTGACAGTGCGCCACCTTTTAAATGGCGCACTGTCAGTGAGCCTTCTGAGGGCTTCTTTGCCTCTGCGCCCTTATCAGTAATATGGCGTGGTGCACAGGCAAAGGGATTCCCTCATTTGCATGGTTCAGGCCCCCATGGAAATGAGGGAACACCCCCTTGAAAAAATCCCTGCCACTTTATGTGCGCCAGCGCTATACATACTACAGAGGGGGCTGAAGTGTCTGCGGCCACTCCTGTAATACCAAAGTGCCCCAGGGGTGAACTAAGCAGGCACAAACGCCAATTGCGCCCCCCGGGGCACTTTATGTAATACAGCCCCAGAAGGGTCCAAACTGAGGTGGCATGGTGGGCAAAAGAACAATGGGCTGGAATGCTGCCCGTGCCATTGCCAGTGGTTAGACTTTTTGCAAGCCTCCTCCAATCACCTTTTGTGTGTTCCAGGAAGTACTTATAACCAACTCACCTACAAAAAGCTTCTAAGGGTACCTACTGCTTAATTATAAATGTATCCCATCCCTCGTTTTGGATGAAATCTCTCTTAAATCTCTCTGAAAAGATTATCTTTTTACTTTTATGTCTGTCCATACAGGGTAAGATGCATTTCCTTGACTTTAAGAAACATTGTTTCTGCCTTCCTGAAACTAACACTTCTCCAAGAAGGATGCGCAGACTCCTCCCTATCAACAATTTCCTAGCAACATAGAGTTGTATCACACCTGAGGTGCACGCTCCATGAGTAGTGGTTACAGCCATCCATCCGCTCCATCCATACCCAATGAAGGAGCAAGATCCTTGGGTGGAGACTGTCATTCTGGGAAACAGAATATGTGAGACAATCACAAATAGATGCATGTCTGCCCACGAACTGTGAGACACATTTCCTTGACATTATGTAACTTTCTGTCACTCTCCCCGAACCTCAAACGTATAAAAAGTCACATTGCACACTTGTCAACCTCTCCGCTTAAAAATGCGGGAGAAATCTGGCATGTGATTTTGTTAAGGTGAATGCAGAATTAATACTATGTTGAAGGGCAATATTGGTGTGAAAAGAGGGTAACCCCATTTAAGTCCATGTAGGCATTTAGTTTGTCAGGCAGGCAAATACAAGTAAAAAACAAGGGTGACAGCGTCAAATGTGGGTGAACTGACAGGTATGTATCTGAGGAGTCGGGGCTTCATGGATGAATGTCACAGCCATCCACTCTGGTGATGCAGAGAAAGGGAGCAAATCACCAGGCAAGGAAACAGCACAGGAGCACAACGCCCATAGGGCTAAAATGGCATCAGCCCCCCCCCCCCCCCCCGACCCCCCCATCCTCCTCCTCCTCCCTGTCGTGTGTCTCAGCCCAGGCTGCTGCAGCTAGGGCTGCTGTGGGCTCGGCTGAGCAGTGTCTGGAGTCTTATCTCCCACACGCCCGAGTTTTTCACAGGTCTTTAAAAGACCATTTGCATATTTACATACCTTTGTAAACTGTTTATCAAGGCTTAGTTTTTTTCTTCATTCCAGTACCCACTGGGCCCCCTCTCTGCCTATTCCTTACATATGCATTTTACTTTTACTGCTGTAGTGTGATAATGCATTTCATGAAAAGGAATATAAAGTAGGGTTACCCAAAGAAAAATTCCAGCCATTTGTTTTTAAAGAGCCTGCAAAGGCCTTGTCTTGACACTAAATAGGGTTATAAATAAAATTGTATGCATACTTTTGTAATGTGACTTTTTTGTCTTTGTTCCCTTTGATTATCAGTCATGGATCATTCAGGCAGCCCTAGAACACAATTTAAAAAAAAATCTATTTATATTTGCTGTTCCAAGTATGCACAGATACGTGCTGGAAATAGGCTTTAGGTGACTGCTTATTTTTTTGTACCATCTATGGCATCAATATAATCAGCTGGCAACCCTAATCACAAGACTGGGAGTTTGTTTCAGGATCAGCAGATTATTTATTTCCTCCACCCTAGAACCCTGGACCCTGAATAATGCCATATAGGCAATAGTTTAACATATAACTTAAACCCTACGCCAGCCCTCGATGATATACTGAGTTACTTCAAACGTCTAGGAATTCACCCTGCATTCAGACAACTCACTCCTCATTCGCGCCCTTCACTTTCACACTCATCGTGCACTCACAGCGATCACAATCTACTTGCACTGATCATCATGCACTCACACCATTCACCCGCTCACCCTGAACCCACAGTGACTACACTGCACTTATGCCACTCGCCATGAACTCACACCGTTCTCCCTCCACTTAACCTGCAGTCCCATGAGCACACTGCTCACTCTGCACTCAGTGTTCACTCTGCACTCACGATGCACTTGCGCTGTTCACCCTGTAGTAACACAAGCACACTACTCACCCTGCACTCATGTGACACTTCACTCTGCTGTCCCCCTCTCTGCTCACTCTGCAAACTCACTCAAACAAGCCCATCACTAACCACGCATTCATTCGTCACACTCTGCACTTACATCCGCACCCTCCGGCTCAGCAGTTGCCCGAGGTACCGACGGAGAGAGCGGTGCCTCCTGTTTCCTGAGCAGTTGCCAGGTGAGGCGAGGCTAATACCCAGATTTATTCGGGTAATTTCTTCCACACCTATTCCAGGTGTAGGTCATATGATTTACCTTTCACATTTAAGTTGCAGTAGCTTACTTGGTCCTGACGAAAGCTTGGGCACATTCACCCAAGGCTGAAACATGTCGGCCACCTCCACCACAGTTATTTGTTAAAACTGTTAAGCACTGTTTTAATTTGGTACCAAGGCAGCACCTCATTAAACTATTTTTGTGCCTTGCTCCCAATTTTATTACACCACATTCACTTAATTGCACTGCACATATCACCCCACACAAATTCTTAAAGTGGTCCTCTCATTGTAACAACATTGCCACACGAGCATCCGGGACGTACTCTGAACCCTGCCTCATGACAACTTGGCGGCATCCGGTTTTCAGATAAAAGTCCCTGGTTTCCCAAATGATGAGGCAAGCCACTTTATGTGGGTGATGGGAACCTTCGATGCATTCATAGATCTCAAAATGCATGCACATATCTTAAGCGATGTTTTGGTAGGAACACACTTTCAAGGTGCAGCTGTTTGAAGTTCACCTAGCCCTATAGACTCATAGTTAGTTTTGTATTTACATTTTGGATTGGGATTTTTTTCTGTTTGAGTCTTTAAACCTGTATCCCGTAGACCCCCTACTCTTTTTGAGATTCTTTTTCATTGTTACACTGCACTTATGCCACTCGCCATGAACTCACACCGTTCTCCCTCCACTTAACCTGCAGTCCCATGAGCACACTGCTCACTCTGCACTCAGTGTTCACTCTGCACTCACAATGCACTTGCGCTGTTCACCCTGTAGTAACACAAGCACACTACTCACCCTGCACTCATGTGACACTTCACTCTGCTGTCCCCCTCTCTGCTCACTCTGCAAACTCACTCAAACAAGCCCATCACTAACCACGCATTCATTCGTCACACTCTGCACTTACATCCGCACCCAAATTCATACGGTCACCTCACTCACCCCGCAGTCACTCCTCTCACCCTTCTCTCACACTGTCATATTGCTCACCGTGCACTCATATGGGCCCTTCTGTCACCCACACAGTGCAGAGGGTTAATGCGCCTGCTACAAACAACGTGTACCATGCATATCTCAGAACTGAGTGTGAGTGAACTATGGGTAGCCCTATAAAAAATGAAATGTTTGTCAGAAAGGGGCTATAGAGAGATGAGGTGCATTGGTGGCAAGTGATAGTGAGGGAATTCATAGAGAAAGAGGAAATGGTGGAGGGGCATCAAAAAAGGCTGTTGCCCCGTGTGCGACCAGTGTTAGGGCCAGCCCTGGCTGAGAGTGTTAGCCACCCCCGAAGTTCGGGTCTAGTTGCGCCCCTGAAACAGCACTATAAAGAAAAGCAAAGGTGACATGATCAAACTACTGGCCTATGAAATGAAACAGTTAAGATGGAACACACAGTATCATGAGTGACAGGAACAACTTCCTTTGACTATAATGTTAGCTAATCAAAGCGTGAATGATACTTTGAGCAAGTAGTGGCCTGTGAGGCTAACAATTGCCCCTCTCTCTCTGGATTGTTGTATTGATTATATTTGCGATGCAAGATCTAAACCTATAGCCAAGCCTAAAAATGATATGATTTTCTTAAATAGCTACAGATGCGAACATATACCTACAATGCAAAAGTTTTCCGACGAGTATATTGTTACATTCATTCATTAATGCTTATAGAGAATAAACCGGACAAGCATTCACGAGTGAATATACATTTAATTGTTAAATGGATGTGGATAATGCTACTTGCATCTGTGTTGTTTCACAAAAAACAAAGGGGCAGATTTACAAGCCCCTGCGCCACTTTTGCGTCACTTTTAACATGGGAAAAGTGACTCAAAAGTGGTGCAAGGGGCTTGTAAATCTGCCCCAAAATGTTTATAAAAAACTACAAGTAACGAATAAACATGTACAAATACTGAAGGGAAGGCTACAAAAATTAATAATATCACAAGCCCGGCAGACAAAGATGTATGGCTAAACTATAGACACTCAGAAGGAAACAGGGACTGTGGAACAGGGCATACCTGTTGTTGTGCAGTTTATTATGTGCTTATTCTAAAAGACTTTGCCCACGTCGAGGGAAATAAACGGCTACGAAAGGCTGTTTCTCTATCCCTACTTTTTGCATTAAACAGGTTGTATGAGAGAACAGTAAATTTAAGAATAAATGTACATACCCCTATTTCAGTGGGACCCGGCGCTGCTCTGTGTAGTGTGTATACGCATCTGCACCTCACGGGCTGTGCTGTCTTTTCCACTTTTTACATCTCACTGGCACTGCCTGTAAGCAATTTCGCTGGTCTTCAATCCTGCCTTCTTGGCGGTAACCGAGCAATACCCTCTTCTGCCACACAGACCGTGTGCCTCCCATTCAAACACCAGCTGAGTATATACAGTGTGCACGGTGTTCATATCTGAAACAAGGGGTTGACGTATGTAATCTCAGACGGCCATATTGGAGAGGTATGTCCTTTCTGGTCAGAATCCAAAGCATTAAGGCTATGCTGCTAGCATGTTACAGTCTGAACATTTTATTACATTGTCTTCCACATCGCTTAATAGAGTAAATTCAAAATAGTATACTTGTATTAAATATTAATTGAATACTTTATATACGATTAACTTCTATTTGCACGAAAAAAAACATTTTATAGATACTTTAAAAATAAATCTACTCGTTTTCTCTTTTTCAGGGCTTTTTTTTTATTGTAAACGGGTGAAAAGCTCGAACTTTTCAATGGCTGCTTTCTTGTTTTGCATTTTGAGTGCGTCGACAGGGGCGGAGATACCACAGGTTGCCATGCTTGTCATTTTTCAGTTCAGCGCCACTGCCACACCTCTTTCTTTGAGAGACTAATAGTGTTTCATGTGTATTATGGTAACAAGCGTGAAGCGTCCATGTGTCGGCGTTATGGAAGTTGAAACTGAAAACGTTTTTGAAATGCTGGCAAAGGTTGCGTGTTGCCTCGGGATGCGAAAAGTTCTCTGGCTGAATGCCGGTTTAAGACTAGAACCGAGTGTGTGAACTTGGTAGGATATGTGTGAGGACTGCTAATTACTTTCTGCCCAGCAGTTAAGCATAAATAACTCTGCAAGCCAGAAGAATAATTTGATTAAGGTAAGAGGATGGGAGTGTGGATGGCGGGTTCTATGTGACAACTTGCACTGAATGCACTGGACTATTTAAGTGTCATTTGATTTGATTTGTGAATTTGTATAGCGCTTGAATCACCCCCATAGGGGGATCTCGGCGCTGGCGGACTCACAAAAGGAAGTTATCACATAGAGGCAAGTCTAGAATAGGCAGTTTTCAGAGCATTCCTAAACTTCAGATGGTCTGGGCACTGCATTAAAGCTATGGGAGGTTGGTTCCAGAAGGAGGGCGCCTGATATGAGAAGGCTTTTCCCCCTGTCCTTTCTTTCTTGACCATGGGAATCTTAAGAAGAGATTTCAAGCCAGAGCGGAGGTCCCTTTGGGGAGTATATTGATGGAGCCTCTCCGCCAAATAGGTTGGTCCATTTCCCCATATTGCCTTGTGTGTCAAACAGCAGATCTTAAATTTCACTTGTTTGCGCACAGGTAGCCAGTGGAGCTGTTGGAGAAGGGGGAGTGAGGCTGTTCTGTATGGGGCATTCAGGGTTAAGCGAGCTGCCGTCTTCTGTACTACCTGAAGGCGGTTCAGAGAACACTTCTTAGCCGCAATCACTAGGGCATTACAGTAGTCTAATTTGCTCAACACCAGGGTTTGAATGAGAGTCTTTCGTAAGGAATCGGGAAGATAGGGAAAAAGTCTTCTCAGTAGTCCAAGCACATGGAAGCATGAGCCAACAGTGTGTGTCATATGCTCTTTCATGGTTAAGGTCTGCTCGAGACGCACCCCTAAGTATTTTGCCGTTATTTTTGGTGCTGGAGCCGTTCCCAGCTCTTTAGGCCACCATTCTGGTGTCCACAATAGTGGGGCCTCTCCAAAAAGCATGATTTCAGTCTTTCCGGCATTCAGCTGTAAAAAGTTGTTTCTCATCCACTGTGAGATAGCCAGCATGCCGTAAAAGAAGGAGGCTTGGGCTGTCTGAGAGATCTTATTGAAGGAAAAGGTGAGTTGGGTGTCATCTGCATGAACCCGTATTTCCTCAGTAGTGTGGCCAAGGGGGCAATGAAGATGTTAAACATGGTTGGACTTAAACAGGAGCCTTGAGGCACTCCTTTGGTCAGTTCCTTCGTGTTGGAATGGTATGGCCCCAGATTAATGGTCTGGGTGCGGTTAGTGAGGAAACTAGTCATCCACTACAGTGCCACTTCACCAATCCCGGCTTCCTTTAGTCTCATGAGCAAAATCTGGTGGTCGACCGTATCGAATGCCGCGGAGAGATATAATAACACCAGGTGAGTAGATTGACCATTGTCTAGATCTAGCCTGATGTTATCAGTAACGGCCACCAGGGCTGTTTCCGTGCTATGTTTTGGTCGGAAGCCCGATTGGGATGGATCAAGGTAGCCAGCCGATTCGATATGGTCCGATAGATGTTTATTAACGTATTTTTCCAGTACTTTGCACAGGAAAGGCAGGAGGGAGATGGAGCGCAGATTAGAGAGATCTTCCATGGTGGCTTTGGTGTTTTTTCGGTTTGGGATGATCTCGCCGCCTTCCATGTCAATGGTAGGTGGCCTTCCTTCAGTGATAAATTCAATAGAGAGCAGATTGGATCTGACAGGTGTTTTAGCAAGAGAGGCCGAGATTCTTGCAGGTAAGACATCCAGTGGCAAGCCTGATTTTACCTTGCACATTAAGGTTTCTGTCTCTTTCTGTGATACAGGGGGGAAATTCCACAGTGATTTTGTCCTTGGGCTTGGCGAGGATACCATTGTGGTGTTCGCCAGCTGTGGACAGCTTGCAGCGGTAATCTTATCATAGATAGTGTCAATTTTCTGTGTGACAAAATCACCTATTTGATCGCAAAGGGACTGAGAGAAGTTTTCTTCCAGATCCCAGGCTTTGTAGTTAGTAAAGGCTTTCAGGATCTGGTACAGGGCTTTGGGAGTGTTCTCTGCTTGGCTAAGTTGTTGAGCTATATGGGTTTTTCGGGTCTGCTTTATATTTTTGTGGTAATGAGTGAGGGCTAACCTATATTTCGCTTTGTCCTCAGTAAGATGGGTCCAACGCCATCTTCTTTCCAAATTTTTACATAGACTTTTTTCCTTATGGAGTTCAAGTGTAAACCAGGCCGCCTGGGTTTGCCTGGATTTATTTGATCGTGTTTTGAGAGGGGCGATCTGTTCAATGGCGACTAAGGCTGCTTCGTTGAAATGAGCTAAGCTCTCCTCAATATTACTAGGTGCAATGTCCCCTAGTGATATAAAGGCCGCTGAGAAGGTTTCAGGATTTATTTTATGCCATTGTCTGTACGAGAACTGGTGATCTGGGATGGGTGACTCCTGTTCTCTAGGTCCCTGCACTTGGAAGTCAATGAGTGCATGGTCAGACCAATTAAGTGGCCTCGGGGCTTTGCATGAGAGGTGTGGTGACTTAGAGGAAATGATGTCTAGGGTGTGTCCTGCTATGTGGGTTGGACCGTTGTTGATTTTAGCTAAGTTCAGTGTGGCTAGATCAGCCAGAAAAGACGCAGTTTCTGCCTTGTATTGACATTCACTATGTATATTGAAGTCTCCCAGCAACATAAAGTTGTTGGAAGAGATCACATGAGGTGCAATCAGCTCCATAAGTTGTTGAGAAAATTCGGCTATAGGGCCTGGTGGACGATATACCAGTGCACCTTTCCAGCTATTTTGTGGCGGAGGATCCATCCAAAAAATCAGGATTTCGATCTTCTCATTGCTACGCTGCTCCAAAATTGTAATTTTCAATCTGTCACTGTGAATAATGGCTATCCCTCCTCCTGTATTAATCTGCCTATCTAGTCTTTGAATCCTGTAGCCCTCCGGTATAGCAATTGTGATTGCGGGGGTACTATTAGGCTTTAGCCATGTCTCTGTTAAGAAACCTATATCAGGTGTCTCTGAATTAAGTAGGTCCCAGATCTCAATCGCATGTTTAGGAAGTGATCTAACATTACCCAGGAAACCCTTCCAGCTTTGCCTAGGGGAGGTAGATTGCCACTCAGGATCCAAGTTATTTGCTTTCTTAGCGTTGAATTTTCTTGTGTCAGTGCCATATTTACTCGACACTTTGGGGTCATCTGGGGCTAGGTGCTGCTAGGTCTGAGTTTATACTCTGGTACCTGCAGTATATGCAGGGAAAGAAACCTTCCAGGTGGTTTAGGTTCTGTACCCCATCCATAGAACAAGGGTGGCATCGGTGATGGCAGTTATCCCTGAGGTGCAGAAGGTCTGTCCTTGAATTTCTAAGCTTAGGACCAGTACCTTGATCTGGGTATAAACGGACAGGGTACCTGGCTCCTGGCGACGGTCGGGCGCAGACGGGCTTGCCTTCGGCATGCCCCCTGCGCATGTCCGCTGCGCAAACTGCCCTGCATCTGGTTTTATGGAAGAGGCTGGTCAACTAAACCGTCATTCTATACTCTGACCTCAGCCACCAGTTCCTCCTGACAGACGGGCGTAAATAACCTGGGAGAGATAGACCTTCTGAGTGTTTGAGTGCTGGAGAAAAAACGAACTATGACAAAACGAAAGTGACGAAGCAGTGACAAAGCAGACTGTGTTATTTGTGAAGGCTTCTTTACTGATTGGCAGGAGAGAGTGTGTGGTTTTGTAGATGGGTGAGGAGGTAAAAAAGATAAGTCAATGATTGGATGGATGAGTGAGTGGATGGTTGAGTTAGTGAGTGACTGACTGATGGATATATGGATGAATGGTTGAATCAGTAAGTGTGGATGTGTGCCTGGATGAATTTGAGAGGGCCATAATGGACTAAAAGGTGTGTGAAATTAAAATGCTGTTCTTTGTGAAATGCAAAAAGAACTTTTGATGGACAGAATGCAGAACAATGTCATACATTCACCCCAGTACTGAGATCTGGGCCTAAATCCATCGTTTTTTTGCTCACCATGCCATTCCAGTTTGGACCCAGCCATATGCAAATCAGTCTTGACCCTGTGCCCAATGGGAACAGTCCAGCCCGAACTGCCAGGCCAGGTCCTCCCTGAACTGGAAACAAGCATCCTAGGACCGGTTTCGGGGTTTCACCCCTCTTCAGCCAGGATAGCTTGATTCCAGTGGCATGGAGAGCACGGGACTCACGTCTGAGCATACCCGTCCCACTCGGGGTGACAAATGCAAAAATAACTTTTGATGGACAGAATGCAGAACAGTGTCATACATTCGCCCCAGTACAGAGATCTGGGCCTAAATCCATCGTTTTTTTGCTCACCATGCCATTCCAGTTTGGACCCAGCCATATGCAAAGCAGTCTTGACCCTGTACCCAATGGGAACAGTCCAGCCCAAACTGCCAGGCCAGGTCCTCAGTTCTTTTTGCATTTGTTCCTTGTGAAAAACGTGACTACAGTTACCAATAACTGCCATATATTCTGCTCATGCTAAATCGCTCACTGGATGTGCTCGTCGCCGAGATGATATGTAAAGTGCATTGGTGCTTGAAGCAAGAATTTTCAAAATTAGCCAGCTCGACTGAACTGTTGTTACTTTTTTAAGGCCGCAAAAAAAAATTCTGTTATAGTAGGATGACCAGATTTTCAGGGTAAAAACTGCAACAGTCTTTTGAATAGAGATAGGACTAAATGTTGGCAGTGGTCAGTACAGTGTCGCTATTTAGGCTTTTCTTTGTCAATGACACACACATGTACGCACACACACACACATAACCCCCCCTCAAGAAAACAAAGGTTATAGTTAGGTGTGATAAAAAAATCTGCTTTTGTTTTAAAAAAAAGCCTCAGAAATTCACTGAATAAAACAAAGGTTAAAGTAAAGTTATAGTTAGGTTACTATGTCAGTGACATTAATGTTTCCAACTTAAAAAAAAACTGAAATTCATCAATTAAAATTAGCAGATTTAATTATTTCTTGTGTCCAGCCATGCACTGCTAATGACCTCATATATTACATCACTCACTATCTGTTCTATGACATCATTTATGATATCACTGATGACATCTCAAATGACATCATTAATGACAGCACTGATGATATCAATCAATGAGTGTGTTAATTTGATTAGTTTACAGAGTGGCGGATAACTGCCATATTACTTTTTTACCCAATTTTGTACAGCCTGTGTCCAGCTAATTGGTGTAAGTGTTTACAAAAAGCATGTGCTCCTAATGCACTTAGGTGTGTAGAGGTATCAAACACGTTATAAATCTATGTGCAGGATCCACACAAGTTTTTTGGTACAGTAGAAAAAGTTTCCAGCTGGGCAAAGATTCTACATACTACATACTAAGCATTGTAAGCACCCGTGAGTTATTAGACAGAATCGTGTTAGCATGGCAATTTCTACTTGACATGGAAAACTGTGTGCACCAGGGACTAAACTATGTACATGTGCCTGTTTTGCTTCGGAGAGGGGCTATATGTAAAGTTTTCACCACAGTATGAAGGCTGCAGGTATATTAATCTTTAGCACCTTCCGATCTTGGTTATTTTCAGAAAATAGTTGCTCTTTGAACAAGTTTTGCACAGAGTGTACACTGTTCTTAGTAGACAATTTCTAATGATCTGTGGTGTGTTTCCAATGAGTTTTTCACTGTTTGCAAACTGTGTGGTACAGAGTAAACTCTCTCCATAGAGTAAACAGTGTTAACAGTTACTTTTCTACATATATCCATTTCATTTCTCGATGTAGGTTCAGTGATTGTCAGGAGTTTGATACAAGCAAAGACAGTCCGTAATAGAGCATTAGTCATGTAACAGGGCTTCAGTATCTGGAGGAACTTGCTTTTTCCTGAACGGCTGTATACAGATTGAACACTGTGTGCAAGATAGGTTACCCTTTTATCTGTGGTTCATAGACAACATGAACTTGACTACCCATTAAGTGTATGCTATAGGGTAAATGTTGCACATAACACAAGCTTGCTTTATCTATGGGGGTTGTGTGTATTTTAGCAGAAATGATGCTTCATGTTATTCTGTGCTATTTTGCACTTACTTTCATAGCTCTAATGCTATAACCGTTTATAGAGCAATGTGTACAAAAGAAGCTTGGATGATGTCATCCGTGATGTCATCAATTATGTCATTTGAGGTGTCATCAGTGATGTCATAAATAATTGTATCGAATGTCATGAGTGATGAATATGTGAGGTCATAGGCAGTGCAAAGTGGGGGCGCAAGTTATAGTTAGCCCTGCTAATCATACCTGATGAAATTCCGTGTTTCTTAAGTTCAAAATGTTAATGTTGTCACTGACATAGTCACCTAATTATTTTGTTAATTTAACCTTTGTTTTTTTCAGAGAATTTCAAAAGGTTTTTTTAAAAACAAGAGCAGATCTTTTTGTCACACCTAACTATATCGTTACTTTACCCTTTTTTCAGTGAATTTCTAGTTTTTTTTAACATAAAGTAATATTTTCTTACTATACGTAAACCCAACCCCGAGCTGAAAGCAGTGCGCGGCGGGGGTTGGCCACAGGGCCTTATGTTTTTTAAATAGGAGGGGGCCCTAGGGACCCCATTTTCCAGGTCAATCAATCATAGCATTTATAAAGCGCGCTAAATACCCGTGAGGGTCTCAAGGTGCTGGGGGGGGGGGGGGGGGGGAGCTGCTATTGTTCGAAGAGCCAGTTCTTGAGAAGTCTCCTGAAGGTTAGAAGGTCTTCGGTCTGCCGCAGGCGGATGGGGAGGGTGTTCCATGTCTTGGCGGCGAGGTGGGAGAATGATCTGCCGCCGGCGCTAACTCTTCGGATGCGGGGGACGGTGGCGAGGGCTCAGTCTGCTGAGCGGAGCTGGCGGGCGGGGGTGTAGAGGCTGAGTCGGCTGTTGAGGTACGCTGGACCGGTGTTGTGGAGTGCCTTGTGTGCGTGGGTGGGGAGTTTGAAGGTTATCCTCTTGTTGATGGGGAGCCAGTGCAGGTCTCTCAAGTGGGGTGTGATGTGGCTGCGGGGAGGGATGTCGAGGATCAGGCTTGCGGAAGCGTTCTGGATGCGTTGGAGCCGTTTCAGGAGTTTGGCCGGGGCTCCTGCGTAGAGTGCGTTTCCGTAGTCCAGTCTACTGCTGACAAGGGCCTGGGTGACCGTCCTTCTTGTTTCGGTGGGGAGCCACTTGAAGATCCTGCAAAGCATGCGGAGGGTGTTGAAGCAGGAGGAGGAGACTGTTTTGACCTGCTTCGTCATGGAAAGGGTGGAGTCGAGGATGACCCCTAGGTTGCGTGCGTGGTCGGTGGGTGTAGGGGGTGCTCCTAGTGCAGTCGGCCCCCAGGACTCGTCCCAGGCTGAGGAGGTGGAACCGAGGATGAGGACCTCCGTCTTGTCAGAGTTCAGCTTCAGTCGGCTGTTTCTCATCCAGTCGGCGACGGCCTTCATTCCTTCGTGGAGGTTGGTTTTGGTGGTGTGGGGGTCTTTGGTGAGGGAGAGGATCAGCTGGGTGTCGTCAACGTAGGAGATGATGTTGAGGTCGTGCCGACGTGAGTGAGCAGTGCCATGTAGATGTTGAACAACGTTGGGCTGAGGGATGATCCTTGGGGTACGCCGCAGATGATCTCGGTGGCTTCGGAGCGGAAGGGGGGGAGGCGGACGCTCTGTGTTCTGCCGGAGAGGAAGGAGGTTGTCTAGTCCAGGGCCTTCTCTTGGATTCCGGCGTCGTAGAGGCGTGTTCGTAGTGTGCGGTGGCAGACCATGTCGAAGGCGGCTGACTGGTCCAGGAGGTCCTTTTTAGGTTGAGCATTCAAGACCGCTTGTATATACTTTAGTATAGTCTTCTCTCGTGAGCTTAAAGCCATATCCCTGCTTTTCATTTGTTTGTTTCAGTGTCAATCCTTGCTTACTAGTTGTCACTCCTGCCTCTTTGTCCCTCCTTTTGCACTTTCTTTTACTCCCACGGAGCAGGGACCAAGTACTGTATTTATATGCTGTGGTTCTTTATCTCCTTATTTGCGGGACTACTTTATTATTTCTTTCCTGCTCATGTTACACTGTGGGTGCTTCAGGCCCGTAGCAGCTTGCATTTTATTACAGCATTTATTCCACCCACCTCCTCCAAAACCAGAACAGACCAGCTCATGTGCTCCGATTGGACCTGCTGCGATGAGGGTGCTCTGCGATGAGTGCAGGTGCTCTCTTGTCAAAGAGAGGTGGAAACGTGCTCAGCAGGACAAACAAAATTAAGTTTTATTGGCTATAGTTAACTTTTGGTTTTATTTTGCTAAGTCTCACTTTACCCGCACGCCTTCCTCTGTAACAAAACACAAGACTGGCAAATGGCAGAGGAAGGAAAGTGAGAAAAGAAGACTTGGCAAAATAAATGAAAAAAAGTAACTGTAGACAATAAAACTTTGCCTTTTGCCAGTCTTGTATTTTGTTGCAAAGTTTTATTTTTTACAGTTACCTTTTTGATTTTTTTTGCCAAGTTTTATTTTCTGATGGGGCAGGCGTATGGGTCTGAGCTTCTGGTGTGTGGTCTTGGCTAGTCTTTTCTTAATGTTGTGTTTCTAAAACACGCAGCTGCAATCTCTGTTGGAAATGTTTTCCTATAAGAAGTATGCACAAATTGTTTTTTATGGGATTTACTGTGCATTTGCACCGGATTGATCTTGTCTTTTCATGTTTTTTAATGACCCTGTTCCCATGTCCCCCCTTTTAATTAATTTTTTTTTGCATTTCCGTTGCATCGTCTCCATGGCATCTTGATTGAACTCTGGTCATTGTCGCTCCTTGAGCATTTAGTGAAAAAACACACTGAAGGGAGGTACAATTTTGAAACACTAGTACTGCTCCTTTATTGTTGTAGAACGAAGGTCAGTGACAGTGGTGGCGTGTTGTATTACCCGGTCTGAACTTACAGAACATAATGGGCTGGGTATATTAAGCTGTGATATTTATATGTGGTCACCTGGTATTTCCCTACAACAATAAAGGAGCAGTATTAGTGTTCAAAGAATTTCATGGAGAACTGATCCATTTTACACTTAGACTTCAATGTGACATTGCTGTAAAGAAATACATTAACCCTGATGAAGTCCTCTCGGAGGATAAAAAGCATTGGCCGGTCTGTTTCTTTGATGTACTAAAAAAACATAAAGAGAATTGTTTTGAGACTTCATACCACTGCTCCCATGTTATTCTGATATTGGAGAAGAGTACATTGATATTGTCACCATTGAACTGAGTACTTCATAAAAAGAGGAGAGAAGAAACAAAGAGAACAAACTCTACAATACAATTGTTGGATTCTTGAGGCACTCCCTTTTGTGTGTTTTTTCTGGTTTAATGTATTTATGGTTTTGGAGTAGTTTGACCAAATTGGAACTCATCACCTCTACTCATGCTACTCCATTCATATAATTTGTTTTCTCCCTTCAGAACAGTAATTCTTCTGAGGTTCCATGCCTTACCATCACTCAATTGCACAGGATTATAGAGGACTTTGAACACCGTCAATGGTTCAGAGAATTGGCTTTCATCTTTCTTCACCTTGCACTTTTTTTAACTTTCACCCACATTGCCTCACTGATTTCCACACCCTCCTAACCTCTATTTTGATGAAACTTCTTCTTGTACTCCTAATGCTTGTTAGTAATCTTTTTCCTCACCTAATTCACTGAAACACTGGTATCTGCTGCTTGTAATAACCATTCATGATTGCACTCAGTCCTTGCTCCTCTCCCTCTCATAACTTCAAATAGTGACACCTACAGTGACTCATGTACAGTAGTCATGTACCTCCACACTGTTTTAAGAATTTCAATCTCCCAATCCTCTTCATTCTTCACTGCCAATTGTATAGCATTATTCAAAACTCTGTTGAACCTCTTCATCATTCTGTGCCCACTAGGTTTATACAAAGAAGTGGTTCTATGTTTTACCCCCACTTTCTCTAAATAACTCTTTGCTAAATTAGACATAAATTGTACTCCATTGTCACTGATGATCTGAACGGTTATTCCTTCATCCATAAATACTTTGTCAATAAATTTCAAAACTTCAACAGAGTCAACTTTTTTCACCACCCTAATCACAGGCTACCTAGAGAATGCATTAGTAATTGCTATGATACACTTTGATGGTGTACCAATCAGACGCATTATGTCAATGGCCACCGTGTGTCAACGTTTCTTGTGAATAATTTCACACACATATTAGGCCTCCAGTTTCTCAAATGCAATTTCTCACCATTTGTTCTGCACAAATGCCCAATTCTGGCCACCAATAATATTTTAACCCTTTGTTTCGTTTTTACAACACCACCATGACCTTCAAGGCATAGTTTCACTATGCTATTTCTCAGTGTGGTTGGCGAAATGATTCTATCACCCCTGTGTACAAACCGCTGAACTACGTATAACTCACTCTTAATTTCCTCAAATTATCTCAGATCTTTCGAAATCACCAATTTTTCTGGCTATCCTTGTTCCACTGAGCTCATAAGTCATTGTAACACTGTATCCTTAGCATATTCCATTTTTCATTCCTCTTCTCTCAATCTTGGCATACCTTGATCACAAATTAATGCAATTTGGAATTCATCTCCCTCAGTCTTATCGCAATCCTGAATGTCTGTCGGCATGCATGACAAAAAGTCTGCCAGAAATGTTTTTTTTCCTGGTACATATTCTATTTTATATATGAAGTCTTGTAATCTTATTGACATCCTTGCTATTCTCACAGAAGCATTGAATAACTCTTCCATGGTCAATCAAAAATTTTACAAAAGGTTTTTGGTCACTGTGTATTCTGCACTGCTTACTCCCCATAAAAGGCCTGAAGTATTCCAGGACCCACACACAAGCGAGTGTCTCTTTCTCAATCGAGAATTTCTCTTTCAGGGGTAATAATGTACAATATGTGTATGCAATTATGGTTTCCTTGGCCTCTGAAATTAATTTGAGAAAGGACTCCTCCCAACCCTTTGTTGCTAGCATCCACAGCAACCACATTTTCTAGTTCAGGGTCAACGCATTTCAATACTCGAGCTTTCACAATAGCCTTTTTATGTCTTTAAACTCTTCCTTGCATTCTTCTGTCCATGGAAATTTCACCTTGTTTTTTAAAAATTGCCTCATGTTATACACTCTGCCAGAAAACCCCTTCATAAACTTGGAATAATATTCAACTAGGCCAAAAAATGTTCATACCTCATCCTTGCTAGTAAGATGTGGGGTATTTTGGATAGTCTCAACTAATGTAGGCTTAGTTGCCACTCCTTCTCTACAATGTACATGACCAAGAAAGTTTACTGATTGCACGGCGAATTTTTACTTGGAATGCTCAACAGTTAATCCTTTTTCTTCTAAAGTGCCCAAAACATCCTCCAGTATTTTACCATGTTCCTACCTATTGTTGCCAAATATTAGAATGTTGTCCTGGAAACACCTTAAGTTCTTGAGATTCCGAAAAACTGGTGCATAAGCTTTGGAAATATGGCCCCCGCCGATGCCAACCCGAACAGCATCCTTTTTTACTGGATACACCCTGTCGGGTTATAAAGGCTGTATCAACTGATTCGCTTCTGTTAGCTGAATCTGGTGATATGCTGCTCATAGCTCAATAGTGGAGAACCACTTAGCATCTTTTACTAAAGCTAACATCTCTGAGATTTTAGTAAGAGGAAATGTATCCACTACAATATTCGTATTCAAATGACGCAGGTCAATACATAACCTAATCTTCCTGTTAGTTCGTCTTGCTACCACTACAGGAGAAATCCATTCAGAGGATTCAATGGGTTCTATTATATCAACATTAACTAGGTTTTCCAATTCCTTGTCAACCTCCTCCCTGGGTAGAATAGGAATGTTCCTTACTTTATGCACCTTGGGACAGGCATCAGTTCTCAAAATGATAAAGTGCTCAAAATCTTTTAGCTTGCCAATTTTGCCACGGAACACCCTGAGGAATGTTTTCAACGTTTTCATTCCAGTAGTGTTTCCTTATCATCCACAATTGTGACAGACTCAGGGTTATTTGGATTCAGAATAATGTCTAGATCATCCTGATTCATCCATCCTAAAACTGAGGGACCATTTTGAACAATGTATAACTTGCCACAATATTCTTTATTCATAAACCCGAATACCAACAGTCTGTATTCTATTTTATCTCTTTTTTCCCGGTAAAGCCTTCATAATGTATATCTGATCCTACTAATTTGTCCACTAATTTCCTAACAAATTAGGTGTTCCATACTTCTGCATTCACAATAGTATATGGGGATCCTCATACAGCGTACATTTGTACCATTACGACCCCAATGGTCATTAAACAAAAAGGTTTATTTTTACTATTCCCAAGCAGATCATTAATATGTCAAATGAATACCTCCTTGGACTCAAAATCTTGTACTACCATGTCAGGATCATTGTTCATGACTTTTTTAACTATGCTCTCATCCTCACTAGAACTTCCACCTTCTACGTACTTCACTTTGAAACCTTTCTTTTTCTTGCACACTTTGGCAAAGCGACCGATTACCCCACATGCTGAGCACTTCTGTTTGACTGCAGGGCAAAATGTCCTTGAGGCTAAGTGGGATTCACTATCCCAATGAGAACACCTTGGGCCCGCTTTCATGGTAGATTCATGCTCTTTAGATCTCTCTTTCTTTTGTTTATTGAAGAATTTGCCCATGACTGTATTATTTGCTTCTTGAGAGCCTCTTGACATTGCTTTTAAGATCTTAGCACTGCAGCTGGCCATTTCTGCTTTTCGTACTATAGCCAAAATGTCCTTAAGGTCAGTTTCACCATTGATCCACAACCTCTCCTGAATGGCTGGATCACGAGTATGCATGACTATTTGATCACTAATAGGCTGCCCATGTATATGGTAATATGTGTAATTCCCAGGTAGTTTTTTAAGTGCAGCAATATACTCATCCACTGTCTCACTCACATCTTGTTTCCTTTGAAAACGTGCATACCTTACAATCCCAATACAAACGTTTGGTGCAAAATGGTTATCAAAGTATTTCAAAGTTTCATCAAAAACATTTACATCCCCACCCCTGACACTTTCGTCGTTTACTCATAGACCTTTAACCCTTCTTGTCCCACAGAATGTAGAAAAATCTTTTTTTGCATTCTGGAAGCATTTTGCCTACCTCAATTGTCTCAAGAAAATTGAGAAAATGAGCATTCCAATCAACCTATTTTATGCATGGGTTTCCTCCTGCAGGCCAAAATAGTTGTGGGGGTTAAATCGAAAAGTTTTGCGTTGCCATTGTATAAAAGGTCTATGTGATTGCACACACAACTTACACCTTAGGAATGGGACTAGTTCACTGAATCCTATAAGAACCTCAAGATCTACCAGGTACAGTGTCCTTCCTTCATCCCTAAAAGAGGACTAGTCCACTGACCTACACTGAGTTTTTCACCAGCACAATAGATAACTGCCATAAATGGCATACAGCGATGACAAAAATGCTTGCCCAAACTAACTGTGAAAAGTTACTAACAGGATGTAACTGTTGATATGAACTGTATCGCTCCACACAGCTAGGTTTTAACTGTACCGCTCATACGTTTTTATTTTTTCCGCCTTATGTAATGGCTAATCCAAATGGTACAACTGTGTCTGGTTGAGGTCACATGTGAAGTAGACACATCCAACACTTTGTTTACCAAAATGGCGGCACGCTTGTAGGTAGCATAACCAGGCCCTCCACTCCCAGCGACCTCTGTCTACAGCGTGCAAAACACTCTGCGTTCCAAAACAACATAGAGATCTGATGCATCGCTCTTTATTGTCTGCTGTGCGTCGTAACTTCCATGCCACATAGAACTTCTGCTGGTTGCCGTTCCAGGCAGTGCAGAGCTGCTGAAAGATGCAGTTTCAGAAGATGCTCTTAACTACCAACAACTGCCCTGAAGAATATCAGCAGAAAAGCAATAGGAGAATAAACACAGTTTATCACACACTGTTGGTGAATGCTCCCTCAGTATTCCGGCTATGGCTCGGAAATCTAAGTTCCACATAAAATACAAATCCACCATAGATTCTAGTATTACGACCATCCAACGAAAAGTGAAAATAATCCTCTGTGGGTTCCCTGGTGTTCAACCACTCACTGTTCACCAAAGTTGTAAAGCTGGAATCCACGCAAAAAGTGATTCAAGAAGATTTATTACAGGTTGAAGCACTTAAGTTATCAAGCAGGGAAGGCAAAGTCTTGCCTTGGTCCTTCCTACCAGCGACTCCACTGAAGGTTCTCAGAGCTAAATAGATCTAGAACATCAAGAGGAGTGCACTCCAAGGAAGGATAACTTCATGCCATTACAAGTAAAAACAACATACAGCATAAAGTACAAGAAATACATGTAATAAACATAACACCAAATAACTTAAGTCCTCACAAGTGAAGGAAGAGGAAAATGGGAAGGGACAGAGAGAACACAGGTGTAATTGTTGTTGGAGTTTGGCGGTGCAAAAATACCTGGATTAGAATGGCTTCGACTGTAGGAGTGCCCATGACTCACACTTAGATGTGAGAAGGAAAACTGTGAATAAGTGCAAAAAGGAAGGAAAGTCAATGAACAAACATATTGTGCAGGTGTAATTTCAGAGAAGACCTCAGCCATTCAAACTAGCAAGCTTACCCGAATCCTAGGCGTAGAGACTGGTCGTGAAAGGAGGTGTTGACCTGAATAGCAGGGATTCTCCCTAGGAGGCCCAGGCATTGGAGACAACAGTATGACAACAAATTGTCAAACTCCTGAAACATAATACAACACGAACAGCTAGAACCACAATGGTAGCAGGGGAAGGAACATGCATGACGTCATATGGGATGAATGACGTAGCAAAGCAGAGAGTGAACGTAGCTACGATTCGGTGCCAGGGAAATGGGCTAAGGAGTAACCCAACATTACCCAACTGCCTCTTAAGGTACGGGAGTGCATTGCAACCAGGAAGGCCTATCCTGTGGTGTTTAGCGGCCCTGTTTTTACATCTTTCCAGTTACCTGTCTTGCACAGCCTCTATTCCCTGGCATGTCAGAGATTAGTGACCCCAAAGTTGTTATGAAGAGCCCGATTTACAGGCTCCAGCTCTATCTCTCCATGTTCTATTCCGAACTCCTGATATAATTCTGGGCGTTCTGTTCTATGCTGAGACCTCATTTACACCACGCCTCAATGCAGTGATACAACATTGCTCCTGTCAAATCAAATGGCTCAAACACATCCTCCGTCGTCCATGCCCAAAAAAACAGGTCCTGGTAGTTTGGGCAGCTTTGATTACATGGCTAGACTACTGCAATGCCCTATATCCTGACCTATCCAATATCTTACTAGCATGCGCAGAAAACTTAAGTCAGAACTGTCTTTGGGTGTAAAAAAGAAAGAAATATATCACATCTCAGCAGCCCTCGAGGCTCTACACCATCTCACAGTTTCAGAACATTTTCCATTCAAGACCTTGTGCTTGATTTTCAAGTTCTTTCATCAACAACCCCTGGCACATTCGTTGTCTAAAGCCAGGGCCATCAGGTCTACCTTTGTGACCCGAGCAGTAGAAATCAGGTGATGCTAACAATTCCTGTCTCTAAACTCAGCACACACGCAGGCTGTTCTTTTTCATTAAATGTTCCCAGGCTGAAGAATTCCATTTCCAAAGAGGTTAGGTTCTCTTAGACTGGAGGAAATAGCTGAAGACTATTTGACTGAGCAGTGTTTTAAGTACGCCTGGCTGAAACTCGCAGAGTTTCACTCCATGGAATTCCGTTGAGTAATAAAAACTCATTGAGATTCCATGTAATTCTGCTAACGGGCAAAATTGGCATGTCGTTCTGTGATTTACTGCGGTAGCTCGTCCTGCACTGAAAAATCTACGTGAACAGCAACACGCAATGCGCCAGAGTGCACAACTCCTTGAGTGGAATTTGCTGCCACTCCAGTAGATTTTCTATACTAGCAGCAGATTTCTGACTACGAATGATTGTGAACGGTCACGACCGTCTGCTTTGGAGAAATCTTGCTGGTGCCCTCCTAGCAACTGGAAATCACGATAAGGATCACCAAATCTCCCTCGCGCTCTCCAACTTGCCATTTTCTAGCCACACACAAGACAAAACTTGCCAAATTCGGGCAGAACTCCACGAGTGGCAAAAAGTCCACCGGTGGAGCGGAATATATTGCCCACCCCTAGTTTTAAGAGAAGCACCAAAAACATAGGGATGGGGGTGCTATATAAATGCTTCAATCATTAAGTCAGAAGAAAGAGGAGAAGGAAGAATTGATAGACTGAGGTAAGAGAATGAAAGTCATACAGTTTAAGAGATGATGGTAAGGTAGATTTTAGAGGCTTAGGCTCCCTTTACGAGTTTGTGATGAGGCCTGTAACTGGAGCCCCCCTCCACATTGGAATTATAAGTCTTAGTTTTACCAGGTGACTCCGGCTCCTGAAAGCACTTGCTACATCGGGGTGAAACCATGTGGTAACCAATTAGAAATTACCAGCAGAATCAGAAACAGGATTCCTTATTCCGCAATCAATTCTCCATTTTCCTGTGGCCTCAGAACTCTACGTGTAATGCCCAGCAACTCTGCATCCCCGGAGGCACAAGTATCCAATATCAGTAACTATGGGGGTGCACAGTTACGGGGATAAATTTGGGGCACCCAAAATGAAACCCTAATAGGGGAAGGTGAGGCCGACATTGAGGGAACAGGTGTGCTGGAATGAAAGATGTAGAAAGCGAAGTGAGAGAGAAAGGAAGAGAAATAAAGATGAGAGTAGGTTGGTGAAACTAGTAGATCTACGAGCTTCAACGTAAGCCTGGGGAAGAGGTAAGAGGATTACAGAGGTAGGGGTACTTAAAAAGGATGCTGTGGGAGATAGACGTCAGAGGCAGAGATCGAGCACAATCACAGAGTCTTGGTAGGGCTGATATGTGAAGCTGATAGAGGGGTTTTGATGTGAGAGAATAGATTTAGAAAGAAGAATGTAGGTTCAGTGACTTGGTCATGGGAGAATGAGGGTAGTCTGACAAAGGGAAGCTCCATGGGAAGGGGGATAACTGTAATGCAAGAAGGGAACAAAGGGATACGGACTACTGGTAAGGGACATACGAGGAGCCTGTGATTTGAAGGGCAGATCTGGCATCAGAGGCAGTTTACAATGCATTACTATAAGCCTTGGGGTAATTGTAGAAGAAGCAACTGGCAGAATAGAGCATCACAGAATTAGTATCCCAACATTTATGACTGTTCTGTGGAGTTTAGATGTTCTCATGTAGCTGTACCTGGCTTAGCAGGAGGTGCTCGCATTTGTAGTTGTTTTCAAAATGCACAGTGCTGCAAGATATTGTCTTCTTTTTAAAAACACATTTTGTAAGACAAACCAAACCTACCCCTTTTAGGGGGAAGGAATATTTTAAGCATGCTTTTTCAGTGTTCACATATTGGAGTGTTTTTTTATGTGCAACAAAATCTAACATGTTTCAAGAAAGTGTTGCAATAGATGAAGCAGGAAATAAAACCAGGCACAATGTAAAAAATATAATTTTGTTACACTTGCTATAGAGTTTTGTTTGGTGCTACGGAAATTCTCCAAAGTCCATTACCGTGCACCTTTGGATGCATGTTAGCAAAATGGTTTCACTCGTCAGCTGTAACATAAGCAAGCAGGGACAACGCCAATAGATCTGGTGTTTAATTGTATAGAGTCTTTCATGTAGATACATTAATGGATTATAAGGTTTAATACAAGTAGTGATACATGATGACATTATTACACAACAATCACATCATATGTTTTTAAAAGTTTCAATTGTTAGTTATAATGCAACATATAAGAGAGATAGGACATACACATATAAAAAGTAAACAGTAATATAGATGAAATAAGAAAACACTATGAGTACATTGCAGAGTTATACATTACAATGTGTGTGATATTTGTTGTCAAATACTTTATGTGAAAATCTAGTTGGAAAGTGTCTGTGTGGCTCTCAAGTGGAAAGACTCTATTGAGGTAGATACTGAACTGGAGTTCTCAAGTTTGAGAAGAAGAATTAACAAATGGGCCTCTGTTTTCTGATGGTTATTGCACCCACTTGGATTCCTGCACTGCTGTTGGACAAGTGGTACCTCTTCTGGGAGAATGAGGAAGCATTATCTGCTATCACCTCTAGCTGGGCGCTGGGCTCTGGGTTAGGGACTCATGCATTCCTGCCGTACCATTATTCTATGTTACCCAAGCTTGATGATCACTTTTTCACTATGCAAAAGCCAAACCAAATGGCACTATGTCATGTGGCAAGAAATCTAGGATTCAATGGAACATGCAAGGTGCTGCGTGGGAACGTAGATTGGAAAGTAGTTCAATCTTCCATTGCCCACACAGAACAAGTATGGCACAGGAGATGACACTGATTATCTCACCTTGTATGTTATTGCACAAGGAGATTACGATGATGACTTATTTCTGTCTTCTGTAACAGAAAATTATAATGACTAATTCACCTTGTATTTTATGAAAGAAGGCCCTTCATCTGATTACTACACCCTGAATTGGAATCCAGAAGGGGGTTATGCTAATTACTTAGTAATGCATTAAATCACAGAAGGAGTTGGGTCTAACTTCTTCACCCTCTGAGGGAGAACCAGTTTAATTGAGAATAGCTTCAGCTTCTGTTGAGGTCTTCGAATGACTTTTATTCCAAAATAAAGATCCGTTTGCACGAAGCAAGAACAGTGATCAATAAAGCATGAGGGTACATATGTGGCAGACACAATCTCACCTTAGTATGTGCCTCAAGCAAAACTACGCCATCCAAGTTTTACACTTTATTTTCCCATATACTGATACTCCATAATAGAAATGTTCCAATGAAACCTAAACTATCTGGGACACAGAGCTAAGCATTCATTAAAATCAAACCATACGTGTGTGTATACCCTTTTAGAAATCAACTTTCAGCTCCAGAGTTCAGTGCACATGGTCTGAAAGATCAGTGTGTTGGCCGTTTCTTTTCGCAGTTGTGGGCCAGCTTTATGGCCAGATAGGCCCTTCTTTTTACTGTTGCTCTCCACTTTTCCCACTTTTCTAGCTATCTGGTTCTCTAATGGGGCTGTTTTTATATGCCCTGGCCGTGCCTATTTTTTGTCCCAGTTCCACGCCGGTAGCTATTAAAGGTTTTGGACCCAATTGCTGCTCTTATACAGTTTTTTGGGGGAAATCATTGACCTTCAGCTTGACTGATGATTTTTTTAAATATCTGAATATGCTGTTGGAATTCTTTCTCCTGAATTATGGGATGTAGTCAGCCCTGACTGGTGCACTCCAAAATGGTTCAGTTGGTACGAATTTCGCAGTATTCTCTGCCATATTTAGATATTCGGCAGGTTATATAGTATCCAGAGCTTCTCAGTCCCTCTAGTCTGCTAGCTCCGGGACACCTCTCCTGAGGTAGCTGTGGGCTCTATAAGTGGCCTTGATTGATTGATTGATTGATATCTGGGGATCTCATTGCATCTAGCTGCGCTGATGCGATAGCTGCACTTTCTGCAAAACCGAATGTCAAGCAGACTACCTTGTGTTGAAGCCCACAAACATTCTTTATTTTCTCAGATGCAACTCCCAATCCAAAAGCCCTGATGTGCATAGAGCTTTCACCTGCACGTGTGGGCCACTGCTGATTGGAAAATCTGAATTTTGAGGACTGTCCTTTATAAGGAGTACTTCCAACTATATTGAAGGTAGCAGCCATGAGGTGGCTAGGCCACCAGCTATGACTGACTACAGGCAATGTCAGAAGGATTTCCACCTCTGTCCAATTATAGGTTCACCGACTCAAAATGAAGCAGAGAAACTACAGGTCTGTTGGGGCAGGAGCTTCACCAATTTATGGTGGACTTTGTGCTCCACCAATCCCTAAATTAGCCCCTGGGTTTCGACAAGGTCAAAGAATTGCTCTCATGAGTATGAAGACTGTTGCAAGACTGTACTTTTAATATTGTCCTACCAACATATATCCAAATACAATACGGTGTAGGTAAGTATGTATAGAGACGTACACGTTTACTATTCCTAACGGCACATATATATGTACCTTGGTGATATTTATATCTTCAAGGTATGTAGATGTGGAGTTAAGAGTATTGCATCTATAATTATATAGGTAGTGTATACTCACCCCCACAGTAGTGTGGAAGTCAATATTTTGGCTACAATATCGTAGTACAACAATATTTTCCTACACAATATTATCACATAAAACCACAATAAAATGTACAGTATTGAAAGTTCCTAGACCATCATATTACCTTTACATTCTGAACTCTCTTATGTTGAACTTATGAAATGTGAGTTTTTGGAGAATACAAGTAATTACAGCTACAACACAGTATATTTGTAGCACTGACAGGCACCAGAATACTGGAAATATGCATTTTGTCCGGAGTTTTATATAGCGCGAACTTGACTCGAAGGTATCAGAGAGCTTTAAATGAGCAACATATTCATTTTTTGTTAGGCAGGGGGAGATTAAGTAATTTGCCCAGAGGCGTCCCTGCCGAGACTCGCACCCGGCTCCCCAGCGCTGAGGTCGACTACTCTAGCTGTAAGAAGGCCGCATCCTCTCCCGTTGTATTAATGCAGATGTTGGGTTTTCCATGTGAATGTGAGTGTGTTGCACTCTGCATGCAATCTGCCAACTGCAGTTTAATGTCCATGTGTGTACACATACACCTTTTTTTTTTTTTTAGCTCAAATGCATAGCATATTACGTAAGCAGCTGTACCTGGAGTGCACAGTACCTCCCAACTCTTCACTGAAGTTAACTGCCAATCTTTCACGTGATTATCCTTGTAGTCACGAATTAAACGGGTGAGTATTTTGCTCAGTTGAAGTTAACATCCTCAAGTGATGAACTGCACAATAACTTATGCCTATAGCATAAATCAAAAAGCATACATACATCAATACATTTCAGATACGATTGAGTGGACTATTACTTCTGTGCCATAAAAATCTTTTGTTTCGTGATTCATGCAGTCCATGCTTTTTGAATATATGTTTACGGTCTGACATCTTGAATCCAAAATGGGTTTCAAGTGAAATACTTTTGCATAATAACATGTTATATAATATATGTTTTACATAGACGCTTCTATGCCAGGTGAGGTCATGGTTAGTACAATGGCAGGGCAAAACCATTAATTGGTGATGGATAACATTTGTAATAATATTTTTTAATGTATTTATATTGCTTTCTCAAGCGCATAACGTCAGGGACCATTCTGTGCCAACGTGCATTCAAATGTCAAAATATCTAGATAAAAATTAAAAATGTCCTTTTAATTGCAAAATATGCACAATTTGAAAATGTTGTCAAATAACAGTCTTTTTTTGTGCTCATAGTTTAGTTATTCCTGCTACAGAATTTGCTCTTCAACTGCTGCATAATTCCAGTGCCCCGTATTACAGTAAATCACATTTTAAAAAAACCCTGGAATCCAAGGTCAAGATGAAATGTCTACATGGCGGTTTGCAAGTCATATGGATATGTCTTTTCCTCATTTGCCACATCTCGACGATTTGTTGATGGATTCTTTGCTTCTCTGTGTTCAACAAATCCGTACGTCACCATGGCCACCACCAGCACCGCCAGCACAACGTAAAGCTTCACAGAGACGCAGAGGAACGTGCTGTATGCATAGGCTATTACAAACCCCAACGACTCCCAGAGACGATAGTTTGCAAAGGCTGCCTCCTTGTGGTCATCAAACAAACAACCGTAGAGAGCTAAAGGAGACAAGATGCAAGCTGTAACATTTCACACTGACCTTTCAATACTAAAGTTTTTTTAATTTTCATAGAGGAAACATTTCCCCTACTATATACGAAAATATTCGTTTCTAAAGTGTTATAATATGGTGCAAAATTATATTGACAATGTTTCAAGATGTAGTAGGTTAGCCGGTATTTGGCAATGTTTTGATAAAATATAAACAGGGTACAACACACATGAAGTTCTAAACACAACACATGACATCTACAATATATTTGTCATGTATACTCCCGCTGTTGCCATTAAGGTGTCCTAATCAGTAGTCTCATGATGGAGTGTTAGGAAAAATCTAAACAGTCCTATGGGATGGAAGAGATGCCCTATGTGTGACGGATATGTTCAGATATGAAACCCATGCTCGCTCTTCCCTAGCGCTCAAGCTGCATCTCACTGATGAGGTGCTACAACGCTGGAACTGGACTGTGGTTGCTTTTGTTCCCAGTCGAGAGGCTGCAACTAGGTGTTTAGACTAGACTATCCCAGTGCTTAATTTGAACTGGTGATTTCCGGTACTGAGCACCGGCAATTAATCATCAACACAGGCGTCTTTCATGAGCACCAGTTAAGGACACATTCATTTACGGGGAGATTAAGTGATTTGCCCAGAATCACAGGATGTTGAGCCAACGCTCAAACCTGGTTCCCCAACTCCGAAGTCGATAGTTCTGGCCGTTACGCCACATCATCTCACTACTTTCATGGTTAGTAGTTGTTTATGTTTTAGGAGGCGCTAACAGGAGTAATGGGCTAGTGGAAGCTGCCTCCTGACGAGAGCCCTGGCACTTATTTCTTTTTACAAATTAACCAATGGACGATCCCTGTTAGAGCAGGAACAAGACTGATTTGCACAAGAATGTTTTTTGGCAAAGGCAATGAACTGCAATTCTAATAAACTATTATCAATGACTGGGATGAATTCAAGCTTTCCGCCCATCACATTTTTTGTTTCCTGCGTGAGACACCCATAGTGTTATTGATATGCCCAGATGGGGATCCCGTGCTCACTACCAAAGGACTCAAGCGGCACTTCACTGATGAAGGCTACCAAAGCCCAAACCGGCCTAGGGTATCTTTTTTCAACCATTACATTAATTTTTCTGACTGTTCACAATTCGTGGAGATCACCACCAAGGCCTATTTGGTCTGGGAGGGGAATTCCAAGACCTACTCTGCTCACCAAAAAAGAATGATTAAAGCCACAACCAGCTCTTGCGTGGCTACGTTTGTGTGAAGATGCGATGTTAGGCAATTCCCATCTTTGGGACTTGTTTTTTTAAACCTCATCATTTTATCCACTAGTGTTAAACATAATAGTGGCAAAGTTGCTCCAGATGACAGCTCAGGGCTAGCAAGAACACATATGCTCTCTTCTCACAGTGCTGCACACATTGCATTCCTCAAAATCATAAGTCCCAACCAGAAAATCTTAAAGCAGGGAATACAATCACACATTAGTCGAGTGGCGGATATAATGCTTACCTGCTGCCACTCTTAGCTAAGTGCAGTTCCAGACCAATAGAATGGTAGCCTTCTCTCCTAACTCTTCTTGGCTGTTGCCAACCAATCAGTGTGAAGAAGTGTTTTACAACATTGAAAGTGTATTGTATGAGTGAGGGATGAGACATGAGAAGTAGGGATGATGAATGAGGATTAGGGATGAGAAGTAGGGATGATGGATGAAAAGTAAGAATGCTGGATGAGAAGTTTGGATGATGAAAGATGGATGAAAAGTAGGGATAAGAAGTAGGGATGATAGATGGCAAAGAGGGATGATGGATGAGAAGTAGGGATGATGAATGAGAAATTGGGATAATGGATGATGAATGTAAAATAGGGATGATGTATGAAGGATGAGAAGTAGGAATTATTGATAAAAAGTAGGAATGGTGGATGAGAAGTAGGGATGAGAAGCAGGGGCAATGGATGAGAAGTAGGGATGATGGATGAAAAGTAGGAATGATAGATAAGAAATAGGAATGAATAGTAGGGGTAATGGATGAGAATTAGGTATGATGTCTGAGATGTAGGGATGATGATAAGAATGAGAAGTAGGGATGATGGATAAGAAGTATGGATTATGGAGGAGAGGTATGGATGAGAACTAGGAATGATGGATGATAAATAGGGATGAGAAGTAAGGGTGATACATGAGAAGTATGGATTATGGATGAGAAGTACGGATTAGAAGTAGGAAAGATGGCCACGAAATAGGTATAAAAACTAGGGGTGAGAGGTGTGTCATAGGGATGCTGGATGAGAAGTAGGGATGATGGATGAAAAGTACGAATTAGAAGTAGTAATGATAGATTAGAAATATGGATGAGAAGGACGTCCTAAAATGGATGCTGTAGGTTTGACATTGTATTTGAAACTCACCATTTGTTTGTGTTTGCCAGACAGCATCCGCCATGCCCCAGAGAGCAGGGAATATAAAGAAGACAGCAAACTGGTCAGGGTGGGGTTTCCACAACAGCAATGATATTATGCAGGCAACATGTGTAACTGTAGCTGTGTTCAAAAGAAGACAAGGGACATGTTAGAGAATGCAGGTATAGCGTAATGACTAAACTGCTCAATTCCCTTTCATAATGAATAGATTAAAACATTGAACAAAAACTTGTATGGGATGTATGCCTTAAGATCTTGCTAGAGAGAATTTTAGCTCTGTACCAGACCTTGCACCATCAATAAACAATGCACAAAGAAACTGGCAATGGGTCAACCATCACTGCGCGATTGCATGTAGCAAGTGTCACCCATAATTTGATCAAACCACACAGCAGCACTTCAGAGATGTAATTATTAGTCATAATGTATGGAGCTTTTCACCTTTACGTAATATGGCCAATCCATTAGTGAAGTCAGGTGTGTAAAAAAAGCCCCTGCAGCTTAGGGAAGCCCCAAACATTTCATGGGGCCACCTGTCCTTCTGAGGGATCATATTCAGTTCCAGACCAATGAAGGGCCGCTCATCTGGAGGGGGACCCCATCATTTTGTATAACGCCACTGAGGCAGTAGGTGTGTGAGTCCACATTGGAGGACAGGCATTGAATGGCAAAGAAGTTTGTCACGTCATCAATGCCCACACCTAATTCAGGTCTGATGTGGTGGAAGATAGCACCACTGCAGCAGCTAGGCCCCTTGGTGGCATGCACCACTGGCTAAGGAGTTAATTTTACTGCTAAGACCCTCCACCTAGATAATTCATGTATTGGGGGGAGAATAGATCAGCAGAGAGCACATCTGGCAACCTGGTGGGCGAATAACCCCCTATCTTCACCCTTCCTGGCAGTGGCCAACCTCTCTCTCTCCTGCAGACTGTACAATTGCAGTTAAGTGACATTGTCCAGGGTCAGACTGGCATACAGAGCAATCAGGCTGTGCCAGATGGGTTGATCCGATAGGTCAGTATATGGGTCTGTTTAAAAGCTGTTTGTGGGCCTGTTTTATGGTCTGCTGGGTCATTCTTTACTGTTGATTTCCCTGATATTAAAACACATATTGTCTGCAGCAAATTCAAATCAATGCAGTCTTCCATGCTTTGCAAAACACTTGTAGAGCGTGTCTTTACAAGTTCAAAAGTACCTCAATTTGCAAACATGGACCACATTTTTAATGATCTCATTAATTAATGGGGGGGTGCTTTATTTTGATGTTTGGGACTATTATCTGTCCCAGTCTGACAGCAGCAGCATTCACAGCTACATCATAAATAGGCCATTCAGAATAGTGAAAATAAAAACAGTCCTCTATACCCATTCCTTTATGTCTAATAATCACCAACATTATGCATCTTGAATCTTCCATGGTTTGATGATGTCTGCTTGGGTTTGAGACCCATTGTGGCATCATCCACTCGATGGATCCTCTAAAAACAATGGGTGAAGTTGAGTACATTTTGAGAAGATGTACATGAGCTATATGTGGAGAGTCTACAGTAGTGGTTCTTAGTCTGTGATCTGGGGACCCGAGTACCTGCGACGCCCAATCAGGGGGTCTCCAATAGTTTAGAAACTTGAATGATATTAACAGTTTAATAAAGTGTATATAAATGAGCAAAATGTAAATGGAAAGAAATTTGAAATTGGAGGTTAAATATTAAGTTGGTATCCTCAGACTGATTGATTGGGAGAAGTGCAAGTGCATCAAACAGAATATGGTATGGACTATTGGTTGCCTCATCTGAATTTATAAAAACTCCAATCTACACAATAAAATTACAATTTTGATTTTGTTATATTTCTTTGTGAATTAAAAAAAATATTGAAGCATTTTGCGTTATTTGTTTAGTGTATGCTTGTTTCCCTATTTTTGTGTATAATTTTGTTATTCAAATCATCAAAATTGTTTATCCCGGGGTCACCAGATTCCAATAATGACTCTGAGGTGGGGGGGAGGGGTCCCTGGATTCCGATAATGATTCATTGGGGGTCTCCAAATGACAATAATGATTAAGTGGGTGTCCTCAGAAGTCAAAAGGTTGATACCACTGGTCGACAGGAAGGAGGAGGGACCTGAGGGAGGAAGAAGCTTTTCCTTGCCTCCTAAATGCAACCAGGGTGAAAACACCCGGTTCTGAACAGTGGGGTTGGAAGAGAGCAACCGTCACCCACCATCTTACTTAACTAAGTGCTGCCCTGCATGGGCAGGAGTGAAGACAGGCTAGGCAGTGCAGGCGCTGCATTCTCTCGCAGGTGGCCCTCCTGGTCATGACCATACAGTCATACCTGGCAGGAAGCCATCTTTGAGGCATCAGAACCAGTTGCAGGACGGTTCCTGCAGGGGGAGTCCAGACAAGGATGGGTTACAGGAGACAAGAGAAGGATTGCTGGTGCCTGAAGTAAGTGGGACTCCTGATGCCCTGCAGTCCTGGAGGACTGGTAGTGGTTGGCAAAAAAAAGGGTCGGACCTCAAAGCTTCACTAAGGCCAGTCTCTCCTCCAGCACTTGTCCGCATATGCCCCTTTTTCCCCATGTCCCACTTGGTCCTCTCTAGAGCCGGTTGAGCTTGTATCGTCTGCTGACAACAATACTCTGCTGACAGCAACCCTTTGTTGACCTGTGGACTCTCCTTAACAGTCATGAGCTTTCAAAGATTCTTTGCCTGCATATGAGGGAACTTTGGCTAGCTTTGCCTCATAAGCTGTCAAATTTATCATGAGGTGCTCTTATACACATTTTATGGTGTTATCAAGTGGGAATTTAATTAAGCATCGTCTTCTGCAGATGGATAGTATACAGACTCGGACAATTTATTTAGTATGCATGGGTGCACTATATTTTAGTTTCCCTGATTAAAACAAAAAATCCGAAAACACAAAGGTTGCTTCCAAACTGCATGGAAATTCGAATAATAATAAAATTCAACAAGATTTACAGAAGCACAAAGGGTTCTTTGCTTACTGCACGGGAATTCGAATAAAAGTAATATCCTATAAGATATATAGAAGCACAAAGGATTATTTTTTAACTCATCATTTTACCGCTAATAACTCCATACACTCTCACTCTTTTATCTATAATTGTTATTGTTTTTTGAATAGCACAGGGGCTATCAAGAGGCCTCATTACCTGTAAGCACCTGCCATTGGTATAGCATCACAGCTTTGACGTACATTCTGAGTGGGAAATGAAGGTGCTAGATATGTTGCAAACAAATTAAAGACTGGATGCAAGAGAGTTGTACAATCGTGTAACCTTGGCGTGTGGTGCTCACGCCATGACCCAGAGACTCACCTCTCATAATTTGGAATTAGTAGCACTGAAAGTCCTACCAACCCCATACATGAAAGGGCACCACCTATCCAGAGAGGAAAAACTCACAAGAGTACATGGTACCTGTAGGAAGCTGGCTCTGCATATACTATATGAAAGTAATGTATAGTGTGCACAAGTCCAGTGGATCACCAGAGGTTTTACAGAGGTTAAAGTGGAAAATACCTTACTCTCTTTTTTTTGATAGTGTGATTGAGGAGTTAGGCTTATCTGTGGGCTGTATTAATCATTTGTTGTACACACTCAGGCAAGACATTATTTCACACACTCAAAGACTGAATCCAAGACCATTTGTTTTTGTATAAAAATATTACTTTTCAAACCAAGAGAAACTCAGTTGCAGGTAAGTATCAGTTTAAAATAGCAATAATATTCAGGTACAACGGAAAGGTGTTTGCAAAAACAATGACAATACAGTGATAGTTAAAGTACTTGGTGGTGTGAATCTTTCTTTCTTTCTTTATTTCTTTATTTCGGCCTATTAGGCCATAAAAGATACAATAAAATAATGTAATTCAACATAAAAACATCCACTTGTATTAAGACCATTCTATAAAAATCGTAAAAATCCATTTGCATGGGGGTTCTAATCACGGGAGGGAATTACAGTTCATATCATCAATATTCAGTCTTTTAGTAATTTTCTCCTTATCTGCCACATGGCCATTATGAATTTGGCAACTGCAAAAACTATATGGGGGAGGGTACTTGTTTTCAATATTCTGTACGAGTACAAGTGGCTCCTTATACCCAGGTTTCTGCATAGTGGCGCTAGCCAATATTTCCCTGGTCTGTTGTAAGCTGGGCAGAAGAACAGTACATGGATTTCCTCCTCATCATGATTACTACACCCTGGACAGATTTTATCATCCCTCTTTGTCCATTTGGAGGTAAAAGTTTTAATAGGCAAAGTGCCTAACCTCCATTGAATGAACAATTTTCTTGCTAAAATGGGGAAAATAATGTCCATAAAACCTTCAAAATGATAAGAGTTTTTGGAATCCAGGAATCGATCAGTTAAAATACCATTGTTGGATGCAGAGACCAGAGAAGCTAGACTTTTCTCCTTGTATATCTCCACAAGTCTTTTTCGAGGGACCCTTTGGCAGCCTTGTTCAGGAGACTCCCATAGCTCAGGGAGTCTCAACCGATACAGTTCTTTCTTTATAAAGGCCAACCACGGGATTCTATCACTCTGGTTCAAGTTCATTACATGGATGAGCTCTTGCCTATAGTGTACAAGCTCGCCAGTGGACCAGAGCCTGTGCCAAAATCTTAATGGCATTAGTTCCAAATCCTCTCCTATGGAGGGGAGACCCATATCCAATCTTAAGGGGAACAGGGGTGTGCCACGAGGAAGGGCCAGGAGACGTCTGAGGAAATTGTTTTCTACAGTGACAAGTTCTGCCCCTGCTTTGTACCCCCATAGCTCACCACCATAAGATGCAGCCGCTTTAGCTTGGGTTTTGTACACTGGGCTGATAGGTTTAAAAGTAGAAGTGTTTACAACCTTCAAAATTGCCCCAGACAATTGGGACAGCTTAAGCCGACATCTTGCTATTTGGGGTTCCCAAGATAGGTTCTCATGTAGGGTTACCCCCAAGTACTGGAAAGTTTTTACCCTCTCCAGTCTTACTGAACTCAGTGATGGGTTAGGTCTGGTTTTGGATGAGGGGTTAAATATCATGAACTTGGTCTTTTCTGTATTGATCTCTAGACCATATTGTCTACAGAAAAGACCAAATCCATCTAGAATCCAATGAATCCCCATCGGGGATTTTGAGAGCAGGAGGGTATCGTCCGCAAACATGATGGCCGGCACCCTCCTGCCCGCCAAAAAGGGAGCGTCATTGTCCCCAACATTGTCAAGATGAGATATGACACTGTTAACATAGAGGCAAAACAGGGTTGGCGCCAAAACGCAACCCTGTCTTACCCCTCTAAGGACTGGAAACCTAGATGACAGCGCTCCATCCCTCCCACACCTAACCTGAGCAAAGTTGTTGTCATGAAGCCTAATTATGGCGTGTAATAGATGGGTAGGAACACCCAGCTCCTTTAGGACCTCCCATAATTTCTTGCGGACACCAGGTCAAAGGCTGACCTCAGGTCCACGAACACCATGTACAGCCTCCCCCCCTCGATCCTTACAGTTTTCCAGTAGAGGAGAACGAGGCGGAAAATCTGATCCATGGTGGACGTGTTTTTCCTGAAGCCAGCCTGGAGGGGGCTAAGGATTTCATTTTCCTCCATCCAATCTAAGAGGTGGTCCAGGAGGAGGCGAGAGAATAGTTCTTGGGGAACGTCTATGAGGCTGATCGGCCTGTAGTTGGCTGGGAGAAGAGGAGAGCCCTTTTTAAAAATAGGTACTATCTCCGCCTCCAGCCAAGTACAGGGGATCTCCATACCTCCCGCGATGGAATTAAAAAGAATAAGGAGGTAAGGGCCCCAGATCTCTGAGTGATGTCGAAAGAGGTCACCGGGCAATCTATCGAGTCCCGGGGCCTTCCCCATCGCCAGACCCTCTATTGCACTGACCACCTCGCCGAGGGTAAATTCCAATCCAGCTTCAGGATTGGATAAAGCATCGGAAGCCACATCATTAGCAAATTCAGGGGTTTCTTGGTACAATTTGCAAAAGTGGGCCTCCCAAACAAAAGCTGCAATGTTTGGCTCCACTGCAGTTTTAGGTTCTCCTGTGTCAGTATTTACCAAAGACCAAAATCTTCTCGAATCCCTCGCTTCTAATGCTAGGGAGAGGTCCTGCCATCTATTCCAATCCCATTCCGATCTTGCTAATGCCATGGCTTTCCTGTATTTCCGCCTGAGCTCAATGACCTTGCCTTTGTTAGAACCCATTTTTATTGTGTTTATTAGATCTGTCTTGATCTTTTTACAGGAGGAGTTGTACCAGGTTGGGGTTCGAGTCTTTTTCTTCTGTGGCGGTACCACTGGGTAGAAAACTTCACCTAAGGCTCCCACTAAGTCTTCGTGGATTTGGGCTAGCTTCTCGTTAAATTCTAAGGGTCTGGGCTGGTTGATTAATACATCCAATTCTTTTAGCTTAGGGAGTGCTAGCTGATAAATTTTGCTTATACTCTCTTCTGAATTTACCAATTTCCCCCATTTTACCCTGCGTCTGTTGGAACTAAGAACCAAATTCCCTGGGTCCTCACTGGGCTCAGCGGGGAGTGATCCAACAGCACATGCGGGGTGCACCATATCCAGTAGGAGTGCGTTGTGGTCACTGTCCGTTCTTACAATTACTCTAAAATCCTGAACCTTGGACCACAGACCAATGTCTACAAAAATGTAGTCCAGCCGCGATTCATGAGCCTTCCTATTGAAGGTACATAATGAAGGAATGTCAGAAGGAGTGCGTCCATTACAGGCCCTTAGCGCAAAGTTTAGTGTTAGGGACATAATTTATACTGCGAGAGGGGACCAAGATTTGGGGTGGGGGGATTGACATGGCGGAACACCCCAAAAGTCGTCTTCAGCAGTAAGGGCACCTTCCTTTAGACCTTCCAGGGGTTCGAAGTGACAATTAAAATCACCGCCCATCACTATCTTACAATCGTTTGGAAGTTGGCCCAGAAAAGACGAGAGATCATCTAGTGTGGGTGATTCCATAGCCGCACTGACTGGGCGAGAGTACACATTAATGATTGCCAGATTTAAGGCATTGGGCCACTTGAGTAGAACACACTGTATGTCCTGCGAGAGCGTAAGTACATTCTCCGCATTACACCCAATGTGACTAGCTACCCAAACCGCCAAACCACCTGAAGGCCTCCCTTTACCAGTCCAACTGGCTTTAATTTTGAAAACTGCATATCCTACTCTACACAGCGGTTCCCTGGCCCAGGTCTCTTGAAAAAGGCAGATGTCACTGTTGCCTACTAGGGAGTCCCAGTCATTTGTATATAATTTATTGGCAATACCCGCCACATTCCAAGAGAGAACCTTCAGGATTTCAACTGGAGGTTTTAATCCCAATCCCCCAGTTTTCTCAGGTGCGATGTCCAGTGATGAGACTAGGGGCCCTTGCAGTGATATTTCCAAAATTGATGGGGCAGTAGATGTTGCATTGGGACCAGGCGGGACTATCGATGTTAAGTTGTGACTAGGTGGACTCTGAAGTAAATTGGTTACTTGGCCCCGGGAGCTAATAAGAGTTAAGCTCTCCCGACGGGGTGCATCAAATTCTCGGGTGATAGTATCTATATCACCTCTCACGGTCCCCTGTCCTACAGGTTTACTAGTGATACCTTGGGTATGCCGTGAGGATGCACCCTTATATAGTCAATCAACCTGGTCAAGACAACTATACCTATTAGGGTGTATATAGTTGCCGTGAGCAGTGATAACATTACGGGTGGGCCTGTATCTAGACCCATCAACAGCAGATCCCACCCTTGTCCAGCCATCGTCCCTCATCGTAGTCAAGTCACGTGCGTTGGGGTAAAAATATGACAGATGGACCAATTCGATGGTTGTGGCTCCTACACTCCCAAGCCAATTACAAATATAAGGCGCAACCTGCGGACTCTTAAAGCTTACAATTATACAATCCCCCACACTTTTCTTGACGGTGTACCCGACCCATGGAACCCTTCTAACCATAAGAATTTCTCCTCTTAGATTAGGTGGTAGAGGCCTTTGGATGTTTAACCAGCTAGTAACCTTATTACGTAGGGAATCATAGGATTCCACCACGTTGCCGGAGAGCTCTGGTACCCCCTTCAAAATCACAGTATAGGCTGCCACCTCTGTTTTTCGCCAGTTATGAGGGCTAACTGCCCGGAATGGGCAGTTAACTGTGTCATTTGCTGGTCTCTCCTGGCCTGGTGTAGAGGCCGGAGCAGACGGCGTCGACCTCCTGGCAGTTGGTGCCGGAGGCAGTTGCCTAGGGAGAGGTACAGAGGCAAGTTGTGGCAAGGGGACAATAGTGGTGTTTTCCCGGGAGGTAGCTGTTGGTAAAATAGGAGCCACAGTGATTGAATCAGTTGAGGTGTGAGGAGTCCCAGCATTTGTCCCATGGGCTCCGTGTGTACTTGCTCTTGGCCCTAGCTGATCACTACCCCAACTACCTAATCTTTCTATAGCTAGAAGTCTGGCCTCTATAGAGTCTAATTTGAGGGAGAGAGGATCCAGCAGGCTTTTGAGGATACCAGTAAATGAGCGGATAATGTGCTCTGAGATGTTGGGGGCAGCACCACCAAAAATAAATGGGCCGGTGTACATGGGTATGGAGGTGGGGTCCTCACCGTTTCCGTGTCATTCCCCGTGGTGGATGTTACGGGGGTATCCGGGCTATCTACAGTGACATTCATTATGGGATCAACTTTAGCCCTTTTGGCGCCTTTGGACTTCCTAGATCTCTTCCTTTTCGGGGCAGCGTCTTCTCTATGTCCCATACATTCCACTGGTGTGGCACCGTCCCCCAGAGCCCTAGATGGCACTAACTCAGCAATGGGGGGGGGGGGGTTCCACCTCATCAATAATACGTACTGAGTCTCTGTCCCTGTGAGAATTAGATGGTGACGTTATTTGGTGTAAGACCGACTCTATGGTTTGATCAATGCTGTCCATGAGCGATAAGTGCGTGGCATCAAGTAGTAGCGATGATCCAACAGTGGACGGTGTCCCTGATAAAGCCAGATGCGAGTTTTCCAAACCCTCCGCAATTTGCTTTCCCAACACAGGGAGTCTCTTATTGACCACTGTATTAGCTTTAACCAGAAAATTATCCAAAGTACCTGAAACCATGGAAACAGTCTTACTTCTAGTTTCTCTAGTGGCCATTTAATTGAATCCAAGCTTCTTGACAACCAAGCGGGACTGTAGAGACAAACTTGAAGGTAGTGCGTTTAGGAAAGTGACCCAATCCGACCCAGCCTCCAAGGGCCTCCGACGGCCTTTGCCCGGGCTTGGTCCTGCGCGCGGCCCGCGCGAGCGGCTGATGGATTAAATAGGAGAGGTGGGCGGGAAGAGGGCGTGTAGCAGGCCAGATGCGTCAGGAGCTCCTCGCACTGGCCTGTGGTCCTCGCAGTCCCTATATCCTCTGGAACTCCTTCGGTGCTTGCCTCAGCGGTAAAATAATCCTTCCTTTGGCCCCCCCCAAGTTACTCAGGCTGCATGGGTGCGTGGGTGTCAACGCACCGTGCCGCCCCCTCTCGGCACCGGTGGCGCCCCCAGCACGGCTTTGTTACCCCGGTTCCCCCTCAGCTGGCAGGTCTGGTGTGTGGGGAGGAGTTTGTCTGCCTGACTCAGTGTGCACAGAAGTTCGATTTTACAAAGAGGGGGTCCGTAGGTCAGGCTAGGGAGCAGGGAGCAGCGCATAGGCCACAACACAGCCGGGGACTCACTTGATACCGTCCCCGGGGCTCAATCCCTCACAGGCCAGTCCAACAGGGCACCAACAGGGCACCCGGAGCACCGCGGACAATTCCACAGGTCCAGCAAACCACTCTCGGGGGCCGGCGACACCACAAGCCGTTCCCTAGTGGCCAATACAGGGCTCCTCAGGATACAGGAAGCGGGCGGACCCAACAGTAGCAGTGACTTGGCAATGTACATGATAAACACTTAGGCCCTCATTATGATGTTGGACCGCAACTAACGGCCTGTCAGTTGCGGTCCGACTGACATCTAGTGTTGCGGTCCGACCACCGCATTATGATGCATGACGGTCAGAGGCAGCATGCAGAGGGACTGACCAATGATTCCGACGAGCTGGAGGAGCCCATCCGACCGTCGGTTGGAACGTAATTCCCTACAATGGGGCAGTGCCATAGGGATTATGATGTCCCTTTCAGACAGCCTTTCTATGGCAGTCTTTAAATGGACTTTAGGGGCCCCTAGCAGGGCCCCCGTCCCCCTGCGGCCTCCGCTATGAGACCTGGGGGGCACCTGTGGTGCGACTCAAACATCCATGCATCATGTGGCAGACACCAGAGGGTACCTGCCACATGGTGCATGGGTGTTTAAAAAGTGTATTGCTGTGGGCCGCAGCACAAGCCGCAATAGGAAGCATGCACTTTCCGACCGCCTTGACGGCGGTCCCATCATAATTTGGGAACCGGCACCACGTCTCCTTGTCGGGCGGTCCCGTTTCCGACACGATGCCTGCAATTTTTAAGAATGCAGTGCAATCCTATGTGATAAAAACAGTTATGCACATTTACTAGTAAGTACTCAATTTACACATCCAGTCTTCAGGGGTTTAGACCAACACAGGGCAAGGATCAGATCAAGGTAGGTCCTGCACCACCAGCCGCACTGGGGCGGCGGGTTGTAGATGTCACTGGTGCTCAATGTTAGTCAATGGAGGCTGGGGGCACCCACAGAGGTGCTGGTTGCAGGTTAGTCGCCGCAGTTTCAGGACACAAGCCCGGGGTTTATGCAAGCACGGGGGGCCACAAGGCCGCACCAAAGCTACACCACCAGCGGCACAGGATCGGACGGTGCAGGGTGCAATCACAGCACCGGGCATCCAATTCACTCCTATGGAGATAGTTCTTTTTGGAAACAGGCTGCAGGCACCGAACTGGAGGGTGCAGGCAGAGAACCAGTGACAGCACAGGGAACTTGGGATGTTAGGGGTCACAAGAGCACCACTGGTAAAGCTCTCCAAAGCCCAGGGGCTGTGGGTGCAGGGGTGCTTTTAGATGTTGGATTCCTTCTTACAGGGCTGGGGGAACCTTCAGATTCACACTGCAGGCATAGTCATGTATTTCTGGAGAGGTCAGTCAATACTGGATTTGAGGTCAGGGTCGCTGGGGAGATTTCACTGGACAGGTGAGCCACTTAGACTAGGGCTCTGGGCGTCAGGTGCAGAGTGAGCAGGAGCGCGTATCCAGATGGCACAGGAGTCCTTGGAGTTGATTTCTTCTGGACAGGTCCACTGTCCACGGCAGATTGTAGTCCTTTTCCGAAGGCAGCAGTCCTCCCAGGGTGTTCAGAGGTCACTGGCTGCAAGACAGGTTGCCGGTTTGTTGCAGGCTCTTCGAAGCTAGAGACAGGCCGGTAGGGCTGGGGCCAAGGCAGAGTTGCTGTCTTCAGGCTTCTCTTCAGGATCGACTTCAAGGATGTCTTCTTTCTTCTTAGGTCATCGCAGATCTGAATTACTTGGTTCAGCGATGCCCCTAAAATACTCATCTTTAAGGGCATTACAGGTTGTAGCAATGGGCTACTTACCTTTAGGGTGACTATACCCTCTTTAATTTTTTACCCCCTTTGTGGGGTGAACACATCCGTAACCCTATTGGCTAAAATCCTTCCATCCAATTTTGGGGTATTTTAAAGGAGGGGGGGGGGCACTTCAACTCAGGACACCTTAGAGGTGGTCCTGACTGGAAGTGGACACACCTCTCCTGACTACTAATTTTCCTGCTGACCTTGCCGCCAAAAGTGGGGCTTGCTCAGGGGAGCAGGCATCTCCACTACTTGCAGAGGCCCTGGCTAGCATATTAAAGGGCAGGAAACCTTTGAGGCTTACCACCCTGAATGCTGTTCCTGTATAGGGGTAGGTGTGAAGCACCTCCACCCCAAGCAGGCTTTGTTTCTGACCCAGATCTAAGTCTAAATTGAAGAGAGCCAGACAAGTGTATAAATGAGAAATTAGAAACTCAAAAGCAACTTTTCAACAGAATCAAATCTCTCAGTCACAAAACACCTTGCAAACCTTAATCAGTATCATCCAAAATACCAAGAACCGCATGTAGCGTCAATATCTCTTGGCCTCACTCTTGGGTCCAGTAGTGATGAATAAGTTTCAACCTGCTAATTACAAGATGTAACATCTAACAGCCAACCCCCAGTGTTTCAGGATAGGACCTTTCAACCACACCCTAGTAAGCACAAGCTGGATGGGAGATATTGACAACATACCCTGGAAGCATGGTGAGAAAAACATTTGTTATTTTATTAATCGTGTAAGCGACTTTAGACCAAAGGAACTTGTATTTGGGGGACAGGCTGAAGTCAAGAGTATAAAATCAGCAGGGTCAAGTGGAGCATCACTCATCCACAAGGGGATGTCACGTCGCTGAAATAGCTGCTTTCTCAGGGGTTCCAAAGATCCAGTACCAGCAGTAGAATAATGGATCAGTGTGGAAAGAGCCAGGTTTTCAATTTTTTTCTAAAGATAAAGTGGTCCACTGTGAGGTGGATATCAAGTGGCAAGGAATACCTTTGTGCCGCTGCTTAATAAGAAAATAGGCGGCCACCTGTCCTCACTCTTTTAAAGCGCATTATTTTAATGTTAGGAGAGTTCTATCTAGTTTAGTCCGTGATGGATGAAATACTCTTGATTAATAAAATTGAAGTGGATAAGCCTATGCCTTTGGTTAATGGAAATGTGTTTTATCTATTCAAAACAGTAATCTTATTAGAAAGGAGCATCTCGAGTCCACTTCTCATCATTCACTGATAGTATTTGTAGTGGCAGTGAGCAAGCCCTCTGTCATCTCATATAAACATAAAACCTAGCCTCTTGTACTAGTGGAAAGATACATCTGTGCAAGGGGGGAATATTCTTGTGGTTCCAGCGGATGTCACTCCATTGTGTTGAGGCAGCATGGTGTAGTCTAAGGTAAGTAAAGAAATCAAGTACATTAACCTCACCTGATGCCCGAAATTCCTCCAGTGTGAGAAAGAAACCATCTAAAAACAGCTGATCCACTATGGTAATACCCAGTTATGTCAACGTGGCACATGCTGTTCTATCCATTTTAGGAGCTAGGGATGGATTATCAAGGACAGGCATTACTGGGGAGTAGATCGCAGATAGTCCAGTACGTTTCACCAATGACCACATCACTCTGTCCGGGCATTAGACTGTTGCTATATTCTGTGCATTTCTGGGCATTTTAAGACCTAGTTTTGTATCCAGTCTACCCACATCAAGTTGGTCCCTCTCAACTGGAATATGAGGAGTGTGACATTTTTGGCTTATCCAATAAATTGAATAGTGCACCTGTGCTGCAAGAAAATTGTGTTCGGGGTAAGGGACAGCAACCCCTACCTTCATAAATTGAGTAACCTCACCCAGCTCATGGGCAGCGTCTTACCACCCCAGTCGTGCCGGCAATGCTCATGGATGAGCGAACATTTGCCTTTCTGGGTGAACGGAGATATTTATCAAGAGATATAAACATTAGGGAGGACAATCATTTTTACCAGTCCCACCCTGCCCGTCAAGGAAAGGGAGAGAGTGATCCCATGTTTGACCAGTCCAAAGAGCTCATTCATCCCCGGGTCTCTCACAAATAGTAATATGTCACCTGCTTGGAGCAATAATAACATTTTCAGTGTGAGAAACCCTAGGGGCTGAGCAGCTAAGGCGAATAACAGTGGCGACAGAGGGCAGGCCTGTTGGTTATGATGGAGCGTAAAAGTTTAAAGACTGTTGCCTCTATCAATCCTCACTATTAGATGTGATTAACGACAATAGTTTTGACAAAATGTGCAAAACAGAATGATGACAGAAACATGAGATATTTTACTGCTTATGAAATGAAAACACGTGTTTAGGAAAATAAACATTGTTGATTCAGAAAATGTCCTGCTGATTACCTAATGTGACAAGTGAAAAGAATGCTTACACAATGAAACACTTGAAAACGATTGAAATGTTTAGTTTAAAGATGCTTGACAGTAACAAGATTTGCAGTTTACATTAGTAAAAAGTGAATATGAACGTGAATAGCAAAAGTGACATGCATGCTAATCTCTTTGAAAAATAAAACGTGTGAAGTGTTTTCTTTAGTAGCGCCTAATTTTGACATGTAACCTTTGGAGAAAAGAATAATGAGTGAATTTACTAAGAAAACTTTCCATGTAGGCCTCGAATGCTTCATTTTCCTTGTTCAGAAAAACAAAATCCAGCTGAAGGAATCATTTCCGAAGATCTGAGAACTTTTCAGAGAGTTTACTTTTAATGCTTATGAACAATAGGTCCCTTTCTGATTCAGCAACACTTATGAAAGAAATGTATCAATACAATTACATACCCAGTGAGTGCGTCTGGGAATGGACAGACAGTGAGCAAATATTTTCTTACTCCGGAGGAGAGGATGCAAATTATAAAGTTGTTGGATTTGATGATTATATAAAAGGATTACTTAATGCTTCTGGATTTCTTAGTGAGGTATTGATCACACCATGAGCAGCCCACTGTGGACAACCAATGGAAACCATAACGTACAATAGAACTGATACTTTGCGGGTGTAAACTGAGAATGTTTGGAAGTATAATTGCCCCTATGGAGGAGGAGTCGGGCTGCTACTGGTTCTTTCTAATTTCCCTGCCTGGCATGCTGTTGGACTGAACTCTGATTTTTATGCCAATCCCATTTGAACTGAACTTTTTCCGAACTGATTTACCCTGTACTTTACCGGGTGGTAAAGTGTGCAGGTATAATATATATTTCATCTCTGCATATTTGGTTTGTATCATTTAAATGCTGAATTGGATTTTTCCTTATGTTCGCTCTCTCTCTCTCTTATCCTCTAGATGGCCAGCAAATGTCTATTTCTAAATTTGTATAATATTGTGTGACTATTTGTACTAAATGATTTCTATAAACAAAAGCTTAAATCTGATTTTAGTTTCTTTACCATTCAAATTGAGGCCTAGATAAACGATATACATGAGCAATTCTATTGATTTTAGTCATTCTTGGTGTGATATCTCTTGTTGGTAGTTTTATTAATGTGAGCTTATAGAGAAATTGTTTTTAGTCTGCATGAATTTGGCATCTTCTTATTCCAGGTTCTCATAAGGATTTGTCCCATGCTCTCTTAATATCGAGGACCCTGTTAGCTCACATAAAAGATTCATCGGAGGATCTATTGTTTGCAAAGTTATTTTCATAATGGGCACAGAGAGGAAATACTTTGAGTATCATGAGATGAAGTAAGTATATGTGAATACATTTTTGTTAGCTTCGCGCTGAATCAGTTATCTGGTAGCTTGTTGGATGGTTAGTTTGACTAATTAAACTAGGATATGAAGAGACATAGTTAATACTGATTGGGTTTTTATAGTGGTGAATAGAAAAATAGGGTTTTGACAGGTGATTAAGTTTTGACATTGATGAAAAGATTAAAATGGACTTGTGATCACAGAAATTGTGAAAATTGTATGTTTATGTTGTGGTCCGTTGTGACCTAAATGAGTACGGGTCCATCGAGGCTGAAGATCCTGGGATAAGCTCATGGGCAGTCTTAGTGTGGCATGCACTAAGGGGCATATTCGCAAGAACATGTGATAACTACCGCAAGAGTAGCTTAACGCAACTCTCAACATTGCAGCCCATCGCGGGAAAATAACCCCATGTCAACGTGGAATTCACAACAAGGCGGTACCATGCGATAGTCCTCCGAAAACGCGGCCAATGTCTGCAATACAACCATCCCAACGGAGACAAAAACACAAACCACAACACCAGAAAACATGCGATGAGCCCATCCGGGATGAGCAAAGCAGGGATAAGCACCGCCAGGATCGTGAAACACACGGCAGGCGGGAATAAGCACTACAAAAGCCTGAAAAAGTAAGACAGACCAAACAGAAAACAACAGCCAACGACAATGGAGGCAACCCGAGCCAGCAGACAACCCCACCAAACCCATTGGCAACAAAACATTGTGCATGGCAGGCCAAATTGGACAAGGTGAATGCAGCCTGAGAGCGGAAGAGGCCAATGGCACAAAACCAGAACTCCTGCAATGATGTGAAAGGCACAAACAACCAGAAACACGGCAACAACAAGAAGGCAGCTATGCACACCGGAGGTGGGAGTCTAGCACCACACCAGGAGCTGGATGACATGGAGTAAATGGGGTCCACCACATCAGTCTGGAGATGGTAGCAGGACTCGGGGACCACAAACTGCACCAAACAACAGACACAACAGCAACAGGGAGAGGAACCAGCAGTGACTAGGGGACGGGGGGAGATGGGCACAATGGCACATGCACAACTAAGCACAGTACAACAGCAGACAAACCATGCCCACGAGCAACAACACCAACCAGGTGCACAAGTCACACCACCCGGCAATGTCACACCACTAACAGGCACAGAAGTGAACACAACACCGCCTGAAAGGGAGAAGGGTGAGCCAAAATCAGAGCTGAAGGGACATCACACACACAATGCAGCACACACACATAGGAAGCAGAGCACCCCAACATCAAACACAATGTGGTATAAACACCAACTTGTGCACAACCAAACACAGGACACAAGTGCACCCGCCTTTGGCCGGTACACAGCCATACGCATCTGGCAAAGCCCGAAACTGGGACATGATAATGCACATGTACAAACACACAGTCCTGATGGGGTAGCAATGCACGGATGGCAGGGAGCCAGAGAGTCTCTGGCACACATTGGCATACAAATCAAGACACAACACGGTTAGAGACAAGTGAAAGTGCGGAAACTTTATCAACAAGTGCGAGTCAGCACGGCCAAGATAAGTGCCACGATATGCAGACCAATGCAGCAGCATGTCTGAATGCGGAACGTAGGGAAGCGCCAATGTCCATCTCGGGGGAGTCCCTCACCAACACAAGTCAGTGCCAACCCGCGTTGGTTGTCCGCCCCTGGAACATGAGTCCTGGCCAATGCAGCCATGTCCACTGTCGTCTCTGGACTTGTGACCATATCCACAACATGCAAGCATGTGCTGTGACAAGTGCAATGGCTCACATCCAGTTGTGGCTGCAGGTACCTTGTCACTCATCCATGAGCGCGAGTGCAGCTGCGTAAGCCAACATCTCCAATGAGCGATCGTCATCCACCACATCTGATATGTCGTCGACGTAATCCATCAGCTGACCAGGACAGATGTGCTGACTCCAACCAGTGGACCCAATGTGCACCAAAGCTCAATCGGGTAGTGGCTCAATGTGCTCACTGCACACAACGATTCGTGCAATCTCCCAGGTCCAGTTTCCAGCCTGCATGCCGAACATCCATGCATGCCATAAGCAGTCATCCTGGTGACACTCCTGGTCGTGGTCCAACAGGGGGCGCACACACACGTCAAAATCCAGGTCAGCTACTGTTACGTTAGAGAGGCAGACATCTATGGACCACTCAAATATGCATGAGCGACAATGCAACACAGGCTGCACGCAGATGACATGCGCAAGGCGGAAGCCCACCTGGTAACTGATCCGCAGCACTGTGAAGAGAAGTTCACTATTTGGGACATCACATTGAAAAGAGAGTCAAGATAGTGTCATAAGATCAAATCACTGCTAAATTGCAGATGAATCCACCAAGTACACAAAAGGAAGTTCGAATGTTCTTGGGAATAGTCGGTTACTGCAGGCAGTGGATACTGAGCTTTTTCTTGATAGCCAAGCCACTTCAGAGATTGACACACAAAGACATGTCGACCCTGTGCCATGGGATGAGGAATGCATGCGCTCTTTTCTTGAACTGCGAGACAGTTTGTGTCGAGCATGCATTGGAAATGCCTGACTTTAACAAGAGTTTTACTCTGTTTTGCAGTGAGCGTGAAGGTTGTGCACTATCAGTTCTAATGCAAATGCATGGAACTGCACACAGACCTGTTGCATACTTGTCAGCTACATTAGATCCTGAGGCTGCTGCTTTAGCTGGATTTTTGAAAGCCGTTGCTGAAACATGTGTGAGTTTGGAGAAGTGTGAGAACATTGTGATGGAACATCTTTTGAAAGTGTATGTGCCACATTCACTTGAGATTTTGTTAACGTGAACTCAAACACAGAATCTCACGAGTAGTTGGTTAACAAAATATGACCAAGTGATCTTGGGTGCAGAGAATGTGACTGTAACGAGATGTATGAGTTTGAACCCAGCTACCTTGATGGCTTTCCATGAAGTTGTGATGGAAGAAGCTGATCAGGATTGCTTTGATGTGACTGAGATGTGTTTTTAAACAGCGTCCTGACATACAAGATACTCCGTTGCCAGAGTCAGATCATGTGCTGTTTGTGGATGGGTCATGTTTGAGAGATGCGGGAGGTACTTTGCAACTGCATATGCGATTTGTACCGTGGTGGGTGTGGTGAAAGCATCATGGTTGAAAGGAGTGTATTCAGCACAAGTCGCTGAATTGAACGCACTTACCAGGGCTTGCAGCATTACTGAACAAATGAGAGTAACCATATTCACTGATAGTCAATATGGTTTCGGGGTTGTACACAATTTTAGGCAGTTGTGGTCTCAACGTGGGTTTGTGACCTCTTTGGGTTCACCTATCCGAAACGGAGAGTGTGTATAAAACCTACTGATGGCACTACAACTGAGGGCCCAAATTGCAGTGAAAAAGTGCTCCACTCACCATACTGGTCATGATTATGTCACTATTGGCAATAGATATACCAACGAGACTGCACGTAATTGTGCTCTAAATTCTTTGAATCCTTGAAGGAACACTTAGATGATACGGAATGCAGATTGATGTTTTCAGTTGTTGAGACTTTGGAAAAGATCAGAGAATTACAAGATTCAGTGCCACAGCCAGAAAGAGAAGGGTTTATCAAAATAGGGTGTAACCATAAACAGGAAGATGAAGTTTGGGTTTACACGGATGGGAGCCATGTTACCAGATAGCCTACTGTCGCCGATGGCAAAGATTTGCTATGAACCTGCACATGTGGGTAGAGATGCTATGTTATATCTCTTTCGTCAAACATGGTACAATCCAAAATGTAGGGCCATTGCAGAGAGTCTGTGTCAAAGATGTGTAATATGTCAACAACACAATGCAGGGAGAAAGACAGTGGTCAGTACGAGTCACATTGGAAAATCAGGAGGTCCATTTACCTGCATGTAGCTGGACTTCATCGAAATGCCCCCATGTAATGGATTGAAATACGTTCTTGTGATTGTGTGTTTATTTTCTCGTTGGATTGAGGCTTACCCTACCAGGCGAAATGACAGCTTAACTGTGGCTAAATTGCTTCTTAGAGAATTGATACCTAGGTTTGGTTTTCCAGTCTTGTTGAAATCAGATAGAGGAACGCACTTCAATAATGAAGTAATACAAATGCTTTGTGCTGCATTACAAATTGAGCAAAGGCTGGAGGCTCCCGGGGTGGTGAAACATGTGAATGGAACAATTAAGTCCAGATTAGTGAAGGTGTGTGCGTCCACATCCCTGAAATGGCCTGATGCGTTGCCTTAGGTGTTGATGAGTGTGCGAAGTATCCCAGACAAAAGAATGGGACTTTCCCCTTCCCCTCATGAAATACATATGGGGAGGGCTATGATACAGCCTACAGTCCCAGCAAATCAGCAAATATTTCTGATGACTTGGTACTCGATTATTGTAAAGGATTGGCTGATGTAGTGCGCTCTGTGTTTCACTAGGTTAGAGCAGTCGCAACTACCGTTCAACGGGAGCAGTGCCACGATTTGTGCCCAGGTGACTGGGTGCTCATTAAGAAGCACATACGAAACTTCTGCTTGGAACCTTGTTGGTGTGGGCCTTATCAAGTGATTCTTGTTACCAAAACTGCTGTTAAATGTGGTGGTCTACCTAATTGGGTTCATGTAACCCAAACTCGTTGTGTCCCATGTCCTCTTGAAAGTGTAGAGTCAATGGTGGATTAACTGGTGATAATGGAGAAACATCCTGTTCAGGCTGAGCACAGAGTAGAGAGGGCACTAGCTACTGGGTCTCAAGACACTGTTGTGAACGAGAGTCAAAGAGCGTTGATCCTTGTTGGTATCGAGGGCAAAGTGAAGGGAATCCAACTAAAAGAAATTATATATTCAAATGGGTGGCAGTGATCAAAAGAACATGCTCGCACATCACAAATCAAGGGTAAGTAAAGAAACAGAATCAAAAAAGGATATGTGTGCTATGCAAGGACTGATTACACTATGCCGCTCACCTAGAGTTAAATAGTATCAGAAACCTCCTGATACACAATACATGATAGGTTGTCCCAAAGCACCACCAGATTTTAAGATATTGGTCCGTCAACTCGACAGGTCCAAACAATAGTCCATGAACAAGTTGTAGATTTGAATTTGTACAAAATATTAATCAAAGTCCAAATACAAGAAGTCTTCTGTGTCTGGGGTTACAAACACTTTAATTTTCAAAGATGAACACTCTGGATTGTAGTCAACAGATGACCTGTCGAGTTGACGGACCAGGATCTTAATATCAAGGTGGCGCTTTGGGACAACCTATCAACTAAAAGAAATGTCAACTCGAATGATGTGAACAGTGTACCAGAAAAACGTGTGCACAAAGGAGACTATCTGCCCAGGAAATCTGAACCATTGAGACACATACTGACTGCAGGAAAAATACCTCCCACTGTGATTGAAGTCTCCAGTCAGTCTGAACAAAGGCACACTGATGGAGAAGAACCTACAGCATGAAGAACAAAAAAAAGCACGGACACCAGGTCAGAGATAGGCAGCTCCAGAATGGACATATTTAGCTGCTGCAAACGACTGGGAAAAAGAGTTCTTTGCGTTTTGCTCTAAAACCTGCGACTCATACAAACCGCCATGAAAGAAAAAGTAGAAACAAAGAAAAGAAAGGCCAGAAAAGCAACAAAGAATAAAGGCATGACTGGACGCTGTTTCAAAGCCACTGCACAAAACCTATAGCTAAAAATTGAGAATATATATATAAAAAAAATGAGTACTTCTGAATATGAGACGGAAAACCAAAATCTAGTTTCACTAAAACGTAAGCGTATATGTGCTTGGTTTTCGTTTGCTTTTGTTATAATTCTTGTCTTGTTGTTGATAATACTAAATCTACCTCATCACGTTTATTTGAGTAAAAATACAAATTTGCATGTGTCCACAACTACTGAAACTACTAAACAGAAAGAAAGAGTAGAAATAACCAAAGATTTAACAAGTGATGATTTACATCATGATCGTTTAATTACCAATATTTCCTTAAATGTGTTTACAAAATTTCTCTGAGTATGTGGATACCATGGATGCAAGAGATTGTTATGTTTGCATGCAATTACCAACTTCTGTGTCTGAGTGGGTGACATATCATCCCCTACCTATAACATATAATATATCTTGTAGTGTACTAACAAGTTTGTTTTATATTAAAGGACAATTTCAATATTAATGTTCTAACTATTATTTGACTTTCTCAGAAGTTCTAGTATAGAAAAAGGTAAATATAGTGCCTGATGCATGAGATGCTGAGATAATGGGAGACTTTTTCCATCTCTATCACCTATTTATACTGTATTTGTGCATAGACACAATCTGACCTGTGCTTTACATAGTGTAGAAAAAAATGTATTAATTCAGTAAAAGATCATAGGGAAGAAATAAAAAAGAAATCTGAAAAACAAATGAAAACACCCTCATGGGCTCATAAGGATGGTGATTATGAAAAAGGAGATACATACGCTGCAATGACTCTAGATTGGCAACACAAAGGAAAGCTTTGCATAATAAAATGCAAAACAGATTATAATAATAAATTCATTGGTTCAATTGAAAGTGAACACACCTTCCTACTTATGGGAGGATGGGGATTATTATTGGCAGGACAGGATCCGGTAATTCCTGGAGTATATTTTGTGTGAGAGAAGAATGCTTATTACAAATTGCCCAAGCATTGGTATGGTTGTTGCCTTATGGGAATAGTTTTTCCTAAAATCTACCATGTTAATGAAAACAAAGGAATCAATGAAAGAAAACCTACATGCTTTAGAAGATGGTTAAGTGTTGCGGAAATTATTGGGGATATATTTGGAGCTATAATACCATCAGTTGGGGTAATACAAAATTCAAATAAAATTCAAAAACTATCAACAGTAGTACATCGATTATCAACAGATACTGCTGGAGAATTTTTAGTAACTGATACGGAAATGGTTGCTATTAGGTCTATGGTTTTGCAAAACAGACTTGCTTTAGATGTATTCTTAGCAAAAGAAGGCAGAGTCTGTTGCATGCTGAAAGTTCAACATTGTTGCACTTCTATCTGGGACAAAAGTAAAGATGTGAAGGGATATGTGAGCAATATTACTAATCTAAGAAAATATCTAACAGAATTAAATTCAGATGGTGCGTGGTAGAAAATTGGGAAAGGATTTTCTTCAGTGGGAAATTGAATTGCAGCACTGGGAAATGATTTAGTGGGGAAAATACTAACTCCATTAATAACAATTGCCATTGACTTACTAATAATAGTACTAATATATAGATATTGTAAGAATATGAGAAGCTCTAAAGAAACTAGAGGTCAAAAAAGAAATAGAGCAGAGATTGAATTAGAAGACAAAAGGAGTGATTTTTATGATGAGATGAGAAACTTGGAAAAAATGAGATTGAAACAGATGAAGACATCCGCATTCTGACGCAACATCAGATTAAGATTAAAGATAAAATAAGATTGTGTGATGGCTTAATTCGCCATCAAAGGGGGAATTGATGGAGCTTAAAAGTTTAAAGACTGTTTCCTCTGTCAAGTCTCACTATTAGATGTGATTAACGACAATGGTTTTAACAAAATGTGCAAAATAGAATGATGACGAAAAACATGAGATCTTTTACTGCATAGTAAAAGCATGCCAAAGTGTTCTGAAACGTGAAAATGTGAAAAACGTAAATTAAGAGAGGAGAAAAAAAGTTATCTGCTTATGAAATGTAAACATGTGTTTAAGAAAATAAACATGGTTGATTAAAAAAATGTACTGCTGATTACCTAATGTGACAAGTGAAAAGAATGCTTACATAATAAAACACTAGAAAACGATTAAAATATTAAGTTTAAAGATGCTTGACAGTAACAAGACTTGCTGTTTACATTAGTAAAATGTTAATATGAACATTAATAACAAAAGTAACACGCATAATAATCTGTTTGAAAAATAAAACGTTTGAAGTGTTTCCTTTAGTAGTGCCTCATATTGACATGTAACCTTTGGAGAAAAGAATAATGAGTGAATTTACTAAGAAAACTGAATTATTCATATTAATGTACGTTTTATATTAGTCTTAATGTGGTAATGATTTTAATAAGTTTCCATGTAGGCCTCGAATGCTTCTTTTTCCTTGTTCATGAAAGGGGAATCCAGCTGAAGTAATTTAAGACGCTATGAGAACTTTTCCGAGAGTTTCCTTTTAACGCTTATGAACAATAGGTCCTTTTCTGATTTTGCAACACTTTTGACAGAAATGTATCAACAACATTTCAAACCCAGAGAGAGCCTTTAGAAACGGACAGACAGTGAACAAATGAATTTTCTTACTTCCGAGGAGAGGATGCCAATTATAAAGTTGTTGAAATTGATGATTTGACAAAAGGATTACTTAATTCTTCTGGATTTCTTAGTGAGGTATTGATCGCACCATGAGCAGCACACTGTGGACAACCAATGGAAACCATAATATACAATAGAACTGATACTTTGTGGGCGTAAATTGAGAACTTTTGGCAGTATAATTGCCCCCATGGAGGAGGAGTCTGGGCTGCTGCTGGTTATTATTTCCAATTTTCCTGCCTGGCATGATGTTGGACTGAACTCTGATTTCCTATGCCCATCCGATTTGAACTAAACATTTCCGAACTGACTTAACTTGTACTTTACCGCCTGGTAAAGTGTGCAGGTATAACTCTTTGGCTGGAGTGTTAGGTACTCAAACCGGTGACTCCTAATGTTTCATCTCTGCATATTTGGTTTGTATAACCTAAATGCTGAATTTGATTTTTCCTTATGTTCTCTCTCTAATCCCCAATGTGACCAGCAAATGTCTATTACTGAATTTTTATGATATTGTGTGACTATTTGTACTAAATGATTTCAATAAACAAAAGCTTAAATGTGATTTGTGTTTCTTGACCATTCAAATTGAGGACTAGATAAATGATTTACATAAGCAATTCTATCAATTTGAGTCATTCTTGGTGTGAAATCTCTTGTTGATAGTTTGATTAATGTGAGTTTATAGAGAAATTGTTTTTAGTCTGCATGAATTTGTCATCTTTTTATTCCAGGTCCTCATAAGGATTTGCCCCATTTTCTCTTAATATCCCTGTCCCTTTTAGCTCACATAAAAGATTCATCGGAGTATCTATGGTTTGCAAAGTTATTTTGATAATGGGCCCAGAGAGGAAATAGTTTGAGTATTCTTAGATGAAGTAAGTATATGTGAATACATTTTTGTTAGCTTCGCGCTGCATCAATTACCCTTTTCCACCTCAAGTGTCGGAGTCAGATAGCCATTAATTCTAACCCTAGCTGTAGGGCCAGTATACACAGTTTGACCATCCCTGGACAATAATGCCTTAGGGCCATCCAGAGTGAATGGTAAATAAAAAGGCCATTCTAACGAATCAAAGGTTTTCCCAACATCGAGGAACACTGAGATCACCTGAATCTCCGGTCTGACACAATGAATAATTGAAAGCAACATAAGAAGACCGTTTGAAGTAGGCCTGCCATCAATGACTGATCGATCCAGACAAGTTTAGTCATCAATGGGTTTAATCTATTTGCCAGAACTCGTTCTAAAATCTTATTGTCCATATTAAATAGGGACAACTGTTTATAAGAGCCGGCATCCCTAGGGTCCTTAGTAGGCTTCAGGGCTATAGAGATCTGATCATGTCTTATTGTAGGGGGAAGAGTTCCGGACTCAAGGGCCACTTGGTACTGGCAAGCCCCCAGTGTCAAGGAGATCCTTAAACTCCTTGAATAACTCCACTATAAGGCTGTCAGACCCAGGTGCTTTACCCGCCGCGGAAGCCATCTAAGGCCTGCTGAATTTTAACCAATGTAACCTGTGTTAGACAGAATTCACAAGCTCTATTTTCCACCCAGATCATGGCAATATCATTAAAAAAAGTCTCAATGTGGTCATCAGAGAGTAGCATTTCAGAGGTTTAGAGGTCTTTTTAATATGCATAAAAAGTTTGCAGGATTGACTCAGTACCTAATATGGTCTGTCCTGTGTGTTAATGCAAGGATGTCACTATCGTTCTGGGCCACGTTCGCCTCAGAAGTAGGCAAGCATTCTACTGGGTCATTCCTCCTACCTGTATACATGAGCTTGCACGTTTGTTTACCCAGGTGGTGTCCTACCTTGTGGTCTGCAGCTTCCTGAACTGAGCCAATAGGCCATCAAGAACTGCCAATGTGGTCACCTTTGGAGAAGACTTAGTGCTGCTGCGCCTCAATAAGTTTGGTCTCCAAAAATTTGCTGATGACTCCTTAGGGACTTAAGAACCCCGGACTGTTTGTAGATGAAGATCCTTTGTATATAGCCTTTAAATGCTTTCCATACCATTAAAAAGGAAGAAACAGAGTCTATGTTCGTTTAAAAAAATCCTGATTTTGCAATGTTAGCTTTAAAGTCCATGTCCATTAGCAAAGCAGAGGTCTACACCATGGTTTGTGGGTAGTTAGATGGTCAGGCATTGCTATTGTCAGAACTGGAAAGTGGTCAGAAAAGGTTCAAGGTAACTATTTAATATTACACATCTAGCCCGAACTGCAAGCCGGGTCCTCCCTGGACTGGAAACAAGCATCATAGGACCGCTTTTGAGGTATTGCCCCTCATCAGCCAGGCTAGCTTGAATCCAGTGGCACAGTGAGCAAAAACTATGGATTTAGCCTCAGATCTCTGTGCTAGGGTGAATGTTTGACATTGTTCAACAGTCTTTCCATCAATTGTTCTTTTTGTATTTTTCACCCTGTGTGGGACAGGTATGCCCACACGTAGGACCCGTGCTCTCCAAGCCACTGTAGTGAAGCTAGCCTGGTTGATGAGGGGTGAAAACTTGTAACCGGTCCCAAGATGCTTGTTTATGGTCCAGGGGGTACCTGACTTGGCAGTTGGGGCTGGACTGTTCCCATGAGGAGCAGGGTCATGACTGATCTGCATATGGCTGGGTCCAAACTGGGGTGGGGTTGTGAGCAAGAACTATGGATTTAACCCACATCTCTTGACTGGGGGTGAATGTTTGATTTATTCAGCTTTCCGCCCATCATTTGTTCCTGCAGCACAACACATAAATATAGTCAATCCAATGCCAGCTACAGGCAACCTTCATTTAAATAGAGGAATAATCAAGAGGACGACAAAAAAGGAATATGATTAGAGAACAAGTAACTCTATCTGGACCAAACATGTTGAATGGAACTCTTCTGACATCAAAGGCATGTAAAGAGAGCATACACATAAAATACATACCCAGAGGAGCTCCAGAAGCCCCTCTAGTGGCAGCAGCTGAGACCCCTCACTGGCCCTGCTCTGTGGGAGTTGCCAAAGTTTCCTCTTTTTGCGTCAAGTCACTGAGCTATCGACTGGCATTTCTGGGTCTACCCCTGGTGTTTAGGGGGCCCTCCTACTGTGGGTCAGCCCGTCCTGATGCTGCACCAGCGCACTCCTCGCTGGGGTGGCCCATATTCTTAGGATGCCTTGGAGGAGTGGAGGTAAGGGTATACGCTACCTGATGGGGCCCTGGTCTCTCTGTGTTGCTGGTGCCATCCCTGGCTGTCTTGGATAGAGTGATGCATGACGGGTTGGGTCCATGTCAGAGAAGGCCTGCTCCTGGCTGAGCTGGCCCTGACAGTGCACCAGTGCACACCTCGCTGGCCTGGCTTTTCTCTTGAGGGCACCATGGAGGAATGGGGATCAGACCAACCGCTGCCAGATAGGGCCCTGGTCTCTCCATGTTGTAGGTGCCAGCCTTGGGGACAGTGGCACATGATGGGTTGGGTCCAAGTCGCAGAAGGCCTGCTCTAGACTGATTGCTGAGTTTGCCTTCACCCCTCCCTGCACAATTCAGGCCGCCGAAGAGGGGTCCGCTCAATATTGTTTGCTACATCCTGAACCAGACTTTGTCTCCCCATGTTCCTGGATCCCCTGTTTGTACCCAGTGGGGGCCTGAGACTTATCTATGGCCTACTACAACTCAAGGCCTGTAGTGCTGAAAGAACCCTTACCCATCCCCTCGATGCTACTGATCCTCGTTGTTAGGGTGCACCTCTGCAGCTCTGCTAGGGCTATTGACTGTTGCCCGTGAAGTACACCCTTTGTGCCCTTTAGAATGACGCCATTGAACATCTGATGTAACTCATTGGGGAGCGCCTGGATAGGCATGGCACTGGTTCCTCCTTGATTTGCCGCACCCCATGACGGTGGGACCCATGTCTTAGCACAGTGTTGGCCATCTTCATTCCTGGTGTTGAAGTCCACATATTTTTATCTCCATATTGCTTGAGACCCTTCCTTGGCTGCCCATGCTGGCCCTGTGAGTAACTGCTTGCTTGCTTGTCCAGTTCCTCGTTAGGATATCTGGGGGGGCCAAAGTTTCAAATTCCTGGAGCCGAGGGAGTGGTCCAGGTGCTCTCTCGCATCCTTGTGTGCCATGAGAGACACAATGGGCAGAAATAGACTGGTAAATGCCACTGTCCAGCTGGATGACCCAGTGGTGGAGATCAGGGCCCTTGAGAACTCCTTACAGTGCTCTGCAATCACAGCCAATCTCAATACTGAATCTCCAGTGTCATCAGATAAACTGAATTTAATCCTCACTGCAGGCACTGAAACCAGAATGCCACTTGAAAGACCTTGGTATCTCCTGTGAAGAACAATGTAGAGTGAAAGATATGATCCATGACAATGAGTTAACGCTGAGGGACCTGTCCTCATGCGCAGACTCCAAGACTTTAAGATGACCAACCGGATTCGCCTTTTGGAGGACTGTGCATAGGACATGGTTGGATGGGCCTGGAGGAAAAATCACTGTTTTGTAGATCTTCTAAGGATCACAGATGAGCCTGACCCCATCCGGTACATCAAAAAATAGCTCAAAAACGACATTGTCCTACAGGGCTTTTCCAAGATCTTTTGAAGTGGAACAACCCCACTGAGTTATAGCTTGAAGACTTCCTCCCAACCTCCTGACCTACTTCAACAGAGACTTTATTCGGCTGAAGGCCAAACTCAAGGGTCCGCTTACGGTGGACTTGACCAAGGTGATTATATTCCCTGACTTTACGCTTGTAGTACAGAACCAAAAGACCTCCTTCATGAGAGTAAAAAAAAACCTCAGCATCAAGTACGTGCTGCAGTTTCAAAGTCAGAGTTAACTAAAACACTCACTATCTCATGTCTCCACGAGAATCCTGGATTAAGTCATCCATGGGCCGGGGTCTGGCTTCCATGGTGCCCCTCTTGCAAGCAGTGGCACCCCCAGTGGGCCTGCAGAGAAAGAGGCACAAGGAGTTGAGGAAGCGATAAAGGAACAGGCTCAGAAGGGCTGCCGTGCTGCCCTGGACTCCACAGCTGTGTTTTGAGAACCCCCCAAGTATCCATCCTCTGATTCGGCAGGTGAGTCTAATGCAACCTCAGACTCTGTAGATTCGCTGCTCCTGGCCCTGCTGGTCACATTACAGACCCCTGATGATCTCCTTTAGACCTTGTTGTACTAAACTCAGCTTTCTGTATGGTTCATGAGGGTTGCTAAATGATAAGTCAGTGTAAACCATGTTTGTTGTGGTCTTCTGCTGTCCTCAGTTCAGGTCTTACCTCTGACTCTCTTGCAGGCCATTGTGGTCTTCCCCTCTCCTCTTACATGGTCTCTCCTCATAAAGAGGTGCCACAATAGGGCTGTCTTCTCAGATCTACTTTAATTGCCAAATGGCCCTCCCCCTTTATCACTTACCAGTACTGATACCATTTTTGGCAGGCTGTTGCGGCATGAATAGTTACATAGTTTTTCTTTGCAGTATTTCCTCAACCTGCTGATTTCGGCAGTAACCTAGTTTGGTTGGATGATAATTTTGTCTCTGACCTGTTGGTGTTCCTTCATGTTTGGGGATTTTTTTGGTGCAGTTAAATCCTGTTTATTGCTTACTTTATAGACACCTCTTCAGCTATACTATCCATCATACTAGGGGAACATTAATTGCACACACACCCTCCTACCTGCAACATTCCTGCCTGGGGAAAATATGATCTAATTACATGGAATATCCGGGCATATGGGTACAATATGTAAACGTTATAAAATATGTCCATCTTAGGAGACATACTGCTCATATTGATTATTTACAGGAAAAGCACTTGAGCCTGGCAGAGGATGACAGCCTCTGTCGCAAATGGAAGGGTCCACTCTTCATCACAACGTATTCCTCTTTCACAGAGGGAGCGTCCATCTAGATAAGTCCAGGCACTCCTTTCACTAGAGATGAAGAGTGCCTCATTCCGGAGGGGTGATATGTCCTTGTTCACTGTCTCCTTAACGGACTTCCCTTAGTTGTTGGACATATGTAAGCTCTAAGCTTTTACCTCTTGGCTTGGCAGCTTGGCCTTGTGGACTCCTGGCATGCCTGTAAACAGCAGCACAAGGAGTGCTCACACTACTCACCCCTCATAAGCTCCATATTATGCTTAACCGCTTAAATTGTTCTAGAACTCTTCAATTGGCAGAACACAGCTTACCTCGCCAAGATCTACTCTGATCATAACTCGTTAGAATTGAGACTGGCTCGGGGTAGGATCTCCACTCCCATTCCGAGCTGTGCATGCAACTGCAGTGACTGGAGGACTCTGCGTTTAAGGAAACATTGTGAAAAATAATAGTCCAGCATTTTTCGGAAAATGAAAACACGACCTTCGCCCAATTGCTGGAGTGGTGGGCATTTAATGTAATGATCATGGTCATTACTAAAGTCATTACTAAAGTCATTACCAAAGTCCTTAGTGGGTGTCCATAGAATGCTGGACCGTGATACTGCAAAAGTAGAGGCTAGTACTTGCATGATGGATCCGGACGAAGCCGGGGGTACCCAGAGGGCTGATCCCCTCCCTGAGTCAGCATACATATTTCTAAGATCACCTGTGAGATATAAATGTAGCGGCATACACACTGAGGTTGTACTTGGAGGCTGATAAGCCAGGTAGGGTCCTTGTCTGGATTCTTTGTCAGAAAAGCAGAGGTGTCCCCATTGCTTCCACCCCGGACAGACATGAGGCTACCGTCTACACACAGTGTGATATTAACTTAGTATTTTAGCAGTTTTATGCCTCGCTTTACAAGGCGGAATTGGTTTCAGACCGGGAGTGCTTCAGCTCCTTTTTGGATGATCTCCTCTTCCTCCTCTTCCTCCAAGTGCCACCGGACCATTGTGAAAGGCTAAATGGCCCAATCACAAAAATCTGTCAGACCCTTCATTTCTTCCATAAGGGGAAGACCCTGCTATCCTCTGGTCTTTCCATTAAGTATTACACTATGTTTGAGACTAACTTGCTCCTTCTGTTGAAGCTCCTTTATGAAAATGCCCGATCCCTATGCCGGGTACCTCAAATAGAAGGAGAAGCCATACTAATTCCGATCCTAAAACAAGGACAAGAACCTCTCTCAACAGTGTTCGGTCTCTACTCTCAGCCCAGAGTATTATTATTATTATTATTATTTTAATGTTTTATAGAGCACGAACATGACCCGTGAGGGTATCAGAGTGCTTTACATGGATAACAGGGGGAAAAAAACTTCATAGAGAAACAGTGAAAACAGTAAAGTATCCAAAAGCAGAGAAATTTAAAATATAGAGGGGGGGGGGGGGGATGAGGGAGCATGGGGGCAAAAGGTGCACACATGAGAGCTTAAAATTCAAGCTAGGGTTGGCGGAGACCGTGGCCCCCTTGGGTCTCGATGGAGTCCGGTTGAAGAGTTGCGGAAGACGCAATCGTCATGGAATCAAGCAGCAAGTCATAGCGGCTGAGAGGGGGTCTTAGTACAGGAATTTACCCATGAGGAAGGTTTTGGCCTCCTTCTTGAAGCGAGCAAGAGTGGGGATTCTTCTGATATTGGGCGGGAAGGAGTTCCAAATTCTTGGTGCTGCCCCGGTGAATGCCCTATTGTAGGTTCTTTTTTTACGAAAGTGGGCGGGTCGGAGCAGGAGACTGTTAGTGGATCGAGATTTCCTGTTTCCTCCCGATAGCACAAGCTTCTGTGAAAGGTATGCAGGGGAGTTTGCGTATAAGGCCTTGTGTGTAATGCACGCCAGTTTCAACTGTATTCTGGCCTCTAGTGGGAGCCAGTTTAGGGCTTTCAGATGTGGAGAGATGTGGTCGAATTTCCTGGTGCCGGTGAGTAGTCTGGCTGCCGCGTTGAGACAGGCTTTTAGCGGTGCCAAGGAGCGCTTGGGTAAGCCTGTGAGCGTGGAACATCCAAATTCCAGTCTGGATATGACTAGAGCTTGGATTGCCATTTTCAAATCTGGAGCATCGATGAAGGGTTTTAATTTCCAGAGGTAGCTCAGGTGGAATCTGGCTGCCTTGGCCATTGAATTAATGTGGTCACGCATGTTCAGGTTGCAGTCGAGAAATATGCCCAGTGATTTGGCGGAGTCCACGATGGTCGGGGGACAATTTAGGGCTGTGATGGCCTTGAACCACACCTGTAGCTCCGGGTTGGCTTTGGAGGGGGAGATCAGGAGAAATTCAGTTTTCTTGGCGTTGAGTTTTAGTTGGTTAGTGGCAAGCCACTGGACGGTTAGTTTCAGGGTTTCGTTCTGGGCGAGGACCTCCTTGAGTGAGGAGATATTGATGTAAATTTGGGTGTCATCCGCGTACATGTGGTAGGAGATATTGGCGGAGCGTAGAACTTCAGTGAGAGGCTCTAAGTAAAGATTAAAGAGGGTAGGAGACAGGGTTGAGCCTTGAGGGACTCCAACCGTGACCGGGGTGGGAGCGGATAGTTTGCCGTCAATGAGGAATCTTTGAGATCGGTTATGGAGGAAGGACCTGAACCATTCAAGGACAACGCCATCCAGACCCATCCTGTGTTTAAGGCGTTCAAGTAGTTTTTCATGATTGACCGTGTCGAAGGCGGAAGATAGATCTAAAAGGATTAGGAGGCATGTTTTGCCTTGGTCAAGGGCTTGGAGGGCGTTGTCCACAATGTGGAGCATGGTTGTTTCAGTGCTGTGCCCTGGTCTGAATCCCGATTGGAAGTCGTCCAGCAGGTGGAAGTTGTCGATGTGTTGACTAAGCTGGTATTGTACGCATTTCTCTAACACTTTGGCTAGTAAGGGTATATTAGAGATGGGTCTGAAATTGTCTGGTGCGGCGGGATCAAGCGTTGGTTTTATTAGAATAGGAAGGACTTGGCCGGCTTTCAAGGGGTCCGGAATCGATCCCTGCTGGAGAGAGGCGTTGATCATCGAGGTCCAGCAAGGAACAATGGCACGGGAGGCCGCAGCGAGGCAGTTGGATGGTAGCGGGTCATTGAAGTGGTTGTTTGGGTTTAATGTAGAGAGGATTTTAGCAATGGAGTCTTCGTCGTAGACTTCGAAGTCAGTCCAGCAAGCTTCGTTTTTGGGTAAGGTCGAAGATGAGGGTGCATGGGGAGGCAGTTGGTCATGAGGGGGTTGAGCGCAAGAGGCGGTACTAAGTTCGATTCCTAGGGAGGCAATTTTTTCGGCGAAGAAGGAGGAGAATTCATCCGAAGATATAAGAGATTTTGGGGATTCTTTAGGGGTTTTGGCCAGCTTGTTTGATTGAAGTTTAACCAGTTCAAAGAGCTTGCGGGGCCTATTCGTGGCATTCCCCAGTTCGGATCTGAAGTAATCTTTTTTTTTTGAGTTGAGGATGTGTCTGTTGTAGGAGTTTCTTGCCTGCCGGAGAAGTTTGAGGTGCTCGGTAGATGGGTACTGCCTCCATATTCTTTCGGCTTGACGTAGGGATCTCCTCTCTGAGTTGAGGGAGGCGGAGAACCAGGGGTTTCTGTCTTTGATTTGTGTTCTCTTTAGTTTCAGGGGGGCACGGTCGTCTAGAATGTTCGACATAGACGCCGAGTAATGATGATAGAGGTCATTGATTGTGGTAGTGTTCGAGGTCGGGTAGAGCTCAAGTTTGCAGCAAGCCTCCAGCCTCGTAAGGTCCAGATTTTTGGTGTCCCTGATCCAGCGTTTGGGAATCATCAGTTGTAGGGGCTTAGTCTTGATTGATCCGGGTAAGATGAAGGAGATGGTGTGGTGGTCGGACCAGTCACAAGGGTCGATAGAGATGCGTTTGACTACGGAGTCCTTGGATATGATCCAGTCCAGGGTGGCTCCTTTTGAGTGAGTTGGTAGGGAGCAGGATTGAGTCAGGGCTTGGTCATTTAGGAGGTCTTTGATGGTATTGACGTGAGGGTCATTGGGGTCATTCCAATGGAGATTGAAATCACCGAGGAAGATCTCTTTGGAATTAGAGGACATTTTTGAGGTGATGACTTCCAGTAGGTGATCGGTGAAAGAGTCATTAGAGCCTGGGGGGTGGTAAAGAATGTGCAAGTTACAAAGATGAAGGGCGTTGTTGGTGAGGGAGAGTGCAAGATACTCGCAGGAGTCGGTAGTGAGCGTTCCGAGTTCCTTGACCAGGAGGGAGGATCTGTAGATGCAGGCGAGGCCTCCGCCCTTTCTGTTCGACTGCCTGTCTAGCCTAGCAATGTTGTAATTAGGAGGTACTAATAAGTCCAGACAAGGGGAGGAGTATTCATTTAGCCAGGATTCAGTAAAAATAGCTAAGTCCAGGTTTTTGTGCAGGATGAGGTCAGCGATATCGGCTGCATGTTTAACTGCTGAACGACAGTTGATTAGGAGACCTGCTAATGGGGGGTCTGGGGGAGTGTCAAGTGTCTGGGAGGATGGAAGAATTGGCGCAAGATTGCTTTTAACCACATAACCAGAGTATAAACTCTGAAGTAAAATCCTTGTAGAGCATTTCCTCCCCTGCCTCTCACATTTGGTCCATAAAGATCAGAGTGGCTTCATCCCTAGATGCAACGACTTTCTGAATATTAGAAGACTTTATCACATCTTGGATGGAGTAAGTCATCTTTGGTCTTGCTCGTCCTTCCTAGCTCTTGAAATTGCAGAGGCCTTTGATACCAATAGATGGAATTACATGCTTTGTGTACTGCAGAGGTATAGCATAGGTGTGCAGTTTTTACAATGGGTTTGACTCCTGTATGTTAAGCCCACTGCCAGAGTCAGGACTGGTCAATGTATATCAGCTGCATAGTCAATGGCACGCAGAACTTAGCAGGGGTGTCCTCTCTCCCCCCTGCTCTTTGACCTTGCCCTAGAGCCTCTCATGGATAAGCTGTATGCAGTAATATGCCTGATGAGATTAAATACGTTTTGCTTGTGTGAAGTAGGCTCTTCACCAAGAAGTTGGTTTCATATCAAGTCACCAATGGCATTTCATCTTGCAGTCCCATAAATCTCTTGTGTCTGATGGTCAAAAGGTTTGCATTTTTGTCTAATGTGTGGCTATATACCTCGAGATGGGATGTATGTTTTCCTGGGTGGGATTGGAGATTTATAATATGGTCAGAGCACCATTCTGGTCAGAGGACTGGAAGATTTCCTCTCTATTTAGATGGTCCTTGCATATCTTTACAGTGTGTTTTAAGTTCCACTTTTTGGGACCAATTTCAAATTGTCACATAAGGCGAATGCCATTTTGTTCACAGAGGTTGGGCGTATGCTTGGGCTTCTGATGGGCTTTGTGTCGAAGCTCCTGACATTACAATAGAACATACAGCAATCAATATGAGGTCAGATTACAGCAGTTGCAGATTTCGACTTTTTTATCAGATTCTTCTCACAAATGTCATCTTGGTTCAGCCAAGCTAGCCTACTCACTCAGCAATTCCTCCTTCATTTGAATCAAAAAGTTTTTTTTTTTTAAATCTGGCTGGTTCTAGTATCAAGGATTTAGAATTTCTGGACTCTCTTCAGCCTCCTGATAGCATGATACTATTCACCATAATTTGGGTCAGAATTATGTAGCGCTTTGTGTGTTATGCATGCATTTTTTACTTGAATATTGGCTTCAACTGGGAGCAGAGTTGAGAGCTGTAAATGATGGGGAGATGCGATCGTAACAACGTATGCCACTTAAAAGTCTTGCTGCTGCATTAATTGTTGCTTTCATTGGGGCTATCAGTTGACCTATGAGTGTAGCATTCCCATGGTCCAGTCTTGAGAACACTAGAGATTAAACAATAGCACATGGGAGCTTTGGTTTAGTTATAGAAGATGGCATGCATCTTAAAATTAGCAACTTGGGGATGACAGTTGATTCTGTACTGATGATATTGAACAGATTAATCTGTAAATTGGTGTAAAGATTAAGCTGAACTGGTTAACATTGTTTTCATTCGAGAAGGGTCGGGATAGCGATTAGAACATATAGTCAGAACCTTGCCATACATTGGAAACATATATATCTCGGGGTCAGATAGCATGACCGAGGAATGAATGGTACAAGCACACCATGATTAGACTACAGGACAGGCCAACAAGAGCATTGAAATTAGGGCAGACCCTGCAATTTGTACAAGGTGGTAAAGTAGCTTTGGCAAAAATTATGGTATTGCTAAGATGGTTGGTCTTATTCCAGTGCAGTATTTATCTATGTAAATTGGAAAACATTCTGACAACATTGGAATGGGGCAGAAAACATAGCCGACTTTCCCTGTATACACTAAAGCCAACATCTGGGGAGGGTGTCCTACAGCTCTTGGACATCAAAAATACTACCTGGCTGCAGAGCTGAATTTTGTGGCAAGGTGATTTACAGAGATCAAAAACATAGATAGGGAGTTGCAGGTGGAATCTGCAATGGTACCAGTGGATCTGAGGTACTTACTGTCAAAAGAGGCGGTGGTATTCCCCTCACCTGTAACCAAAGAAGTGTCAATGGAAGGTGGTCCACTGATACTTAAGGGGTAAGAGAGGTCAAGGACTAGATACCTCCTCCCAGCTGGAAATCTACTATCTTACAAGTATCCATCCAGAACTGAGCTCTAGAAATCAAAAAATCCTTACTTGGCGAACATGTAGGCCAGGGGGACTTAAAGATAAAAACCCTACTCCGTTCCCCAGGTATCCTTTTCTTCGCAGGGATGTAGTGGATATTAAAAATAGTAAAAACGGGTCTTTTTTGGAATAATGGTCCTATGACCCTAATAATCTGCCAACATGTTTCAGCCCAAAAAATTGGCCTCAAGGGTCCAGGGCTTTCATCAGGGCTCAAATGATTCCCTCCCTGGCGTTGACAGTGATTCACTCTATATATTGTGGTTGAAGCAACAGATAGCTGTAACATTTATGCTCAGTAAAAAGGGAGGATACTTACTTATCTCCCTTCTTCAGGATACGAGAACAATTCCGTCAAATTCGGGGGAGTAACTGGTATCTCAAGGATAGCGGTGTGGACAGCCTTGTAATCAAACGTGCGCCAAAGGTCCTAACCCTCAGTTCACCTATTTGGTCTCCGTCTATCTGGGTTTTTGCAAAAGGCGTAATTTTTTTGTGGAATGGAGTAGGATTTTTATCTTTGTGTCCCCCTGGCCTACATCTTCTAAGAGCTCCCTGAAATATGTTCGATCCTACCCTGACCTTTAGGAGTCAGGGTGAACTCGATGATGAAGCATGACACCAATAGAGTGTGTGAGGGTTAAATAACAAAAGGATCTGTTTGTCCTTTCCACAAACTGCGGTGTTCGACAATTAAGGATTTTTTGATTTCTAGAGCGCAGTTCTGGATTAATACTTGTAAGATAATAGTATTCCCCTCACCCCCATTTCTAGTCCAGATGGTTTTCAGACCATTGCAGGAAATGATGAACATGCATAAAACGGGGACACAGTTTTCAGAACAAGCACCATTATGAGAGGCATCAAACTTCGGACAGCCGGCCAGGGACATGGACCATACAAGGTGAAGGGGAGAGTGAGTGTGAAAATGGGAGATTTGTTTCTGAATGAGAACTTTCTATCTTTTGAAGAGGCCAGGAAGATATATTAGTTGGAACAGGGGCCGGTCCTGCAGTACAGTGGGATTTCCTCGACAGTTAGAGATTTTAAGCCTGCTTGTCACAGCTCCACGTAATGTGCACACATTCACAGCAATGTTCATGCACCAACATTGGCGGGATCGATTACAAAACTGTAAAGAGGTCTATGTGGAGATAAGTTTACTAAAACCCTTACAACAAGAGAAAAATGGGGGAAAGGATTGCAGAAGAAGCTTCTGTATATAGACTGTGGCAAAACACCTCCACACATCATGAAATGTAAACATAATGCCAATTTTTTATTGGTGCAGTTTAATATACTGTGTTATACATACGTTATTCATGCAACAGTGCATTTGGAGCTAGGTAAGGCAAGTGAATGCCCAAAATAAAACATAACAGGAGCAACATACCTACACATATTTTGACCATTCTCTCATGTTCTGGAGTATTGGCCAGACGTCTCTGACAGATAAGTGGAAACCAGGATTGCCTGTCACACTGAATCCGATTGCATGCATGTTAGGTAGATCCCCTTTTGAAACTAAAACCAAAATGTACACCAGTGCTCTGCTGTTCATCCTACTCTTTGCAAAACAGCGAATAGCTCTACATTGGATGAGCCGAGAACCACCAAAGCTTCAGAGATGGAGGAAAGTTGAAGCCAAGTGGGCTATTGCGAAAGAGAGATGAATTGGACTGGTCCGTACTGATCATAAGGTAGCAGAAGACCTGCAGGACTGGGCCGCATATATCAAAGATCATCTACACTGATCTGATGCCAAAAATTACTACGATTTCTGGCCAAAAGAGTAATCTTTGTATATGTGTTTTGTGGGGGTTGGGAAAGGGGAACAATGGGGATGTAGTGTGCATGGTTTCGAGATGGAGGAAGGCTGAGAAATACAAATCAGGAGCTATAAGGTATGTATGTGCTCAACATGAAATGTAATTATGACCACAATTATTATACCATCAACACCCTGAGGCATGTTTGTGGATATTATGAAGTGAGGTTCCACGGCTGGCTCTCAGTAGAGTCAAGAACTTTGAATGTTGTGCATGTATATTTACCAAAATCTATAGAAATGGTTTTGTTATATTGCAAACTGTAAAAACCAACAAAGACATTAAATAAAAACCTTACTTGCAAATTTTGCTGGTGTTGTCGTGTTGCACTGCAGCCTCATCGGTTTGTTGGTGCCTGACTCAGACCTCTTGCATGCAACTTGCTGGGTTTGTAGGTGCTGCACTTAGAACCTTTACTGGCCGCTTGCTGGGATTGTTGGTTCCTGACTCAGACCCCTTGACTGCAGCTTGCTGGGTATGTTGATGCCTGACTCAGACCTCTTGAATGCAGCTTGCTGGGCTTGTTGGTGTTGTCTGAGCCCCTTCACTTGCAGCTTGCTGGGTTTGTGGGTGCCTGTCTCAGATCTCATGCATGCTGCTTGATGGGCTTGTTGGTGCTGAACTCAGACCCTTCTCTAGCATGCAGCTTGCTTGGTTTGTTGCTGCTGCGCTTGGACCCTTTACTTACAGTTTGCTGGGTTTGTTGGTGCATGATTCAGACCCTCTGACTTCAGCTTTCTGGGTTTGTTATACTGCACTCAGACCCTTTCCCTGCAGCTTGATGGTTTTGTTGGTGCCTGATGCAAACCTTTTTCTTGCAGCTTGCTGGGTTTGTTGGTGCCTGACTTAGACTCTTTGACTGCTGCTTGGTGATTTTGCTATGCTGCACTTAGACCCTCTCCCTGCAGCTTGCTAGGTTTGTTGGTGCCTGCCTCAGACTCTCTGACTACAGCTTTCTGGGTTTGTTATACTGCACTCAGAACCTTTCCCTGCAGCTTGATGGCTTTGTTGGTGCCTGACGCAGACCCTTTACTTGCAGCTTGCTGGGTTTGTTGGTGCCTGACTTAGATTCTTTGACTGCTGCTTGGTGATTTTGTTATGCTGCACTCAGTCCCTCTCCCTGCCGCTTGTTAGGTTTATTGGTACCTGCCTCAGACCCTCTGACTTCAGCTTTTTGGGTTTGTTGTGCTGCACTCAGACCCTTTCCCTGCAGCTTGCTGAATTTGTTGGTGCCTGAATCAGACCCTTTGACTGAAGCTTGTTGAGTTCGTTTGTGCTGCACTCAGACTCTTTAATTGCAAGTTGCACCCTTAAAATAGTCCAAGAAGGTGTACCATAGCCTTCCTTGTAACCATGCACACAAACATATACCCAATGCGCCTTCTCATTGTGCATATAAAGACAAACATGGGCTGGCTTACCTAGTGCAAAGAGAGCAATTCTGCCTGTGTACTGTGAAATCTTTCCAAACACCATGGAGCAAATTGAGTTGGTTGCGGCAAAACAGATCATTACATAACCTACGTACTGTATGCCCAGGGAACAGGTCACGTATGACTGCAATGAGACAAAATAAAAACTGTCATGTTACAATCTAGAAATGATTAAAGGTTTTAGGTAAAATGTAAGGATGACAAATAACCTCTGTATGAATTCCAACAATTTTCGTCGCCACCTTAATATGCCAGGTCACATAGATTTTTGTTGAAATACAAGAAAGAATTTCAGATTTTCCATGTGACCATTAGTGTCTCACTATCAGCGTTATACTGTCAAATTGTAATCAGTTATCTGTTTTGCCATAAATGCTTGAAAACATTATGATCCAACTGACATTTAAAGCATAGAATCAAAGCTGTCATTCTTTCTCTCCCACACATGGTCATCAACACAAATCGGCGAACCCCAAAGAATGTATGCCTGCACATGAGGACTATGTTGAAGAGTTATTATGCACCCAGGATGAGAAAGCACATTTGTCTACATGGGAAAACAGCCATTACAACACATGCCACTACAACGCAAGTACCGTCACATCGCAATGCCATTACAACGCTTGGCATTACAACGCATATGCCTTTCTCACGCATGCCTTTACAACGAATGTTGCTGTAAAGGCATGAATGGTAAAGGCATATGTGTTTTACATGTAAGTACAAGGTAATTATAGGGTTCAGGGTGAGTTTGGGTTTTGGGGTGTAGGGGTAATTTTTATGGTTCATGGTGGGTATGGGTTTTGGGGTGCCAAGGGAAATTATAGGGGGTCAGTGTGGGTTTGGGGTGCCTAGGGTAATTTTAGGGTTCATGGTGAGTATGGGTTTTAGGGTGGTATGGGTAATTTTAGGGTTCATGGTGGGTATGGGTTTTGGGGTGCCAGGGGTAATTTTAGGGTTCAGGGTGGGTATGGAGTTTGGGGTGCTAAGGGTAATTTTAGGGTTCAGGGTAGGTATGGGTTTTGATGTGATAAGGGTAATTTTAGGGTTCAGGTTAGGTATGTGTTTTGGGGGGGCCCAAGTGTAATTTTAGGGTTCAGGGTGGGTATAGTTTTTGGGGTGCCAAGGGTAATTGTAGGGTTCCAGGTGGGTATGGGTTTTGGGGTGCTAAGGGTACTTTTAGCTTTCAGTGTGGGTATGTGTTTGGGGTGCTAAGGGTAATTATAGGGTTCACGGTGGATCTGGGTTTTTGGGTGCCAAGGATAATTTTACGTTTTAGGGTGGGTATGGGTTTTGGGGTGCCAAGGGTAATTTTAGGGTTCAGGGTGGGTATTGGTTGTGCGGTGCCAAGGGTAATTTTAGGGTTCAGGTTGGTTATGGGTTTTGCGGAGCCAAGGGTAATTTTAGGGTTCATGGTGGGTATGAGTTTTGGGGTGCCAAGGGTAATTTTAGGGTGCAGGTTGGGTATGGGTTTTGCGGAACCAAGGGTAATTTTAGGGTTCATGGTAGGTATGGGATTTGGGGTGCCAAGGGTAATTTTAGGGTTCAGGGTGGGTATAAATTTCGGGGTGCAAAGGGTAATTTTAGGGTTCAGGGTGGGTATGGGTTTTGGGGTGCCAAGGATAATTTTAAGTTTTAAGATGGGCATGGGTTTTGGGGTGCCAAGGGTAATTTTAGGGTTCAGGGTGGATTAGGGTTTTGGTGTGCCAAGGGTAATTTTAGAGTTCAGGTTGGGTATGGGTTTTGGGGGGGGCAAGGGTAATTTCAGGTTTTATGGTGGGTACACACACACACACACACACATATATATATATATATTTATACACATACTTACATATACCATTACTTACCTTAACCACTTTTACCAAGTCTATGCCTCTATCACACATGCCTTTGCGTTTTAATGGCATGCGTGGTAAAGGCATATGCATGGTAAAAGTGTACGTTGTAATAGTAACACGTTGTAACAGCACTTGCGTTGTTACAACCACGTTGTAATGGCATTCATTGTGATGGCATGCGATGTACCGTCATATATTCGTCTACATGATGAAAGATGTGTTTAGCAATGCCACTAAAACTGCGAAGAGCCACACACAATATCCATTTTTTGCACAAAATGACCTCATCAGCATAGGGTCAAATACCTGAGGGCCATGTACAACCCCTAATTAGCGAGTTGCAATTTATTTGCAACTAGCTAATGAGAATTTGCGACTCGCTATTAGGAAGGGGCGTTTCAAGGGGGTCCCTTCCTAATAGCGTGTCTGACTCCATGTATGACTGTTTTGCAACCGCAATTGCAGTTGCAAAACAGTCGCAATTTACCACCTACTTCAAGTAGGTGGTAAAGCATTGGCTAACGGGAAGGGATCCCCAGGGGACCCCTTTCCCTTTGGGAATGCATGGGAAAATATTTATTGAGGGCAGGCAGTGATCCCTGCCTGCCGTTAAAAAATGAAACGAAAAAGTTTTTTTTTTTTTTAATGCATCCCATTTTCCTCTGAGGAAAACGGGCTGCATTTTAAAAAAAGAGCTGCTTTATTGAAAAGCAGTCCCAGACATGGAGGTCTGCTGAGACCAGCAGGCCACCATCCCGGGGAGGGCCAGCCATTCCCAATGGGGTCGCATATAGTGAGTGGCTCATTAATATTCATGAGCCTTACATTTTGTGACCCCATTGGGAATCGCTAACAGTGTCTCTGACACTGTTGTACATTTGTACATTTGCTTTTGCGACTCGCAATTTGTCGCAATTTGCGAGTCGCAAAAGCAAATGGTTGTACATCTGGCCCTTTATTTCTAATGGAACAGCACAACTTAAACTGGTTTCTATGTTGTAGGTCTACCTCATAGGCCTGGAAGTACACAAATCTTTAAAGAAAGCTCAAGAATGTCCTACAATTTGTACAGTGTGGAGCTGGGGCTTTTCAAATGGGGTCTGGAGTAGAATGAGGCTCTTTTAGACCCAAGGTGAGCCTATGTATTCTGGAACAGCATCTCCTTTTCTAATCCTCGGGCAAAGGAAGTGGTTTCTAGTGCTAGAAGACCAGATTATGAGCACACCAGAGAAATATGCAATGTAATTTCCAGTTGCAGTAAACTTGCGCCTCTTGCAGTTGTGAATTCCTTGCTAACAGGTGTTTGTGCAGGGATTATTTTAAAAAATGGGAATTATTAATTAAGTCCATAGAAAGCAGCATATACACTTTATACCTACAAACTCAAAGAATTTCAATGGGCAGCACTTTTGCTCCTGGGCTGGCAACAGTGCTTAATTTGTAAAAATATGATCTAAGTGCCAGGGCTCTCCTCAGGAGGCCACCGCAGCATGCACCACACATTGCCCCTGCTATGCTGCCATTGATAGTAACAAACCAACTACTAACCATCACACTCCTACAAATGTGACAATTCAGATTATTTCAGGCCTTTAAAGCTACAAAAATGGCTCTTGGGTGGCAGGTGATAGTCATTTTTAATGTATATCTAATTAATAATTAACTGTTGTTATGGTCATCTTTAAATTAGCCAGGCGGTGCCACCTTATAACAGACTGTCGCAAGTGTTGGTGTTGACAATTAAGTGCACCGGAAACCACCGGCTCAAACTGAGCACTGGCTGGCATGCCTCTACATGCATGGCTTTGAAGATAAACACATCTATTCTGACACCAACCTCTTCTTGACTTTTATCACCTCCTGGAAGAGATGCGTTGATGATATTCTTGTTATTTGGAATGGGAATAAAGAAAATGCACAAGAATTTGTTATTTAGATCATCACAAAGGATCAGATTCACTTCGACATTCTCTACAGAGAAAGTTTCTTTTGTACATTTAGAACTGGAAAATTCGAGCTGGCCACATTCGATGACTACATACAACAAACAAACAGATAGTCTTCTTAGGTATGACAGCTACCGTTCAAAAGTTCTACGTGAGAATCTACCGTATGGACAATTTCTCAGACTGTGCAGGAACTGCAGTGTAACTCGTGTATGATTTATAAGCCGCTGGCTTATCTGAAAAACGTATAGAAAAAATAACCAGAGCAAATAAGGGAGCTAGAGACACCCACAGAGGAGTACTTCTGGGTCCAAATCAAAGACAAAAACAGGAAACTTTGACAGGTCACTATTTACGCTACAATTCCAAACTACATAAAGAGATTATTTAACCAGAGTTGTCACATCCTGAATACCAGAAAATTGACTATATGAATTGACCACTGTTTTTGTTAAAATAAGAAATCTGAGTGACATATTGATACATACCGACTACAACGGAAAGACAGGAGTCAATCCACGGAAAATGCAACAGTTGCAAAATCACATAATTTCAGTGGCCCTGGTTGTAAGGGCTGCTCTTTCAGCTGACATAACCTGGATCTATCTCATATACAAAGGGCAACACAGCATGCCTTACAAGCAACACACTTTCAGATAGAAAACCAGTCTGTAACCTATCCAGGAGGTAATCAGAAAACCCCAGGTAAACACTCTTCGAATAATCCAATATAGACTGCCACAGGGCCAATACTGGCTGGACCATGTATTGGCAAGATGAGAATCGAAAACTCCTTCCAATGGATTTTAGTGAAAACAGCCTCCATGAATTACCAACAAGGTCTGGGTTTTTAAGAGACAACTGATTATCCATCAAGATTTACTATGCAAAATGACTAGAATAAGAAAGTATCCCACTAAAGCTGGAGAGATTTTATTGAAGCACCCGCCATAAACAGTGGTTCCCTTTCGTTTCACTTTGTTTCCTACTCATCCATCATTCTACCATTTGCAGGCATGTGGCAAAATTTAGCGTTAGCCCTGTTTAGTTGAGCGTAGCTTTAGGACAAGTTGAAAGTCATCTGCATAGCCTTTTCCCTATCGTTTAATCATAAAACTGAACTAATTTGATAAAAAGGACTATAATAATGTAGTGAACCTCAACCCCATCACAACAGAGTTCATACTGTTCACCAAGAACAAACAACAACTAGCCCAAACCATGCTCAAGGACGTGAACCTGCCAATATTCAAACCCCAACATTCACCCAATGCAAATTCAACTGAATATACCCTGGACACATTTTCTAGGAACCCATCTCCAAGAAAATCAATACCGCTTCAGAACAGCTCTGTTGAAAAAAGTGAAATCATTCACCCCAAAAGCAACAGCAGAACTGCTGTCCAGGCCCTTGTACCCTTGCATCTGGACGATTGAGACACCCTGTTGCATGGCCATCACAACCAGCACCCTGCCTTGCTGGCTGAAAAGCTAACTACCACTAGCGACTCTCACACGGATGTGGTATATTATAAAATAACAATAAGCCTAGAAAACTATGTGTCCTGAAAAAAACCCACTGGACCCATATAGTGCCGTGTCATGAACTCAAAACGGATAGCAGCAGTCATTAGATCAAAGCTTTATATCCTTTCTGATTCTGCCATTGCTCATATTAGATCAGTGTTTGGATTCCAGTAGACCTCTGATCATACATCTTTCTGATTATATTGTACTCTGTAATATACCAAGTGCAGAGGTTCTGTTTATGAATGGGCTAAGTTCGGGTTAGCTTTCTGATCAGTCTTTCATTATGCGGGCATTTAGATTATCAAAACCCGCTCTCTTCTGTACTGAAGAAAGTCCTCCCAAGCATACTTAATGCACAGAATGTTTTCACCTTTTAGTATTCAGACTGTATTTAGATTCTATACCTCATCATCCAATGTCACTCTTTAAACATTTTCATTTATGATGGGGTCATTCACCAATTGTTCACAACGACATATCTGTGCAATAAATTCTTCCACCCATTGTTTAATTTTCCAAATGTAAATTTGTTTATAAATCATGTTTTAGTCCATTTCCAAACATCTTTCCATTTTAAGTATTTCCGTTTCATCGATACCCCACTCTCCAATGCATTGCGGCCCAAGCTTGGTCTTTCTTCATAGGGAAAAAAGAATGGGCAACTGTTCAAGGGATTTATCTGTTATAAAGTTCATTAGTGAAAATCCAGATCATAAGGCGAGTCAAATTATTGCAGCTTATTGAGTCTGCGCTAGTTGTCGCTGACTGGACATGCTGCGGATCAGTGGTGGATCGCATAGGGCGTGCTGCGGGGCGGTGAGGAGGGGGAGGGTGAGGGTGGGGGGGTAGTAAACTCGGACATACGACGGAACAAAGGAACGTAATAATTACTTTGCTACGTTCCGTCTTATGTCCAAGTTTACTACCCCCCCACCCTGCCCCTCCCCTCTCCCGCCCTGCCACACCACCCTGCAGCACACCCTATGCGAGCTGTCACTGCTGCGGATGCTTGACTTGTATTACAAACGCTACAAAGTCTTGTTAGAGTCAAAAAATGATGGCCTTCCAACACATATAGGGTTGGTTTATACAAGCAAAAGGCGGCATTTGTCACTCAAGCGCATGAAGATTTTCATGTGATAAAAATCTACTCACTGGTTTTGCAAATAAGCAAGGAGTGGCCATTCCAGGCCTGGATTGCTTCGCAAGTGTAAGCACACCAACAAACTTACATTTTTAAGGTAAATCACCAACTTCTCTCCAACCCCTTCCCTTCTTGGAAAGGGTTGGAAATGTACTCCTGCCAAATGGGTACCATGTATTTATTTTCGGGTAAGTAATTACTTAGAGATTAATTTTGAGAGCGTTGTGTCATCTATTATTGTTTTTACTTTAATTATTTTTATACGCTTACTCTACTTTTATTTTAATTGACGAGGAGACTAACACAAGCCCTCTTTTCAGTTTTTTGGTAACCCTGGGTGTAGTGGGGCTGCGCGAAGGTCCACAGAGTCTCAAACAAACTTTGTGGAGCTCCGCTACACCACCCGCCTCCACCCCCCACTATTACAAGTAAAGTAAACATTAAGTAAAAATACAGTTAAAACCACTTACCTAAGTACTGCGGCGTCCCCAGGCTGCAGTCCTCATCTTCCTTGTTGTATGGGTAATCCTGGTGAAAACACGCGCATTAGCACTTCTAGCGAGAAATGCGCATGCGCGGGTTCGCACGCATGCACAGTTTTCACCAGATTACCCATACGGCGAGAAAGATGCGGACTGCAGCCCGGGGACGATGTAGTACGTAGGTAAGTGGTTTTAAATGTATTTTTACTTAAGGTTTACCTACTTGTAATAGTGGGGGTGGAGGCGGGGGCCGGCCAACTCCGCTCCGCCCACTGATGTTTTGCCTTCTCCGTGTTCTCCGCGGAACGCGGAGAAGGCAAATCTCCGTACACTCCACGGGCGGAGCGGATGTCTCCGCCCGGGTTTATTCTTGGTCGCACCTAGGCATCGCTTGTGCTGTCTCTGCGGGACATGCTGTCTTCAAGATATGGGCTTTAAAACACCGCAGATTTTCAAGGAATGCCCCTGTTACATGTGTTTTTACTCGGAGCTTGTGAGCACTATTTCTTTCTTTGAGCTGAAGCACTGGAGACCAGTGATCGTGGTTTAGAGAGCTCTGTTGTAAACAGGACTGTAAATCTTACTCTTATCTTGCCACACTTGCTGTGCATTCAAAGACCGAGGTCCGTTTTGGCTGCAGCTGCCTACTCCTCCCTCCTGTTTCTGAAATGCATGGCCTGGCATCACGGTCCCTGCCTTCCTATGGCTGCTGCCGCCTCCGTCTCAAAGCTTAACAAGCAATTGCAATGCAATAGGTCTCACGTTTACGAGAGTTTGAGCTATTGGCATTGTAAATAACAATGCCTTTCATTTATGTGTTTTGAAAACCTGCAAGTTTTGTGTAACCACGCACTTTGTACTTATAGTCGTTGCTTACAAGAAGCAATGCTGACATTAACTGTGCTTCTTTTACTGCCAGCCTTGCTTCATGTAAGCAAGGACTATAAGTAAAAAGTGCGTGTTTACACACTGCCAGCAGGTTTTCATAGCACATAAATAAAAGGCATTGCTATTTACAATGCCAATAGCTCAAACTCTCGCAAACGCGAGACCTATTGCATTGCAAATGCTTGTTTGTTTTGTTTTGCACAATGTGGTAAATCACATATTTGCTGACAACTTAGAAGTTTAGATTGGAGCATTTTGTAACTGTCCTCATGTTTGCCTGGAACCCTACCGGGCCATTAAAGGCAAGAAACATGTTGACAGTTTAGGATTCCACAGACAATTGTGCCCTGGGAATCCATTATTGTTTTTGATCTTACAATGGAATCCTGTCATGTTTAACACATTTCTAAACCAGAATTGCCATAGGTAATTAGAATATCATCTGTTACCACGCATGCCAAAACTACACGTGGCTTAACAACGCAGTCAATACCACGACTGTGTCGGTTCCAAGAGTTCCATTACAAGGCAAGTCATTACAAAGACTTGCTTTAGGAAAGCGCTGGACTTTGCAATATTTTAAATTACTATTCCAACTCCAGTCGGTGTATCAGTAGGGAAGGTGTTGCACTTAAAATCCAATACCAGCCCAACACCACATTCCCTAAAGCAAGTCGTTGTAATGACTTGCGTTGTAATGGAACTTGTGGTAAAGGCGCAGTTGTGGTACTGACTGCGTTATAAAGGCACTACGATGTAATGCCTGTGTTGTAATAGATGTTTACCAGGTAATTTTAATCACTTGATGCCTTTTTGCCCAATCTATTTGCCATCAATCCTCTGGATGGAAAGAGACTATTTTCATTTGGGAGGAGTTCATTAGGCCATATCGGCTTCTTGAACTTGGAATAAAAGATCTCAGAAAAAGAGCTCAGAAATTATGCCCATCAGGTATTGCGCGCCCACCCGATGAGGAGCAGGCCCCCTCCACCTGGCCTCACCACTCTTACCTGCATGGGCCGCGGCTGCTTCACCAGAATGTCATGCTTGTGTTATACATTTTATGATTTATGAGGCTATATCACGGACCAACCAACCTTCCTTCTCCTCCTTTATGTATGTAAATAATTGTAAGTGACTTCCATCGTCCAGGAGGAGTGAGCAATAGGCTAGAAAAGACTGAAGTGATGTGCTTCACCCCAACTTTATTAGTGTTTCAGTGACAGTAACCATTTGGGAAACCTTGCCTTTTGTTTGTATGTCAGTCTGTATCTGTTCCCAAGTCTCAGGTTTTTGCATTCCAAATTCCTAAATATTTCACGTATCTTATTTCCACTAATATTCCAATTTCTAATATATTTCACATAAAGTCCTCAACGCATTTGATGTGCTTAGCCCATCTTGAACTTGAGTAATGCCTTGTTTACCAGTTTGCCCTCACACTCGGATCAGACCTATTACAAGAGGTTACAAGATTCACACCTTAATTAGAGACATTTTTTAATTACATATACCTGGTATTATGCCATAGGTGAGGGTTCAGTGCTCTCAAATAACATTGATTGCTGAGCATTTCCTCCTTTTTAGAGTCCTTTGAGGTTACTTCTTTCGAGCAGATAGGTAGAAAAGACATTTTCAAATTTTACTTTGTGTATAAATGTACTCTTTCATAATTTGTTCTCAGATGCATGTGCCTTTCCAGTGCCTGCTTCTGGCCTTAGAAATCTGCAGATGTTCATATTTAGTCCTGGTATTATGCCGTAGGTGAGGGATCAGTGCTCTCAAATAACATTGATTGCTGAGCATTTCCTCCTTTTTAGAGTCCTTTGAGGTTACTTCCTTTGAGCAGATATGTGGAAAATACTTTTTCAAATTTTGCTTTGTGTAGGGATTTACTCTTTCATAATTTGTTCTCAGACGCATGTGCCTTTTCCAGTGCCTACTTCTGGCTTTAGAAACCTGCAGATGTTCATATTTAGTCCAGTTATGAAGTTTCTGTTTGTTCCCTATGTATTTTCAATGTGCTTTATATTTATTACCAGTTTTTAATTTTTAAATCTCCAATCTTTCTGTTTCAGTTGTTTCAATTGTTATGAGTGAACCCAATGTGTATTAGATATTCAGACTGTTCAAACAAATATAATTCTACATTTTAATTCAATAAAGTAATCAAATCAATTTGTTTTGATATTTAGATGTTAATGGTTTTACTTTTGTTCTTTTACTTTAATTTTTGACCACTGCAGTGGTGTCAATGTGCTGGTCCTGATCCGTGCAGCAGCAGCGAACCATTGGCTCCGATGAGTGCAGGAGATGCGAAGCAGAGTTCTCATCATTGAGGTTGCTGTTGACAGGGATGCGAAGATCTTGAGCTGAAAAGAGCATCGCACAGTGCTGGTTCAGAAGGAGATGCAGCAGGGTGATTTATGCAGCAGAGGTGACGCGGCTGGTTCATTTTGCACAACAGGGGCGATGCGTCGGTTCTGATCCACCCAACAGCGCTGATGAACCAGTTCAAGAGAGGATGCGTGGGTTTGGCTGGAGCAAGCACGTTAGGCCCAGAACTGGGGTGGCACCACTTGGTAGAGCTGACTTACAGATGCCAGAGTTCAGGTGCAGAAGCAGGATAGCTGGAAGTATTTTATGTCCCTGAGACTTCAGTACAAGACACCAGCAAACTAGACCTTGGAGCCACTTTGGGTTCTTGGGGTCAAGTGATGCAGGATCAGTCCTTCTCACCTAGACCAGGAGGGCAGCAAGTCAGCACAGAAAAAAAGAAGTTTTTTCAGGGCAGCGGCCAGCAGAGTGGAAATCCTTCAGCAGCACAGCAGTTCTTCTTCCTGGTAGAGTATCCACAGTTCCAGAAGTGTACTGAAGTGGTGGTGTTTTATGTCCAGTTCTTGGACTCAGTGGTGCCTTTGAAGTGGGGGTGCCTTCAAAGAAGGGCTTTGAAGTGCACAGAGGTCCTGCCTTCATGCCCTGGCTTCAGATTCACAAAAGAGGGTTATGAAGTCCTTTGTGTGTGGGCCAGACACAGCCTATTCAGGTGTAAGTGTGAGCTGTGCCGAGGTCCTCCCTTCCATCCTCCCAGAATGGCCTATCAAGTCACACCCAAGCTCCCATTGTATTGGCTGTCTAGCGATAATACACAGCTGACACCCTCCCCAGATGTGTATCAGAGACAGGCTGCAGGCACACAGGGCTAAGAGCAAAAAAATGCTAACTTTCTAAAAGTAACATTATAAAAATTGTAACGAAAAATCTGACTTGGCCATTAAAGAGGATTTATCATTCCAAATCCATAGGTACCAAACATGATCAACCTACCTCCTCTCAATTAAGAATTACAGAAAAATAAATGTAATAAGGAATTCCCAATGTTATCCTATGATGGGGTAGGTTTCACAGTAGTGATAAATATATTTGGGAGTATTTTACTACCAGTCCATGTAAAACTTAAAAGTACATGTCCTACCTTTTACTTACACATCACACATCACTATGGGCTACCTAGGGCCTGTCTTATGGGCGGCTTATCTATAATAAAAGGGGAGTCTAAGACTTGGCAAGGGGATTTAAATGATAAGTCGACATGGCAGTGGCAGAATGCCTTCAGGCTCCAATGAAAGGACTGGGACAAGTTTGAGAGGGGTACTTAAGTGGGTGGCACAATACGTGCTGCAGGCCCACGTGAAGCATTTAATTTACAGGCCCTGGGTATATAGTATACCCTTCTACAAGGGACTCATAAGAAAATGAAATATGTCAATTAGGTATATGCCATTCAAAACAATGCTTAGGGAACTGAGTGCTCACACTTTAGCACTGGTTAGCAGTGGTAAAGTGCACAGAGGTCTAAGGCCAATGAAAACGAATTCAGCAACATTGGAAGCAAGCAGGTAAAACATTTGGGCGAAGACCACCCTAAGGCTGATAGGTCTATCAAACATTAATTACGGAATGAGACATATATTAAATTAGTGCCGCCAGACGAGTGAGGCTACTTTTGCTATTTTTACAGGGACTGGTTGAATGCTATGTTTATATGGTTGTATAGAGAGTTCACCCGAAGTTCTCTCTTGGCCCTTGAAAGTTAAACCTGACTCTATCAGAAAAACAAGACAGTTGAAAGTTCAGAGTTGGAAAAAGTTTTTACATTTCTTCCTGAATGGAGTAGAGAAGTTGCTTAGCGGAGACCTAAGGGAAATAAATTCCAGAGAAAGAGTGCAAGGACAGAGAAGGATCAATCCACTGACCTACATTTACTGAAACAGGGACATCTGGGTAGATTAATTTCGGATGAATGAAGTGCTTCTGATGGAACATAGCTGGATAGCCAGTTGTCAAAGAAATCTGGTGATATCTCCGGAAAATATAGCGAAGTAGGCATAGTAGTTTGAAAGACCCCCTAGACATGATAGGTTGCCACTGTAGATGCTTCAAAATAGAATTTCTGGTAAACTGAGTGGTAGAGGCGATCACTTTGTCTGTCTGCCTCTGTAAAAGGGTTTTGTTTATGCCAAAACAGACAGCATTGAAGTAATCAAGGTAAGTTCCAATAAGTACAGCGTTAGCACCGCAGCATCCCTCATAGGTTAAAAAGGGAAGAATTTTATGTATTTTTTGCATCTGAAGGGTGCACGAGGAAGCCATTGCTGATACTTGTGCAGATGTTTGGAGATCTGAGTCAACAATAACTCCATAACATCAGAAGACAGGAGTCAGTGGACTGGTTCACGGGACCTTAAAGAGTGTTTTCAGACATCTGTACTAGCAATAGCCACACGAACCCTTGCCACACCAGTGTTCAGTTGAGCTAGTTACTTCCCATCCACTCCCAGATGTACAACATAGAACACCACAGAGTGGTTATCACCTGTGAACCTGCTAAGCTCGGTGTTGTCAGCATAAGTGGAAAAACAGAAACCATGGGACTGATTGAAAGAGGCACCAGTTTACAGCATCTCTCAAAGATCTTCTAAGTGAACTGGAATCACATACTGAGGAGGTCCACACCAAATTCAGCTATATATAAATTCTATATTACGGGTTGGTCAGAAGGGCATGGCTACAAGCAGCATAAATGTTCAGTTGGCCATGCATAGGAGTATACAGCATTCAAAGTAAGGCTGAGTGTGCACTCGTACAATGGAAAACAATGTACACCACCACAGGTCAGCAGTTCACACAGATAGTAATAAGCGAAAGGCTCAAGCAAACCCATACTCTGAGACAGTAAGGGGAAAACAGAAAGGTGAAGAAGAAGTGGCAACTCTTTGCTTCAATGTCAACATTTCTTTGTGGTTGTATGTCAGAATATCGAGGACAAAAATCGTAATTTCCAAAAATATTGTGGCAAAATTATCGACTAACAGAATATCCTGACGGTAATTATACATATATATATATCATGTGATCAAGGGCCTGTGGGCTCGAAACGCGTAATGGCTGTGCTTGTGAGCAGACAATAAACAGATTTTAAGCACAAAATTGTGGTCCGAGCTCCTACCTGCAGCGGTGAAACGAGTGCGAGAAGAGGAGTTGAAGTAATATATAGAAAAAAGTATAAATTTACTGCAGTCTACTTGCAAAGGCATTTTGGTGTACATGACATAGCACTTCTTTAGTGCTCTTTTATGCCTTCCTGCTTGCCTTTTTGAATTGACTCCAAACCATCTAAAATGGGAACAAAGTGGGGATGTTCTCACAATGTTCATTTACAGTTAGTACAAATAGAGAGGACTGTGCCCCCTATGCACTTTACTAATAGAGAGTTGGACACTTGGGAGATGATCCACAAAGACATGCAAGAGGACGTAAAAGAGTACTCCAATAGTACTACCTTCCGTACGCATAAATGCTTCTGCAAATCAACCCCAAAGTTCTGGTGTTCATATATATATATATTCACTGAAAAAACCATAGGTTTCACACATGTTATAGTTAGCGGAAATTTTACTGATAAAAAACCAGTGAAATTCCCCCGTTATAGTTAGCGCAGGCAACTATAACTCACGCGACCGCAATCCTCTGCTGATGCTAATACTGTATTTAGACACTTATTTGCCCATGTCTTCTTCCATACATTTTTAGCTATACATATATTACAAATATTTTTTTTTCATAAAGACACATATGTCATCAGCAGAAGATTGCAGTCGCGTGAGTTATAGTTGCCTGCGCTAACTATAACGGGGGAATTTCACTGGTTTTTTATCAGTAAAATTTCCGCTAACTATAACATGTGTGAAACCTATGGTTTTTTCAGTGAATTTGCAAGGTTTTTTAAATGCTAAGTTTTTTTCCCTTATAATAAGCCCTGTACATTTGGTGGCCTTCGGCCACCAAAAGCACAGGGGGTGGGGTAAGTGTGGATAGTGTTTTTTGCCCTTAACATAAGCCCTGTACATTTGGTGGCCTTCGGCCACCAAAAGCACAGGGGGTGGGGTAAGTGTGGATAGTGTTTTTTTTATTTTTATTTTTTTACCGTACGCTTACGGTAAGCGTACGGTAAGCGTACCCCGCGAAATTGCCGAAAAAAAAATAAAACCGTTTTTGCACTTGGGGGATGTTTGGGGACTCCCTCAACATGACTATGTGGGAGGGAGTTGTCAAAACAGCCCCTTTACATGTTTTTGGGCTTGATATTTTAAAAATCACTCTCAGTGCGAGAGACAAAATGGCGGCCGCCGCTTCCTGGTTTCGGCCGATTCGAATGTTTACTAAGATCTAAGAGCCAATCAGAATCGCGCTCGCGCACGCCACCGTACGCTTACCGTAAGCGTACGGTAAGCGTACCGTAAGCTGGCTCAGATATATATATATTGATTTAAAGGCTATTTTCTCAGAATCTACTGAACAGATTTACACCAAACCTACAAAAGGCACTTCCTTGACCTAGGGACTACCTCTCTGCCAAATTTTGAGTAATTCTGTTCAGCCGTTCGGGCTGTAGCTCGTTCTAAAGGTCCTATGGAAAAATGCATGGGAAAAACGCGTTTTGGGACCCCCCTTTTATCTCAGCCCCCGCTAGACGGATCCCCCCGAGACTTTCAGGGTAGGAGCGGAGCATAGCGCCCCACCTATTTTGAAAAATTTGCGAGGATTCGTCGACCGGCGCCAAAGTTATTCAAAATAGAATGTTGAGGTTTTCCTATGGAAACGTGGTCCTAACTATAACTACCTACTGGCTATCGCCAGTAGGTAATATATATGCAAAAAACAAGGTAGTCCCAATTGAGCAGCACTCGAAGAGACGACGGAGGTTACCAGCCTCAGTAACAGGTATGGGTAAAGTTCATGCAGCAGGTTGGTTGAAAGCAGCCTTGCGCGATGCCTGACGCGTTTCGCTGATTAGCTTTCTCAAAGGCTTTTGGCGGAAGGTAAACGTGCTGCGGTGCGCCTACTCCCTCATATATTGACCCGCAATGACACGCCCCTGGATGGGGCAGCTGCAATCAGACTGTGCTGTAGGCATTATGGGGGATGTAGTGCGATTTATTTTCACCTTAAAAATAGAGATGCACTTAATAACTGCTCAGGATAAAGTCCTCAGTGAACCCCCGCTACAGTGACCTGTCCTTAATCCTGCGCCGCTCCTCCGTATTAAGGCCAGTGTATCCGACCTCACGGCCCCCTTTGATCTGGGGTGGTGCTTCCTCGACGGCCGGGCCGCCGTCTTTAGATGCAAAAAACAAGGTAGTCCCAATTGAGCAGCACTCGAAGAGACGACGGAGGTTACCAGCCTCAGTAACAGGTATGGGCAAAGTTCATGCAGCAGGTTGGTTGAAAGCAGCCTTGCGCGATGCCTGACGCGTTTCGCTGATTAGCTTTCTCAAAGGCTTTTGGCGGAAGGTAAACGTGCTGCGGTGCGCCTACTCCCTCATATATTGACCCGCAATGACACGCCCCTGGATGGGGCAGCTGCAATCAGACTGTGCTGTAGGCATTATGGGGGATGTAGTGCGATTTATTTTCACCTTAAAAATAGAGATGCACTTAATAACTGCTCAGGATAAAGTCCTCAGTGAACCCCCGCTACAGTGACCTGTCCTTAATCCTGCGCCGCTCCTCCGTATTAAGGCCAGTGTATCCGACCTCACGGCCCCCTTTGATCTGGGGTGGTGCTTCCTCGACGGCCGGGCCGCCGTCTTTAGATGCAAAAAACAAGGTAGTCCCAATTGAGCAGCACTCGAAGAGACGACGGAGGTTACCAGCCTCAGTAACAGGTATGGGCAAAGTTCATGCAGCAGGTTGGTTGAAAGCAGCCCTGCGCGATGCCTGACGCGTTTCGCTGATTAGCTTTCTCAAAGGCTTTTGGCGGAAGGTAAACGTGCTGCGGTGCGCCTACTCCCTCATATATTGACCCGCAATGACACGCCCCTGGATGGGGCAGCTGCAATCAGACTGTGCTGTAGGCATTATGGGGGATGTAGTGCTGCATGAACTTTGCCCATACCTGTAACTGAGGCTGGTAACCTCCGTCGTCTCTTCGAGTGCTGCTCAATTGGGACTACCTTGTTTTTTGCATCTTAAGACGGCGGCCCGGCCGTCGAGGAAGCACCCCCCCAGATCAAAGGGGGCCGTGAGGTCGGATACACTGGCCTTAATACGGAGGAGCGGCGCAGGATTAAGGACAGGTCACTGTAGCGGGGGTTCACTGAGGACTTTATCCTGAGCAGTTATTAAGTGCATTTCTATTTTAAAGGTGAAAACAAATCGCACTACATCCCCCAGAATGCCTACAGCACAGTCTGATTGCAGCTGCCCCATCCAGGGGCGTGTCATTGTGGGTCAACATATGAGGGAGTAGGCGCACCGCAGCACGTTTACCTTCCGCCAAAAGCCTTTGAGAAAGCTAATCAGCGAAACGCGTCAGGCATCGCGCAAGGCTGCTTTCAACCAACCTGCTGCATGAACTTTGCCCATACCTGTAACTGAGGCTGGTAACCTCCGTCGTCTCTTCGAGTGCTGCTCAATTGGGACTACCTTGTTTTTTGCATCTTAAGACGGCGGCCCGGCCGTCGAGGAAGCACCACCCCAGATCAAAGGGGGCCGTGAGGTCGGATACACTGGCCTTAATACGGAGGAGCGGCGCAGGATTAAGGACAGGTCACTGTAGCGGGGGTTCACTGAGGACTTTATCCTGAGCAGTTATTAAGTGCATTTCTATTTTAAAGGTGAAAATAAATCGCACTACATCCCCCAGAATGCCTACAGCACAGTCTGATTGCAGCTGCCCCATCCAGGGGCGTGTCATTGTGGGTCAACATATGAGGGAGTAGGCGCACCGCAGCACGTTTACCTTCCGCCAAAAGCCTTTGAGAAAGCTAATCAGCGAAACGCGTCAGGCATCGCGCAAGGCTGCTTTCAACCAACCTGCTGCATGAACTTTGCCCATACCTGTAACTGAGGCTGGTAACCTCCGTCGTCTCTTCGAGTGCTGCTCAATTGGGACTACCTTGTTTTTTGCATCTTAAGACGGCGGCCCGGCCGTCGAGGAAGCACCACCCCAGATCAAAGGGGGCCGTGAGGTCGGATACACTGGCCTTAATACGGAGGAGCGGCGCAGGATTAAGGACAGGTCACTGTAGCGGGGGTTCACTGAGGACTTTATCCTGAGCAGTTATTAAGTGCATTTCTATTTTAAAGGTGAAAATAAATCGCACTACATCCCCCAGAATGCCTACAGCACAGTCTGATTGCAGCTGCCCCATCCAGGGGCGTGTCATTGTGGGTCAACATATGAGGGAGTAGGCGCACCGCAGCACGTTTACCTTCCGCCAAAAGCCTTTGAGAAAGCTAATCAGCGAAACGCGTCAGGCATCGCGCAAGGCTGCTTTTAACCAACCTGCTGCATGAACTTTGCCCATACCTGTAACTGAGGCTGGTAACCTCCGTCGTCTCTTCGAGTGCTGCTCAATTGGGACTACCTTGTTTTTTGCATCTTAAGACGGCGGCCCGGCCGTCGAGGAAGCACCACCCCAGATCAAAGGGGGCCGTGAGGTCGGATACACTGGCCTTAATACGGAGGAGCGGCGCAGGATTAAGGACAGGTCACTGTAGCGGGGGTTCACTGAGGACTTTATCCTGAGCAGTTATTAAGTGCATTTCTATTTTAAAGGTGAAAATAAATCGCACTACATCCCCCAGAATGCCTACAGCACAGTCTGATTGCAGCTGCCCCATCCAGGGGCGTGTCATTGTGGGTCAACATATGAGGGAGTAGGCGCACCGCAGCACGTTTACCTTCCGCCAAAAGCCTTTGAGAAAGCTAATCAGCGAAACGCGTCAGGCATCGCGCAAGGCTGCTTTCAACCAACCTGATGCATGAACTTTGCCCATACCTGTAACTGAGGCTGGTAACCTCCGTCGTCTCTTCGAGTGCTGCTCAATTGGGACTACCTTGTTTTTTGCATATATATATATATATATATATATATATATATATATATATATATATATATATATATATATATATATATATATATATATATATATATATATATATATATATATATATATATATATATATATATATATATCTACATCTAGATATACATCTACACCTACATCAATATCTAAATATATGTAGTCCCCTCCCCTTAGCGCCAAAGCTGAAATCAGCTGCAGTGCGCCACAGAGACACCTTTGGGCCATGGTGCAAGGGTGTCTCCGTGAGTCTAGCGTAGCTTTGTACTGGAAGGGTTCCCTTCCAGTAAAAATACAATGCATAAACTAACTTCACCCTTTTCCAACTATTTATATGTGCTGTAAAGTGCAGCACATGTACAAGCTCGGAAAAGGAAGGATACATTAAAGCATTTTTCCTTTCTTGTGCCTACTTTAAAAGGTCACAGTTTTCTAATGCTAAACCCTCTCTACTTTGTTTAGTAAATTGGGTTTAGCGGCAGCAACCTTGGGTGGTTGCATGGGGACAACCATTCTCGGCCCATGGTACACCCCATTGGTGCTAAGTGATGCAAAGCAGCGCTATGCACTGCTTTGCATTACTTTTACACTATTTCCAGCGCTAAACAAATTTAGTACTGGAAAGTAAATCCAAAAAAATAGATTTTGCGCTGATTTCCATCACTATTGTCATGCAAACATGGCAGAAAATCTTAGTAAATCTACACCCTGAGTGTTTAGTTTGATCACTCTGTTTGTAAGCCTTCGTCCCCAGAAGATTTGTTCTGCATTTGTGTGATGACACCAGCTAAACCCTTATCACTGATTGGTAAAAGTAATTGGGATTTTTTCGGCTTCAGCTTAACTAAAGAATTGGAAGTCTTTGAGTAACTTACTGAGCGGGCCTAACCACCACACATACTTCCCCAGAGTACACAAATCAAAAATGTGGAGAGGCAGGATGGAATATCCATGGAAACCTCAAGGGTAAACTCAAGTCTATAACAGAAAAACACACCTAGCTTTAGAGATAACCTGCTCAGAGTTTCAAAATTCCCAACACTTTTCTATTTAATAAAAAAAAAAAAGAAAAAAGTATAGACCGAGTGGCCAATTAGTACCCCATATTACGATTTGTCCAAAGGAATTGACTTGTATTTGAAAATGATAAGTTATTTTACAGAAGGGTACACCCTGTGATCCCATCTTCCCCAAACATTTCAGATGCCTCCGCCCAGATGCTACCACTTCTTCAACAGTGTATCCATCCGCGCACCGCAATCGGAGCACTACATTCACCTGGTCTCATTTTCTGTTAACACGAGAGAGACACAGGTTTACAATTTTCATGTATGTACTCAAATGGTGGAGATACCCTGTGTAACTACCCTCGTAAAGGCAGTAAAGTCTCCTACTAGAATTACCAAGTGCCACTGAGTGAAAAAAACTACGGGGCAGATTTATAATAACTGGCGCATCTCTGCATATCAGCAGGGATGCGCCAGTTATTGTGTGTCACGGCTCCGCCACCATGGATGCGCCGCATTTACAATGCGGCGCACCATGGGGCAAAAACGGACACATGCGTGAAGCATCTGTGCCGTAAATGCAACGCATTGCTGGAGCTGCGTCGCAAGCGCGACGCAGCTCCAGCAAGGCTCTGGGGTGCCCTATGTTTACAATGCTGCGTCAATCCTTGCGCCTGCTTCAAGCAGGCGCTGGGTTTTGACGCAGCATGGACTCAAAAGTGACTGAGTGAAATCTTGTAGATCTCCCAGATGCGTCACGTTGTAAATACCCCGCAGCATGGCGCTGGTTTTGCGCCACGTCACAAAAGTGACGCAACAGTGGCATAAAAGAGGCGCAAGGGGCTTGTAAATCTGCCCTTATGTTGTGAAATCGCCACAGAATACTACGTTCATATTAATCTACTGTAAACGTTTTTTTATTTACTGCTATAAAAAATTATCCACTTCAGCATATAATAGACTGCAAGCAAAAAATGAAAATACAGAAACGGTCAGATTCAGATACTTACTGAAAATACCAGAAAAATAAAGGGATTTTATTATGTGGTCAGGTGTAAACATTTGATCGATCGGTTGAATGAAATTCTCGAAAGGGCACAGAGGTCAAGAAAAACAGACTTCAGATATATACAATTTAATGCCCTATCCAAATAACAGCTGAGCAAAAATGTTGAAAAAGTATGGGAATAAAAAAGGCTCAACATGGACATTGCAAATACAAGAATGAGTAGGAGAACGGCCCAACTACCAAAATGAAAATGCCAACAAAAAAACCAAGAGGCTTGTAGAGGTCAGGTATCTTAAAATGTGTGGCTAAGTGAGCTTGTCATTAATCTGGATAAAAAAAGGCAAAGATACATTGTAATCAAAACCACACATCATTAGCTACCCAAACAACAGAGAATCGAAGTAGGATATTTGTGTTACTTGTGTGACTGTTAACCAGGGTCACTCAATCAGTTTGTTGATTTTTGTTATGGAAATCACACCTGTGCTTAAACATTTTCCCAATAATACAATCTTATTAATACAGACCTTTGTATAATCACCAGCAAGGAATCCTTGCTCGAATCCACTGTACATTGTCAAGGGGATAAGGAGTATCTGACGAATATCTCCCAGCTGCCTGAAGGTGGCTAATACTGTAGTCATTACTGGCTGTTCACTTTCTTCTTTGCTCTTGCCTTCTTCGACATCTATCTGGTCCAAAAATATAGCAATAAGAGCCACAGCCAGTACTCCACTGCCTGCAGGGAGGAATCAACAGGACGTCAGAAAGGTCGACAGGTGTAAGAATAGAAATCAGTTTAAATTGGCATTCAGGACACAGATCATACTTGTATTGGTGTTTCAATGTCTTCACAAGCATGTTTCCACACATCCTATTTCTCAATGCATTTGAAAGGATATTTCCCTTTAAAAAGTGATTATCATTGCCAATTTTGGATCTTTTATTGACAGGCTGATAACTCGTGTCCAGTTCAGTCAGAAGTCTCATGTCTTTTGATAAAATGAAAAGAAAGAGTTTCTTGAGTAAAACATGCCCATTAATTGGAATCGCCTACAAGCAAACTTAAGGCACAACCTTAACAAGGTCTAATTTCCAGAATATTCTTTATTACGCCTTTTTATCTTTTTTATATTAACTGCTAATTCTTTTAACTGTAAAGAGCGCCACTGCCAAGGCAGCCGGGTCCTCACTATATAGTATCTTAAATAAATGTGTTTGCAGTAAATTTAACACCGGCTTAGGCCCATGCTTACCAAGTTTTAACTCTGAGTTATTGACATGTGTAGAAGGAATTTAGTTTGAGGTGAGTTACTGCGGGCCCATCTAAACAACTCCTTTGAATTGTTAAAGAAATATACAGGTGTTGAAGTTCACCTCAATTTGTTACTTGAGAAGCGTGTTTGTGTCATAAAGAACCAGTAGCAGTTGTCTGTCCATTTTGTTGTGAAGTTATTGCCCCTATACCACATTTTCCATATTTATAATGGCCACCTTTTGTCAGACAATATTCTTTAATGGTGTATAGCACCATTTGGCTTGTGGTAAATCCATAAGACTGTTAGACTGTTCCCCAAGGGAAGCAACAAGTATCTCACAGCCTCAAGTATTTGCATTTTAAGCAGCACAAAAGTATCCTCCAGAGACACAGTGTAATCACTTTGTGCCTTAATAAGTCTTACTATCTCTCCAGCACTGACTCTCTCTTTCCTAAACACTGTGAGGCAAAGTTACAATATTTTGTCATAGGGCAGCACCCCAAGCCTTCTAGCTGTGCTGCCCAACATCAAAAGAAAAGGTTAGGAATGCACCGTATCTACAAGATAAGACACATTCCTGTCCTTTCTGCCAGCGCCGGCGCGCAAACTTCAGCCGAGCGCTTACGCAGGCATCCATGCACCATGGAAGAAGGGTGTCTGTGTTGTTGGCATGATTGTTTTTGAGTAGGAAGGGACACCTTCCTGCACAAAAACAATCAAAGGAGGCTTCTTCCTCGTTTTGTGTGTGCTGCAAATTTCAGCACACGTGAACAGAGGAAAGAACTCCTGGTATGTTGTAAATCTGGAGCAGTGTTAATTAAGATCCTTGGGTGTTGCATGGGAACACCCACATCAACACCCATGGAATGCCCCTTCCACGTAGAGCAAGGCATTGCCTTACTATATATTTACAAGGCCATGTAAAGCCATGTAGGGTGGCTTTGCGTGGTCTTGTAAATATGGACAGGCACACTGCGCCTCCGGAGCGTGACAAAAGTGACACTGCAGTGGCGTAAAAGTGATGCAGGGGCATTGAAAATATGCCCCTGTGTCTTCCTTCTGCGCCTTGATCAGACTGATCATCTCTCCACCACAGACTCTCCTTTCCCTAGACCCAGTTTCCTCACTCTGCTGCTTAGTCAGCCTAGCCAACTTCCCAGAGCTGACTGCCTATCCCCAAAGAGAGAACCAAGACGCAAATGGCACTGGTATGGCATTTATTTATATTTTCCATTATTCTTTTGTTTTTTTCTTCATGATTTAGCACAGTAGATCATGCCTTTGCATAACTTCTGGCCCCTCCAGTCACTTCTTAAAGGCCTAACTGCAAATCTTGAAAATGTTGCAAAGTACTTTTGTAGCCAAAGGTGGTAATGGGAACAGGAGACAGGCAGGTATGTGTAGAGACGTTTATTCAAAAAGTAGATCACTAGTAAGAGACAAACGACAAGTAGGTAGATCGGTACAATGCAGGTAGGAGACCCACCATAAGCTAAATGTTACTCGCTCCATCGCCAGGCAGCTTCTGCCAGATTCCAGCTGACACATATGGACCACTGGACTGGAATTGCACGCCCTCATTGGTGGTGAGGATCAGAGCGCAGAAAGAAGGCCATAGTCGCACTCTGACCACATATGCACTGAACACATCACTGTTCTGTTTTGGAAGACTATTTCCATATCAGGATGGATAATGGCTTTGGATTTCTTACTTTTCTTTTGGCAAGGAGGAAGAAACACTGTTTCCTGAGGTTCTTGGAAGACTTTCTGCTCGGGACAGAACTGGGCTGGGGGGTGTAAATAGTCACACCTAATGCCGGTCTGCAAATCAAGGTTTTTACAAGGATTTTTCCATCAAGAACCAGTTATCATGAACTTTAACTGATTGCTTGATTTATTGATTGGATAACAGCAATTGAACCAATCATAGCTCCCATCTGAGTTTGTTGGCGATGCCCATATAAATACTGGATAACCAAAGACATTAGTCAAATTATCTCTTGATAACATGTTCTGGGAATTGGTAGAATGCCAATAGGTAACAACTTCAAGATAGATGGGTCTTGAATTAAAGCGGAGTAATCTCCATGGGTGATGAGATTATCTTTTGCCACCTTCAGGAAAGTTTTATACTTACCACGTAAATCACAAGCAGGTGAGCACAGGCACATTTTAGAGATCTGATAGGCTTGGGCCAGGCCACACAAACACTGAAAACATACACTAGATTTTAGGCCTACACAGAGCTAATGTAGTCAATGGCTTGCAGCTGTGACATGAGCTCTAATCCCTATACTAACTGATAGATTTTGAGATCTTAGCCCTTATCAGTCATTAAAAATTCGCTGGTCGCCTAGCTTTGAGCTATGAGGGAATCAAAGGGCCTCTGGGTCGACAGAAAATCGCAAGCCCGGCTGTGAGATATGATACCCAAGAACTGGCCCAATGCTCCCACAACCTTTTCTTGACTGCATCTCCAATGATCCTGCAGCCCCCTGCCCCAATCAGGAATTCTGCTTTTCTCTGCTTATGCAATGGGGTTGGAAAATGCATATTGTAGATTGGAAATTTTTAATTTTAAGACAGCATCCTATTACCTGCAGTCTGACTCTAAAACAGCTTCTGAGGGTCTCAGAGAGGTGAATGGCAATGGATTCTAAAAACAATTGTGGTTGAAGTGTTAAATCCGGAGGATAATTCAAGTATGGACTTTCCTGCGCTATATGGAGAGTGCAGTGGAGGAATATTTACGTCCAAATTGAGCAAATGCTCTCAAAATGAAGACATTTCGGTAACCTTCCCAAGGAAAATTCGATGCTAAGTCACTGATTCGAAGATGGGTGTTAGATTGCAATCCCCATGACAGTAAAGGTAGGGTAACTTCCTCCGCATGGCTAATTTTGTCACTAGGACTTCCTTACAGGGGAAACGCAACACTGCTGCATGATGGTAGTAATTCCTTCTTCGAAGAGGGGTATATATATCATCACAAACTGAGATTAGTACTTGTGCTGTTGATTGCGGGTTTTTAGGACTAGATCTCATGTTTTGGCACCAGGGGCGGTATTACGGTAAATCCACGCTTTCATTGTTTACGGGTGGTGGAGTGAGCTAAAGAATGATGATGGATTAAACCCAGATCAGTTGACTCGAGAGGAGTGTTTGATTAGCTCAAACGCTCCATCCATCATCCCCTTTGGTATAGCTTCATTGTTTACGCCGGTGCACCTTCAAGAAGGTGGGTCTGGCGTAAACAATGAAAATGCACCCTATTACTATGTTCTGCCTCCAGGGCACCACCTTTTAGGTGGTGCACTGTTAATGTGCCTTATAAGAGAGTCTTTGACTCTGGGCCCATGTCTGTAATAGGGCGCAGAGGCAAAGGGATTCCCTCATTTGCAAGGGGCATGCCCCCATTCTAATGAGGGAACACCCCCTCAAGAGTGCTATCAATATTACAGAAATCTTCTATAATACCAAAGTGCCTTGGGGGCGCAAAGCGGGCACAAAACCCATTGCTCCCTAGTGGCATTTTATGTAGTACGGCCCCTGGACTTATTTCCATCATCAGACTTTGACTCAGAGTACGTGAGAGAAAGGCAGAAAAGGGAGAAAGAAGGAGCAAGAGAAAAACAGGAAAACAGTGACAAAGGGATAAAGCAGGGATAAAATGAATATATAGAGATGGGAAGAGTAGTGTGGTGGAAGAAAGAGGCATGAGGTGGAATCAAGTGTAGGCATTCAGCAGTGCTGGCTGCGGGCTCCTAAGAAAAACGTTTGCATCTCTTTGTTGTGCTTTGAAAAGATGTCTGAAAGCTGTTCCATGTTGGTCTCCAGAGTTTAATAAATTAATAATCCTCATTGGTTAGTCGCTAAAATCTCCTGAACTCAGTTTCTGTACTGCTGTGTGTTACCTTTTTCTCATTCCTCTTCTGCTGCATGACTGGACTTGGTGGGAAGGACCTGTCCCCAGTGCTTGAAATGGAAACATCGAAGTGCAGGTACTCTGTAGCAGAGTACCTGCTTGTTTCTGAGAAGTGCCGGTACTCTCCAATTGAAAGTATTACATCACTTTTGAAAAGTGCCGGTACTCTCCCTCTCAAAATAAAAAAGTGCCAGTACTCTGTACTGGGCAGTCCCCATTTAAAGCGCTGCTTTTACCCACGACAGAGCCTTAAACTATATTCAAATGCACCAAACAAACCACCGTTGCAGCTTTGCTATTTGTTTCTCCTAGTAACGTTTTTTTATCCTTTTTTAATCTAGTTAATGGAGTAAACCGTGTATTTCTGCGTGAAATGAAGCACTTACCAGTGTAAATACCAAACAGAGTGTAGATCAGGGTATCTGTTGGCCCTGTATCATTTCCAGCCGCCACTACTGGACCCGGGCAATCATCTGCTCCACAATTTGTGTAGTTTGAATTCTGAGGACCACCTATAGAAATGCAAAGGAAAGCAAAACAATGCAGTTAGGGTAATTTATTTATATTCCTGTGAAATAATCAGTGCAATATCCTTCTAAGGAAATCTAAGGGGGCAGATTGCATCGGTTGCAATTTTGCACTGACATTTCTGTATTAGTTTGATTGCACTAAGGCAGGTACAATTTTTCATTGACATTTGTGCCATCTAACAAGGACATAAACAACGGGCCTCATTTATGAGGCTCTGCCGGCACTATTGCGCTGCCGGAACGTCACTTTTTTGACGTTCCGGTGGCGCAATGTGCCACTGGCATATTTATAAGGCCACGTGAAGCCACGTTACTTGGCTTTTCATGGCTTGAAAGGGGCGTTCCATGGGTGTTGCTGGGGGCATTCAAAATAACATCCATGGCTTTTTCACACTGCCCCAGATTTACGAGAAATCATAAGTCTCAGGCAGCGCCAAAAACGTACGCCTCCTCAGGGGAGGCATAAGGGAGGCACAATGAGGAGAAATATCTTTATTTCTCCTTGTTTTTCCCCTTTCTATGTGTGTTGCACACATAGTTAGAGGAAAGCACCTCTTGTGATTCTTTTTGTGCAGGAAGGTTTCCCTTCCTGCACAAAAATAATCATCCCCACAACGCAGGCACCCTTGCACCATGGTGCAAAGGTGCCTGCGTTGGCACACAGCAGCCAATTATAGGCCAGTGCAGGGGAAAAGGACAGGAATGCGCCACATCTAATAGATACGGCGTAGTCCTGACCTTTTCTTTTGCCGTAGGACAGCACAGCAGCAAAGCCTGCTGTTGCCCTACAGCCAAAAAAACATAAAGGAGGCCCAACATTTTCAACTGATTGGTCAGTCCAGATTTTAGAGCAATATTGCAGTATAACTGTTTTGGTATTTCAGAACTCTGATGCAAATTGTCACTGATGCATTTATGTCATCCTGACTATTACTTTCTAGTGAAAGATTTCAAATCTCTTATAGTGAAAAGCTGGGTTTACATTCGCAAGTAACTTTACTGAGTTTCTTAGTTAAAAGAAAAAGCCACAGAGGGCAAGATTCATGCAGGTTTTGGGTGACAAGGCAGAAAGAGTAGCCTGGAAATATTAAAGTCTTAGATTTTCTGGAGTGCTATTTATGCAAGTAGGGTTATGGACTTCGTGGAAAATTCTGCATAAGTAAATTATGGGGGAAAGTGCTTTTGCACTTTTTCACTTCTTTTTCCAATGAGAAAATATTTTGACGAGGAGAGAACCCTTCCTTGACACCTCATTGAATTACAGGAGTGTACTTCCTCCTTTCTAGCCCCTAAATCAGCCGAGCCTGGCTGGAAGGCCTCTGAAGGGTAGCTCAGCGTCCCAGTGACCCAGTGAATAAAACACACATGCACGCGCACACACACACACACACACACACACACACACACACACACACACACACACACACACATACCTATTATTATGAGTACCGGCCATTGATCGCAATTACTATTCTAACTCCACTCGTGCTTTGAAAGTAGGGAAGGTTATAGAGCAGATCGAGGCAAATCTAGCTGCGCTTTAAGGGCATATGTACAAGGAGTTAACGCCGCCTTAATGTCAATTTTTTTTACGTTATGGAAGCTTTTATTTATCGCTGTATTTACAAGTTGCCGCTAACCGCAGTTAGCAGCAGTTTTCCGGCGTAAACGCAAATTTTTAGGATTGCCACTTCTGTTAGCGGAACTTAACGAAAATGAGATGCAAGATAGGCATTCCCGTGCAAAATCTGCTGCTAACCCCACTTCGCAATATTTACAAGGAATTCCTTGTATGGTGCAAAATCAAAAAAAACTCCTCTAACTCTAGTTAGAAGCAGTTTTTTAAGACCAGAAAATAGCTGGTCTTAAAAATGGTGCAAACGCTTTGTGACTCATTTCAGAAGGTTTTGGTGCCGGACAGTGCTGCAAGGAATGTAGCTGCGCTGCCCTGCAACAAAACTACTGGCCAGGAATGCGCACCATCAATAAGATAGGGCGCATTCCTAGGCCTCATTCATGAAAAGTGTTGCATCCCTGCGACAAAACAGAGCTGCAACACTTTTCAATGCGCCCTTCTTGAGACACCATGGATGCGCTGTATTCACTGTACAGCGCTCCATGTTGCAATTAATGACAGATAAGTGTGGAATCCTAACAAATCTATCAGCATTAAACTCACGCATTGCTGCAGTTGTGTCATAAGCATGATGCAACTCCAGCAATGCATGTGGCCAGCCTATTCCTTTGGCACTGCGGCAGCCTTACGCCTGCCATGAGGTAGGCGTAAGGTACTGATGCAGTGGCGTCCTACAATTGTTGCAGTGAAATCTGATGGATTTCACTGCGCCACTCCCATGAGGCTTTGTTGCGTGGAAACACCCACCCTGCATACATCATACCTAATGCAGGTATAATGTGGCACAGGGCTTCACAAGGTCACGCATATGCCTAGATGCTTCACTTTGCAAATAGGGCGCAACGTGGTGCAAGAATCATGCTGCAAGTACGTCAAGAAAATGACGCAACTGTCAGAAGGGGCTCATGAATAAACCCCCTTTCTTTTTCCCCTACGTTTGCGCACAATGGCTACCATGCGCCAACACAGGCACCCTTGTGCCATGGTGCAAGAGTGACTGGGTTGTGGAGTTGATTGATATTGTGGCTCCATCTTTTCTCGAGATGTCTGCAGGTGGGGCTGGACTAGTGGAGGGCAGGAGTGAACTAGTTGGCCTTCTTGGAGTGTTGTTTTCATGGTCTTTTCTTGAGGGGTGCCAGGGTGTCGGTGCACTTGGAGATCCATAGGTGGAGGTAGAGCACTACTGTGTTGGCGTCCGTAAACGTTGGCAGAGTGGTGGTGCTGAGGGAGTTGACAGGAAGTTCTTCATTGACCTTGGTCCAGCATCTACAGGCAGTGGGCCCGTAGATGAGCGTGCTGCAGAGGGTGGTGTTGGGGTTGGTCCAGATCTGGAAGTGGAAGTGTTCCATGGTCACCGTCGGGTCATTAGAGTGTGTGGTCAGACGGAGTGTGCTTTTTTTACAGAATGGCTATGCCTCCTCCTGGGTGCTCGGGGTGGTCTGTGCGGGTGAATTTGTAGCCGTCGTGGATGGTGATGGGGATGTGTCCGGTCCGGACCAGAGGTTGGTCCAGGTTTCCGTGAAGCGTGAAGAAGGCAATTTCTAAAGAGGTGGCATAGAGGATGTCACAGATTTCTGTTGCATGTTTGTGGAGGGACCGCATGTTGAGGAGGATGCAGTTGAGCCGGTCGGCTGCACTGTTGGTCGGTTGGGTGGCAGGAGGTGCTGGTGTGATGATGTGGCAGGAGGTGCATTTGCAGTTTCGACAGGCGCAGGGTGCAAGAGATCTCTACAGTGTTGCTAGATGGCAGGCAGTGTTTCGTCCATGGGGGGATGGCGAGAAGGGTGCTGGCGTCCTAGCGGTCCTTGGTGCTGGGCGTGGTCCAGGGGCAGATGGATGTAGATGGACTTGCCTTTGGTGCACCAGTTGTATGCCCGCTGTGCACTGCCACACAGCAGCGGCCATTAAGTAGCGCTGCGGGGAGACTGAACAGCTGGGAGGCAGGAAACGTGGGAAAGGACAAATGGAGGGGGCAGGGACGCGGGGAAAGCGGGGGTTGTAAATATATATTTTATAATTCTTACTTCAAGGCCGGGTCCTGCATCTTCTGTGCTCCTGCTCTCCTGAGTCTGCTTCCAGGAACAGGAAGCAGGCAGCCAGGCTCCCTCCCCTAAGCAAATCACAATGCTGCAATGCGGCGTTGTGATTGTTCTTGAGCACCGTGACAAAGCGTTCAGTCAGGGGCTGGAGGGGTGGGCATGTACACCATGCAGGCTGTAATGCAGCCTGCATTTCAAACAGGGAAGTGTGCATGACTGCTTTGGGTGGCCTGAGAGGGCCGACCAAACAGTCATTGTGCACTTGAATAGGCATACCACTCCGCCCCTGCCCTGTTCCGTGAGTAGAGCAGCCCCACCCACCCTCCTGCCCGCAAAGGAAGCATAGCATGAGTACATCAGAAAGTTATCATCATGTTATGTTTCCTCTTCTTGCACTGCTTGAAAGCAGTGGGGTGACGCTCTGCCGCCATAGCCTCTTTGGGCATCCAGTTGCAGCGCTCCCGCCACACAAGTTTCAGCACAGCTCAGGGGCCTCACCCTGCACAGCGTCCGGCCAGCGCAACATCCTCCGGCCTGTGATGCAGAGAGGTGCGGCCCACCATTGGTAATCTCTTCCGTGCATCCAGGTGTAATGGTGGCGCATGGTATGTGATGCAGACCTCCCTACGTTGGTGCGCAGGAGTGCCTCTAAGGTTCACAGCCTCACCAACGGTCATCTCACACAGGTCAGCAACGTGTCTCCATGCGACCTGGCAGACTTTACCACCAGGTAAGGGCGATCGTTGACGCCTCAATGTCTACTGCCATGGCCCAGCTACTCCACAGCACCTCTGCATCCCACTCCGGGTTCCAGACGCAGATCCAGCGTGGCCTCCAGACCCTTGGGACTGTTCACGCTTTCAAAGTTTTGGATGCCATGGTGTTGCAAGGAGTGCGCAATGGTAAGTGATGCATAACTAGTTTTGCCCAGCGATGCGCCTCTTTTCATGATTGTAGCCCTGAATTTCCTCTTCACCTGGGACTGTGGCTGGTAATCGTGGCTGTTGGCGGGGTTTGGGGGGGGGGGTTGTTGATCTGTGCTGCGCTTGGCCCTGGCTGCTCCATTCTGCAATTCATTGGTTTTGTTTCCTATTTTTCATTGGCGGTGGACTTATGGGCTATTTTTGCCTCTAGAGTCAAAAAAAGTCATGTTAGGCTGACTAACGTGAGTTTTTTTTCCACTAATAGGCCTGTCGTCCGTTTTCGCCCACTAACGTCAGAATTTGTATCGCCTTCACGCTAGTGTTAGCAGCAGTTTTCACAGCGGCAACCTGACACTACCGCCATGTAGCGACATATTGTAAATACATCGCTAACAGGGCGATAGTTTTTGGCGATAGGCCATGTTAAGAAAACTGCCACTAACTAGCATTAGCGGCAGTTCTTGTACAAATACACCTTAGTTTTTTGATGCACTCGCTCCAAAGTACCTAAATACACTACTGCAACCGGTCCTAACAATGCACAAGTCCTCACAAAGATAGTTTATCATGTTTTGACAAGGTTAACCAACGTTGCGAAAACCAAGCCAGTCCCCACAGTGTGAATTACACATGCCCACACACACACACACATACACACATGCACGCACACATACACATACACTCTCTCTCTCTAATATTGTTTAGGACTGAACCACGAACAGTCTGTGTCACTTTTATATATTTTTATATATATCATTTGGCCTAGTCTGTTGAGTTGCGACCTGTCACTTATTCCTGCACTAAGATGGGTGACTCAGTGGTGAAACAATGCCACCCACAGACCCTGCAGTGCGCCCCCCCCCGAGTTCCATGGGGCCCCCTCCACACAGTACCCTGGCCAAAGAGTCTGGACGGCGGCCCCTCCATGTACTTTGTAGAGGGCCCCCCTCAAGTTTCGTTACGTCAGTGAGGTGGCTCACTACATCCCCTCAACGTTAGTTTGTGGCAGGAGCTTCTGCCTACTTGGCGGTGCATACAAACTCTCGCAGACATTGGCTGGGGGCCAGGTTGGGGTGCATATCATACTGTTGACTCCAGGCTGCTATGTGGGCCATTTCAGGCTAACTGAAGTCCTCCACAGTCAATGTTTTGGGCAGTGGCAGACCAGTCAATCAATCAGTCAATCAATCAGTGATTTTTTGAAGTGCACTATTCACATGTGAGGATCTCAAGGCGCTGGGCAGTGAAAATGGTTGACATGATGTTAGGTGCAGAGGCCTGTGGTGTTAAGTGTTGTGGGTCAGCTCCTCCTAACTACTTACTTCCATCAGTTCGTCCATACTGTTTATTACAGCAATTACTCTCTTCGCAATAACTCTCTTCGCTGGACTCTGTCAGGACATTAACCCTTTTGAACCAGGACTCGTTTTAATCCACAGTCTCTATGCCTCAGCAGGTCGATATCAGGGTGCCAAACACTCCTGTGACCGTCCATTGTAATTGCTCATTTGGTGTGCGAAATTTCCATCACTGGTGCCGGTCACAGATGTGGACCTGGCCACCGGGTACTAGGTTGGGTATCCTGGCTCGCCGGTGTCAGCTGACCTTGTGATTGGTCTCCTTTGTCTGTTTTGGGTGCTCTCTGGATCGAATAGTAGGGTCAGCCTTAACAGGCTCATCAGAATGGTATCGCAGCCAGCCCTTCCAAGTATCACGACCAAAGTAAACACCTTGTTGTGCAGTGAGGAGTGTTTTGGTATGTCTATAAGAACTGGAGGAGGCTTGCTTCCTGATCCGAGTCCTCATTGATGACAATGCGAATGGCCTTATTCAGGGTGTGTGTGAAGCGCTCAATGTCACCATTGGCCTGTGGCCTCTAAGGTGTGATCTACAGGTGATGGATTCCTAGGAAATCCAGAAAGTTCCTGAACCTTGCCCCTTGAAAGGAAGGTCTGTTGTCAGTGTGTATTTCTTGAGTAAGTCCAAAAGTCATGAGACCTTCTAAAGGAGGGGGCAGACTCTGCTGAATACATGGACTACCACTGGGTACTTATAGTCCCCATTGACCATCACCATGGAGAAGTGCCCATCCAGAAAGCTTCCAAAATCCTAACTGACTTTGGTTCATGGTACTTCACACGTTGGGGCAGGCATGTTGGGTCCTTCAGTCATCTGATATGATGGACACTGTTTCACCAAGTTGTCAGTGGCGACATTGAATCCTGAAAACCACACCTGTTCTCATAGACTCACTTTTATTTTTGAGTCTCCTCGCTGCCCTTGGTGTGTCAACTCTTCTGCTTTCTGGTGCAGAGCCAATGGTATCAAGATTCTGTGCCCTCTCAGGAATAGCCCATCTGATGTCACACTCAGTTTGTTCCATACTCCCCATAGTTGGGATAACTGGTCCTTTTTTGCGGGAACCCACTTGTTGGCATCCTGCAGGAATGCCTTCCACGTTCCACCTTGGAGAGTGGCAATGAGATTATCGTCATGCAATGCTTAACATATATATCAGATTGTGAGAGTCTTAAGGAATGCACTCTGCCCCACCATCTACACATAGTCCTCGATTTCCAGTTCCTGGGACAGCAGACTGGCACCAAGGGTCACAGGGTGGTGAGATAAGAAATTAGGTGGGTTAATAGTCCACTGAGCTGGGTCTGGTGGCTCAGTGGACTAATGCATCCATTGCAGGGGCCTGTGTTCAACCTCATGGTCACAGGTTCAAATCCCGCCAGGTCCACTCAGCCTTTCATCCATCTGAGGTCAATAAAATGAGTACCATTGAGTTGGGTAACAATAAACATCTGTTATTCAGCGTCAAGAGACCCCATGGGGTAAACGTGCGCTTTACAAATACACATGTTATGTTATGTGACAGTGAACTAGTATTGCTGTAGCTGTAAGACCTACCTTTCAATATAAGGTGGTGGTTGTGGAGTGATGCCTCCGTAAATGGTTACTAGAGTTTTTTGATCTGTGGTTACCTTGAATTCCCCTTCACAGAGGTACAGATGGAAATGATTGCAACCCCATTTGATAGCCAGGGCTACCCTCTTGATTGGGGCGTACTGGGTCTCTGTCATGTGAGGCCTCTACGGCCAAAGGAAAGGGAGATCAAAAAACCAAACCACGGAGGCTATCTACAGTAGAGATCTAGAGGCTATGGGGCCTCAGGGGTGAGCTGGTCTCCAATTGCAGACTGTTACACACAAAAGAGCCACCGAGTTAAAAAACTATAAAGGTATTCAATCAGCACAAGAGGGAACACGGAATCCTCCCTTGACATACACCCACTGTGTATGCCAATCATTGGGAGGAAATAGCAGTAGATAACGAATGAGGAACACACCTTGATGTATGTGTGACTACAGAAGTTCCTGAGCCCTCCTCGCTGGGGCCCAGATGACTCAATTTTGTGGAATCTAGGGACCAGAGAAGGTGGCGACAGGGGTCCGACCACCAAACAGTGGCATACACAGCGGGTGTATGTCAAGGGAGGATTCTGTGTTCTGTCCTAAAGAATGCCATGGACTCTTTTGAGCCAACAGGCAGAAGCATGCTTATGGATTGAGTGGTGATAGGGTACTAGTCCCCTTTTCCCCCACACTATATTTTTAATACCAAGTGGTACCCCATCCAATATAAAAGTCACATTGGTGTACCACATTGGTTTTACTTTATTTTCACGGATCCATAGCTAGATAGAAGTACCTCCCTGACTCCAGGGTGTAGGCACGCTCTTCATCAAACAGGGTTTTTGAAAAGTGAGGGAAATCCTTTGATGAGGCATAACACCTGGTGGTGTGTGGAGACATCTTGTCACATGTTATGTGTATGCTCCGTACTGGTATGACGTAAAATGAGCATGGTGCATAATGTGCTGATTGAATATGTTTATAGTTTTTTCACTCTAGTGGCTCTTTTTTGTATAACGAAGGCAAGGGGGACCCATTACCCTGACTTCACATATTTGCTTGGGCCAACTGTTGCCATTTGCTGGAGAAGTGTAGGATATGAGCTGTGATCACCATCTTTGTTGAGCATGAGGTTGCAGAAAGCCACAGAAGGCGTTGCTTTCCTTCTTGCATTGCGTCCTCTGGTCCCACTGCAGCAAGCACTGGCGGAATTATTCAACTTCCTTTAGCTGGAACATTTCTTTCCTGCTATCTAACACACAATCCTGCAACAAGTGTTGGAGCTGTGTTCAGACGCACCCATGCATCACGGGGATGGTCAGGTATGCAGTGCATCCACGGACTCGGTCTTGAAGGGTAGCATTTCCCCAGGATGATGCATGGCTGACAGGATGTGGCCTAACGGCCAGAGATGCCGACTTTGGAGCTTGGGAACCAGGTTCGAGCCTTGGTGTGTGCTCAGAATCCTGTGCAAATCACTTAATCTCCCCATGCCTACCAAAAATGAATGTGTCCTTGTGTAACGTAACTGGTGCTCATCTAAAGCGCTCCAATATCTTCGGATCGCGTGCATGCTATATAGATCTACAAAAAAAAAAGAAGGCTGGGGCTTTGCTCAATGACACTCACCCCTGTTGATGGTATGGATGGCTCAAAACCTTGTTGGCACAGGTCAGGTGCCTAACTAGAGTGGCTGCGAGCAGCTACCCTGTGAAAGCACACACAGTCCTGCTCGGGTGCGAAGGGAATTCGTCCTAAACAGCAAAAGAAGGGGGATGGATCAGGTGCGTACTCAGTGTTGGAAGCTTGCAGCCAGATAGTGCTGGGTGTCCCGGCAGCAGCGTAGTGAGCCTTGAGGTGTGGTAGTATTGGGTGGCCACCAGGTAGCGCTGGAGTACATCCTCCGCTGTCTAGCAGATAAGCTGCAGTGCGGGTTGGAATGGTGCTGTAGGTGGGCATTTTCTTAACACTCTGCCCGCATGCAGAAGCGAAGGCCCTGACAGGCACTTGATAGCTGAAGTGGTGGCTCGTTGCCAATGGAAAGTGCTGGCCGGGTCTGGTTGGAAGGCCTCTGAAAGGTATCACAGGGGACCAGCGAATAACATACACAGTGTTATCATCTGAGACTGAACCTCGAGCGGTTCATGTCCTTTTGATTTCTACCCTCTTGCCGCGCCCGCCCGTTGGGTTGCTTGCTTACGGGGAAGAGCCTTTTCTGTAATTTGTTAAAAGGCACATGATCTTGCTCCCGCTAAACATGGCATTTTGGTGAACTGACGTCTCTTATTGCTTTTTAATTCATGAGAAGAGTTGGCACTTATTTTACAATTCATAACATTTGATTATCAGATTTGCTGTTCTACAACTTAATATTCACAAATATGACATTCCCTACTTTCATGGGCAATCTTTTCCAGCCAGACCACTCTCCATGCAAGGCGCCGGGGCATAGCCATTGTAGTGACCTGCTGGTCACTGTTCTAGTTGTTCTGATGTACCAGCCACTTCCAGAGGGCTGGCTTACACTCCCCCCACATCCATCCACCACAGGCGTCACTGGACATGTGACCCTGCCAATAAAAGGGGCCGGGCGCACATGCCCTGGGGCCAGTTCTACTATCCAAGTACCGTGTCTGTGTCCTTATTATGCATGCATGAGGGCCTAGGGCCCTACAACATTACAGCCACCATTGGTGCTGCAGGTGCAGGGGCACCAGTACCCAGAGACCTAAGCGCCCCCTAAACTGAGTCTAATTGGTATCACAAATAGGCCCAGGCACGCCTTAAAAAGTAGCCCCCATTCACGGATCGCATTCTTTTGTAAAACATTTGTTGGTCAGTGCCACAGAGCTAATTGTAGGATGCACCACATTTGAAGCAGTAATACTTTACCATTTTGCATTTTTGTACAAGTAAACACTGTATGGTCAAAGGTCAACACCTAAATGCAGCTATTAGCAACTGAAAGATGATCTGGCTCTGCGTGACAGAAGGCCTGCCACTGTGCAGGAATAAGTGTTATCTCATTTTAGTAACTTTTGATCCATTTGAGCCTTTGGTTGAAATCATTTGCAGATTATGCAGGAAATGATAAACTATGTGAAAAGTGTGGCAAATTAATAATTATGCAGAAAAAGCTGCAGCTGCAGAATCACATAACTCCTCTAGACCTGGTTTCTTGCAAAAAGAAATGCCAGTGGTGTACTTGAAAAAAGGAAATATGGAAATTGACAAATAAAGCATGTGAAGTGCAATAGGGCCTGCATCAGTGACCTCAACTACTTAGGGCTTCGCATGTTGAACAAGAGATCAGGGTTTTGAAAATTTGATTGTAACGATGTGTAAATATGGCCTTGCCGAGACCTGTTTCAGTGTCTGTTCTCACTGGTACTGCTTAGTACTGCCACTGGCAGGACCGTTCCCCCTTCATGGAAAGTGTTACATCTTGAATCGGTGTTTGTGTACCTTAATAATTGAGCACGGCTAAAACAAAGGTAAAATAACGCTGGACCGCTCTTCCATGTGTGGGTTAGTGTCTCGGCTTAGTCCGCAGTGGAAAAAGTGTAAGTAAGGACACTGTCTGACCACACCATCTGGCTTGGCCACTAATGCACTGGCCCAGCAGGAGAAGGGGTGCCAAAGACCCACCTTTCGGTCTTTTACGAGGACCCTCAGCCATCCCCACCTCAACCTGTGCTCAGTGTGCCCACCCGACAGGTAGGAGAAGGACCCAAAACAGGGGTGGTTCATTTTGCCCCTAAAAGGAGCCTTTAACCCCTGGCCCCATTGAAAAACAGCTACTGCCCTTTCCCTTTGGTGTAAGTGTCTAGTCCAGGCTTATATTGCACTGGGCCAGATACCGCCTGACGGGTCTTTGGTGTAGGCACAAACTTCAAAATTTCACAAAATTCAGCTACTACACTGCACAAAAAACAAAAAAAGACCCACAGTCAAATCTCATGCCCTGGCCCATCACTCTGTGCTGACTGCCTGCCTTCCAAATCCGGGGCTGATTGGCAGCATCAGCAGTACATGTAAGTCCTCACTGGCAGTCAAAAGGGGAGACCTGTTGGCTTTGCCAATGCTTGTTTGGAGCATGTTGTTGCCACTCGCTGTTCTTACGAAAAATACACATTTTGAAGTATTTCAGTTCTTTCGCCTTTACCCTACTATTGTTAGAATTGGTTTGAATTCAGGTGTCTGTTAATATTCTCAGTGATTGCAGCTCACACTGGGGGCAAAGTTTCTGACATCAGGGAACCCACACAATATGTTGAAAGCTGATAGTCCTACTTGTTGCTATTGTCTAATGCCCCCTGCCAAAGCGGGCTGACTGGGAAAAACCAGAAGTAGAGCATATAATTCACAAAATATTAAGTAAGAAACTGGTTCAGCAGCATCAAGCTAGCTTTCTAAGGGGTAACCAGTTTTCATAAGGGTAAGTGACTAAACCTGTGAATAATCCAGGCCCACTAGCTTCCTTCCCGAGTAGAAATAGTAGATTCAATTCCAACCAAGCCTTGATGATAATATGACCAGTGGAATTCCAATAGAAGATAATCCTCTCAAAATAGGGCAACAGGAAGAGAAACAGCTGCGTAATCTCAATACTGACCAAATGGATGGCCATTGGCCAGACAAAATGCAATGTTCTTCAATTATATCCTCACTCCATATCAAGTCCCCACTATTCAGTCAGTAAATCATTTATTTTATTGTTTCGTCAAAATAGGTACATATAAGGAATAAAACAATAATCATTTAAAACCTCAGTTATCTGTGCTCATATCAAACTTAAAATAACAAACAGCTATATTTAAAACATATTCAAATTACTACAGTGATTTCTGCCCAATTAGCCATGTAGACCAGATGTAGGATGGGTCTTAACAGTAATTCGTTGGTGTATCATTCCTGGAGCATACTGTCATGGCTTCCTTGTAAGTTAAAATACTGTAGCCCTTGAAATTGCTATTTGTGCAAAAGAGCATGAATTGAGGGCCAATTTCTATTCCACCAAATTTGCAATTGAAAAAAACATTGTTATTGCTTTTTATTTACCACTTTGCAGGACAAGTTTGTGGAAGGGGCCCCAAGGTAACTACCTCAATTTTGTAGCCCAAGCTTCTGTGAGGTCTCAACAGCCTAGACTACAAGGCCAGGTGGTATGAGTAGACACATTCTGCTGTATACTCTAAAACGATACCAAAGGGGACGATGGACGGAGCGTTTGAGCAAATCAAACACTCACCCCCAGTCAACTGATCTGGGCTTAATCCATCGTCATTCTTTAGCTCACTCCACCACCCCAGTTCAGACATGGCCATAAGCAAATCAGTCTGACCCTGTGCCTCATGGGAACAGTCCAGCCCAAATTGCCAAGCCATGTCTTCCCTGGACCCGAAACAAGCATCCTGGGACCGGTTTCGGGTTCATAACCCTCATCAGCCAGGCTAATTTGAATTCAGTAGCAAAGTGAGCAAGGGACCCATGTCTGGGCATACCCTGCCAACTTAGGGCGAACAAAGCGATACCAAAGGGGATGATGGACGGAGCGTTTGCGCAAATCAAACACTCACCCTCAGTCAACTGATCTGGGTTTAATCCATCATCATTCTTTAGCTCACTCCACCACCCCAGTTCAGACATGGCCATATGCAAATCAGTCTGACCCTGTGCCTCATGGGAACAGTCCAGCCCAAACTGCCAAGCCATGTCTTCCCTGGACCCGAAACAAGCATCCTGGGACCGGTTTCGGGTTCATAACCCTCATCAGCCAGGCTATCTTGAATCCAGTGGCAAAGTGAGCAAGGGACCCACGTCTGGGCATACCCTGCCAACTTAGGGCGAACAAAGCGATACAAAAGGGGATAATGGATGGAGCGTTTGAGCAAATCAAACACTCACCCCCAGTCAACTGATCTGGGTTTAATCCATCATCATTCTTTGGCTCACTCCACCACCCCAGTTCAGTTATGGCCATATGCAAATCAGTCTGACCCTGTGGCTCATGGGAACAGTCCAGCCCGAACTGCCAAGCCATGTCTTCCCTGGACCGGAAACAAGCATCCTGGGACCGGTTTCGGGTTCATAACCCTCATCAGCCAGGCTATCTTGAATCCAGTGGCAAAGTGAGCAAGGGACCCACGTTTGGGCATACCCTGCCAACTTAGGGCGAACTAAAGCGATACCAAAGGGGATGATGGACAGAGCGTTTGAGCAAATCAAACACTCACCCCCAGTCAACTGATCTGGGTTTAATCCATCATCATTCTTTAGCTCACTCCAAACGGCTTTTTCCCAAAGCGTATCTTCCCTTGTTTTTCCCTAAAACTGTACTAATTCTGCTAGTTGCCAGCCCCCACCCATATTAAAATCCAAAAAGGCAAAACAACTAAATACACAAATGGGCAGCTAGGATAGAGTTGCCAAAAGGGAAGTCATGGGGAAAATCCAAACATTTTGCAGTAGATGCCTCACCCATTTAATAGTGGCATGATTCATCATCGGTGCCTATCAATACCCTGGTATGATAGTACCACCAGGGTGGACTCAACCAAAAAAAGGATGAGAGTTCTTATATAAATTGTAGCTGGCTATGTGGCATGGATCCAGAAGGTAAGATGTAAAAATGTCTCAGGGTAAATTTCCTTGAAAAAGTGGGTACCTTCGACATTACTAAAAACAGAGTTTGGGTCTTGTAGTTGAGGTGCATTGTCTCAAAAAGACCCTTGATAAGCTAATATTTCTGGTGGTCATTCCCAAATATTTGAGGCCACATGGGCAGATGAGAACAGGCACAAGATTGGTTGTGTAACAATTTGTGTGTTGTCTTAAGGCCCAGGGGATCCAGAGACCTAGGTCTAGTTCCTTAACTGCTTTGATTTGGGGACAGATGTTACAACAGCCGTATGGGTAGCGGCCAACTACCGGGGCAAGTGCCACAGCGACCAAGTATTTGTTTATTTTGCTATTGGTGGTTTTGGTCTGGTGTGTACCAAAAATTCCCTCAGAGCATTGCCACGTTTGACGGTTTCAGAGACCAGAGGTCAGGATTTTCCAATGTTTGGTGACCATTCTCCTCATCTGATGTCCCATAGGTATTGACACAGATGGGACATTCATTCGTGGGCTTTTCATATATTTGCAGTAGGGCTGGTCTGGGGTTGTTGCAAGCCCTCTTTTTTGTTTTTTTCACAATGTAGGGCTATATGACTATATTTACAAAATATTCCCCTTTTTTTCTAAAAATAGAACATGAGTCTGGTAGAGTAGTCAGAGGTGCCCTCTGACTCCTCCCACTGACTAAATGGCTTCTTGATGACACTACTGTTTGTACTATATTGTTATGCCAGTTACAGTCCAGCACCTTTTAACCCTATTGTACAATCATTATGTTTTTAGGTTACTGTATGAAAAGCCTCCCCGAGTTAAGGTAATAGGCCTCATTAATGCATGGCATGCCAGCTTAATAGGCAGGGACGCTCCTTGTCCTGACAAAGGCCCTAGACCAATGAGGGCTTATAAGGCGGGCTGAAACATGTTGGCTTAACTAGGGTCTTTTTGAGACATTGCAGCTCATCTACAAGACCCAAACTCTGTTTTTAGTTATGCCTAAGATACCCACCTATTAAAGGAAATGTCCTTGGATTTACTGTTTACCTTCTGGGTCCCTGTAACATATCCAGCTATGATTTATCTAAGAACTCCCATCTTTTATTTCAGTTGAGTCCGCCCTGGTTGTACTATCATACCAGGGTGTGGTAAGGCTTGATGATGAAGCATGCCACTATTAAGTGGGTGTGGCGCCTACTCCAAAAACTTTGGATTTCCCTCATCACTGTCCCTTCTGGCAACACATCCTAGCTCCCCATTTGTGTTTGTCATAGTTTATGTAATGCTACTGGAATTCCTTTTCTCTCACTATCTCGTTGTGATTGAAAAGAAAATGCACCCCTAAGCCTAACCTGAGTGTCTTAAAGACAGCTTAATCTGTTTTGTGGTTAAAATGTGTTTAGAAGTGTATGTAACCCTCATTTGTGGTTGGTAATACAAAGGTTTTAAGGGAGTGAAAAGCATTTATTGTGACTTTACATTTGGGCCTTACCTGCAGGCGTTGAGCAGGAACTGCAAAGAGTGAATTAGATCAGTCTGTATCCAAGAAGATTATGAGCTGAAGAGTATTTCCCTCCCCCTCTCCACACCAGTTTCTACTTTGATGATTGGCCAGAGCCACCTGAGTAGGCCTTCACCCTCCCCTCACATCTCCTTAGGTTTGTGTAAGGAACCCCCTACCCACAAACATGAGATCCACAGACAACCATCTCCACTTCAGATTAGTCAAGAGCTGTCTCTTCCCCACATGACGACTATAGTCACAACTCAAGAATATACCATAACAGTATACTCAGACATGACAATTTGTACTTCTATATTATGTCTCCTGTTATAAGAAAATACTTTTATATAAAGGGATAAAAATACATTAAACCACAAGATACATGTATGTATCAAACCATATCAAAAGTGCTGCTTCCACGTACACATGGATGAATATATAGAGGGTTATGCCTGCTATTAATAACCACAATAAGTGGGATGTGTATATTTATGAAAATATGAGTTAGTTACAGACAGTTGAAACCTATAAAAAATGTACCATAAGATAAATGTGGACAGCAGACAACGTAAATATTGCCACTTAAATGTACATATGAGTATGGGTTTAATCAAGCAAACAACTTTACCAAGCATTGTTTGCGTGTGTTTTATATATATAAATATAGTTAAGTAGAAAAGATTTACATTTTGCTATTAAACCAAAAAATCCCTTCCATTCGTCCCATCCCTCCTACCTGTGTGTCATCCAAAACATTTCTGACTACTATAATCTCCTGCACTTCCTTCTCATACTTTCACCCCTCCTTTTGAGCCATGCCACCCAACTAACAAGCACAAACGACCCCTACTTACAAAAATTACTACTCCCCCTTTTTCAAATCCATTCCTATAATTTTATCCCTACTCCAATCTCCCCCTTTTCAAATCCATTCTATTCCTACTTCAAACTCTACTAAACACACATGAAATCAGTGCACAAACCTAATAATGCACAAGAAAAAGCAAAAACAAAATCGTGGGTGCGGCATAGCATGCGACTCGCCAAAAAGGTGCTTCAATACCATATCAGGGGTCGTGAGCACTATATAAATGCATTTATAATTACAATTACAACCTTGCATAAGAAGCATCCCAAGTGAGTACTTTACATACCATGTTCGGCAGAGTTTATGCTATCTATAATCAAGATAAGCTTCAAAGCCACACTGAGATTTATTTGTGAGATATATGGGAGCAGTGGCGGCTGGTGTCATCTGAAAGTGGTAAGGCGTAAAATTATTGTCCTACTGCACCTCAGCGAGCAAGCGTAGTGAGCGAGCTGGAACAACCTACGAGGGGTTCGGGGGGGGGGTTTCCCCCGCGAAGATTTTGAAAAAAGAGTGGACAAATGGTGCATTTTCAAGCAAATTTGTGAAAGCAGGAAGGTTAATAAAGCAATTGTGAAAGTGCAGTTATTACAATAAAAAAGAGATGTCATATAACATAGGTATCTGCTTATTCAATATAACCACAGAGCCTCATAACAGACTTCGAGATACAATGCATTGCTGAGTACCTCTGACGATTTTAGCTTTCCCAGACCAAGTAACTTGTTATGTGACGGTTGTATTTATGTACCAGATGTTGTGAACACTGAAACAAATGTAATAACCAGACACTTCCACTGACATGCACCCCCTCAACTTAATCCTCAATACCCTCTCAGTATTCACGATACTTGAAGGGTTAATCCACATGCAGTAGAAATCTAGGCGCAACTTGAATTGTGATCGTCAAGGTCTGTATTATTGTCATAAAGCAATGAGGACCTGGCTATTGTCTGCATATTTGCTGCTCATTCGCCCAGCGAAACAAGAAAATCAAAACGGAATTTCAATATGGGAAGCAACCAATGAGCGGCCGGGGGAGGGTTCATAGTGGATGGCATATGGGAGCAACAGCTGAGCAAGGTAGGGGATCGGATGAAAAGAGGAACAGTGGAGCAACTGGGACTTGGATGGAAAAAGCAGAAACAGTGTGTGGCAGCAAGAATATTAGGAAAATCAAGGAAACATGCACTCCCATGATAGACGGCTGTAGGCAGAGGGAAAGGTCGACTAGAGGGAAACAGGAGCTAGAAGGGAAGAGAAATAGAGAGATAGAAGCGAAGGGAAAGGGTGTTGTAAGAGAAAGAAGAGCATGCTTCGAGAGAAAGAGGCGGGGATGTCAAGAGTGTGGGAGAGTAATTAGCAAACGAGAGGGAGGAGAAATAAAGGGAGAATTGAACAAGAGAGTGAAACAGAACAAGAGGAAAGAGAGAAAGGGGGGAGAAAGAAAAGAGATGGAAGAATGTGAGACAGAGGGATATCTAGACAGAGAGGGCGAGGTAAACGGCATTACCAGCTGAGTGAAAGATGGGGTATAGGGTGATAGTGAGAGAGGGGCGGCAAACTAGCGGAAGGGGACGGTAGAAGTGGTGGTCGGGACACGAGAATTCTTTAAAGTGCAAGAGAACACAGGCATTTGCAATGCAATAGGTCTCGCATTTATACGAGTTTGAGCTATTGGCACTGTAAATGACAATGCCTTTTATTTATGTTTTAAAAACCCACACATAAATAAAAGGCATTGCCATTTACAGTGCCAATAGCTCAAACTCTTAACAACTGCGAGACCTATTGCATTGCAAATGCTTGTTCTTTTATATTGTAATTTCGCGACTGTGGCATCACACTTCAAAGTGTCCGCCTGTAGGAAATGAGAAAGCTGGACGTTGTTTTGGTGTGACCCGTGATGTAACGTGGGGGCTTTAAGCTATTAAACAACTGGTAACTGTTATCAACAGAGCGAACTCTGTGCCATGACGTCGGAATGAGCCGCGCCGGTCTTCTTTTCTTCACAGCGCCAAGAAGTCTGGCATGGTGGGAAATATTCCAATTGTTCTTTTATCGGAGGCTGTGGCAGCAAATAAAACCCACAGAGCCTGACTTTGAGATTGTTATCTGTTTGAGAGCACCGAATGATTGATGTCTGGTGACCCATAGGTAAGAAGTATCCCACAAACACTGCAATGTTGCTTTGAACCTTAGATCCCGTTTGTGGTGATTGCTACAGTTGTAGGCGCTGTTCTGTTTTATAGGAGCAGTGAAAGGGAATCCCATTATGATAGAAGGAAGATGGAAACTTTATAATAAGAAAATAACAAACTGTTTGTAAGTGTGCTAGGAGAGGAATACTAAAATATATGAAGTTGAGGGTAAAAAGGCAAAAAAATACTAATTTTGAAAAAAGTATTTAACAAACCTGAAATCCTATTGGTAATTATTATTCCGTGTTAAATTATAATGCATTCTGGGATATATACAAAGCGACAGACGCGTCCACCTTTGATAAAGGGCAAGGCCGGATGACCTGTGCAGCTAACGTTAAAAGAAGGACTTTTCTACAGTGTCTGCTTTCATTTTCCAGCTGCTGGGTAATCCCGGCCTGTGTTGGAGTTTTGCACAAGAAAATGCCTGAATTTAAAGGAGCAGATGAATGAGGAGCGGATAATGGGAAGGGCAGAGAGGGGGCCACAGGCAGAAACACTACCCCTGTGGGCAGCAGTCGGAAGACCCTTTGTCGGTGTGGCCCCAAGCCTGGCAACCTGTTTGTAAAATAAAAGGGGTCTGCGGGTTTTATATTGTGAAGGGGGAATATTGCATGTACTTGAAGCGCAAACTTTATAAACTCGGTTACTTCTCCTGGCAGCAGAAGCGGGATCCACTAGCAGCAGAGGAGGGAAAAGTACCTAGCACGTTAGAGTTCCACAGAGGGCGTGCTTTTGTCACTCTAGCTGAGGGGAGGGAAGGGGGAGGTGAAATGAAAGGGGGAGGGGGAAGCAAATGGAGGTCTGGCAGCACCCTGCCGCGGAGCTCTAATCTCGTGCTGTAAGAATGGAGGCGGCGGGGGGAGGAGCAGGGGGACAGCTGGTTTCAGTGCGTGAAGAGGTCAGTGCTCTGCTTTATATAACACTGCCCCCCTTTGGGGGGTTTCTAGGGTTTGACTCGCCTTTTGCAGCAACTGCTGCAGAAAGTTGCACAGGGGACGTCTCCACGCAGCTCTGTTTCCTGTCCCGTTTGCTTTACGTTTAACCGCTCTCTGACCAGTTTTCTGCTCAGTATGTTGACGAGCTGTTCTTTTCGTCCACACCGTAAATAAACACATAATTTTCTTGCGAAGCAACAACAAAAAATACACGCCATTACTGCACACCCCTTGCATTACGTTGTGGCTGCTAAAAAAGGAGCATACCACACTGGATTCCGAGGTGAAGTGGGGGATGGTAGTGGGGAGGGGGTCGGGGGTGTAAACAGTATAACATCAGAGGTGGTCGACAAGTTAATAGAGGGAGTCAGAGCCGAGTGAAGAAAAGCCGGGCTTGCCTCAGAGTCCGTGCACCAAATGAACATTGAAAATATTTGGCATGTAAATTACGCAAACGATGTCATGTAAATAACAAGCTCTCTCAATTTTAGAGTAACTAATTCAAAACACATTATATAGAAACTGTGAATATTCGTTTTAGGACCGTGTGTAGTGATTAAATTAGGAAAGATTATTTTCGAAAATGGTGCACAATGTCTGTTAGATGGATCAAACTAACGTGCTCTCTTATTAAGAAACTGCATCGTTCCAAGATGTCCGCGTTCTTTGCCTGGTCTGTGCACTGAAGCCTTTTGTTTATTGTTAATAATTGTATTAGTCACGGCGCTTTGATGAACATTGCGATATAGTTGTGAAATTGTGAAGAACAACCTCGCCCAAGTAACCCGAGCTGGATGGTGACAGGTACCACGTGCGGGTGCAGGTACCACGTGCACTTAGAGACAGACAAGGAGGTACTAACACTCTGGGGTCAACAAGACAGAAAGAACCGTATGAGATTCGGGGGGTGAAAACTGTTGCATATTGTCATTTGAATGTTTCTCATTCCGAAGTTGTTCCTTAAATGTGTGGGCACTTGACCTGGAACCACCTGGTAGACTGTCTAAAAAACATGAAGACACCCCTGACAGTTCCCTCATACCAACACACGACTCTGAGGTTAAAAAGATTAGATCAATAGTTGTTGGGTGCTTGGTGTTTGAAAACGACCCCGCGGGTTGAGGTTATTGAAAGATACCCTGTAAAAAACTTTAGGCGGAGGCATGAGTCGGGAGGGAGGAGGGCTGGTTGGATGATTGTCTGTTGACAGAAGTGCACGTCTTAGCGCCAGATATTTATTTGTGCTGCCGCCTGAATAGTCCAGCTACACTCAAATGACGGTAATTTGGGACGAATGCCAGCTGCTGGGCAATGCTTACCTGAGCTGTACTTCTGATGGTTTAGATGATAAAACGAATATAAACCTGTTAATAACAAAAAGCAAGGCGGTATTCGGACGGGCCAAAGAGATCCTGTGCAGGGCTACAGAAGCCTACTGGGAAATGAGGAGATTCTGCCCCGCCGCAGGCTGCCAAATGGTGCGCGCGCTGCATTGTATAAGAAGCGCGCACTGAAGTTGACGAGGAGGGAGTGGGAGGGGGGAGTGGGGGCGGGCACAGTGCAAATGGTGTGCACTTTGATGTCCTCAGTGGCCGCGCGGCTCACTGAGGACATCAAAGGGGCCGCGAAGTGATCAGGCAGTGCTTTTCAGGCTGCCAAATGGTGCGCGCGCCCGGGGCACATGCACTGTATTTGGAGGCCTGAAAAGCACTGTTTGCACTTCCAAAACTCGCTTACTATAAGTCTCGCCAGAGCAGCGCTAAAGCGCTGTCTCAGGCGAGACCTAAAAAAGGAGAGCAATTCAGACCAAGTTAACTCAATTGGTTAATGGCGGGAAGCGAAGGGAGCTCTAGGCATAAATTAAAAAGAGTGGGAATGTAAAGTGCAGCCGTGGGCGACAGAATTACCACAGAAGCTGCGGGGCAGCAGCAGCAGGACACGGAGATTGGCAACTGTATATGGAGAGGGAGTGTACAGTGTCCTGGCAACAACACAAAGCGCATGCAGAACCAATTGCGGCCGGCAAGACGGGCGGGGGGGAAGAGTGTTGTGCGGAGGACGGTAATTAAAATAAAGAAAACTTAACTAACTCCGCTCAACTTCTCTAGACTCCGGATCACGCACCGCCACTGTTCTGTCCATACCCAAGCGGTTGCCTCGGGCGAACTCCATTGCCTCGAAAGCAGAAATGATTTTGTTTTATCGCCAATCCTTTCCTGGCACCTGGAATTATTTCCTTCATATCTGATAGCGAGGACCGTGGTGGTACGGCTCCCCAGACGGGAGTGCTTTTTTCTGTGCTCCCCTAAAATGCTGTCAGGTGATGCGACACTGTGCCAATCAAAGTGAGCTACACGCAGTGGTAGAATTCAAGCGCAAATCAACGTTCCTGAACCCACTTTGCACCTCCACATCCCTCCACTCTTGTTCACAGCGTGCATACGAGTATGCACAGAGCTTATCAGGCCTGCTTGTTAAATGTAAATGTGATGAAACGGCATTAGCATTTCTGCAGGGCAAATCACAGATACACATGGAATAGGCTGCAAAAATAAACGCCTCACACGGAAGCTCTTATTTAGAAAATCAGGAAGGGATGAGAGAAGAAGTGAGCTAATTCGATTTATCTACAGGAGAACCTTTATGAAAAATAATTTTACATCCAAATCTAACAGTTATAATAACTGTTTTAGGTTTGTTGGCTGTGGGGTGTTTAGATGGTCTCTATATAACAGACTAGTACTGCTGCATTGGGTGCGTTTGTACACAGTCCTTTAAGGCTAGCTTTAGTCCTTTGGGTCGGTATAGTTTTGCCCGTCTTTCTAGGGGAGGTGTGAGATTTCTCATGGTAAAAGCAGCATGGGGGCGGTAAGAGCACCCACAAATAAAGTAAGCCTCATCTGCAGGCCTGCTGAAGGTGGGTCCTCTGTGGAGTGGTTGTAAAGCGCCTTTCCGAGCACTCAGGAGGCCCAGTGCAGGTGCTGGAGCGCGGAATGCAAAATCCCTCCCTTCTACCGCAGACCAATTGATTTTCTGATACACACTTCAATCAACACATTCACTGGTGGGGCCCATAACACCAACTTACAGTCTTCAACGATCCGCACTTCTCGAAGGGAGGTGGTTCAGTTCTATCACGCTGCCATGGAAGGAAATACCTTTACTCAACCTGTTTCAATTCATTTAAACCCTGCCCATCATTTTTAGTATTCCTCCCATAAATGGTCTATGGATCAGTTAGTTGCTAGCTTGGTTTCTTCTATCACCATACAATTATCTTCAATTAATACATTTCAATGAATAATAACCCGACACATTAGTAAATTACCAATAAATCTTTATCTATTCAATGCAAATTAATTTCTTTGTTATTCAAGCCACAAATTATCATATTTACCTATTCTGGCTAATTGTCTTTCTCTAAGTCAAAGTAAGGCCATCAGTTCAGTCTGTCAGAGTCTCTAGGAAACAGCTGTCCTGCAGTGTCACCGTCCTCTCCGTCAGCGTAACGTCAGGAACTGGTAAATCTCTCGATCTCTCCGTCTCTCACCTCTCTATTCTACCATATTTTATAGTGAAATTACGTTCCAAAAGTAACGAATATCATTTTTGAAAGATTCTGATTGGTCGATGAGGAAACATTCTGGTTGGTCGGGAAACATTCAACGGAGTTCCCATGCGGAAAAAGTTTCATTAAGTTATAGTTCGTAGCTTGACAGTCCAATGTTTCTTTTTTATTGTTCTTTCAGGGGAGCTGGCATACAGCCCGGAGCGGCCTTGGTGGGCACAGTCTGGTTAGGTCACGAAGAGGCCATTGTTGCTGAGGTTAGCGCAGGCGCACTTCTCCATGAGCCGGAAATTAGGTCCTCGTCTTGGTCGAATACAAGAGGCAGCCATTTTGTGGCAGGCCCAAATGGTCAACGTAAGCAAAAGAAACACAAAACATAATTAATACATCGTAATGATTAATAAAATGTTATTCCCTCACTAATTCCCTTATGTGTGTGCATTTATCTAGCAGAAGCAACACTTAATGCAGTTTATACTCACTTAATAAAGCACGAATCACAAATACATCATGAAAGCATCGTTTATAACATTAGTATGCGTACGTATTGAGTTCACATATTATTTTAGCCATGCAAATGCGTTCCCACGTGTATTTTCTCTGTTAATACGGTTGATTAGTTAACATACTTCAAACTATTAATGAAATTATAATTAATCGATTATTCATTTTAATATAAACATGCAAAAATGAAGTGGGTATATACTTTACCCGCTCCAGCACAGGCATTCAATTAGGCCCATTTGAAGTGGCTGCACCTTTGTGCGTGGAGCGTAATTTCAGGGCCACACAATTACCCCAGAGTAAGGACGGAGCCCGCCTTTTATCTCCCCCCGGGGCATTCGGCATTACAATGAGCAGGAAATGCTGCCCAGCCCACCAGGCCGAAACGGGGAGGGAGAGGCGGAGCCGAGGCTAGCCCATCGTGGCTTTGGCGTGAAGGCAGGCCCATCGTGCAGGGGCAGGGCTGGGTGGGTGTAAGGGGCCAGGCAGAAGACTTACTGACAACATACTGCCACTGATGCTCCGACGTCTGACCAAAACCAGCAGTATGCTTAAGGGCCTGGCTGGGAGGAGACGTGTGATCCTGAGCACCCCTGTCACCTGCAGGAGCGGTGGCTCTGAGTGCAGAACAGGCATGGACCCTCGCACTGGGGTTACACCTGAGTTGGAAGAGGGGGAGTTGTGGTACTGAGCAGAGGACCTCTGGTAACAGAACTGAGAAGCACCAAGGCCCTGTGGCAGGGTCAGTGTTCGTACAGAGAGTATCTGCGCGGTGACGGTCTGCTGCAGCGACGTGGGCGTCATGTCGTCATGACAAGTGTCACCACGAAATGGCCAATCACTGTGCATGGCTTCAAATAAGCCACACAGTGATTGGCCATATCCACTTCAAGTGCAGCATTGCTGCTGTGCCACCCACACGCAGCACTCTCAGCCAATCCAGACACTGCATTAGCTTGGCAGCGCCAGGATTGGCTAGAGGGCAGAGGTGCCCCCCCCGCCCATTAGGAGACCGGGGGGCTGGGTCTGCTGCATGCATGAAGCAAGCAACCCTGGTTCCTCGCTCTCCTAAGGGGAAGACAGTGGCTGGTAGTAGTGTGCATGTTTGGGGTGGTCGTAAAAAACACTATGCCCAAAACCGAACATGCGCACGATTGCTGCACTCACTGCTTGTTGTCTCCTGTCAGTCACCACCAGGCAAGTGGGCGTGGCCCGGTCAGGTGCCGTCCCAATTCCCGGAACAGGCGTGCGGGTGACGTAACTCTACTACTAGTACTGCGTAGAGCGTGAACGATGGGCCCTGGGGCCCTGGGGCCATGTGGCAGGTGGGGTACCCAAATGGACGCACCGCCCCGCCCCCCAGCTGTACATCATAAGGATTTTGAAAGTCACTGAGGAGTTCCATTGCCATATAGAGTCTTGAGACAAAAGGGAGTGTAAGTCAGATTGAAAAACGCTACACCTCAGAACGTGTGAAAACATGCAGAGATTCTATATTTCCTATAATTATCTATGGCAGTAATTCTTAACCTCTTGACTTCTGGGGGCCTCCAATGTATCATTACTGGAATCTGGGGTCCCCAGAGAGTCATTATTGGAAGCCAGGGACCCCCGCCTAAGCAATTTCTACAATTTGAACCTCTAAACAATACACAAAAATGAAAAAACAAGTATACACCAAACAAACGCTCAAATATTGAAATATATTTGTTTTATTCCCAATCAAATATATAGAAAGATTTCATGTTTTTAACTATGCATCTTCATTTGTATATACTATATTCATTTTAATTTATTAGCTTTAATATTATTTAATTTTGTAAAACAGTTGCAGGCCCCCTGGGTCCGTGGAGCATAAGTTAAGAACCACCCACCTATAGTATGGAAAAAATAAACACATTGCCATAAATATCTCCTTTCTGATGATTACTTTTTATTTATAAAAAAAAATATCAGAAGGAGAAGCAAGTTCCTTTTTTCCTTGTTTAAACTACAGCAGTAATAATGCTCCCTGACCTGTCTGTCACCCTGGCAACTGGCGTTGACAGCACTCTGACATCACAACTCGACTGTAGTAACTTATCATAGTTGAGCAGCTATGTTATTTCTTTATTACAGGTAACTAGAGAGGTCACAATTCACCTGTGATAAGGAAATTAGATTCAGCCTTTTACAGGGATTGCAGTATCCAATGTATTAATAGCCAATTAATAAACAGCCTTACCTACCACCAGGCAGATCTTCCACGTGTTTTCCTTGCCAATAGTGTCCCTTAGTGAGCTTAGTTGTTAATTAATCAATTTCGTTTTAGGCCATAAATTGCTGTGCGTAATAGATTTTAGGGTGCTCTCCGTATGAACTAGCCAACAGCACTTCTTAAAGTTACCCATAGTCATAACTTCAAACAATGGTCTCAAATACACCTTAGCAGAGAGATTTATGTGCAGCTAGCCCAAAACAAAACCAGGTATAATAAAGTAATAACTGATATACTATCCAGGGCCAGTTTAAACCTATATGGATTTCATGGCACACTTGGCCGAAATTTAATAAGATACAATTTACAGTTTTTTGGTGTTTGAGGGAGATTATCAGAACCTCATAAACCCACTCAATAAAGAACCTTTGTAACTGCTTTATTTCTTTAAACTTGACCATTTTTATATTGTAACCAATTTTCCCTTGCATCGGATGAAGACACCCATGCTCTGACTTAATATGCACACTGCTCTCTGTCTTTGAAAGTACCATACCAATGTGCAGTTTAGTCTAATACTAGATATTTGAACCAATCTACTCTTCCAAGGGGTTTACCCTTGATAGAGAAGGTGCATTTCAAATGTCCTGAAGGATTCATATTTTTTAATTTTGTCTTAGAGGTATTAATGGGAAAGGCAGGCCTTGAGACATCTAACTTAACAAGGCTGAGCTATTTTTAGGGCCTACTTGCCCTTTCTGATAAGCCGATAAAGAACAGGTGTTCTGTTCTCTCAGAAAGTGAATGAGCAATAAAGATTCATTAAAATCTTGTCACATTTACTCCATGTTCACAGACAGAGGTCAAATGTCAGCTTATGTATACAATTTGCAGGCAGAGAAAGAAAATTAAACACAACCTCCAGGATAACATAGGCAGCAAAGTTAGAGAATTTTATAAAGTGATCTGTCTGACAATCTTGTGTGAAATGAAAGGCTAGAGGATGTCAGACTTTTTTCTAACACAGAGCATTAAATAGCTTGTAACAGAACTGTACAAACATTTCAAAAAGTATTTTAGTAGTTAGGAAAGCACTTTTTTTGTAATTGTGTGTGATGAAAAAAAAATTATAGGAAGAAAACAAATCAGAACTGTTTTAATTGGTGATGTGCATATGATAAAAAAAAAATCTGAAACCCAATTTCCACAGTATATTGTTTATGCCATTGTAGGAAGCTGGCTCTGTATTTGATATTGCCACTAGGTGTTAATACCGTGCACAGAGTCTAGGGGTTCCCCAAAAGTGCACAGGGCTCAATGCAAAATTCTAGGTGCTAACCTATATATATTTATGAGAAAGTGCCTCTTTTGAAAGGTTAGCCCCCCCAAATTTTGCATGGTTTTGATGTGGTTTCAAAGGTAGTGCAGAGGGTCCCTGCCAAGGAGGTTCCTTGTGCCAGTGCTCCTTCCCTAAAACAAACTCCCAATTGGTACTTCTGCCTCCTGTAAGTGCCTAGTAAATGGTACCCTGGATCCCTTTCACAAATGGACCCACATTCACAAATTGTAGCAGATGTAAGATGGTGCGTGATTTTCATTTGTGAGACATAAACACCGTCAAATCCTTCCTACAGTTCTTGTCATCCAAATATCCTCCTAAAGTTAACACCATCCCACGCTCACTGTTTTTATAACATTAGTATACATTCATAAGACTACCAAGAAAACTTAAATATGCCAGACCACAGATTTGTCTCTGCAACTATCTTGAATAAGAAATATCTTATCCACAAAAGTAGCATTTTTTGACAATGAAACTCCCTGTAGGAAAGCAGAATATGCTTTCATGGTCACCCCCACTTTTTGCTGGTGTCGTTATGTTTTACTGACTAGTCTGACTGGGATCCTGCTAAACAGGACCCCGGTCTCTTTGCTTCTTTCCTAAATTGGACATGGTGAGTACCTAGGCACATGCCAGATTGGCCACTGGTGAACTCTTTTAAATCCCTAGCTCCCAAGGCTTGTTGACTCTCTCCTCCAGAGATCTTTGGGCTCCAAGAAGCTCCAGCCTCAAGCATCTCCTCCAGCCAAGATCTTTGCCTGCACCGCATCCTGTGCACCCTGGGCCTTCATCCTTTGGTGGGCTGCTCGAGGTCTTCTTGTGACTTCGGCCTGTGGGTCCGCTTGAGGGTCTTCTTTGCCTCCAGTGGGCTCCCCTGCTTGCTTGGAGCCTGTTCTGACTTACCTGTTTGAGGTGAGTCACTTGGACCTTGCTGGTCCCGACACTGCACCTTGTTCTACAATTACATTGGTTGCTGTTGCCAAGGCTTATTGATGCCCCTGCGAGGCACTGACCCCTTGACATCCGACGTGGGACATTAACAGCTCCTGGGCTTCCACAGTGTCGCCTGGTCCGCACAACTGCAGCTTCAAGAGCACCGTCAACTCTCCTGAATCTCCGACATCGGTGGTCATTCGTCTTCCGCACCTCCTGGTCACTCCTGAATTGCATGGACTCTGTCCCCTCTGCTTGCAGGCACCTCTCATCCTGAATCCACCTTTGGATTCCACTAACACTTTCACCTTCTTCACCAGCAGCATCTTTTCTGAAGTCCTCCATTGTGGTCTATGGTGGTTTCCGACGTCACCTTGCCCCTATGCACCCGGCTTTCCTGATGCAGGTATCCTGGTTCCTGGGGTATCCATGGCTGAGGTGGCTTTCCAACCTTCTGTTCTCCACAGGGTTTCTTCAGGGTACGCTGGGAAGGGTCCTTCTTCTTTAAAACTGCAACTGCGACTTACCCATTGACTTAATTTGAGTAGGCGGTCGTGTTCCTTCACTGCACACGACCTACGTTGGGTTCCTTGATACTCACCTTGTGTGGTTCCTTGGGTCCCCACCTCTTCTACATCTTCTGGGTCCATTCTTGACTTGAGTCATGGTTCACATTCCACTATTTTAATATATGGTTTGGCCTCCCACTGGAGACCACTGTGTATTTTGTCTACTTAGGTATTCTATTGACAAAGTATTGTGTGTATTGTGTTCACATCTGCGGGTAAGAGAAAATACATTGTTTTAGTGAGTGTTAATAATGAATACATATTCTTTATAACTACACTCTGTGGTTCTTTTTCACTTAACCTATACCATAAGATTAAGTTCTGGTAAAACAAGCTCCTTCACACTCCTTCTGGACCAAGGCTGAAGGCTGCTCTCCACAGCTACCACTTAGAGAGCTTTCTAAGATTGTCTAAGACCACTAAAATCACCATAAGGGTTGTCTGGATTAGTGCAGGGTACTACACTTACAAAAGTGTGCACCATATACTAAGTCAGCCTCTTACACTCCCTTACTATTGAAGAGTGTCAGGTATTACAGCCATGGGGCTTATTAAGAAGAAATCAGCAAGCGGTACGAAGGAGCCCCTGTTTTGTTCCCCTCTGCATACTCAAAAAGCAACATGTGGCCATTAATCCCTACTCTACCCTTGGTTCTGAAGTATAAATGGAGACCCACTGAACAGAACGGAAATTTGCAGGGGAGTTGATCAAAAGGCATTTAGCTGTTGATACTTATGATCTTAACTGGAATCCCCGAAGGCTAGCAATGTCAACCATATTTAATAAGTGTGTGTGTCATTTGTATCTTACTTTAACAAATCCTTGCTCAGCCTAGCAATCCTTATCAATCAACCCTCAAATAACAGGAGGTAACTGGTCTGCAAACATTTTGACCATCTCTTGATTCATTTTTTAATAAACTGCCAGAGTGATAAGACTCACATTTGGTATATTCCTTACCCTTCCCTGATTAATAACAAGACATTAACTTGCATCTAAGTCAATAGGGTACACTTTTCATATCTCATTATGATAATATTTCTAGCAATACAGGCACAATCTCAATCTCAAAGGCCTGGTATACTTCAGTTGTATTTTTGTTAGTACCACTGCTATACCTATCTTTACATCTAAATACATATTAAGATAGCAGATAAAGAACTTTACCTCTTTCATATTTGTCTTAATAGGACCTCTCCCCTTGTTGCTCCAGATTACCTCCAGGATCACTTCCCTCCTATGTGCATAAAGACACTTGAAATAAAATCAAAACCATGGAAATTTCTGATGTTAAAGTTACCTTTAACATTCTTTAGCTGTTTATTTCCACAGTAATTTTAGAACAGTTTCCTTTTATAACCAACCATGGCCAGACCCCTTCCAGACGTGTAGTTCATTTATTAAAGCATGCAAAATGCTCATTCACCTATCTAGAAAAAGTTCATCCCAAATATCCTGAGCCTTATGTTGACCTTTTTTACATTCTCCAAGACATTCCCATACCTCATATGCCTTCTTAGCATTATCAACACTTCCTTTTGCCAAAAAACATACCAGGAAGTCCTCAAAGCAGGACAGATCCTCCCAGACTGAAGAAACTTAACATAGTCCTGGATAACCTGGCCAACTATCGCCCATCAACCACCGACCTTTCAGCCGTAAAATCATTTTGACAGATGTTTCTACCCAGCTTGGGGAGCAAAACAACCACACCAATTTTCTAGAAGAATACGAGTCGTGATTTAGACCACGCTATAGCATGGAGACAGTCACTCTTCCAACAGTTGATGGTGTTCTTGTCCTCAACAACAAAAAAGGACTGTGCTTCTGGATCATACTCAACATCTCCGTAGTTTGCGACACAGTCCATACCAAGCTCTGCTCCACATCCTGGAACCACGTCTGAGCTGCTCTGATACTGCTCTTTTTTGGCTCTTCTCTTACCTTGCCAACCACCACCAGTTCGTCTATGCTGGCACCTTAAATCCCACAAACGCCACATCTCCTGTGTAGTCACCCAAGAATCGATTGTTTGTCCTATCATCTTCAGGTGCTGCATGGACCCACTTTGTCCTATTCTTGGCAACAATACGATGTGATACATCAGTACCCAGGCAGCATGCAACTATAACTTAAACTCTCATCAAGATATTCATCAAACTCAAAACCTGCCTCAAATGAGTCCAGAACTGGATGTCAAGTTCCAGTCTAAAGCTATACCCCACAAAGACAGAATTCCTATTGTTTGCTGAAATGCCAAGAAGTCTTTAATTCAAGCTTGGCTCTATGGCAGGAACCATGAAGAGTTCACCCCACAGCTGGCTATCAAAGTATTATCAATTAGCTTTTCCCTTGATACAGATTTCACCTTCAAAGACCAAATTGTCGAGAATACCAAAACAGTATGGTACTAACTGGCACGCCTGAAAAAACTAAAAACTAAAACCTTTCTTATCAGAAAAAAATATATATAGAAATATATGCATAAGAGAAGATGAAGATGAGGTAGATACTTAGCTCAATTTGACAAATGTATATTAAAGTAAAACATCTATACTCTTAAGATTTGCTGATGTTTTCACAAGCAATTATGAGTGAGATACATGGACTTGTCCATGAACATGCATCTATCAATGACACAGAACCACACACTTATACCAATTCCATGCAATGCCACTTTCATCATTAAGCACTCCTAGGTTTATAAACAACTTTGTGTATATTACAGTGTTATGGGTTTTCAAACTGCCAGAATGTTATTTCATTGGATCAATTTCAACTCCAACTCACAAACCTTGAGAGCAATCTGGCCACATCCACCAAGAAACACTGGGTCATACACCCCTCCATGTGAAAGAAACCACCCCTCTCGCTGACACATCATAGGCAGCAAGTCAATCTCTCTTCGTGCCCCATAGTTGGGGGATAGGTTATTCAGTTATTTGGGTTCAGAAGGATAGTTGTTTCCTAGGTTGTTGCTGATTTCTTTCACAGATCCCCTTCTGAGGGAAGTTACTTGCATATAAACATGAATTCTAATCTGTAGAAATTACCTACCCATAAACGGCAAATAAACAATCTGGTCAGACTAAAGTGCAAAGCTTTCAGAGAATAGTGCAATCACCTAGGGAATCAGTGACGTTAATTACAAGCTATCAGGTACTGTAACCTGCCCTTTCGATGTACGTTTTTTATTATTAATTGCACTTCGTATTGCACACCTCATTTCTAATTATTTTTATTGCTACAAACAAATTATTCATTAACCTTAAAGGTCTACAGAATGTACATGGTGCATGGTAGAAGAGCAACATTTTCTATCGCTGCTGCTTGCTGTTAATACTAATTTTTCAGAAATACGTATTTGGGGCCATATTATCAAGGACAGCATTAAAATTATCGCCGCTTTAGCGGCAGGAAACTGCCGCTAAAGCGGCGATAATGGGCTTGATAATATGCCCTTGTGAATTCCCATAGAAGCCCATGTTCTGGTGTGAACCTGGGCTTCTATGGGAATTCACAAGGGCATATTATCAAGCCCATTATCGCCGCTTTAGCGGCAGTTTCCTGCCGCTAAAGCGGTGATAATTTTTACGCCGTCCTTGATAATATAGCCCTTCGTCATTCTATGTTTATTGATAGCTCAACCCACAGTACCTTACCATTTTTCTGCTAAGTGCTTTAAAATCTCGAGGCAACAACGACCAGTTATATTTACTCAGATAGCCTATGTGCGGCTTTTGTAAAAATACCAAGTTATTTACCAAAATCTAAAAGATCTTTTTAGCTCCTCATAATTCTTTCAGGAAGATTGAAGTGACCAATTGTCGCCTGTTAGCAGAAAGTAGCAGACAATCTAACAGTGGCTTTGGAATCTGTTTTAGAAATCCACCGGGTCCATGTTTTAACTTGTTGATATCCAGTGTAGGTGGGAGGAAGTGCCTTTTTAGGTGTGGCTTGAGATCACACTGTGGACGCTCAGATCTGTCAACTTCTACCACATCTTGCTATTGGCTGTTTGGTGTACCATTCCGCCTCCTGTGGAGTACTTCCATTTCAATCCATGAGGGACTATATTACATCTTGAAAGTGCAGTCACCACACCTGTTAGCATGTGTGACACAAAGGCTTAAAAGTGGTATCAAAATTGAAGGTAATCTGTTTTTTTGCTTTCCAATAATGAATTTGGTAGGACCAAAGTGTGCGCGCAAACTTAACATGGCTGTTTTACTGCATGTTTCTCTTTCATATCAGGACAGCCTAACACCAAAATGGCTACAAAAAGTCTTGCAAGATCAACAAGAAAAGCTGCACTCTCAAAAGACTTATTTTAGTGAGGCCATCTCAGACTCGCCCGCAGTCAGACACTAGGCACATCAAATCTATCGAAAGGTAGTTAAGGAAATACCCACAATAATATTTGCTTTTAACACATTTGTAGTGTGAGCCAAGAGAGTTACAGTATTAAGCATGGTTTTATCGTTAGGAAATCATTTTCACAGATACACTTTCCAAGTCACCGCACAGAGACTGACACGTGCTACTTGATTCCAACCACACTTTTCGCCCCTTTGAGTTTGTATAGATATATATGTATATATAGTTACTGATAAAACAAAGGTTAAAGTGAGGTTATAGTTAAGTGAAAATGCCAGTTAAAACTTGGCATTATAAACGTACAAAACCGCTGAAATTCACCAGTTATAGTTATCTCAAGTCATAAGTAGCTTGTAAGCACCCCCTAATTAAAGACATGATCTCCAATGAAGAATAGCAAAATCCACGAAACGTGTGTCGGGAGAAATCCAGCATGAGCCATCAACTATTTGATTGACAAGTTAGCTGAAATGAGTGTAAATAGATCTACATCTACTATAACGCTTTGTGGGCTGATTGGTGCAAGATTTCTGAGTGCAAACCACACCCTTTGAAAATGTAATAATTTGCCCAAAGAAGTGGACTTTGTTAATTCCCATCGTAATTTGTTTTTAAAATCTGCTGCATCCTCAAATGTACAAACGCAAGCATTAAGTTTGAGATCATGCTTACCTCATCAATTACCAGAAGTTTAATTTTCTTCAGTACTCTTGAAACTTCGAAACAAGCTTCTCCAGATAGCTTGTGATATTCCAACTTATTTTCATGTTCTACTGGTAACATAAGTAGATGATGTAATGTAATCCCTTTAATGTTGTGTACTGCTAACCCAGTTGGAGCAGTTACAACACAATATAAATGTGAATCCGTTGTTTTCTGTAGATAACATGACAAACATTTAATCAAAAATCTTTTCCCCGTTCCAGCTTGTCCACTGATGTACATAAGAATAGGTCTAAATGATGTACATTGGCAATCATTCTTTTCATGCAGTAATTCATGTTGTATCTGTTGTGTAACTTGGTGATATATTTCTTTCTGTTCAGTATTCAGATGTTCCTCTAAGTTTTTCAAATCAATATTCTCCTGTTGTGCTTGCTGAACCACCGTTTACACTTCACTCATTGCTATTGCCGCTTCATTTTCAAGTATGGCTTCTCCTAGTGGATCTTGACTTTGTGGAGCAGAACTCTGACTATCTCGAGAACTATCTCTAGCTATTTCAGCTGCAATAGTAGTTTCTTGATTAATCTCTTCGTTCAACATTTGGAGATAATTTGGAAAAATTGTACATTCAATGCTATCTTTACATGCATTGAAAGAATCTTCATAGCAGTCTAAATCTGCAAGTAATTCCATTTCAGTACGCCAAGGTTTGAAGAGTTGCAGAAGAGCTCAATAAAAAAACTCTCTTTTATCTGGAGTATTGCAACTTGGTTTCCTGTGATTAATCAGATTTCCTTTGGCAAGCTTTACCAAACATCCTTCAGATCCAATTACAGCATTTTTCCCTTCATTTATATTTTCCGTAACATTTGTTTTAAAACTGGAATGTTGCAGTATTTCATTTAGACATATCTTTTCCAGGTGTGGACTTCTATTTGGATAGTACGTATCCAACATATTTGTTTTCAGAATATCTGTACATTCTGGTTCATTCAGTGCCAAGTATTCAATTCCTTGTACAGATTTTAAAACACGATTTCGTGTTGCAGCAAGACCTAGACTTATCCAGTTGATTCCTCTTGACTTTGAATATAAACTTGCAGATTTCAATCGATCTGAACATTCATACGATCCAATTTATCGATGTCAAAGCATCTTCAAGCTGAAGCTGTACAATTTTTTGCTAAGTGTCTTCTCCTGTGAAATTTTCTCCCACATTTCTTTCAATTCCGTCTTCTCAGGTTTGGTAATATATGACGTAACATAGCGAGCAACAGCAATTGAGTTATTTGCAACATATTGTATGTCCATATTTGCATTCCACATCTTCAAAATCACTGGATTGTAATCATTAATGTACTTTGATTCTTCTGTTCTTTTTATATTATAAGTATTTTTTGGTGATTTTCGAGTGATAGTATGCCTCACTGCTAACATAAAACTGTTCACTCTTCCTTTGGAAATTACTGGACTTGGGAAACCAAATCGACATTTTGTGTAAACTTTTTCCTTTGACTTGTATTTCCGTCGACAATATTTTCCACATCAATGACTTTGAAACCGTAAAACTTGCTGTCTTAAGACATTTTCTCCTCCTGTTTTCGGAATCGCACAGGTAACATAGTTTTCAATAAAAGATAAAACAGTCTCATCCGAATCAGTTCCAAATTTGGGTGCATCCTTGATCCAAAAAAGCATATGTATATGAGGAGCACTTCTAGCTTGGTATTCCTTTCTCCAAAAGAAATCAATAACTTCGTCAATAGGTGGACTCTTTTTATTACAGATGAAAGACATCATAGCTTCAAACCTATTATTAAAATATCTGCAAACATTTACAGTATCCAGGGAACACAGTTCTCCAGCTGTCTTCAATTCAATATTTTCTATATTTGAATTTGCTTCTCGTAGAAAATCCAATAAATCGTCCCATGCGTACTCAGCACAGCTAATTGTAACAAACCACGTAGGAGTTCCTAAGTTTCTGAACATGCATTTTAGTTCCCCATGACATCGATACCAATATTCATTAGTGCCATGTTGACATGCCATCAAATTAATTAACTGTGATTCTAAATGTTCATCTCTTTCTTCAACTTTGTCCATAAATTCCTTTGCAGAAAGATGTGAAAGATGAGTTCCTGTTTTTAATATATGGTTGGCTGCATATGAAAGTGCAGACAGATCACTTTCAAATAAAAGATTAAACAAATATGGAATACACTGGCGAAATCTTGGTTCTTCTGAGTATGGTCATAAAGTGTGATATTCTGAAGCTGGAATCTGAGCTGGTCGTACATCATATTGCCAACCTTTTCAAGGAGGCAACAGCTGTGGAAAACAACAAGCTTCCAAACTTTTTCCCCATCCACTCATGGGAGTTCCTTTTGCTTTTTTCATCTGGAACAATTCAGTAGTATCTCCTATCAGTTCTTTTGAATGTAGTGTGTGTATAGTATACTGTTCACAAATTTCTTCTTTTCTTGAAATCTCCACTTTTTCTATTTGTCCACTTGAAATGTGTGTTTCATCTTCTAAACTCATTTCTTCTTCTTCTACATTTACATTTTTATAGTAAATATTGTTTTGCACCAGCTATAATGTAGCCTTTTGGACTTTCGTGACATCTACTAACTCTTGCCATATTTTCGGACTCTTTGTGGGTACACGATTAACAAGAATGACTACAGGTTCAGTATCCTTTCTTTCTACACCAACAGTTTCAACATTTTTCTTAAAATCTAAAGGTAAATACACAAATCTTCCTTTTAAACCTCTTTGTAGATCTGTTGGAGGCAGCTTACCTGTTTTAGGCTCCATACGAATTATAGCCTGAAACGGGTGCACAGATTGAATAAGGATGGCCTCATATGTATTTAAATCTTTAAGTTCTGGAGGTATAGCTACTAATTCATAGTCATTATGGACAGCTCTAGCTAGCATTGTGTTCTCTTCTAATTTATTGTAACAATATTTACAAATACATTGTACAGTACCTAACTCAAAACGACCTTCCAAAAACAGATAACCAGCAAATTCTCTCCATTTATCATTGATTTCTTTTTCACTTTTTATAAACACATCTACATTCCTAGTTTGAATTTTATCGTGAGTACGTCGACAAAAAAAAAAAATATAACTGGGATTTTCACCAGAAACTACTTTGAACTTTGTTATTTCTTTTTCAAACTTCACATCAGCAGTATCTTCCATCTCTTCTTCAACACCTACACTTATCAAACTCTCACTTTCTCTACACTCCTCTTCACCAGCAAAGAAACGTAACTCTATATCATCACAAATGTTTTTTACATCCAACACCGAACCATGCAAAAGAGGTGTATTAATTTCATTTAGACATAATGAAGGACTTTTCACATAGTAAAATCTTCTTATTAACTTCCGCATTTCGGAATGATGTACTGCTAAAATTCTTAAATGATGGAAACGACTTTGACACACTTTCCTAGAAAGACAAGCCAGAGAATGACCTTGCAACCCTGTATTTTTTCTCACTTTGCAAGGATCTAGGCCTTGTAATATCTTAACCTTCTGTTTCACAGTTTTTCTTCCATATTCTCTTAAGAAATTTAGTAGAATATCAATAGATTCCTGACGTATACTACAAACACTACTACAATCCCATGTAAACACTGGAGCGTGGGTACGTCTCCCTTGAACTTCCTCAGCTATTACTTCTTCAACATTTCTAGGAACTGTCTTTTCTTTTTCAATTGGACAACCATTTTTCAGTTCGTAACAATGACCACAGGTATCAACTGCATGCACTAATGTATTTTGTTGAAAATAGCTTTCTTAATTTAAAAAAAGGTTCCGTACTAGAAGTATGCTTCCATTTCACGGAAAATATTTTACAAAAATGTGTTCTATTTACAATTCTTTTTCTTTTACATTTGTCCTTCATAGACTGCATTATTGTATTTAAAGTTTTCAATCTTTTTAAAATTAAGATAATCAATTTTCTTTCAATTCAAATGCTTTTTCAATGACACTTAGAATCTCCTTTTTTGTTTGTAAAATGCTGATCTCCTTTTATATTTTTTAATAATTATGCAAAATATCTGTAAAAAAAGTAAAGTTTTGAAAAAATTTAATATAATTAAAATAATTATATAAAACTATTCACATGTATAACTATAAAAATACATACAAAGAAACTACATCAATGATTTGAGCAGTGGAACAGTGCTAACTGCATAATTGTAGGAGTGTATGAGTAGTGTTAAGATATTAAAGCACAGCATTAGTAGTACACATGTGATTGTGGAACTGCATGGTTAGTACCTGTATCATTGCATGAAAACATGGCTAGTGACTAAAAGATTACAATACTGCAAGGAGAGTGGCTGAGTGCATTTATAGGTGCTTGGATATTGGCGGAGTGATTGGATAAATAGATAGTGCTGCATGGGTGATTGGAGAAGTGCATAGGGACTAACAGAAGGATTCCTAGACTGCATGGGTACTACCTGGGTAATTAGAGGAGTGAATAAGTAGTATGTAGCTGGTTAGAGGTCTGCATGGATAGTGCACAGAGTATTGTAGCTATGCTTCTGTTACTAACAAGCGGTACAAAAGGGGGTGGTGATGGACGGAGCATCAGAACCAATCAAACACTCACACCCAGTCAACAGATCTGGGTTGGATCCATCACCGTTCTTTAGCCCACTCTGCCACCCCAATTCAGACATGGCCATATGCAAATCAGTCTGACCCTGTGCCTCATGGGAACAGTCCAGCCCGAACTGCCAAGCCATGCCTTCCCTGGACCAGAAACAAGCTTCCTAGGACCGGTTTCTGGCATTTAAGCCGTCTTCAGCCAGGCTTGCTTGAATCCAGTGGCAAAGTGAGCAAGGGACTCAACGTCTGAGCATACCCTGCCAACTTATGGCGAACAAAGCGGTACAAAAGGGGGTGGTGATGGACTGTTGTTTTTGCATTTGTCACCCCGAGTGGGACGGGAATGCTCAGACGTGAGTCCCGTGCTCTCCATGCCACTGGAATCAAGCTATCCTGGCTGAAGAGGGGTGAAACCCCGAAACCGGTCCTAGGATGCTGGGTTCCAGTCCAGGGAGGACCTGGCTTGGCAGTTCGGGCTGGACTGTTCCCATGAGGCACAGGGTCAAGACTGATTTGCATATGGCTGGGTTCAAACTGAAATGGCATGGTGAGTAAAAAAACGATGGATTTAGGTCCAGATCTCTGTACTGGGGTGAATGTATGACATTGTTCTGCATTCTGTCCATCAACTGTTGTTTTTGCATCTGTTACTACCAAGGCCATTCCATAAGTACATGACTAGTAACTGGAATGATTACAGTGCTGCAAAGAGAGTGTATGGTGAATTTATAAGTGCTTAGGTATTGGCGGACTGATTGCATAAGTAGCTAATGCTGGATGGGTGATTGAAGACGTGCATGGGAACTGACAGGAAAATTTCTAAACTGCATAGGTACTAACTGGGTAATTAGAGGAGTAAATCAGTAGTATGTAGCTGCTTACAGGTCTGCATGGATAGTGCACAGAGTATTGTAGCTATGCTTGTGTTAGTACCAAGGCCATGGTGAATTTATAAGTGCTTAGGTATTGGTGGAGTGATTTGATAAGCAGATAGTGCTGGATGGGTGATTGGAGAAGTGCATGAGACTGACTGTAGGATTACTAGACTGCATGGGTACTAACTGGATAATTAGAGGAGTGAATCAATAGTATGTAGCTGGTAAGAGGTCTATATGGATAGTGCACAGACTATTGTAGCAGTGTTTGTATTAGTGTCTGCACCATTGCATGAGTACGCGACTAGTAACTGGAAGATTACAATACTGCAAGGAGAGTGCCTGAGTGCATTTATAAGTGCTTGGATATCGGCGGAGTGATTTGTTAAGTAGATAGCACTCAATGGGTGATTGGAGAAGTGCATGGGGACTGACAGAAGGATTCCTAGACTGCATGGGTATTACCTGGGTAATTAAAGGAGTGAATCAGTAGTATGTAGCTGGTTAGAGGTCTACATGGATAGTGCACAGAGTATTGTACCTATGGTTGTGTTAGTACTAAGGTCATTCCATAAGTACATGACTAGTAACTGGAATGATTACAGTGCTACAAAGAGAGTGCATGGTAAATTTATACATGCTTAGGTATTGGCGGAGTGATTGCATAAGTAGATAGCGCTGGATGGGTGATTGGAGAAGTGCTTGGGGACTGACAGGGGGATTCCTAGACTGCATGGGTACTACCTGGATAATTGGAGGAGTGAATCAGTACTGTGAAGGTGGTTAGGGGACAGCAATGTTAAACGAAACACCAAACATTATGTGGAATATTTCAACTGTACCTCTCTAGAGACTTATAAAAACTAGTCTCATCAGAAATACCTTAACTCAACAAATGCAAGTACAGACAAACTTCACACACACGTCGATGCACATTTTAAAACTTGACAGACTACACTTCTATTTTGAAATGTATGGTTACTGCCTGGGTCATTTTATGAGTACACATATACTGACTGGATGATTAGAGTAGTGCTAGGAGAGTACATGGTGAATTTATAAGTGCTTCTGTTTTGGCAGACTAATTGGATAAGTACATGGTCCTGGCTCGGTGATTGGAGAAGTGTTTGGGGACTGACAGGGGGATTCCTAGACTGCATGGGTACTACCTGGGTAATTGGAGGGCTGAATCAGTACTATGAAGGTGCTTAGGGGACAGCAATGTTAAACCAAACACCAAAAATTATGTGGCATATTTCAACTGTACCTCTCTAGACACTTATAAAAACTAGTCTCATCAGAAAACTTAACTCAACATATGCAAGTACAGACATACTTCATACACACGTCCATGCACATTTTAAAACTTGACAGACTGCACTTCTATTTTAAAATGTATGGTTACTGCCTGGGTCATTTTATGAGTACACACATACTAACTTGGTGATTAGAGTACTGCTAGGAGAGTACATGCCGAATGTATAAGTGCGTCTGTTTTGGCACAGTGATTAGATAAGGACATGGAACTGGCTGCATGAATGGAGGAGTGCATGGGTACTGACAAGGTGATGGCTGCACTGCAATGGTGGTCCTCAGAAAATTTTAGCACTGCATGAGTTAGTACCTGGGTCATTGCATGAGTATGTGGATACTGACTGCTTGATTAAAAAAGTACAAAGAGAGTGCATGGTAAATTTATAACTGCTTGTGTATTGGCAGAGTGATTACATAAGTACATAGTGCTGGATGGCTCATTGTAAACCTGCATGGACAGTGATAGGGAGATTACTGGTCTGCATAGGTACTACCTGGGTAATTGGACAAGCTAATAAGTAGTATGTGGGTGGTTAGAGATCTGCATGGATACTGCACAGAGGGTTTGTGCCCGTGCATATCTTAGTGCCTGTACCATTGCATGAGTACGAGTGTAGTGACTTATATTTTTACAGTAATGCAAAGAGACTGGATGGTGAATTTATGTGCCTGAGTATTAGCACACTGATTGGATAAGTGTATAGTGCTGGATGGGTGATTGGAGGAGTGCATGAGTACTGACACGGCAATGGCTGCTCTGCAAGGACAGTGCTTATGGGATCGAAGTAGTGCATGAATCTCTGCTGCTACTTTACCATTTTACAACTACTTTTAATGTTACACCTAGCCAAATACAAAGCAGGGACCATTCACATTTCTCTGCTATACGTCTCACCATATTACTGAAAAACATAAATGGATATCTCTCTACCACAACACTATCTACACCTCATAAATTCACAGAACAAACTTCAATTTTAAACCACACACCAAAAATTATGTGGCATATTTCAACTGTACTTCTCTAGAGACTTATAAAAACTAGTCTCATCACTAATACCTTAACTCAACATATGCACTTCCAATTTGAAATCAACACCTAAAATTATGCGGTATACTACTAATGTACATATCCACACACTGAAACAAACTACCATAATCAGCAATCCCTATTCCAAAACACACATAATACCATACAGAATTTATATCAAACAACATTTAAATACATTACAAAAAACTGCAATAAACATTTCTTCATTTCAAAATATATCTCAAACTTCAAAGTTCATGATTTATATTTTATCTTTAAAAACAAAGGCACCACATAGTACACCTTACAAATTGATAACTCACCTTTCAAATTGATTTGTAGATTATGAAGTATCAAAATCTCACACCAGATTTTCTTATGCACACAATCAATATAATGCACTGCTCTTAGCAAAACCAGTAATGGCAAACTTTCCCTCTCTTTCTCCACACATAGAGATGTAAATAACAAATCACATTGCTTCCCAGACTTTTTCAAATTCTAAAACACATTTCTATTGGTTACACATATCAACCCTTGCCAACTGACTTCTAACTGAACCCAAAATGCTTCTGGAATTTTCTGGAGTCGCGCCTGCATCGTGCACCGTAAGCGATGGCACCGCGAATCCATACGGGAGTTCAAAAATATATTACAAATAATGTTACCACTTTTTTGTAATAATACACTACTTCTAAAGATAGTACGGACTTGGGAAATCTCACTGTAATAACATATTACTTTAATATTTATAACACATTCACGTTTTAATGCCACAGTTAAATTTCAAACCTACCCCCATTCTCCTTAATGTCAGGTTCCATAACAACAGTTCATGGAACACTCAACTGAACTCAAAGGTCACAAGTTCAGCACACAGTGTTGCAAATACAAACAGCAAGTGTGCTTGACTTTCCAAAATATGAGCTTATCCTATCTAATGTACCTTTGAAACTTTTTTACTAATCAATAAGAAACATGCTTTTTAAAGACAGAAACATGCACCCTATTTTTGACTATATAATGTTCTTAAACAGCCAAACATTTCTCTTCTTTTTTTAAAACTGCATCTTGTCCACCATTTTAGCTACCTCTCACTCTACCAACTGTCTACTTCAACTACACACATCTTTTCAGTGCATCCAGACTTCAAGAGGCTTGGAGTGTGGATTGTGGAACACAGCTATGTTTTCTGGTGCAAAAGGTATGCTGAACACAGAGGTATTGACAAAGATCTAGCTTTGCAAAATGTGGACATTAAATGGATTGGACAAAGAGGATTAAAGTGGCACCAATTGATGCCTTTGGTTAAAACCTTTTTACATCTCCAACCCCCTGACCTCATGATTGTGCACTGTGGTGGCAATGACCTAGGCACATTGACTGGGGTAGGTCTGGAAATGCTAATGTAGGACACCTTTGCAGAATTGATGTTGCTTTTGCCTCAAAAACTGTCTTTGTATACTGTAACATATGCCAAAAACAGAAATGGAAGTGGTCCAATCAATTCTGTCCACAGATTGAGAAAGCTAGAAAAAATGTTAATAAGGCTGTTTCTGCTTATCTCAGAGACCATAGTATGGGCTCCATATACAACAACAATCTGCGTTTTGATATGGATGGCATCTACAGGAGTGATGGTGTACATTTCACAGATAAGGGAAACAGAGTCCTTCTCAACAATCTAAGGCTCTGCATCGGCACTTACATGTAGCTACAAAAATCTCCCAATAAACACACGGGCTTTTTTTAGAGCCACCTAATAACCCAACATATAATTTAGTTTTGAAAAAATATTTTTATTTTTCTTGCACCCAGCACGACTTAAAGCCGCGCACCCATCGCGTTCACACCGGGGCCAGCGCTGGGAGCCGCGCACCCATCGCGTTCACACGGGGGGCCATGCTAAAAGCTGTACACCCATCGCGTTCACACGGGGGCCGTGCTGTGAGCCGCGCACCCATCGCGTTCACACGGGGGCCCGCGCTGAAAACCACGCACCCATCGCGTTCACACAGAGGGCTGTGCTAGGGTCGCGACTCCATTTTTTTTTTAAACGTCCACTTTCACTAATTTACATTCACCTCGGGGAGCCCACCCCCCAAGGCATGCCCACATGTACATTTAAAAAAAAAAAAAGAGGGGGGCGCATGGTTTCCCTCCCAGGCCACATCTGTCCCCCGGGGACCCTATCCCCCAGGGCCTGGCCTCTTTGTTGAGGAACATAGGGGGATCCCCAATGGCCCCACCGGCTCCCCGTCTCCTGCGGGAGCCGGCATTGCTCTTCCACATGGGGAGCTGCTGACATGCAACTCCCCGTGTGGAAAAGCAATTCTGCTTTTGATTTTGAAAGAGAGAGCAGGTTACCTGCTCTCGCTTCCAAAATCCAAAGCAGGGTTTGCTACGGCAGGGAGGGAGCGGCACGGCTCCTGCCCTAGCAAACAGCAGAGTCCCGGGGGTGGGCACCCCGGGACACTGCAGGAGCCGGCCCTGGGGGGTGGCGGTCCCCAGGGCAATCAAGGGCTCCAGGAGGGAGGCCGAGTGGCCCCCCTCCCAACCATTGCAAAGCCCCAGGGAGGTGGTGTCCCCGGGGCATGTAGGGGGCTCGAGCCCCCCCACAGGTTATTTTTTTTTCAAATGAGAGCCCCGGGGAGGTGGCGGTCCCCGGGGCTGCGGGGGCCCCCGCGGGCCCCCGCTATACATGTTTTGCATGTCCCCTGGACCTGGCCCACCCAGGGCTTAAAAATAACGAAGCACGGGAGTCCGCGCTTCGTTTTCTTTTTTATTTTTCGTCCGGATTCGCGCACCCAGCGCAAGTTTGGCTGCTTTTTTTTTAAACAAAAATGATTTTTGGGGCCTGGGGTACTTGTGGGACCCCCTGAGCAGGCCTCGGGGGTCAGTGTGTTTTTACCCTGCCCCCTTTTCTTATTTTTCATGCTTATTTCTCTCTTTTCTTGCGACTTGGTTCTACCGAGTCAAAAGATGGCTGCCAACACTTCCTGGTTTGGAGTGTTGACAGCCAATTAGAATAAAGCTCGTGGTCGGGAGGGGTCACGACTCCACCGAAGCCATAGATATCGAAACTTTTATTTTTTTAATTTCTCAGCAACTACTGAACAGATTTACACCATTTAAAAAAAGGTCGCATTCTGAACCAAGTACTAACTTTTTGCCAAATTTGGGGTAATTCCGTTCAGCAGTTTCGGCTGTAGCCTTGCCTAAAGTAGCCTATGGGAAATTGATTTTTTTACTCTTATTTTTTGAATTTCTCAGCAACTACTGAACGGATTTACACCATTTAAAAAAAAGATAGCTTTCGGATCTAAGCACTACCTGGCCAAATTTGGGGTAATTCCGTTGAGCAGTTCGGGCTGTAGCCTGTCTCAAAATTTCCTATGGAAATTAACATGGGGAAAACATGTTTTGGGACCCCCTTTTTTCTCAGCCCCCGCTTGATGAATCACCCCCAAACTTTCAGGATAGGAGCTGACCTGGATAGACTTTTTTTGTGGAGAATTTCACAAAGATTTGTTGAACAACGCCAAAGTTATTAGCAAATCAAAAAATGCTTTTCCTATGGAAACTAGGTTCTAACTATAACTACCTACTGGTGATCGCCAGTAGGTAATATATTCTATAGTTACCTATATGAGCTTACTTTCACAATAATTTGGTATCCAATATTTTGGCCTCAATATATTTGTAAGACAATAATCATGTTTTCAGCATTCATAAATACTAGCTTGGGTGAATACAATTTCCTGTAGCATGAACTACAGATACCTTTGAAGTTTGAGCAAGTGACTGGTAGATGGAACCCAATTTATCCTAAAAGGGATACAGAAAGTTTGTGGTCAAGAATATGTTGATATGTGCTAATCTGTAGATGGGCTGCAGACCTTATTGTGAGAAGCCAAGACCAACCATGTTGTTATGGGTGTATTTGGTAGAAGGTAGTGACAACCCAAAAATCAGTATTCCACAATAACAAAATATATAAAGAATGAACTAACTGGGGTGAACTTCTGAAGAGGTGAACTACATACCTACACTGAACTGCTACAAGGGGTATTTAGTCATCCTCCACTTTGTAGATATTGATGAGTTGATTTGCATAGCTCTAAAATTAACAGTTTTTTTCATCAAGGCTTCTATCAATATTTCTACACAACAGGCACCTCCATTATGAGTCAAATGTTTAATGGAGCATTTTGGATGTAAGAACTTTGGATGGCTCTAGCATGGTTTTCCATCTGGGAGATGTTTGTTTTTATCTAGCTAGAATAACTAAAATGTTGTCTGCTAGTATTTCTTACTGTATGTTTCCAGATAATGATGAATTATGTACTGTTAATTGTAAAAAGTAGTACAAAAGACAAACAAAGGTTTTGAGAGCTGCTCTGTTATCCAGCTTTTTAATTTCTTTTAGCTGTTAATTAGTGTATCCTCCTCCACCATATCCTGTAAGGGAATGATGAATGAGTCTGAGGTTGATGTCAATATATTTGAGGCACATCTTATCATGGAAGCTTCAGCCTGGAAAGCCTTCATGGTGGGCAGGGCATCCTTGATATTTCACATACATTGGCTGGGTCAAATAATTCAATGTATAGACATTCCTATTTTAAGCCTGGGTGCAATGAATTGTGTTATTTGCAAGCCTTTGAACTTGGAAAACCTTAGCTTCCATGGCTTGCCAAAAATGTTGATTTTCCACAACTTTGTGGGAAGAAAATCTGGAGTTTCTTAAAGACAGAGAGGCTACTTTATCCTTCCCCATTTATTCCCTTCCTATAATGTGGCAGTTTGATTGTTTTGCAGTTTGAGAGTGCCTTGTGTGTTTTTTCTTGGTTTGTTCCATCCTTGTTTAGAAGGCAGATTGCGGTTCATTCTCTTTTTTTATATAGTCTGAGAATGTTCATTAATTTCACATTATTTGTTTTGAGACAGCAATAAAAGAGGAATGTGCAGTGTTAGCCTCCATGTATTTGATTAAATTCACTTTCTTTCCCACCAAGAAGTGAAACATCTACATTGTTTTATTCTAATGCTAACTTAGCAAGCATGTACCCAATGTTAATGTTGATGGACAGTCTTTTTCTTCAAGGTTGAACTTTTCACAGGCTATTTGTTTTTATTGTATGCTTTAATGATTTACCTGTTAAGAGTTGAACTCTTGTGACTGATTCAGCCAGATAAGATAACACTACAGAAAGGGACACCTCTTAAGGAAACTTTAGCCACATCTTCAGTGATATATGTAGACGATAAAGAAGTCAATAACCTCAAGTTACACCTGTGCAACATTTGTAATACAACCTTTGTGTTAGACTAAAACCAAATCCCTCGATTTGCTGTCCCCACCCTCCTTCTAGCAAAAGAATGTTCAACATACAGAATTCCTGTTATTGACACTGGGTCAAAGTGCACCAACTTTGTGGGACTGTCCGCAATATGTATCTGTCATCTGAGGGAACACCGCCCTATGAGAGGGAAGGATAATCAGGAAGCTGTAAGTGGTCTCATGGGGACCAATTGTACCAATTAGGCCCTCATCCCTGTCCCTTTCAATCAGGATGTTGACCACTATGATTACATTTCTGTCATCCACAAGCAGATGTTCAATGCCCTGCCTTGCTGGTAAACAGCAAACCCTTGCAATTCAATTAATAATATTCACAATGATTTCAAGCCCCTGTTATACAAAAGTATATCATGATTGCCCAATCTTCATCATTAAGTGCTGACTGACGCAAATGGAGATCATGCCCATTGCTTATACATATTTACTTAACGTGGCTTAACGCTGCCTTGTAAATAAGGCACCCTTTCATGCTACACTTAGCGTGAAAGGAGAGGGCAATGGGTGTTGGTGTTGGCGTTACACCGCAACACCCATTGATTTTAGCGCTGCCCCATATTTACAAGGGCAGCCTAAATATGGGGCAGCACCAAAATTAGGACCAGGGAAAACCAGGTCTTACCCTAGTGAAACGAGGAGAAATTTTTATTTTCTCCTCGTTTTTTCTGTTTACATGTGTGTTGCGATGTGCAGCACACAGGGAAACAGCAAACCGCCAATGATTGTTTTTGTGCAGGAAGGTGTCCCTTTCTGCACATAAACAATCATTTTAAAAAAATTATGTTTTGCAACTTCTATGTGTGCTGCATTGAGCAGCACAGAGAGAAGTTACAAAACAGCATTTAAAGATTGTCTATGTGCAGGAAGGGACACCTTCCTGAACATAAAAAATCTTTCCCTTCAACGCAGACACCCTTGCACAATGGTGCAAGGGTGCCTACGTTGGCGCTAGGCAGCTAAATTTAGCACCAGTGCAGGGGGAAATGTGGGGCTGCACAATATTTTTGTAAATATGGTGCAGCCATGTGTTTCTGAAGTGACGGAGTGTGTTGTTAGCCTTCTTGGCTTAACGACATGCTTTGCCACTTAACTTGTAAAAATGCCCCATAGTTGTGTACATTGCTCTGATACGACTTTCTCCAGGTCCTAATACATATACGTTCAAGCATTCATTTGTGTTGTCATCCTGCTCTTCCCTGCTTTGACATTTGTGAAGAGTGAAGGGTGACTACATCTTCTATTCAGTCTCTGTTGAGGGATTAGTCAGTAAGAGATTTGTACTGCTGCCTTTATCAGTTAAGTTGTCTGCTAACATTCCCATACCTAATTTAAGTTAGACTAGTTTAAGAGTGACTTTCTCTTCTATGAATTGGCTTTTAGCTACCACTCCCTGTTAATCTCATTCTACTTTACGCATACATCATGTATGTAGCTGTTCAAAGATTCTTTTTTTCTGAATGTCCCATAATTTACAATTCAACACTAACAACCGTATTGAAATAAATATGTGAAATTAAATAAGGAAGGGCTGGAGTGTTCATACTCCTGCATGCATTTCTGACTTCCCTCCTAACACACACACATGCACGCAGTCACACACACACCTACACCTCCTGCTCCTCGGCACTACCCTTCACAAGAAAGATGCTAAGTTGTAAAGCAGCCAATGGGAATTCCCCTTACTGTTGTTTTCCCCACTTTACCATATGCCACAGTAGAAAAGTATGCCCATTATTTCTTACAAACTACGGATTTATTGGTGACTCCACTCACCTATCTAGTAAAGCAGAACAATTATTCTTGAGTTTAAGTCATGACCTGAAATCATAATCAGCAACTATTCTCAAGTTTCAACTGCCTTGTCTTTGGTACGCATGTGCTGCAAAGCAATTTTAAACCTTGAAATAAAAATGAGTAACTTATGTTACTACTGCCTTTCCCTACAATATCACATGAAGTACACAAGTGTGCAGATCATACTTCCATAAAATTTTGTTAGGCTAAAACAGTCATACATAACTGGGAAGTTAGTACTCTCGAGCAGAAACATGTTTGGATGGTGTTTACCTGACAAAATGCCGAATACGTGGTTTCAGAAATGCCACCAACTCAGGGAGATTTCACAAAATAGATCTTAGCATAAGGTTGCATTGTTTTTAGGAGTTTCATTTTACAAACTGGATAACCGTAACTAATTATGTACCCAGTGGGAATTTAGGGAAGTACCAGTCAGTATGGAGATTCATCTGAACTTCACAATTTCATTTTATCTGTTTTAGTGGGCAATTTATTTGATTATGATGTCGGTCGGAGTTGCCGCCGAATGACATCACTGCGGTTTTGGAACCGACCGACCTCGGGTCGGCAGTCCGAAACCGCAATTGCAATGCGACCACACATGGTGCTGTCTCACACTCCCAATTCCCTATGGGAGCTTATGCTGCAGGCAGAAACCTATAGAGAAATGGGAGTTTTTGTAAATCACTGCACCGTGTGGCAGACACCGTGAGGTACCTGCCACACGGCGCAGAGATTTCCAGGGGGGCACCATAGGTGACCCATGGGCTCCCAACCAGACGCTGTGGAAGAAGGGGGGCCCTGCTAGGGGCCCCCAAAGTCACTTTCCGACAGGCTTTCCATATCGGACAGCCCGGCATGGAAAGCCTTTCAGAAACTGACATCATAATCCCAACTGCCGAAACGTCATCCGTACATGATTATGTGGCAGTTCTGACTAGCCGATGGGCTCCTTGAGCCCATCGGAAGCCAATTATATTGACTGGCATGTTTAAAATCGGACTGTCGTCATTGTAATATGGCAGTCAGATTTGAAACTTTAGTCAGAGGCTTTCCAACCGACATCCAAATTAGGCTCTAAATGTGTTCCCTGGCTATATTTCCCTTTTCTTTCTCACTACATTCCGTCTCCACTGGTTAATTGGGAGGCGTACAACATAGGAGATACTAGGGTATTCCACAGCTCTTTTGTTTATTTGGGAGGGTATATTTGAAAGAGCAGAACAAAAGTGCACTGCCTTGTTCCTTGAATGTTTATGTTTTTATTCAAGAAAGGGGATAGATTTAGCAGGCCCTCCTTATGGCTGTACATAAATCCCAACGGCCCATCTTCAACAAGAGGCCCCTCTATTTTCAGAACCACATCTGTCTCCAATACCTATTGCTTCCTACTTAGATGAAGTGGTCTTTGGACATACCCTTTTAGGCATTTGCTTATTAGGGGCAGTTCCCTTCGTTCACTGTGTTGGGCTTTGTCAGTCACAGCATGTGGACCACATCCATATGTAAGTTTAACTCCATTGGCAAACATGTTAGCAGTCAAGTTCTCTATTGATACCCAATTTTAATGTAAGCATCCAACACACATTTCTCTGGAAATCCCTATTCTTTACAGACAAAATGTACTGAAAGTGCTTCTCTCAAAACTCTCTGTACAATATTTAGTGCTTGTTGGACCTGAACCTTTTTGCAGAGTTATCCCCAAGCCTTTTGCCTTCCTCCGCCTATTTTTCTGACCTTCTTTTTGTTGGATTTAGGACTCTGGGCACTTTAGCACTGCTAATCTGTGCTAAAGTGCATGTGCTTTCTCCTTAAAGCATGGTATGATTGGTTTACACCTGTTTGGCATATTTAATTCACTTATAAGTATTTTGTAAACTGGTACCCCATATACCCAGGGCCTGTAAATAAAATGCTACTAGTGGGCCTGCAGCACTGCTTGTGCCACCCACAGAAGTAGCCTTTCAAACCTGTCTCAGGCCTGCCATTGCAGAGCCTGCATGCACAGTTTACTGCCACTTTGACTTGACATTCACAACTACTTGCCAAGCCTTAAACCCTCCTTTTATTACACATGGTTCACCTCTAAGGTAGGCCCTAGGTAGCCCCAGGGGCAGGGTGCTGTTTAAGTAAAAGATAGGACATGTGCCCTTATTGTGTGACATGTTCTGGTAGTGGCAAACAGCCTATTTTGTTTCTCGCTTGTGTGAGGTTTACTCTTCTCATAGGCTAGCATTGGGAATTGCTTTATATGAGTTTTAGCGGTCTGATCTGAAAGGAATAGCGTTACCATGTTTGGTTTGTTTAGAATTGTAGTGATAAATTACACTTACTGGTGTAGGTCGATTTTTTATTACTATTTTAGAAATGGCACTTTTAGAAAGCAAGCATCTCTCTGTGCTTATAACTCTTGTGCTATGCAGACTGTCTTCAATCCACGTCTGGCCAGGGTGACAGCTACACTTTGTGCATACTTTCCAGACAGACGCAACACAGGAAGGGATGGTTGTGACAGGAGAGGCATCTGCTTCCATCTGCATACTGATCGTCTTCCTGGGCTGGGAGAGAGGGAGGCTGGGTTCACTTAAATTTGTATAGGCTTTGTCCTGCTCTCACACAAAGGGCTGATTTAACCCCTACTGATGTCTGGAGCCAGGGCTGAGTTAAAAGGGAGTGTTGTGCACTTCTAAGGTTTCTTTTGAAGTGATCCCTAGATCAAAAACATTGTGAGTATAAGTACAGGGGCTCTGGCCCCGTATTTTTAGAAACTGCGTGGGCTTGTAACCAAATGCTGCTGGTTCTACAGAGAGCACATTGCCTGAAGGAACTGCTGTGCTGCCTGGAGGAACTGCCATTGGGACTACTTGCCTGTTGTGCGCTCCGGACGCCTGTTGGGCTGTAGGAGGGACAGCCACTTTGCAATCTACCTTATGAGATGGCCTTCTGCCTGCTGTTTTGCCCCAGTGTTTTCCAGGGACCAGTTGGCTGCTTCCCTTGTCTATTGGGAAGCCCAGGAATTAAAGGTATTCTCTTAAAACGACCTAAAACTGGCTGTGGAAAACTTGCAACGGACAGCATGGCAAGCTTCCTACTCCCCATAAGGAGAAGAGCGTGTGGAGAGATTGTTGTGTCACTGGAGAGAGAGTGGCACATGGTGAGTGCGTCACTCGGTGCAACCCTAGAAGTGCGTACACTCGTGCCTCATATAGCGTGTGGTGAGCGTTATTTTATTGACACCTTTTAAACCTGACCAGCGCTGACTGAACATGTTTGTGCAGACCGAGCCGTCTGCTCTGTCCTGTAAGTGACCAGGACTCTTGTTGTTCCCAGTGTGGCCCCTGCAAGGTAACTTCGACATGCAGGCTTCAGGAGGAAGGTACCGCCCTGAGGCACCATCCTCCTGCGCTCCACAATACCGCCGGCCATCAATCATGCCCTCTCAGTGCGGCCCCTTGCAGAAACGAGATTGCAGGGCTCACAAGTCGCTGTATTGATGGAATCCTTGGTTACAAGAACTAGCCAATCCCGCTCTTGAGGCCCGCCGATGCTTATGGCACCTAGCAGGAGGTCACCTGTGACCTAAGCAGTTCTGACTGGTCCACTCTCAAATGCCCGCCAGATGCTGAGCTCCGCCCAGAAGGCCCCGGAAGGTACGGTGTGGTTAATTCAGCACTGCATGCTTCTCTCGTGCCCCGCAGAGTACCGGGGTTGCCCAGGACCAAGTATTTGCCTGCAACCGCTACTTGGCACTTTTTCTTGCAGGGGACCCAGCGAGGTCTCCCCACTGAGTTCTGTGGTGTGTCTGCACCCATCCCTCCTTGAGGACGTACAAGGGGGCACTTACTCAAAGTGTTAAGGATGGAGTGAGACCTCAAAGGAGGTCCCCATGTTGTTTATTCCGTAACTTGCCGGATTACCACATTCCTGGTAGTAAGTGTGCAGGGCCGCCTGTGACCTATGTGGGATAATTAATGACCTTATGAAACTGTGCCCACGTGTGGTATGGAGATATATTAATTCATGTGCTTCTGCTCCAAATCTAACGTGCATTACATATACTACTGGTATGATATACGTCATTTTTATCCTGGATTGGCAGGGTATTGAGTACTATTTGCATAGTATGCACAGTGGTTATGCTTCATATCATTTCGGTCTGGTTTTTATTAGGATGAGAAGTACTGTCTGAAAGGGAGCACATTCTGAAAAGACTCTAAGGATTGCATGTTTCATTCTAACAAAACTGCTGCATGTCATGCTATAATATATATATGTTGTTTTGCCTTGAGTGGTCAGGATAATGAGTATTACCTCAGTATTTGCATAATATGCACAGTTTTCATGATTGTGCAATTTTGGTCTATGTTATTTGCACAAAATATACTATATTTTTTATATAATCTTGTGTAGAGTCTCTTTTGGGGTGTATTCATTGTATTACTGGTATGAGTGTGTTGCGTAAACTCTTTAAACATTGCCTCTGATGATAAGCCTGCCTGCTCTGCTCCAAGTTACCAGAGGGTGAGCACAGGTTATCTTTGGTGTGTAACTGACTTGCCCTGACTAGAGTGGTGGGTTCTGCCTGGCTTAGGTGCATACCCTAGCCAACCAGAAACCCCATTTCCAACAGTGCTTTTTTTAGTATGCTGGTTCCTCGTTCATTCCCAACACCGATCACACTCTTATATTCTCGACAGTCCGATCTTTTTTAATGTGCTGGTCTCCGTCATGAGTACAGAGTCTCTACAGTCGTAAAATTACTATTAGTAAAATTAAACTCAGTTTGCAAATACTACAAAATAGTATACTTACACAAAAGTGTAAGTTTAACTCTGTGAATCATGCCCAGAGTATTTTGATTACCCAACTGTGGGTGTAATACTAGATGTTGGGAAGGCCTTGGAAAAGGTTTCTTGACCTTTTCTCAGTCCAGCACTGCATCATTTTGAGATGGGTGCCACCTTCTTCTGAGTGGTTCTTGCTCTGTATTTATCACCCACTCCTAGAGGCAGTTTAATGATATTCTTCAGAATGATTCCCTTTAGGGCCAGGTACATGTCAGTGAGGCTCGCTGTCCCTGCTGCTTAATCTTGCTAATGGTAGATTTTTTGTTGATTGCCAACAGGAATAACCCTAATATCAAAGATACACCCTTCAGCCACAACTGTTATAATGATATAATGCAGCAGCATTTGCTGATGATGTTTAGTGTGGATGTCCGGAAGCTGTCCATGATCCATTTCAAACCATCTAAATAAATATACTAAAGTACCTGACCACTCCTTCAGTGTGGACACGGCAGATGTCATACCCCTGAATAATTTTTTATACTAATCCTTCTTACAAGGTCCCAGACTTAAACGGTAAGTTCTTAAGTATCTGGTTTAGCAATAACCTATAAGAGTGAATTGGATATAATAAGGTCACCATAAGCAAGATTAAACCTTTTCTGGCGGGTAGAACCGAGACAATATGAATGACGATTACTTCCAAAATGAATTTTGTATCATCCATGTTCCCATTAAGGATATATAGAATTCAGAATGGTAGACTTGGTGATCTCAAAATGTAAATGAAATGGAAAAAGTAAGCCTTTTCCCTAAGAAACTATGTTTGAATAGAAATCAGGTTTTTACAATAAAAAATGTCAACAAAACAACTCATTCTAGAATGATAATTGCTGATGATAAACATGCTTTGTTACAGCTGGATAAAAGACTATCACATAAAGTGTCCAAATATACCATAGCTTTTCAGAGGCATAAGAAACGCATTAAGTTGGAATGGAAGCCATTATTTTGGAACACTGGCTGAGCAGAGACTTTGGTGATCTTGGAAGCCTATGTTCTAGAAATTCTTTCAGCAGAAATGCACATACAATCTGGGCCTCAAAACATCAACTTTTACATTTTTTTTTTTTTTAATTAAAGGTTGTGATTTTCAAATAGAGTAGATTGCCTCCCTGCTACATGGCAAGACTCTTCTGATCTGATCATGAATTATTTATGATTTATAAACTGTTCTCACAAAAATTCTGCAACAAAAAATTAGCTACAAAAAACTTATCTAGCTATAGTTTTAACTGTATTGCCACACAACCAATGGAACTACATCTGGAAATAGTTGTGCTTGTCTAAGATCACTGCGGTACTACTACAGTGCAGATACTGGTATAACCATATCATTTATTGGACAACAGAAGTGCTATTTAGGTTAGCTCTGTTACCCTCTAACGAATGTTGGAACTGCCATGAGGCCTACAGAGATCAGTAAAATATGCTGTATGATTGAACGTTGTGTCCCCGATCCGGTCTAGTGTTCAATCGTATATGCAAAATATTTTTCATATCAATTGAACAGTGGACTTCTTAACAGCAGTACTGAGAACCGTTGCAGTGGCCCCCCGCAGTGTCTGAGTTTACCAGATGTATTTTAATTAGACTTACTGCTAACCATGTGCACTAAGTCAATCTTGTGTGATTGGATGAGAGCTGACCATCTTTCCTTCCACACGCAGTGGGTGTGAGTTTGTTTTACTTGAGGGTCCGATAATATTACCCTCAATGAATGACACCCCTCTTAAATTTCAGTCCTCTGGAATAAGTTAGATTTCTATCTAGAAATTGGAGCATCATAATTTTGATCCCATCTTAAGATACTGTAGGAGTGCATCATTACCATGCATTGTCAGCACTCGAATATATTCTGTGTGATTAAAGAAAGATTACTAAGAAAAGATGGGGTATTGCATATTTAAAGTACTCCACGTGAAAATTAATGAGACCTATAACTGTGTGCCTATAAACGTGACTAAACAAGGGCTTTTTAACACTTACAAAATTATATTTTAGGAGAAGTTAACGTTTAGACATGTCTCATTGTGCAGTTAATAAAACAGAATGTGTATGTGTAGACTAATGCTTAAACATGTATACGTGCAACCAGAAATTATCAACATCTAAGCTCCCTTGTGGCTGTCTAGAGGGAATGCACAAAGTCCAGCTGCCATCCACCAAAGACGTGTATTCAGCGGCATGCAGCAGGTACAAAATGGCTAAAGTAAAAAAATGAGCGGGGAATGAACCACTTGTGTCTCTTATGGCAGAGTCTCTAAAAGAAATTATTGAGACCCTCAACCATGCTGTCACAGCCCGCAGTGTAGGTTTATCTCTGCTAGCGTGATCTGGTGGATAGAGTCATAATTCGCATTTCGGAACATGGGGGGGATGCGGTACTAACAGGAACACAGCGACAAGCCTGATCCAGCAGAGAATTACACTGAGCGTTCCTCATGTCCAGGGGGCAATAATATTCCCCTATCAGTTCTGGGTCTAATGCAGAACCCGTAACTGTTTCATACTCAGAGCAAAATGTGTTCAAAGATGAAGATGGGTGAGTTACCAAACTCGCTCATAATTTCTGCATGTTATTGAAGCACGCTGAAATTTAGGCTTTATAGAATTATGATCCTGTGGTAAGCCACGAGACCGGCTAGGGCTTATATTGGCAGAAACATGTCAACTTGATAACCAGGTGTTATGGACTAATAAACCACCCATATCAACACCGCGCAATTTTTAAACGTTATCCTTGTCCAGTTTTTTATTAAAAACGTTCCTACCGCATAATAGATCATTTTAAGCACATGTCACTGTCATTACACAGACAGTCTCCCTCCTGGTGGAGGATGTAGAATCACTTTGTAGAACAATACACTGAAGTGATAAAGACCTGATGATGACGCTATCCACCAGATCACACTAGCAGAGATAAACATACACTGAGGGCTGTGACAGCGTGGTTGAGGGTCTCAAGAATTTTTTTTAGAGACTCTGGCATAAGAGACACAATTGGTTCATTGCCCCCTCTCATGATCTTCAGTCTATATGAACAGGAAGCTGAATGAACCTCTGCTTCTTTCTTCCCCACCTTGATTTGAATTAAAGTAAGAAAATGTCAACTTTCTAAAAGTGCCATTTTCAGAACTGCAATTTAAAATCTGACTGCACCATAAGTTGTGTTTTAAATTGTGAGTCCAGAGACACCAAACTTGGGGGTCTTATCTCTTTCCAATTGGAAATTACCCTTATAAAAAGTAATAAGGAAATCCCAGTGTTGTCTTATGGGAGGGGTAGGCCTTGCAATAGTGAAAAATGACTTGGGTCGTTTTTGACTACCAAGACATGAAAACTTAAACATACATGCCCTGCCTTTTAAATACATTGCACTCTCTCCTGTGGGTTATACAGGGCCTGCCTTAGGTATGACTTACATGTATAAAAAGGAAAGGTTTAGGCCTGGCAAGAGGTTTATCTTGCTAGGTTGAAGTTGCAGTGTAAACTGTACAGACAGGCTCTGCACTGGCAGGCCTGAGTCATGGTTATAGGGCTACTTACGTGGGTGGCACAATGAGTGCTGCAGGCCCACCAGTAGCAATTAATTTAGAGGCCCTGGCCACATGTAGTGCACTTGTAAGGGACTTAAAAGTAAATTAAATATTTCAGTTGGGGATGAGCCAATATTACCATGTTTAGGGGAGAGAGTACAAGCACTTTAGCACTAGTTAGCAGTGGTAAAGTGCCCAGAGTCCTAAAGTCAGCAAAAACAATGTCAGAAAAATAGAGGAGGTAGGCAAAAAGTTGGGCGGAAAACCACCCTAAGGCTGTGCAGTCTAACAAAGACATTCACTGCTGCTGGCACCATTCACAGCCAAATGCCACTGCCAGCATTACCTACTGATGATTACACTCAAACTAGTGTGACATTTCTTATTATTCCAGGTCACTTCAAATTGTAGGAATAGTCTGGGAGTCCTATTTTTATAAATTTTAAAAGTATATTAAATAGTTAAATGTGCCACTGATGTACTCTTAAAAAAATAGACAAAAAACCATATGCTAGACTCTGAAGAAAACTACCTGGTGTTTACAAATAATCGCTGGTGATGACCACTGGAAAACATTGGCACATATTAAGCACTGTTGTGGGGCCATAAGACGCAGAGTTTCCTTATAATAAGCTGTAATATCCACTTTTGAGAATGATAAAGAATGTGTTTCTGGTACTTGCTGCAAGTTTGAGTGTCAAGCATGCCACTTTTGATAAATGGTAGGTCTTTTCCCATGTATTTCACAATGTTACTCTGTGGTCTATTTCCACCAAAGTACCTCCAAAACCGCTGAACAATACTGACTTACATCCTCATCAAAGTCTATTTGGTCCTTTTGTGACACCTTTAGCATCAGTGTCCAATGTAAATGACATTGGAACTAAAGAAATGGTTACAGACACATGGAACTTTTTACCTGTAGGACTCTGGCCAAATATTAGGGATGAAATTAGGTTTCCCCAAACTCCTGATGACTGGAAGAGAAGGAAGAAGACCCCAAAGTACTGGTTGACGATGTCCTTGCCAACTTTTCCTGCCTTTGCTGCATAGTTGTTTCCGCTCACTGTGAGGTAGGTGCACTTGGCAGCCCAGAGGGGGGCCCCTCCCAGTCCCAGGATCACAGAGGTGGGGACCAGGGTGTACCTAGAAAAAAAGGTTTAACGATTACAAATTTACTATGATGGCCTATTTATTGACATTAATTAAAGGATGCATCTTTAAAGTATGTGGAAATGATTACAAAACTGCAATGTGGTGTAGCATTTTGAGAAGAAAAACCACTTAGTTTCTGACAATTCTAAATTAATTAGAATGTTTATTAAATATGTCAAACCAATGACTGTCCTAGTGTTTTACATTTATTGTTTAAAACAGTGCATTAGCAATAGGGTAAAGGTCCATGCCATGTGGGCACAGAATCACAAAGCTCATCTTTGGTAATTGTGTAATATTTGCACTAGTACAACAATCTCATTTGAAATTATTTGTGATAATGTATTGCAAATATTGTTAGTTTCGGAAAAGGGATTCTTTCACTGTCTGATGGTTCTTATGCTGTTAGAATCCCTTTGCAATAAAACGTTTTTTATGGTTAAAAGGCAAAGGAAACTTTTGGTTAGCAGGTTTATCCTCCATTTTAGAAGTTATATGATTGCTCAATCGACCATGTATTACCCTGCCCTCTACTCTGTGAAGTGTACCTAAAAAAAGAGAGTTCAGCTCTTCTCATCAAACCTTTGAATTATGTACAAGATGGAGAATCCAGGGTAGTCAGCCACAGGTATACCTGGGCTTTACCTTGCTTTATCTAAATGGACAAATGATGTGACCGGGACTTCCCTGAACTTTTGAATGCTATAGTCGTTGTTAGCAGTACCAGCTTGGGTAGAAGTTTCCCAGAGAATATGCAACATAACAACACATGGAGGCAGTGATGGTCCACTTGCAGCCAAGCTTCTTGATCAGAATCGGTGGGACGAACATCGAAGAAATGATGAGTGCTGCATAAATAATACTCAGGGAGGCCACGCCCAAGCCTTCGTCGGCATTCAGGCTGCTCTGTGAAGACACAAACAAGCATTGCTCATCAAGAACCTTAGTTAAATAGCCTTGTCTGATACATTTTCAGATATTACATAGATGTGTAATTGATTAGACTGTGTCTCTGAAGCCCTGTCCCAGACATACAATTAAGCTTCCGCTTGGTAAGATTCATGACCTTAACCAAACAAAACATAAATAGAAGAGATACCGCTTAAGGACGCAGCGATGTCCAGGTGGAATCCGTGACGACTACTTAAAAATAAAAACACTTCAGCAGCCCCCTGATAAGTATTGGTCCTAAATCTTTAGTGCAAAGGAAACAGTTTTACCATAGGCAATTATGTGACTTACAAATTTTATTTTGGCCCAGTTAGCACATGAACTGCTTAATTTTCGCAGATTAAATGTAATTTATCATTCTAACGGTTGCTTACCTCTTCTTATGGCCCAATTAGCATATAAACTGCTTAATTTGCACTGACATATTTTACTTATAATTTATAAATCTATTTCCTACTTTTCAAACCATTGCACAATTTGCACATTGTCACTGAATTTAATTGGTAAGAGGCCAAGGGCAAGATGTACGAAGGATTTTTGCATGCGCAAATGGGTTTTAGAGGCGTTTACGCATGCAAAACTCCTGTGGACCATGTACGAACCCTATTTTGCGAGTCGCAAATAATTTTCGACTCGCAAAATAGTGTTTAGCGACTCGCTATTAGGAAGGGGCATTTCCTTCCTAATAGAGAAACCCCAACAGCTATGTAAGAATGTTTTGCGACCGCAATTGCAGTCGCAAAACACTCGCAGTTTACCACCCTTTTCAGAAGGGTGGTAAAGTAATCGCAAATGGGAAGGGGTCTCCAGGGGACCCCTTCCCCTGTGGGAATGCATGCACAAGAATTTTTTAAGGGCAGGCAGTGGTCCCAGTGGCCACTGCCTGCCCATAGAAAATGAAAATAAAAAGTTAATTTTTTTTTTTAAATGCATCCCATTTTCCTTTAAGGAAAACAAGCATTGAAAATGCAATAGGTCTCGCCTTTGATTAAGTTAAAGCTATCTGCTTTGCTAATGGTATTCTATAGCAAAGCAAATGGCTTTAACTTAATCAAAGGCAAGACCTATTGCATTTTTAATGCTTGTTGGTAGGGACATTAAGTGATTTGCCAAGAATCACGGGATGTTGAGCCAACGCCGATGCTCGATCCTTGTTCCCCAACTCTGGCCGTTAGGCCACATCTTCAAATTCTGGGAGTTCAGACTAGATTAATTTCAGCAGAAACAAATAGGCATCTTAAAACAATGTAAGAGTGGGGAACATGAAGTTATCCGGTGACCTTAAATACAAAGTGCCCCGATTTGGCCACCCAGCCTTAGATTGTCTCAAGCGCATATTTAGCTTTACAGCTGCCTACGATTGACTCTGACCGGCAGGCATTACTAATCAATCAATCAATCAATCAATAAGGACTGTGGTAATCTAACTAATACAAGAAACAAACCAGCAAACGCTCGCCTCTGTTGTTGGCCGGAGAGGACACCTTGTCCTCCGAGGGAACACTTCTTACAACGTTGGGGGTGGCCATGCTGCACTATGAGAACCATGCACTACTCGAAAGAGCCAGCCAGCTGGAAAGGCCACGTCACCCGCAGGGGGGTGTTTACAGAAGACAGCCCCTTGATGTTTCCCCCACTGTCCGGGAAGAAAAGTCTTTTTTCAGTGGTCATTTGGCTCCTCAGTCTAGCCGCAGTCAGCGCAAGATCTCTTACCCCATCCCCCCGGAGCGATATCTAGTCCTGGATAAAGTTTGGTATTCACGAGGACTCACTCGCCTGGTCATCCTTGGTTTCTGGCTAGTTTTCATTCCACCTCATATCTATTTTTCTAAACACCCTACACTTTAAGTGGCCTTTGCTCACTCACTCTAGATGTTCTAGAGAAAAACACTTTCCCAACGACAGATTATTTGTTAAAGAGTCATAGAGCCGCACATCCCAGCCATGATACCCTGCGTTGCCCGTAATTTTGGTACATAATGCCCTCAACTGAAGCTGCACTTCGTGTCTTGACGTTTGTGCAGGCACAGGCCCCCGACTCGACCCTGCACAGTGCGCTGACCGTCACTTAGTTTACAGGCTGTTCTCGTCTGTGTTAAATTGTTAACACAGTCACTGTCTATCCATCTACGTAAAACACTCCAAAGTAAAAGAAAACATAAAGGTGCTTGGGGACGGCCCTTTGGCTTTGTTTTCAAAAGTATGTATTTGTTTAGGCCTAGATTGCTCCCCAGAGCAGACTTGTAATGCGATCTGAACTCTGTTCCTAGATGCATGTCCTCCGTCGAAATCCACGCTTAAGATTCTCTGTGGCTAAAAATACAGTTATGACTGTTTACTCGTTTAATTGATTGCTTTTAGTATAAAAGTATAGTATTGCTTTCTATAACTTACTAGAAAGTCCATTTTGAAGTCATAATCCTTTCGAACTCTGGTGTAAGAACTGTGAATACCACGTGACTCAATGGCATCAGTGTTTTCATGTCTTCGGTTCCCATTCAGCAGCCCAGTGCATTTTTTTGTTGTTGCATATTTATATAGCGTGAACTCGACCCGGAGGTATTGGAGCGCTTTACATGAGCACCAGTTGCATTACACAAGGACACACTCCTTTTTGGTAGGGAGATTAAGTGATTTGCCCAGAATCACGGGACGTCAAGCCAATGCCGAGGCTCGATCCTTGTTCCCCACTGCGGCCCTTAGGCCACATCCTCCAATTCTGGGAGTTCAGACTAGATTAATTTCAGCTGAAACAAATCGGCATCTTAAAACAATGTAAGAGTGGGGAACATGAAGTTATCCGGTGACCTTAACCCGTTCTGTGCCCATGACGAGCTGGACTCGTCATGGAGCACAGTCGCGCTGTGCCCATGACGAGTCCAGCTCGTCATGGCATCCACCAACGGGGGAAGCGCTGGCGCTCCCCCCGTGAGTGGTCGATCTTTTTTTTTTTTACTCGTCATGGAGCACAGTCGCGCTGTGCCCATGACGAGTCCAGCTCGTCATGGCATCCACCAACGGGGGAAGCGCTGGCGCTCCCCCCGTGAGTGGTCGATCTTTTTTTTTTTTACTGGGAAGGCAGGAGAAGACCTTCCCCTGCCTCCCCCACCCCCCTCCCCGCGTCATCAATGACGTCAGCGCGCGAGCCGCGCTGACGTCATTGGAGGTTTCCCCTTTGTTCTCTGAGGCGCAGGAAGCCATTTGCTTCCTGCGCGTCGGAGAGTAAAGGTGAGTTTTGGGGCGGGGAGGGGGGATTTTTGCGATCGGTGGGTTAGGTAGGGTGGGGGCACAATGTTGGGGGGAGTAGAAATGTTTTTTTTTAGGCTCCGCTTTGTTCGTGTGCTTGATGCAGTTACTTGCATGTGAAATGGATCCAAAAAAGAAACACACGCTTTCGAGAGATGCCCTTTTTCTCTCGTTTTCTCTCTGAGGGGTGCTGCTAGCGTGGGAAAGGGAGGTGGGGGGGAGTGGGGGGCAAAATAAAGTAAGACTGAGGGGTTGCAAAGTGGCCAGATTGATTTTATTTGCATCCAAATACACCAGCATCACAGAGTTTGCCAGTGAAGTGCTACTTTCGTTTTCTCGTCTTCCTTTGAACAGCATTGTTGTTCCCAGTGGGGGCGAAATAAAGTAAGACAGAGGGGTTGCAAAGTGGCCAGATTGATTTTATTTATATCCAAATACACCAGCATCACAGAGCTTGCCAGTGAAGTGCTACTTTCGTTTCCAGGGGGGGCGAAATAAAGTAAGACAGAGGGGTTGCAAAGTGGCCAGATTGATTTTATTTACATCCAAATACACCAGCATCACAGAGTTTGCCAGTGAAGCGCTACTTTCGTTTTCTCGTCTTCCTTTGAACAGCATTGTTGTTCCCAGGGGGGGTGAAATAAAGTAAGACAGAGGGGTTGCAAAGTGGCCAGATTGATTTTATTTACATCCAAATACACCAGCATCACAGAGTTTGCCAGTGAAGCGCTACTTTCGTTTTCTCTTCTTTCTTTGAACAGCATTGTTGTTCCCAGGGGGGGCGAAATAAAGTAAGACAGAGGGGTTGCAAAGTGGCCAGATTGATTTTATTTACATCCAAATACACCAGCATCACAGAGTTTGCCAGTGAAGTGCTACTTTCGTTTCCAGGGGGGCGAAATAAAGTAAGACAGAGGGGTTGCAAAGTGGCCAGATTGATTTTATTGACATCCAAATACACCAGCATCACAGAGTTTGCCAGTGAGGCGCTACTTTCGTTTTCTCTTCTTTCTTTGTACAGCATTGTTGTTCCCGGGTGGGGTGGGGGGGGGGCGAAATAAAGTAAGACAGAGGGGTTGCAAAGTGGCCAGATTGATTTTATTTACATCCAAATACACCAGCATCACAGAGTTTGCCAGTGAAGTGCTACTTTCGTTTTCTCGTCTTCCTTTGAACAGCATTGTGAGTGGGAGAGTGTACCATTCCTGGAGGTACTGCAATACCTGGTTGATGGGTGAATTGGAAAACAGAATGTGCACCATGGCTCTGTGTTTATGGATGTGGTCTACCATACTGCTTATGTTTTGTAAGGATGTAAGTAATGGACAGTGAAACGGTTCCCTTCAGGGCCCTCTAGTCATGTCCATAACTTTTCAGGTGAAACCACTCGCTGATTTCTGAATAGTTAGTGAGAGATCGTTTAGGTAACCATGTTGTTTCTGCTTACATTTCACATGCTTTGCATTCCCTATGAGTGGTTGCTTTTTTTTTTTTAATAGGCAGCGTATTACTCTTATCAAGTGCATAATTTGAATTGAGCCACATCCAAGTGTTTATAGCGGGCACAATTAGGTTATAGCTGAAGGCAGTGCGAGTTTCTCTCAGTGGGCAAGTATGGCGTTCAGTGGGGATGTGGCACTATGGCCAGAGCTGTCGAATTTGGAACTGGGGAACCGGGTTCAGCATTCATGACCAGTCCACCACACCACTGTACTGAGGGAGCACATTCCCATCCTAGACCTTAGAAGGCCCCACTAGACCTTAGAAGGCTTGATGTCTTAGCACAAGCAGGTGTGCTGTAGTGGTGTCAATTGTGGGTTATCCTTGAAGGCCTGTCCACCACAATCCATACTGAAGTTCATCTCCAGTGTTGCGGGCAGGCCTACGAAGCAGCACACCCTAGAACAACAGTGATCCAGTCGCTGTGACTGTCACTGAGGTCACATGAACCTTGAGCAGGTTAGGGCGATGCGAACGGTGTGACCTCACTGGGTACCTATTTCGAGTGGGTGTTTGCATTGTGATGAGGGGATTACCAGGTAATTATTCATGCAGCTCTCTGATGAGAAGGCACTTCTACGGGCATGGAGAACAGAATTTCCTATAATGTAAATACTTCCTTCAGACAATAGAGAGGGTGTGAATTAAGTTTGGAAGTGTCTTTGCAGTAGGAGAACTTTGAGGTCAGTTTTGAAGGACTGGGAAGAGGGAGGGGGGGGTCCGGAGCTGAGGCGGAGTTCCAGATTCTCGCCGCGTTGCTTGTAAAGGATTGGGCCATCGATCTTTCCTTCTTGAAAGTGGGAGGTTCAAGTAATAAATTTTGCGCAGTACGTGATGGTCTAGAGCATTATATGCATATGTGACAATAAAGTTTTTTTCTCCTTTTTATTCTAGTCTAAAGCTTTTTATTCCTGTTTCCGGTTTCGACAGTGGTTGTTCTGCAGTTTTGTGTAGCTGCATTGTTTTGGTAAGAATTTTTTTGTTGTTGTATTTAATCCAAATGAGTAATAGTCTAATGTCTGAATGAATTTTTTTGTAAGTGATGTCATAATGGCGGCATATTTAGTTAGTGGTTTGAGCATGAAATTCTTTGCGATGTGTTTTGCATAGTCTTATGTGTAATTGCTTTTCTCTTTCTTTTTTAGTGGGATATTGTTGATCCATACTGTGTCTGTACAGAGTAGGTGGTGGTGAGTAGTTTAGCTGCGTCTGGCAAGTGAGTGGTACTGTTTTGGAGTATATATGAGGCCCAAGTACCCGCGACAGGCAAGGGCCCAAAACGTAATGTGGTGACATCAAAATTGCCTATCTCAAAACCACCTGGTTTTGCATGGGGGGTCACCTGGGTTTTTGGCCCCGTGCTCGGCGACCATCTAGGGAAACCTACCAAACCCATACATTTCTGAAAACTAGACACCCGGGGGCTTCCAGGGAGGTATGGCTTGCATGGATCCCCCAACGTTTCCTTACCCAGAATCCCCTGCAAACCTCAATTTTAGCTGAAAAAATCACTTTTTTCACACATTTTTGTGTGGGATAGTTGTGGCATCACCGGGCTCAATCAAATTTCCCACCCCCCCAGCGTTCCCCTGGGTCTCCCGGTAAAAATGGTGCCTCACTTGTGTGGGAGGCCCAAGTACCCGCGGCAGGCAAGGGCCCAAAACGTAGTGAGGTGACATCAAAATGGCCCATCGCAAAACCACCTGGTTTTGCAAGGGGGGTCACTTGGGTTTTTGGCCCGGTGCTCGGCGGCCATCTAGGGAAACCTACCAAAACCACACTTTTCTGAAAACTAGACACCCGGCGGCTTCCAGGGAGGTATGGCTTGCGTGGATCCTCCAACGTTTTCTTACCCAGAATCCCCTGCAAACCTCAATTTTAGCTGAAAAAATCACTTTTTTCACACATTTTGGTGTGGGAAAGTTGTGGCATCACCGGGCTCACACAAATTTACCACCACCCAGCGTTCCCCCAGGTCTCCCGGTAAAAATGGTGCCTCACTTGTGTGGGAGGCCCAAGTACCCGCGGCAGGCAAGGGCCCAAAACGTAGTGAGGCGACATCAAAATGGCCTATCGCTAAACCACCTGGTTTTGCAAGGGGGGTCACTTGGGTTTTTGGCCCGGTGCTCGGCGGCCATCTAAGGAAACCTACTAAACCCACGCATTTCTGAAAACTAGACACCCGGCGGCTTCCAGGGAGGTATAGCTTGCGTGGATCCTCCAACGTTTCCTTACCCAGAATCACCTTCAAACCTCAATTTTAGCTGAAAAAATCACTTTTTTCACACATTTTGTTTGAGTTCAGGGGGGGAGGGCAGGGGTCGAATAGGCTCGCCTATTGGAAGGGAGGGTTCCTCAAGGTGGAGGGAAGCACAAGGGGGGTCGGGAAAAGGGTGGTAAGGTGGACACGGGTGGGGAGCAGTGGGTAAAAAATAAATAAAATGAATCTCATCTCGCATTAAATATTGGTCTTTGGAACGGTTGGACTGTAGGTTCGATCCAAAGTAATGGCCTCTAATCGTAATACGGGGGGGAGAAGGGTCATCTTCACTTCCTGGAATGTCAACGGGTTAAGGTGTCCCCGTAGGCAAAGGTTGATTTTAAAATATCTTGAGCTTTCTTCGGCCCAGGTCTGCATCTTACAGGAAAGTCACCTGAGTCAAACGGAAAGTTCTCTCCTCTTCTCCAAGGTTTCCTGGATAGATTGTTTTTGTACCTCTCAGCAGTCAGCCCACAACAGAGGGGTGGCAATTTTGGTCAAAAAGGGCCTACACTGTTCTATAACAAATTGCCAGTCTGATACATCCGGGAGGTGGTTGTTGGCCAATTTGTCCATTGATGATACTAACTTAACCTGTGTGTCATACTACGGACCAAAGACTGACGACCCCTCCTACATCGGTAAACTTCAGTTGATTTTAACTCTGGCAACACCTCCTTTTGTTATTGGTGGTGACTTTAACCTTCTCCTCGACCCAGTTAGGGATAGATCCAACCTGAGTTATCACATTGGTGCCCCAAAATCCCGCCGAGCCTTTATTAACTTATTAAAGGACTTAGACTTGGCAGATGTTTGGAGGGCAAAGAAAGGTGATTTACAAGAATTCGCGTTCTATAGCAAAAAGTATGGTCATTCCTCCCGAATTGATTATGTCCTGGCAGATTCACCATCCCTCAATGACATCGAGGATATATTAGTTAAACCTAGTCACCTCTCTGATCATGCGCCAATTCAGATTGTCCATAGAGCCAAGGGGACGGCAGTACAGCCAAGATGGACACTAAATAGAGCGATGCTGTCCGATATCGAGATTATTAAGGCTGTTAAGCTTTCCTCTAATGACTTCTTTGAGTTAAATGGGGAATCAACGTCATGGGATTTTATTTGGGACGCATACAAGGCTAATTTGAGAGGTAATCTCCATAGCCTCATCTGTTTTAAAAACAGAATTGAAGCTAGTGCCCTAAAATCTGCTGAGGTGAAAATAAGTCAGTTGGAGAGGGATAGGAACAGACTTCCCCCGGGAGATTTGGAGCAACTACCGCAAGTCTTAAAAGATCTGGAAGATGTAAGACGGGAATACAGAGGGAAGTTAGAATCAAAGTGCACGGCACAATGGCACACAAGGAACATACAGAATTTTGAGTACGGTGAAAAAGCTGGGGCACTACTTGCTTGGAAGGCTAGAACAGATAGAGCGAAAAATAACATTAATAGACTGACAATAAACAGTACGGGGGAGACTTCAAGCAGATTTGAAGATCTCCAATCCTGCTTACTTTCCCTTTTTTCAGATCTGTATAAAGAGGATTTGGAGCCCTCCCCACGCTCAGTTCAAGCCTGGTTAAGCACTAAATCTCTTCCCTCCATAACAGAGGAATGCAGAAAGGAATTAGAGGCCCCCATCAGGATGGAAGAGATAAGTGGGCAAATCAATAAAAGCAAGAACAAAAAAGCAGCCGGTACAGACTCACTCCCAAATGAAGTATATAAACTTCTGGCGGAAGAACTGACCCCCGCCCTGTGCTCCCTGTTTAATGCGGTCTATAGCCCTGCCGGTAGGGTCCCAGAGTCTTGGAAAGAGGCAACTGTAGTCTTGATCCTTAAACCAGGTAAAGACCCATTAAGCGCTGATTCTTATCGTCCTATCTCCCTGCTTAACGTCGATTATAAGATCTTTATGGGCGTGTTGACAGGGAGATTGGCGAAGCTGGTCCACAAGTTGGTCCACCCAGACCAAAAGGGGTTCGTAGAAGGCAGGCAGATCCAAGAGCAAACTCAGTTAATGATAGGTAACATCGATCTGGCCACTACAAGATCTGACCCTTTGGCTATAATAGCCTTGGATGCGGCCAAAGAATTCGACAGAGTTTGCTGGGTCTACTTATGGGAGGTATTGGCAACATTAGGATTTGGTCCAATCTTCATCCAAACTCTGAGAAATTGCTATCAAGGCTCATCTGCTCGTACGCTATTGAAAGGGATTCTCACACCAGGTTTTAGCATTCAGAGAGGGACTCGGCAAGGTTGCCCGATCTCTCCACTTTTGTTCAATTTTTATATTGAACCTCTAGTCCAAGCCATCAGGCTAGATAACGACATTCATCCCTTCAAATCTCAATCTTATAATTGCAAATTAGCACTGTACGCCGATGACCTGACTGTGTTTACGAATAATCCTGGTGTTGCGCTTTCCCGTTTAGAGTCCATTACGGAGGAATTTGGGGCTTTGTCAGGCTACCTAGTAAACAAATCCAAGACGGAGGTGATGGGCTGGAATGTCGAACAATGGGGAGGAGTTGACTCATTTGAACTAAAATACTTGGGTATCTACATAGTCAAAGATCTTGCTAGAGTCCTCTCTGTAAATCTGTCCAGAGTAACTAAGGAAATCGATCGCCTCTTCTCTAGATGGAGGAATCTCCCCTTGACCATATATGGGAAAGTAAATCTGGTGAATATGATCATTCTCCCCAAGCTCTCCTATGTCTTCTCTGCTATCCCTCTCTCTTTCCCCCAAAACTTAATAAGCAAAGTTCAGAGTAAGATTGGGAGTTTTATCTGGGGAGATAAGGGTACCAGATTATCTTGGAAAAAACTTAGGCATAGACTCGCTAAGGGGGGTTTGGCACTCCCGGATATATGCTGGTACGCAGTGGCCTTCCAGTTTAAAGCTATCCGTTCGCTACTGATGAGGCCTGAAGACTCGGCGTGGGGGAAACTGCTGTATGAAATGACAAGAACGGCAGAAGAGGGAGGAAGAGTAGAGGCATTTCTGCATAAGTTTGGTGCTACAAAGTACTTTAAAAAAGTACGCTTGAAGGTTCTAAGGGCAGCTCTAGTTCTTTGGCTTAAAGTAAGAACTATATGGGGGATAGGGTATTATTCACATCATGCCCCCATTTGGGACTCCCCGGGGACACCTCACTGTCTAAAGGACGGGATGGCCTTACCCGTAAAGAGGGCTGGAATTACAATCTGGTCGGAATTGGTGGACACTGAGGGGGTTCTTCTGTGGGAGGTTTTGAGGGCCAGGATTGGCACAGGTTTCTCCAGGTTTAAATACTTACAGCTTGCCTCGTGGTATGAGGCAGAGAAAGAGCAGGTGAAAGGAAACTGGGAGGTAGAAAGGCTGTGCCACTCTGCCCAGGCCTTAAAAAAAGAGGTATTAGTGTGGTACAACTTAGCCCTTGAAGCCGTAGACCCGGAAACACCCTCATCGATTAAAATATGGGAGCAGTCCCCCTTTGAGCCAACAATAGAAGCACTGTTTGAGCCATCACTGAAGCTGCTGTATAAATTTATCAAACCTGCAGCTCTACAAAAGAACCACTTTTTTGTTGTCGATAGACTTTACTACACACCAGCTAGAATTGCGAAATTTGCTCCAGCACCAACTCCGAAATGCTATAGGTGCAAGCTTCCCCTAGCAAATGATCTACACATATTTTTTGAGTGCCCAGAAATTAAGACCTTCTGGAAAGAAATCGGAGACACTCTTAAAGATGTGTTTAACTCTATCATCGAGGTCAATATGTCACTGATTTTCTTTGGGGACGATGGCCTATTTTGCATTAAGGCATCACAACAGCAACGAGGTCTATTGTTATACTTGGTTCTGCTTGCACGAAGGGAAATATGTAAGAGATGGAAGGACCATCAACCACCTAACAGAGAAGACTGGCTTAAGGTTTCCTTCGCCATGGCCCATCTGGAATATGATGGAATAGGGGATGCATCTACTAAACTTTGGCATCCCTTTATGAACTGGGGTCATAATCTACGACTAAACACCTTTGTCCAATGATTACACCAGTTACCCATACAAAACAAGGGACTGGTCAACCAACGGAAACATATGTGGTAAGCCGGGAGACCTGGCGGAACGCTGGGAGGTGGTAAATTTGTGTGAGCCCAGTGATACCACAACTTTCCCACACCAAAATGTGTGAAAAAAGTGATTTTTTCAGCTAAAATTGAGGTTTGCAGGGGATTCTGGGTAAGGAAACGTTGGGGGATCCACGCAAGCCATACCTCCCTGGAAGCCGCCGGGTGTCTAGTTTTCAGAAATGCATGGGTTTGGTAGGTTTCCCTAGATGGCCGCCGAGCACGTGGCCAAAAACCCAAGTGACCCCCCTTGCAAAACCAGGTGGTTTTGCGATAGGCCATTTTGATGTCGCCTCACTACGTTTTGGTCCCTTGCCTGCCGCGGGTACTTGGGCCTCCCACACAAGTGAGGCACCATTTTTACCAGGAGACCTGGGGGAACGCTGGGAGGTGGTAAATTTGTGTGAGCCCGGTGATGCCACAACTTTCCCACACCAAAATGTGTGAAAAAAGTGATTTTTTCAGCTAAAATTGAGGTTTGCAGGAGATTCTGGGTAAGGAAAATTTGGAGGATCCACGCAAGCCATACCTCCCTGGAAGACGCCGGGTGTCTAGTTTTCAGAAATGCATGGGTTTGGTAGGTTTCCCTAGATGGCCGCCGAGCACCGGGCCAAATACCCAAGTGACCCCCCTTGCAAAACCAGGTGGTTTTGCGATAGGCCATTTTGATGTCGCCTCACTACGTTTTGGTCCCTTGCCTGCCGCGGGCACTAGGCCGACCCACACAAGTGAGGTACCGTTTTTCTCGTAAGACTTTGGGGAACGCGGGGTGGGTGGAAATTTGTGGATCCATGCAGATTCCGGAACTTTCCACGACAGAAATGTGGGGAAAATATGGTTTTTTTGGCAATTGTTTAGGTTTGCAAGGGATTCTGGGTAACAGAACCTGGTGGGAGGCAGTCAAGTCACCCCATCCTGGATTCCCCTGGGTGTCTAGTTTTCAAAAATGTATAGGTTTGCTAGGTTTCCCAAGGTGCCCGCAGAGCTAGGGTTCAAAAACTACAGCTAGTCATTTTGCCAAAACAGGGTCATTTTTCACTGCGAAATTGAGGTGTGACCACGTTGCGTTTTGCGCCGTTTCCTGTTGCGGGCACTAGGCCGACCCACACAAGTGAGGTACTGTTTTTCTCGTAAGACTTTGAAGAACGCGGGGTGGGTGGAAATTTGTGGATCCACGCAGATTCCGGAACTTTCCACGACAGAAATGTGGGGAAAATATGTTTTTTTTGGCAATTTTTTAGGTTTGCAAGGGATTCTGGGTAACAGAACCTGGTGGGAGGCAGTCAAGTCACCCCATCCTGGATTCCCCTGGGTGTCTAGTTTTCAAAAATGTATAGGTTTGCTAGGTTTCCCAAGGTGCCCGCAGAGCTAGGGTTCAAAAACTACAGCTAGTCATTTTGCCAAAAAAGGGTCATTTTTCACTGCGAAATTGAGGTGTGACCACGTTGCGTTTTGCGCCGTTTCCTGTCTCGGGCACTAGGCCGACCCACACAAGTGAGGTACCGTTTTTCTCGGAAGACTTTGGGGAACCCGGGGTGGGTGGAAATTTGTGGATCCACGCAGATTCCAGAACTTTCCACTAGAGAAATGTGGGGAAAATGCGTTTTTTTGGCAATTTTTTAGGTTTGCAAGGGATTCTGGGTAACAGAACCTGGTGGGAGGCAGTCAAGTCACCCCATCCTGGATTCCCCTGGGTGTCTAGTTTTCAAAAATGTATTGGTTTGCTAGGTTTCCCAAGGTGCCCGCAGAGCTAGGGTTCAGAAACTACAGCTAGTCATTTTGCCAAAAAAGGATCATTTTTCACTGCGAAATTGAGGTGTGACCACGTTGCGTTTTGCGCCGTTTCCTGTCGCGGGCACTAGGCCGACCCACACAAGTGATGTACCGTTTTTCTCATAAGACTTTGGGGAACGCGGGGTGGGTGGAAATTTGTGGATCCACGCAGATTCCGGAACTTTCCAAGACAGAAATGTGGGGAAAATGTGTTTTTTTGGACAATGTTTTAGGTTTGCAAGGGATTCTGGGTAACAGACCCTGGTGGGAGGCAGTCAAGTCACCCCATCCTGGATTCCCCTGGGTGTCTAGTTTTCAAAAATGTATAGGTTTGCTAGGATTCCCAAGGTGCCCGCAGAGCTAGGGTTCAAAAACTAGAGCTAGGCACTTTGCAAAAAAAGGGTAAATTTTCACTGCGATATTGAGTTGTGACCACGTTGCGTTTTGCGCCGTTTCCTGTCGTGGGCACTATGCCTACCCACACAAGTGAGGTACCATTTTTATCGGGAGACTTAGGGTAGTTCAGGTTTGTAAAGGAACTGTTATTATTTATTGACTTTCGATGCATTTCTGCCTTCCAAATGAAAGATATTGTGTAAAAAAGAAGTCATTCTAAAAAATGACTGATAATTCTCATGATAGTGTGAGTATTCCCAATTTCAGAAATGTGCAAATATCTACTGTTTCTAAACTCTATATTTTGTTCCCATTTCAGAAATACATAGGTGTCTTTCATACCGATTTTTCCATGTACACTTTTTTACGGAATAATTACTATATACCCGGTACATAATAAAAACCCATTGTAAGTTACTGCTCAGTTTTTGGCTCTGGGTTCGTCGGGATCTTGGTGAACCTACAAGTCCTATATATCCCCACAACCAGTAATGTCCAGCGGATGCAACGGTATATTGCTTTCAAAGAGTTGACATAATTAGAAGAAGTTACAGGTGAAAATGTTGACACAAAAGGCTGTTTTTTTCAACTAATTTTCAATTTATCCTATATTTAACTGTTTGTTTCTATAAAAAAACCTTGATAGATCTACACAAATGACCCCTTGCTGAATTCAGAATGTTGTCTTCTTTTCGAAAATGTATAGCTTTCCAGGATCCATTATTGCTTTTGTACCCATTTCTGCCATTAACTGGAAGGAGGTCAAAAGCACAAAATATAGCAAAAATAGGCTATGTCCCAGAAAAATGCCAAAACTGTGTAAAAAAGCTTGGGTTTCTGACAAGAGTCTGGTATCCCCGAAAAGCTGGGAAAATGGTGATTTCAACCCCACAAACTCTTTTTTGATAACATTTGCAGGGAAAAACCCAGATGCTTTCAGTTGCAGCCCATTTTTCCAATTTTTCTGAAAAAAAACAAAATGTTGCTGTATTTTGGCTCATTTCTGTGACCCCTCTAGGAGAATCCACAAACCCTGAGTACCTTTAGAATCCCCATGATGTTGGAAGAAAAGGACGCAAATTTGGCGTGGATACCTTATGTGGTCAAAAAGTTACAGGGGTCTCATCGCGCACTACCCCAAATAGCCAAAAAAAGGCTTGGCACAGGAGGGGGAAAAGGCCTGGCAGCGAAGGGGCTAAATACAAAGTGCCCCGTTTTGGCCGCCCAGCCTTAGATTGTCTAAAGCGTATATTTAGCTTTACCGTTGCCTTCGATTGACTCTGACCGGCAGGCATAACTAATCAATCAAATGCTCGATAAGGACTGTGGTGATCTAACTAATACAAGAAACAAACCAGCAAAAGCTCGCCTCTGTTGTTGGTCAGAGGGGACACCTCGTCCTCCGAGGGAACACTTCTTACAACGTCGGGGGTGGCCATGCTGCAGTATGAGAACCATGCACTACTCAAAAGAGCCAGCCAGCTGGAAAGGCAACGTCACCCGCAGGGGGGTGTTTACAGAAGACAGCCCCTTGATATTTCCCCCACTGTCCAGGAAGAAAAGTCTTTTTTCAGGTAGGGTAACAATTTCCTAAAATGGTATCACACCTTTATCCTTTCCCTTAATCCGCTGGGAAAGTTACTTTGTTTAATTAAAAAAAGGGGGAGAGACGTCCCCACCCCTAAAAACCAGGCTAAACGGCCCCTTGATAATTATTCCCGGGTCAGGCTTTAGCTGGGCATTATGGCCCGCCGGAGCGTGTGATATTCGCTTTGAGTTTTCGGGCTGTATGTTTTTTGCTGCTTGTTTTGTTTGGGGGGCTACTTTGAGTTTCCAATGAAGGGCGTTGAAGCGCCCTGGACAGGGGTGAACAGCAGCTCGGCCTGGGAGGGGGCCGTGTGCATGTTGTTTTCACCCTCTTTCCTCCCTTTGTTTGGGCCTGCGTCTGCCCAGCCGCCTCGGAGCAGCTGTTTCAGCACATGGAGTAGGACCCCCATGGGCTGGTGCCCGCTCCGGAGCCTTTGATGGGCCTGCCAGGCTTGTGCTGGGGTGCTGTGGTCGAGGGAGGGGGAGACGTGGGGGGTTTTATTGTGAAGCTCAAGCCGCAACACGCCGCGCCAGAGAAATTAAAGTTTCTCTTGCAGGAAACCGCAATCATTTATTTTCTAACTTTAACACTGATCGGGGGAGGGGAAGGGGGGGAGGACTCCATCATACGGGAAGGCACCTTTACATCTCATTCCTTATTTCAGTTTGGAAAGGAAATGTTACAGAGATATCATCATCATCATAAAACTTTATTTCGGTTATAAACCATAAAAGCACATATATACAATACTTATTGCACATTAATAGGAGTTCATAAATCGTGCTACTCCACAATACATTTTCTAAAACAGGAATGCAGTACAATAAAAGTTAAATGCAAGATGGAATCAGTTAAAATGCTTAGAAATGAAAATAAAAAAAATAAAACATTAAAACAAATCAAGGGCCAATTTGAGGACAATAAAGATCAGGGGATAGCGTCGTGGGGCTAAGCGCCTTTTAACTTAATAATTGCACTTCTTGCGTACCACATAGAAAGAAGGAATCTCGAAGTTACGAACACAAACACGGGGGTCGTATCATATTTTAATAATATGTAGACCTCCCTGTAGTCCCTAAGGCCCCTCGATTTGCAAAAGGGGACAATCCATTTGGTTCGTGCCCCGATGTAAGAGGGACAAAAAAGCAAAACATGCAGATCAGTCTCTTCTGCAGAGTCACAACCAGGGCAAGGGCTCCATGTGGAGGGAATACCCGACCATTTATTTGACAAAGCCCGCAACGGGAGAGATCCGTGTCTGAACTGAACATATAATTTTTTTGCTAGCGAGGGCTGGATGTCATCCAGAAATTTTTCAAAAAAGTAATGATCTTTCACCTCCAAAAATCGGAGGGACAACCTGCCCAAGCTAGAATTCAGATCACGGAGATTCAGGTTGTGCTGTTTAAGAATAACCCCCAACGCCCTCTTACTAATCAAAGGACAAGATGTTTCAGGCGAAATCCACAGATCCTCCCTGTGCAAATCGTAGCAGAGCTGTTTTACATGTTTAAGCCATAAAATGTTCCCCGATCCCCTTATGGACAGTAAATCGATTAACTCCTCCTTATAGCTTAGCAGCTCTTAAGTGGACCAAAGTCTCCTCCAATATAGCAGAGGTCAGTGTAGGATGGTCTCCTGAATAGGAGCCAGTCCCAAATCCAATCTTAGAGGGGTCAAGGGAGTGCTCTTGGGGAGGTTTAAAAGACGCCTGATAAAGTTATTGTCAGCAGTGGACATAGAGCTGGCGTTCACATGGCCCCAAAGCTCTACGCCATATAGAGCCGCTCCCCTAGCCTGTACCCTGTATATTTCAACTGGGGGACCTAGAGGTTTGTGGGAACATTCATTAAAAACCTTCAGGATGCCACTTGTTGATTGGATCAGCCTAAGGTTAGCCTTAACGATATGAGAATCCCAGTCCATCCTATCATTCAGGGTAACTCCCAGGTAATCAAAAGTGGAGACTCTCTCCAAAATGCATCCCTCTAGGTGTGGGTGGGGGTAAGTTGATGGTTTAGAATTGAAAACCATAAATTTGGTTTTTGAAAGATTTTTCTCCAGATTTCTAGAGCGGCAGAAAGAGCAAAAGGCCTCCAAAGTTTACTGGACACCCATTGGAGATTTTGAGAGTAAAAGAGTGCCATCGGCGAATATTAGGGCAGGTATTCTGCGTGCTGCTAGAATCGGAGAATCTAAATCTTTCGCCCCCAATAGATGTAGAATCAGACCATTGATAAACAAGGAAAAAAGAGTGGGAGCCAACACACACCCCTGCCTTACACCCCTGTCTACCGGGAAGGGAGCAGAAAGCTCACCATTCCTACCATACCGGACCCTCACATACGTTCCAGAATGGAGACGCTTGAAGAGGTCACAGAGGTATGGGGGAACACCCATCTCAGACAAGATTGACCAAAGCTTATCCCTCTGAACCAGATCAAATGCGGATCTAAGATCCACAAAGATCAGGTAGAGGGAACCCTTCCCCAAAAGCACCGTCTTCCAGTATACCAACTGTAACCTGAACAGTTGGTCAGTTGTTGAGACCCTAAAGCGAAAGCCCGCTTGAAGGGAGGATAGGATATGATGTTCATCCATCCAACTTTCAAGCCTAGTTAATAAGAGACGGGCAAACACTTTCTGTAAGACGTCAATAAGGCTAATGGGCCGATAATTTGCCGGATCTAATGGAGAGGCCTTCTTGTGGATGGGAATGATTTCTGCGTCCTTCCAAGTGTAAGGGATGTCCATACCCAAGAGTATTGCATTAAAATATAACAATAGGTATGGTACCCAAACCAACGGTTCGCTTATGAATAAGTCCCCAGGGATCCTATCTAAACCGGGAGCTTTACCAGGGGAAAGGCTCTTTAAGGCAGCCTGAATTTCACAAGAGGTGCAGAGTGGAGGATCAGACACCCATACTTCATTAGACACTTGGGGAGATAAACCAGTCAAAAATGGTGCTGACTCAACTAAAATGTCCCTCGTCGGGAGACAAAAAAGAGGCTTGAAGTGCGCCAGCCAAACCTCTTCACTCATGCCAGGAGTTATAGCAGAAGATCCCTCTTGTCTACCACACCTAACTAAGTTCCAGAAGGTCCTGAAATCATGATTATCCAAGGCGTCCTTTATATTAGCCTACCTGGCAGCCTCCCACTCCCTTTTAGATTCTGATATTATGGACTTATACAAGTGTCTGGCTCCTCTAATACTATGCGGGGTACCACTTTTCACCTCCCACATAAGTGCCCGTTTTGCATCTCTGCAACTAGAGTTGAACCAGTTAACTTGTTTCCTCACCCCATTCAACTTAGAGTTGGCCGCAACATAAAAAAAACTAGCAGTCATGGTAATGAGTTTAGAGTGAGTGATCTCTAGTTCTTGAAAATATAATGGATCCTGTCTGCCCTCCATAAGAACAAACGCTTCAGCTAGAAGGATGGCCACATGGGAATAGAGTACAGCGATTTTATCTGGAGTAGTCAAAAACTTTGACCACCTGATACGACGACCACCTGCCACCACTGTTAAATTAGATACTATAGACTGGTCCGGGGTCCCTGTAGCTCGTTTGGGGCCCAAGTAATGCAGTAATTCCAATCTGAGAAGATTGTGATCACTATCAGCCCTATCCACTATGGTAAAAGATTTAAGATGGGACCAAAACTCCACATTTACCAAAATGTAATCAATAGTTTAGCTTTTGCCCAATCTAATTTAAGTATACTTCCCCGGGGCATCAGGTACAAGTCTGCCATTAGAAGCTCGAAGAGAGTGGATAACTAAGAGCTTGTTGATCTCAATAGCCAATGGTGTTAAACGTTTAGCAGAATACATAAGGCAGCCCTGAATATCCCAGGTTGAATCCTCCTCAGAGGTAATGGAGGGGATACCAGCCAGGGGTTCGAAGTGGCAGTTGAAATCGTCCCCAATGACTTTGTGGACCAATGCAGGAAACAAGGTCAACAGTTCATCGAGGGCGTTAAGAATGGTAAGTCCCAACCGTAGTGGAGTGGGCCACAAATAGATGTTGATTACCAGTACCGAAGTACCGTCCCCAAATTTCAGGATGATACAAAGAATTTCTAATGAGTGGGAGTCAATCACTCTCACTGTACACCCCAAGTGAGTAGCCACCCTGATTCATAGACCCCCCGAGGGTCGCCCCCTAGGGCCCTGCACAGCCGGAATACTGTAGGAGGCAAAACCAAGCCTAACCGGAGGAGTCACCATCCAAGTCTCTTGAAAGAGGCATAGGTCATAATCATCCACCAATGCTTCCCAGTCAGGATTAGAGAGTTTGGTACCCAACCCTGCTACATTCCATGACCCAATTTGAGAACCAAAGTTAACATCCCCGAGTGAGCCACGGGGTACAATTTCAGAGCCTATGAGTGAAGGGGGACCTCGGTGGGTCACCAAGGCCAAACCTGCGCCGTCGGAAAGATTACCAATACTTGAGCCAAAGGAAGTCATTGATGTGTTTAGATAACAAGCAGTGGGAAGACCAGCCTCTACACTCTCCCCCACCATCTTGGTGGCAGCAACCCCGTCATGTATTAAGCCTGTAACCTCCAAACAGGGGACTAGTCAAGCCTCGCTGCCCAGTTTGCCAAAAGAGTTGGCAACTGGAACGTTATAAACATCCGTCTGCAAACCACAATAAGAATTCCTTAAGGCAGGCCCGCCCAAACCAACCGACCGTTGATAAAAATATCCCAGAGGGAGAGGTAAAATCGGGCTCTGGGAAGGCGAGCCTTGCCATTCAAGAATGTAATTTACCACTCTAGGGTCCCTGAAGTTGCTTATGACACAGTCACCTCCCTTTTCTTTTTGATTCACCCCCAACCAACTCACCCTGCTCACAAACAAAATTTCCCCCTGACCCCCTCTTGGCAAAGGTCTAGAGATGTTCAACCAGTGAGTAACCTTATTATTCAGCTCGGGAAAAGTTTCCTGGTGTGCACCAGACAATGGGGGGACGCCTGTTAAAACCACCACATATGGCGAGGCCTCTGGAGGCAACTGGGGAAGGAGTGATGATGGTAGTTGCCCAGTGCTATGGTCATTCCTGCCTATAGAGTGAGGTATCAAGTCACTGTCCACTCTCCTCTTACCAGATGCTAAGATAGAAAAAGAAGAGAGGGGAGGGGGCAAGCTGGATACAGACACAGATGATCTGGTAGGTGGAAGAAGACCAGGTGCATTAGAACTTAAAGTGGGAGAATGGCTGTTCGTAGTAGCTGATATCCGCGCCCCAGTATCATTAGAACTAGATACAGTAGGACAAGTGGCTTGAAGAATAGGCATGGTAGTCACAGGGACCGTATGAGTAGTCTCACTTCCAGAAGGGGCAAGTATATGCCCAGCATTTTTATTATTATTAATTAAAGAAACAACTCTATCAATTTTGCTCATCAAGCTTTCAAATTGAGAAGTGATGAGTTGTTCCAAATGGGTTTGCAGATCAATTAATAGGTGAGTAGCCCATACTGGAGGTGCTAAAGAAACAAACGGTTGAGTTGGTCCTAGATTTAGAGGTACACTGGGTACAGAGCGATTTTTAGAAGGTTTGTTAGGTGGCTTTACTTTCTTATTTCTACCGCGGGGCTTTTGAGTCCTGGGAGTTTCTTGAGGAACGTGGGATGATAATATATTATCAGGCGAACTAACCACTGGGCTGGCCGCTGGGTTTGCTTGAGCACAAGGAAGCTCAGCAAATGAGGGTGCAAGCAGCGAGTCCTGGTAGTTATCCGTAAGAATGGAAACATTCCCAGGTAATGGGGGAGGGAGTAAGCTTGGGGAAAGGGAGAGACGTCTCTCAGTATTCTCTATTGCAGTTGCCACCACCCCTATAGTTTTTTGCAGCATTTTGTCGATGGCTGTGAGGCTTGGGACAGGAGTGTTAGAGACTACATTTTGTCAAGTGCAAGGACGGCTAGTCGCTGACTTCGTTTTACCCATAATCTTTGACCGGGTAAAGACGAAGTAGAGACTAGTAAGGAACCCCCAGATCAAGAGCAGCAAAGCGCTATAACATCCCTCGATTACAATACCAGCTTAACCAACAAGGTTGCCCAGAGGGAGATGAAACAAGTTGTACAAGCACCCTACTTAAAACAAGGAAGAGCCATAATATTGATATTAAACAACCTGGACCAATCCTCGATCGGTCAGCCAAGAAAGGTTGCCCAGCCCGGCCTCCTTCGGCCTCTGACAGCCTAGGACGGCCCGCCCTTGTCCCGGGCCTCTCCCGGCACGTCCCGTGGGACGAGGTTCCAAACAGGCCCTTATGCACCTCCTGGCACCTGGAGATAGCGTCAGCGGCGTCCTCGTCGCAAGCGGGATTGCTGGGGGATGTAGTCCCGACCACAGCGTACAGCGGAGCCAAGCCCGGCTGAGGGAAAAGTCACAAGGAAATAATCCCCCACAACAGCATGTGGCAGCATGCAGCGGAGCCAAGCCCGGCTGGAAAAAGAGTCACAAGGAAATAAACCCCCGCAGCAGCATATGTCAGTAGGTAGCGGAGCCAAGCCCGGCCAAGGATGTTTACTCAGGATAGGTTGCACCAGGGCCTCGGCCCCAAACAGGACCTTATGCGCCTCCTGGCGCCTGGAGATAGCGTCAGCGGCGTCCTCGCCGCAAGCGGGATTGCTGGGGGATGTAGTCCCGACCACAGCGTACAGCGGAGCCAAGCCCGGCTGAGGGAAAAGTCATAAGGAAATAATGCCCCGCAACAGCATGTGGCAGCATGCAGCGGAGCCAAGCCCGGCTGGAAAAATGTTCATCTATATTTTCAAATGTTACTCTAAATGAAATTGTTATTGCTAATATGATCCAAACAAGCATTAGTAATCCTGTACAACAAAAACACATTTTACACCATCTTTGAAGAAATACACATGTTGGATTTCTGTTTTCATTGTCTGCCATTTTGGTAATGATCAGTGTCTTTTGACTTAGCCTCTTTTCTTCAACAATTTACCTTTGTCTAAACCTAAGGCTTTGGTTGCCTACTTGGTTCTTGTCCGGGTTTTAATTCCTTTTGATTTTCCTTTGCCACTCAGTCCATGTATGAATCGTCTTTGTCTTTAGGTTCACAGTCTTTGTTCAGAATTTCCTGATCATCCGTTTCTTCTCTGGTGTCAGACAAGATAACTCTCAGGATTTCCAAATCTTCTTCTCCTTCCTCCACTTTCTGCACAGTCACACTTAGACTTTCTCGGCTATCCGCTTCTTCTTGTAAATCAGGAAGTTCCACAAATGTCCATACCGGTGACTTGTACTTCTGGTTCGGTTTCTTTGTCCTCTTTGCAAGTGTTTCTGATCAGTGTACTTTTGTTTTTCTTGATTAGACACTTTATTCACTTGTTCAGCATTATCGGATTTTATTCTGGTTAGTCGGTATCTCAGTCACAAGGAAATAATCCCCCGCAGCAACATATGTCAGTAGGTAGTGGAGCCAAGCCTGGCCAAGGATGTTTACACAGGATAGGTTACAGAGAAATGACTTTTGCAGACTCAGTGGGTGAGAACCAAATGCGCAAAAAAGAAAAAGTGGAGCCGTGGGCTTTCGCGCCTCACTGCACCGCAATTTCCGAATGACCGGGGTGAAAGTCGACGAGGACGCCCAGGGTGGAGTTTGCTGCGCGTGCCTGTCCTCGACAGAGATTTTTCTCTTTTGGAGCCGTCCCACTTGGACGGACTGGCCTGCTGGCGTAAAAGGTTTATTATCTTCTTTATGGGGCCATCTGTTTCGCCCATAAAGAAGATAAGAAACCTTTTACGCCAGCAGGAAGTCAGACGAGCCAGTCCAACTGGGACGGCTCTAAAAGAGAAAAGTGTACGTCACTGGAAGCTCTTTTCCAATGGCTGGACACCGTTTAGCATAAACGGTGATGCCAGCCAATGGAAAAGAGGGGCGGGCTTAAACCCCGCTAGTGAAAGCTACCCAAAAACATAAAATCTCGCCAGCCGAGACCTAAAAACTGCTTTATTTAAAAGCAGTCCCAGATATGAAGGTCTGCTGACCCCAGCAGGCCACCATCTGTGGGAGTGCCCGCAATTCCCAATGGGGTCACAAATTGCGATAGCCTCCTTAATATTCGTGAGGCATGCAATTTGCGACCCAATTAGGAATCGCAAACAGTGTCTCAGACACTGTTGTACATTGGAAATTGCGTCTCGCAAATTATGACTTGCAATTTGGCTTAATTTGCAAGTCTCAATTTCCAATAGCCGTACAATTGGCCCTTAGTGACTAACTCAGTTAGTCGATTCATGAGACAGCTATTTCAATTTTACTACGTTTTAAAACATTGGGTGAAGTCCCTAATGTTGCACATAGGGAAACAGTATGGCAGTTTACATACACTGGCCGCTGTAAAATAAAAAAAATAAAAACTTTTATTATTAGCAAGCAATGCATGTTGGGAAACATGTTTTAATGGGTCACAGTTTACTCTTCTATTCTTAACCTTGTTTTACTTACTCTTTATCATGAACGTTGTTGCAACGGTTTTAATTAATCATGCAAATAAACGTACTTACTGTCCCAGACAACAAGGCCCTAATTTACAGTTTTGATTGTAGTAAATCCATTCACTATTGTAGCAAATATTCTGTCCCAGCCAAAAGACTGGAGGAAAATGTACCTCATTAAGTGTTCTTTGCTGCAATGTCAACAATTTCTCTGCCACAGTGATGGATTCTGTCTTGAGAAGAGCCCACTGGCTGAGAAATCTCCAATGGAAAATCTGCCAATAGCAGCCTTTTCTGGCAGAATATTGTCACGTAAAAGTAGGCACTGAAAAAGATGTACCTGAAAGTAGGGTTCCATTTCGGGTGCCCAGATATCTGATTTACCTAACACGCTGGGATATATTTTACGTTAAAGATACTGTACTTACTTTCCCATGAAAGTGTGCCACTATATCTGCAGCGGCCTTTTGAGGATGTAAATCTGTCATAGATGGTGGGAGATCAGCGCCTGTAGATGGTGAGGATCTGTTATTACTTGAACAAGAGTTCGCTCTGCATTTTGGTGGAGAGGATGATGAAGCCAGAGGTGTTACAGCTAGCAATATTTATCCCCCATTTGGCAAGCTCAAACTTGATGATCATCCCACTGACAGGAGGTAGCAATACATGTACAGTTTTTTGTGTGGATATATCCGTATCAATCTCCTCTTAATTGCACCCCAAGTACTAGAACCTAGCTAAGGGCCTGATTTACAGGTTAGCTGACGTGATGGATATCCCGTCCACCTAATTACAACTGCATTAGGATATAATGAACTTGTGTGACAGAGTACTCATCTGTCAAACTCTAAATCAGGTTTTAAATGTTTACAGCTAATTCAGGACCATTAGCCTCTTCCAAACGAGTGAACCACAATGTATTATTAATACCATTTATAAGCAGAAAACGATTTCAAAGACCATCAACATTAAATTCCACATTATTAATTAAATATGACAAATTAAACTTCTCTAGATATGGTGACTCCTAGTAACCTTAGAAACCATAGTCAGAAAGGTTTCCTGCACCTGTAATCAAGAATATGTGGTCAGAGTCTCTTAAAGGATATTGGCAGCTGCAAGGTCGAAATGCACTGAAAATCCTAAGGTTCTAAAAATGCAGCGCTTGGATTTAATATTCAGAATTTGTTAGTGGGAGGATCCAAATCATTCAAACATCTTTCACTTGATATATATACTTCTTACAACATGGATATGGTATTAGAACATTATTCCATTCCTGTCAAATTTCCAGGATCAAAATGAGGGTGATGTGTGCTCAATGACATAATATTTAATACAAAAATATTTTTACAATTTTCTTTTGTTAAATAAACTTTTTCACTTTTTCCTGTGCTTTACAATATGGAGACACCACAGCTGAGGTGGAGTTCTCCAGATGGTAGGGTATAAGGAAAATTACAAAAGTTTATTAAACTTTATAATAAATTAGTAAAGATATTTTATGTTAAATATTAATGAAAATTAATTTTATATATTTATTATAAATGTAGAACAAAATAAAAAATGTGACAGCACTATTAACTCAATTTTGAATTAAACCTTTATCTCATTTAAACATTTAAATTAAATAAACAATATTTTTCTGAACTTGAAAGATTTCCACATTAATCCAAACAAGTTTTTTATTATGTTAATAATTATTAAAAGTGGTGTATAGCATTAATTGAAAGTAATCGCATTACATTTAATAACAAATTAATGCTACATTTTCATTCTGCAGCACACATACAAGTAACAAATCACCATTATTGTTTGTTTATGTGCAAGCAGGGACACCTTCCTGCACATAAACAATAATTCCTGCAATGCAGGCACCCTTACACTATGGTGCAAGGGTGCCTGCGCTGGAGCTAGGCATCTAAATTTAGCACCAGCACTAGGGAAAACACAGGGGGCATGTCATATTGTTGTAAATACGGCGCATCCCTGCATTTTGGAGATGTCAGAGCGCAGCACTGCCAAATTTGGCCCAGCTCCACGCTCCGACATTTCATTGTACATATGCCCCCTTATAGCATACGTTTACAGGATGGCAATAGTTCAGCCTCCATTAGGCATTATTTTTCATAAGTGGCATTTCCATGCTGATCAACCCACATTACAGCCATTGGTTGTTGTAAATGCCTTTCGCTTCTCTGCCTTTTGGCTAAGATTAAGTGTAGTATTTGTTCAGATTGAAACCACTGTTAAGTGGGAGTAATTCAGATTTTTACCATATCTACGATTTTGACTTTGAGCAAAATAAATGTGCATAGTATCTGCAAATTTATGCCTATTTGCAGATAAAGGTCTACCTGACTCTTAAGGAGCAGGAGGAAGGACTTTAGCGTGCTGGCGCCAGTTTGCCCAGTAGAAGCACAAAGTAGACACCCCAAGGACCGTGTGGTCAGCTCCTAGAGCTTGGACACATTGCGCTCCCTACTCACTCTGGGGCTTATTTGCAAGCCGCTTAGGCCACTGGTGCATCACTTTTAACATGGGACAAAGTGACGTACTGGCAGTATAAGGGGTTTGTAAATAACTCCTCTATATTTCCTGATGTTTGGGTGGTCTGATACTGGAGGCTTAACAACCCTCCTAACATCCTCCACATACCTGCCAGCACCCAGACCTCTGGCGAGGGAAGCTATGCTTAGGTGGTAAACACCTATAACCCTCACCATAGCTCTTGGGAGTGTTTGCCAGTGTTTTGTGCACAGCAAGCAATTGCTGACTTCTTGACATTACAGGACAGGTGACAACCACAAGCATACTGGTAATCCCAAGGTCATCCCAGAGAAAACCTAGCAGTCAACTGGTAGCACCTATGACAACCACCACTGAAGACATTGACACTGGCGTCTCAGAGACCATTGCTAAAGGCATCCCCCCAGTGGACACCCCAAAGCCCAAACCCAACCCCCAGGGGAGAGAAGCAAGGAGGCAAATAAGTTGAACCCCCCACGAGAGAGCATCAGCGCTGAGAAGGCAGGTGACAAGAAGTAACCAGAGCAAAAACATGGGAGATCTGAAATCACCACCACTGCCAAACCAGGGGCAAGGGGAAGAGTGAGGAGAGACCAGACAGGGGACCGCCCCAGAACCCTTCAATGGGTTCAACCTCACTCGCAGGCACACCCAGGTCATGCGGTGGGAGGTTAAAGATAAAACGGGACCAAAGCTAGCTAGAGACCTGTTCCTTAACAAGGCCATCAAGACAGTCTGGATCCCAGAAATGGAGGTGCTGAGCTGCCAAGCTTCAGCATCAGGATGGATTTTCCTCTTGAACTTCGTCACCCAAGCCCTCTACAGGAAGTACTAGAGTCATCTCAAGGGAAGAAAGAGGAAAAGCTGTACATCACCTTCAACGTAACAGCAGGATGGGAGCTAGCATCAACAGAGAAGAGGACAATGGTGGAGATTACAAACCCCCACATCCCAGACCGGGATATTGCATCACTTCTCCAGAGACAGCAGAGGTATATGGAGCATGACCTGGCAGGCGATCATCAACCACCACAAAGACCCAGCAGTGAGGGACGGACTGACGCATCCACCAGCGAGCTTCTGCCTAGGAGCCAACAAGGGCAAGATCTGATATACAGAACAGCTCTTCACCTGCAGGAAGTGCCTAGCTGTGTGACATAAAGGAGACTGTCCAGAGAAGTTCTGCAGGATCTGCAATGCGACCGGACAGGAGACGAGCAGATGCACTGACAAGACGATGTGCAACTTCTGCAGAGATTATGGCCACACCTGCTACTGATGCCCCAAGTCCGACAGACCAAAGACTAACACAGTGGCAGCAGTGGGAACCCCAGCCTCAAAGACCACCAGACAGGAACTGTACCCTGTTGCCAAGGTGAATGCCCTCCTTAAGGCTTCAAAGGAAGAAGCCCAGAAGCATCCAGAGCCAACCAGGAGCGCCACTCCGAAAGACCGGTCCCCTATGGACCAATCACCCCCAAGGCCCCTGCTTGGAGAAGACACAGACCACATCAGATCCCAAGGTGGAACCAGCTACAGTGGAGGACCCAGCGTCACAGACTGAGACTGCAGATGCATCGGGAGACCCCCACCCTGGGGATTACAGGACGCATCACAAGACTTCCGCCAAGGTGAAGAAGAAGAGGCAACAACCAAAGAAAGAAGACAGTAGCCGCGATGAGAACGGAATAGAGGAAGAGTGGAGCCGAATAAAATCCCGGGGGCTGCAAGAGAAGTGCAGGAAAGAGAAGAAAGGGAGTCAACTGGCAAAAGCCAAGGGACATCATGCACCCCCACAGGAAACCTCCCAGCCCGAAGCCAAGCAGGAAGAGGAGATGGAAGGAGACGATGAGGGCCAAGAGATGGACCAAGGGCCCACACGAGCATGCAGGAAAAGGCCACGGCAAAGAAAGGAGGACTTCTACACCAGCAAGGAGCTCATCACCTCCAAGCTGAGCAACAGAAAGGAGACTACTTCATTGTCAACTCTGACAAGGATGTAGCAGACACGGGGGCAACCTGAAAGACCAGAACCTGGCCATGAAATCAGCACTCCAGGAACTAAACCAGCAACTGGCCATGATAGAGGCAACCAGAACCCCAGAGGCGAAAGAGGCTCAGTGGACTTCCGTCCCAGAAGATGAAGTAGAGATGCTAATTGTGGACAGCGATGAAGACAAAGAAAAGGGAAGCAAGGACCAGCAGGCAGCTCAGCACCCTCAGTAAAGCAGCGCAGGGCCCTCGTTCCCAGTAGTAATTTTTACCCAGACACTGACAGCTAGCGCTGGGGCAATGGCTATATCATTGTTCACCCTAAACATCAGGACTGTGAAGGATCAGGTCAGACGGGTGGGTGCACCCCACTTCCTAGCTGCCCAGAACTGAGATATCTGCTTTCTGCAAGAATGTGGGATTCGGTATGCCCAGTCGTACAGCCAGCTTGAGCTGCAGTGGACGCATGGGCCATCTTTTTGGACCGGAGGGAGCGACTACAAATCATCTGGAGTGGCCGTTCTGATCAAGGGGAGGAAATTTACCAACCACAGGGTTACTGAGCAGGTCAACAGCAGAGTGCTAGTCGTGGATGGCTTGTGGTCTGGTGAGCATCTTAGGCTCATCAAAGTCTATGCCCTCCTGGAGAAAAATTAGTGGCTTGAGATGTTCGGGGTGCTCAGGATGCAGCTTGTGACCTCCAGGACCATCCTGATGGATGGGGATTTCAATTGCATAGTAGAGATGGATGGATGCACTGGGTCAGACTCTGCGGGATGAAAGGGAAGTCCAGGCTATTGGTGGAGATGATAGGTGAGGCGTCCTGTGGGGTGTCATTGGAAGCATTGGGTGAACGCCAGGAATTTTTCCTGGAGTTGGATGGATAGATCTGTGAGTTCACGGATCAACTTCCTATTCAACTCCCCAAAGAAAGCCTGAGCAAAACGTCATGGTCGCTGCCCACTGCTCTGACCATAGAGCAGTCAGTTTCGAAGGGAAACTTACAGGGAAGTTCTCTGTTGGCCCAGGATTGTGAAATCTGAACTGCTTTTTTGCTGGAAAACAAGGAGTTAGTGGTGAACCTCAGAGTCGAGTATGTAGAGTGGAGGGACAAGAGGGACCTCTTTCACTCCGCCATCGAGTGGCAGGAATCAGTGAAGGACAGATTCCCGAGCTTCTTCCAGGATGCAAGCAGAGCAGCTGCATGGGAAAAGTGAGATCAGGAGTCTGCAAAGCAAACTGCAGCAACTGTAGGAACTTGAGCTCAGGGGATGGGACGTGGATGACAAACTGGAGGAAACATCAAAAGGGCTCACAGAGCACATCAAGGAAGAATCCAAGAAAATCATCTTCTGGATAAGAACCAAAAACTTCGAGAAGAACTCGTTCTTCTTCAAGAAACTTCACTCTACCCACACACCGCTGGTAGAGCTTTGGGATTTGTAGGGCAACCTCCAAAGTGGGAAACAGCACGTCATGAGAGTCGTGGCTGACTTTTATGGCAACCTTTACTCACTGATTGTCGTCAGAGAGATACCAGGTGGAGAGTTTCCTGGAGGGCTTCTCAAAAACACTGGATCCGGAAGAGAGAGAGGGCCTGAATGCACCCTTTACCCTGGAAGAGCTGCACTTGGCTGCTACGACCTCCAAGAGACGCCAGACAACTGGAAATGATGGTCTCCCAGTGGAACTTTATGTCAAACTGTGGGACCTGATTGGGCCGATTAGCTGGACCTCTATGAGGAAATGGTGAGCAAGAGTAATATGCCGCAGTCCGTGCACGAAGGCAAAATTACACTTTTGTACAAACAGAAGGGAGAGAGAGAGGATCCCAAGAACTGAAGGCCCATATCACTCCTCAATGTGGACTACAACATCCTAGCGAAGGTAATGACAACCCGCCTAAAGGTGATAACGAATATAGTTCACCCAGACCAGTCTTCTGGGATACAGGGTCTGCAAATCGCAGACAGTCTTACCCTAGTCTGGGACATGAATGAGTACATCAAGAGAAGCAAAGCTCAGACGGCCTTGGTCAGCCTGAACCAGGAAAGTGCATTCAACCGTTATCCCATGAGTTCATGGGCCAGAAACTCAGAGCGCTGGGACTGGGAAACTTTTTTTGAGATGTGGAGACCACAATGTATAGAGATATCTCTAGCACGGCATTGGTTAATGGATGGAAAATTGACCCCTTCCTCGACCTGTTGGGTGTTAGGCAATGCTGTCCACTCTCACCTCTTCGGTTCATCTGTGGTATAGAGCTCCTCACCGAATGCATCAGACAGAACAGGAACATCAGAAGAGTGACAGGACCGGGAAGCAACGGGAAGGGTGAATTAAGTGCTCCCTCTACATGGACGCCGTCTCTGCCTTATGCATGGATGGGCACTATGTGAAAGAACTAGAGAGGACTTGTATCAAGTTTGGAAATGAGTAAGGAGCAAAGATCAACAGCGACAAGTCGGAAACCCTACTCTCCAGCCACTGGATCCCCATCCGAGCTGCACTGCCATGCCCCATCAGGCAGGACTTCCTGAAGATCCTTCGAGTATGGGAAGCAGAGAAGGTGTGGTGGAGAAGATATTTGAAGAGAGACTGGCAAACCCAAAGCAGAAGCTGGGACTCTGGAGCCTCCGGAGGTTGACAATGCAAGGGAAGTCTTTGGTCCTGCGGAACGAGGCCCTGTCAGTGCTCCATTATGTTGCTCAAGTGTGGCCAGTGCAGCCTCGAATGGCCATGGCCATTACGAGAATGATCTTCTACTTCATCTGGAACTACAGAGTGAAGAGGGAGGTGATGTTCAAGACCCACAACGAGGGAGGCAAGGGCATCGCCACCATTTTGTGTGTACCTGCGTGAGGAGCACCCTGAGAACAGAAGTTGAAAGCCAAGCTGGCTTTCTGATGGCACACTTCTTTCTGTTGCCAACGTGGAGGTGCCTCAGATAGGCAGAGTGAGTGAGTGCCATCCCCTACAACTGGGATACCCCTTGATTCTACATAGAACGGGATAGGTTCGTCAACTAATTTGGTCTGGATGCTTCCGCCCGAACTTGTGGACTCCGAAGATTGGCCAACACCAGATACAAGCAAGGGACATCAGCGAACCGATCATTGCCCTCCCTACTGCCACAGCAGACCATGTGTGGGAGAACGTCGCCTCCAAGCACCTAACCAACTACCACAAGGACATCGCCTGGAGGTCTGCCAGTGAAAGCCTTCATGCATGCAAGAGGGCACTACTGATACAAGTCCTGCTGAAGAGGGTGCACCGCAGAGGAGATGTCCTACCATGTCTTCTGGGAATGAACTTACATGCAGGACCTGCTGTAGGCCCTAGGCATGGAGCTTAGGGCCTGCATACCAACATCATGCATCACCGCGGATTCGGTAATGTATGATCTGCTCCCAGGGACACATGCACTATGAGACCTTCAGGGCTGCTGGAGGCTCCAGTGCTGCTTTAAATATGTTCTTCTATTTTCCACAAACTGCCTGTTAGTATGGAAGAAGGAGAAATCAAGCCTGGTCTGTTGGAAGATGATCCACAGTCTCCTGGGGGACTATGCGGCACTGGATGGATCAGATGATGACACTTGAGGACCCAAAGGGGTCCCATTGTACCCTTACACCGGGGGAGGGAGGGGCGGAAGGGCCACTAACTTCTTTGTCCTTTTTTTTCCTTTAACCCTGTAACCGGTTGGCAATCGGGGAGAGGGGAATGCAGGTGAAGACAGGTGTAGTGAATGTAAAGTGATGTAATGTAATGTTTTTGACTAATGTGACCTTTTTCTTTAACAGTTAAAAGGTCAAACAGATAGCTTGTGCACTTGTTGTCAAGTTTGTTACCTACGACTTACGAACAAATAGGTCTTGGTGGAAGGTGAAGATTGAATGTTTCTGAACCAGACACAGATTCCTGACAAGAGGAGAAACAAAAATGCCTTTCAAGACATATGCTTGTTCACTAGGGTGTGTCTGTTCCATTCATGCTTTAGGTGTATCAGTGTGCTTAGGGAGAGCTGCACTTATTTTTCTGCAGCTGCTTTCTCTACAATTGTGGCCAGAAGCGATGTATGCACAGTGCACTGATGAATGACTTTTGCTGCTCCTCTATGCCGTGCCTGTCCGTTGCCTGTGGCCTTTTAGCTTCTCTGCCAATCCAGTTCCTCTTGTTTCTTCTGTCCCTTACTTATCGGGGCGAGATATGCTTCCTGCCTGATGAACAAAGGGTAACGTTATTTGAAATGGCCCCAGTAGCATTTTTAGAACAACCTTCACATCATTGAAGCAGAGGAAGCTAAAGTTGACACAAACCATTTTGCATGCCCTCTTTGATGCTTGTCCAATGTAAGCAAGGCCAGTGGGATTCTAGATCTTCCCCCATGATTACCCATAGTTTGGAGAGACAACCTTCCTTCTCAATAGCCTAATCACAGTGTGCTATTTCATGAGCAATGCTTGACACTGTCCAAAGTGTCAGCACACCTAAAGTTCCATGCTCAAAGCATGCTGGGCTGGCCCTCTCTAGCTCAGACTCAGTTGCTCGTTGAACTTGGTATGCACAATACATCACCTTTGTAATGGGCTCTTCCTGGTTTTTGGATTATGGCATGCCGCCCAATTTGATTGGCACTGAACATACTTTCTGTGAACAAACTCTTTGTGGGAATGCACCACACTTGGAAAACTATGATTACACATCAGAACTGTCATTTTGAAGTGCAGGATGCTTTGGCCTGCAAATGCTTTTGTTGAGAGAAGGATTCAAAGCACTGCTGCCACCACATGGCCACTTCATATCTGTTCAGGTAATCAGGGCCTTGTGATGTCATTAGATTGCTATTGGAACTTTATGTCATCATTAGAGTTTGGGGGATGTGTAATGTCACAATGAGGAGTTGGGGCATAGTTTGTGATACTGGCAATTTACTACTGTCATACTGAGGGTTCTTGTTACTATCTGCAGACATTTGGAGGCTCTTGGGGAAAACAAATATTGGAGTAATTTTGTAGGTGTCATGAATACATGTGTCCTTTTGTTGGTCCATCTAGGCCTGCAGGAGAACCAAACTCTACACTGGGGATGGAGCCCATGAGTTCAATTCAATTCAAAATCTTTATTTCGGTTATTGCTAACCATAAAAGACATACATAAAATGTACAATTCATTATTAAAAAAACATCAACCATTTCAGTACAGAGGAAAATATTGCTCTCTAAAATATGTACACAGAACGAGGGGCATGGTTTCACTGGTCCAGGCAGTTTCTCAATCTAATACACAATTTTAAAAATTCTTTAACTTGGAGAACACTGTCACTGTGCAAAAGCTGCAAGTACAAAAGAGCCGGTCTGATTTGTTTAAAATCAAGTTTTTTTAAAAGAGTCACTAAATATAATTTACGAGGAAATTCATAAAATTTGCATAAAAAGATAAAATGCAGCATATCCTGCGGAGACTTTCCGTCGCAGCCGCAGGGCGCTGCTAATTTATTAAAAATATCACATTTTGGTCGAATAAGCAGGTGATGAAATTGGTTAAACCTAAATCTGGTCAGTAAGAATTTCTCATGTGAAGACAAAGACCCTTCCAAATATGGTTCGATGGCCAAGGTAGTCTTAAGCATAGCAAATTTTCTCACACTTGGTTTCTGGAGCTCCACATCTTCTCTCATAAACCTCTTATCACACAAAAATGATTGTTTAATTTGCTCCAGATCTCCCCTAATAATTGATTGTGGATTAGAAAAGAGTTCAGGGCGACCAAGTTTGTCAAAATTTGTTTTTAGATAGCTTAACCAGGGAGAACTCAGTGCCTTGTCCATTGACATAAAGTCCTTAACGATTAAGTGTGTAAGGGGTATGTTCTCGTTTAGCCAGATTTTAAGCCAAAACATCAAAGGGCGTAAGGAAAGCAAGTCGCATATATATTGGGACCCCAACTCCTCATGGACGGCATAATTAGCCGTACCAGATGGGACACACAATAAGCGCTTCATAAAACGATTTACAACAATCTGTAATTGCTCTCCATTAACATACCCCCAAAGTTCACTACCGTAGGATACAGTTGCCACAGACTTAGCATTATACAGTTTCAACATTGCACAGATTGGCTTTTTTCCCAATTTGGCTGCAAAATTAAATATTGATGCATTAACCCTCACCATTTCACCTTTTTTTTTTACAAGATGGGGTTCCCAATTTAATTTTGTATCGAAGAGAACTCCTAGGTAAGAGAATGTTTTAGTAAAAGGGATTATTTCTCCGCCAATCCTAAATTGGAAGGGTTTTCTTGGTTGCTGACCGACTTGTAATACAAAAGATTTAGTGTTATTTACCAAGAGGTCTCTATCTCTCATAAATGTATTAAATGCTGTTAACAATGATTGCAATCCCCTCTCGGTCCTAGATATAAGTACTGCATCATCTGCATAGAGAAGTATTGGAATTCCTCGCCTACCAACTCTCGGACAGTCAGCATGTACATCTTGTAACACGCCATCTAAATCATTGATATAAAAGTTAAAAAGAAAGGGGGCCAGGATACAGCCCTGCCGGACACCCTTTCCAATACTAAAATTGTTAGAAACACTCAAATCCAGGGAATATCTCACATTGGCACTGGTATTATAGTGTAGGGCAACCAAAAAATCAACCAGACCGCTATCAACCCCTTTTGACCTCATGGATTGCCACAGCTTACAACGATTGACACAGTCAAACGCTGAAGACAAGTCCATAAAGGCAAGATGGATAGTACCTTTCTGTATTATGGTATATTTGCTTAGGATCAGGAAGAGGTTAAGGCATTGAGTAGTTGTTGATCGGCCTTTACAAAATCCGTACTGCGAGGGAGACATAATGTTCTTTTCCTCCACCCACTCTACCAGTCTTTGCAGTACAATTCTTCCTACAATCTTAACCATCGAGTCTAGTAGAGAGATCGGACGATAGCAGTGTGGGCTGCCCTTGTCACCCTTTTTAAAAACAGGGACAATTGTGGAAACACCCCATGATCGTGGACATCCTTCTTTTACAGCTGCATTAAAAACTGACTCTAGAATCGGTGCCCAAAAGCTAGGATCAGATTTATACAAATCAGGGGGGATCCCGTCCGGGCCAGGAGCTTTTCCACCTGTGATTCCCTGTATGCCCTCTAAAACTTCAGCTCTATTAAAAACAATCTGTACACCAGTTTTACTACAGTCAGTACTAATATCCATGTCCTCCGTACAGCAGTATAGTTTTTTAAAATGCACTTCCCACTCCTCCTTAGATATGTGACTTTCCGTACCATTTCCCGGGTCCTGTGTCAAAAATGGTTTTCTCATCAAAGCCCAGAAAGCTGTACTACTTCCAAGGGTGGCAGGATCTAAGATCGCTAACCACGCCTCTTCCCTTAAGGATTCCTTATGTCTTGCAATAGTTTTTTTATAAATCGTTCTACATTGCTGGACATCAGCTTTTATCCTAGGCTTGGATGACAATGCTGCTCTTAGATTTCTAGCTGCTAGAGAGCAATCCTTGTTAAACCACTTTGGACCTTTTAAGGAATTTGAATTTTTTATAGGTACTGATAGAAGTTGAGATACCTTCACCGCTAAACAGTTGAAGGCATTTAGAACAGTGTTTGGGAGTGCATCTACTTGCGTGCATAACGAAATTTCGTCAGCACAAGTAGTTTTTATTTTGGTATACAGCTGATCAGGGGTTACCATGGACCATCTCAGACGGCGTCTGCCATCAGTGGTGTTCACCCTACCGATAAGAGGTTCCACTCTTTCTTTTGCTATCAGAGGACCCCTCATAAGAGCAGTGAGAGGATTGTGATCACTAAATTCACTGACTTCGATAGAGAAGAATCCCACAAAAGACTGCATAACAGATGTTAACAAAATAAAATCTATAAAAGTTGCCCTGCCATTCCCCTTAAACGTTGGGGTATCAAAACGCTTATTTGGGGCCATCAATGCCATCATAGGAGTTAGTTCTAATTCGTTAAGCATATCATTCAAGTGTTCCCCCTCAGTTGAGTGCTCAAAATGAAAATTCTCACAATCCGGGCAATTAAATTCTGTAATCATTTTAAAAAGAGGGTCTCCACAGGGATGAACATTAAAATCCCCGACCACCATGAGGTTGTGAAGACAGCCCTTCATGGAGTTACTAATAAAGGAATGCAATGTAACTATCTGACTAGAGTTGGTACTACAAATAGTGGAATTATAAAAATTGACCAGACCGGCCGTACAATTTTCTCCATTTAAAACTAAACCAATAATGCCAGTGTGGTTAGTTGTAATTCTCCGAACCTTACAACATAAAGCTATAGATATAAACACAACCAGGCCCCCCTTAGGTCTACCCCTGTTTGTTGCTACTGCCGGTACGTAATAGGCCTTATAGCCTTCCAGGAAGTAATTACAATCGGTTGACCAGGTTTCCTGTAAACAGATAACTTGGTACTTTTTGATATACTCGATCCAATTGCAATCCTCCATTTTGGAACCAAGACCCGCAATGTTCCAAGAAATTATATTGCTAGGGTTATTGACAGCCAAAATACGTTCCGAACATTTCGTATCCGTTAAGCCACGAGTTTCCTGCCCACCCGATACCTCCTGTCAGTCACATAGCTCTAATCCCGAGAGGGCATCAAATCTATTATGAGTTACAATGTTTAAATCATCACCTCTCTGTCGCCCCGCGTTATGAGCATAATCATCATTGGGGGGCAGTGACTGTGAGGGTATACGTATTCTAAATGGGCCAGGGGTTGGTGGATTTCTAATAAAATGGGAATAAAAAAACCCCAGTGGACGTATGCAAATACTATTGGGAGTGTTGGCTAGTGCAGCAGCTCTAAGTAGAACTGTAGCAGCATGCTGAGGATGCCTAAAATTAATGATAATGCAGTCCCCATTTGTTGTCTTGCTAGACGATCCAATCCAGCTAACCCTTCTTGTCGTTAATATTTGATCTGCATATTTAACGGGAAACCCACAATTCTTATTAAGCCAGAAAACCGTCCTATTCTTTAAAGAGTCGTGATTTTCTTCAAACACCTGATGTGCTTGGGGCTGAATGGGAGGGACATTCGTAAGCACAGCCACATAAGGAGCACAATCAGGAGGAAGATTTACATGACGGATTTGCTTTCTGTGGCTATTGGTCAAAGTTCCCTCAAGGGATCTCGTATTAATGGTATTCTGCATTGATAATGTCGTGGGACCTGATAAGACAGGATCAACAACAACCACTTTATTCTGTGTGTTAATCTGCCTATTTGATGGGATATTGGATGCACTCCTTTTTGGTAATCCCGGGTCAACCACAATTGATCTATTATTTGCTGCAACTGAATTACCTGATACTCCAGCCAGGTGGGATTTTAACAAGCCACCTAATCTTTCTACTTCTAAGGCCATAGTATCTAATTTGGCTAGCAGTGGTTGCATCAGCTCTACAATTTTTGCCTCTAATTTTCCCTCCAGTGAGTGGAATAGGAGTGTTAATGGTTCAGGGGCGATATTAGAACTCAGTCCGCCCATGCCACTACCCTCCCCTAGATTCTTTTGCAGTCCCCCACTGTTAGAGACTCTATTGCCCCTTCCCGTTTTACTCTTGCAGTGATTGCCCATGCGCTTAGCTTGTACCTTCCTGCACAGCCTTATTGGTCTTTGCTGGGGCGATAGGGGTGATAAGGGTGATAGGGGTGATGAATCTTCCTCTGTTAATTCAAATGCGACTTCAGGGTCATCTGCAATCTGATCTATGTGTATTTGCGCTGCAGTAATTACAGCAGCCCCACTTCCTCCACTTCCCCCGTCCAGGCCATCTATGCAAGCTGTGACTATCAAAGGAGGCGGTAGTTCAGCACACACGGCAACATCATTACCTCGCCCTAGGGAAGCTCTACGGGTGTTGTTGATTTGGGTCACCTTTTGCACCAAATGGTTATCCATAGTGCCAACCCCCTTGGTGGGTTTGGTGGGTTTATTCGTCTTGGCCTTATGCATATTCGCAATAGTCCTTTGAACCAGGCGCTTTTTTACCAGGGACTATATCACCCACTAATTTCTCTAAAGCCCACGTTACACAACGATGTATAATAACTACACAGGGACTTTCTCATATACATACAATGTCCGTGGCCCAGTCCAGTCTCTTCCGTCCTCTGAGGGCCACAGAGGGCCTGCCCTTTGCCCGGGCTTAGCCCGGCGCCCGCCCGCGCGCGTCCCGCGTCGCGGGAGCTCTCTCTGGCTTTATGCGCTTCAGGTGCGCTTCAGCTGACGTTGGCGGGCTCGTCCCGCAAGGGCCGCCGGGAACTGTAGTTTCCCTGCACACAGCGGCCGTTTTGCTGGTAGTTACGGCAGCGGCAGGGAAACCAAGATGCGGTGAAGAGCGCGTCCCGCTGGCGCTGGCGCTGGCTAGACTCCGTGACACAGGGAACAGGTAACGAAGATACCGCTTCAGAAGCAAACAACCCCGCTCTGCCGAGGGCTCTCTCTGGCTTTATGCGCTTCAGGCGCGCTTCAGCTGACGTTGGCGGGCTCGTCCCGCAAGGGCCGCCGGGAACTGTAGTTTCCCTGCACACAGCGGCCGTTTTGCTGGTAGTTACGGCAGCGGCAGGGAAACCAAGATGCGGTGAAGAGCGCGTCCCGCTGGCGCTGGCGCTGGCTAGACTCCGTGACACAGGGAACAGGTAACGAAGATACCGCTTCAGAAGCAAACAACCCCGCTCTGCCGAGGGCTCTCTCTGGCTTTATGCGCTTCAGGCGCGCTTCAGCTGACGTTGGCGGGCTCGTCCCGCAAGGGCCGCCGGGAACTGTAGTTTCCCTGCACACAGCGGCCGTTTTGCTGGTAGTTACGGCAGCGGCAGGGAAACCAAGATGCGGTGAAGAGCGCGTCCCGCTGGCGCTGGCGCTGGCGCTGGCGCTGGCTAGACTCCGTGACACAGGGAACAGGTAACGAAGATACCGCTTCAGAAGCAAACAACCCCGCTCTGCCGAGGGCTCTCTCTGGCTTTATGCGCTTCAGGCGCGCTTCAGCTGACGTTGGCGGGCTCGTCCCGCAAGGGCCGCCGGGAACTGTAGTTTCCCTGCACACAGCGGCCGTTTTGCTGGTAGTTACGGCAGCGGCAGGGAAACCAAGATGCGGTGAAGAGCGCGTCCCGCTGGCGCTGGCGCTGGCTAGACTCCGTGACACAGGGAACAGGTAACGAAGATACCGCTTCAGAAGCAAACAACCCCGCTCTGCCGAGGGCTCTCTCTGGCTTTATGCGCTTCAGGCGCGCTTCAGCTGACGTTGGCGGGCTCGTCCCGCAAGGGCCGCCGGGAACTGTAGTTTCCCTGCACACAGCGGCCGTTTTGCTGGTAGTTACGGCAGCGGCAGGGAAACCAAGATGCGGTGAAGAGCGCGTCCCGCTGGCGCTGGCGCTGGCTAGACTCCGTGACACAGGGAACAGGTAACGAAGATACCGCTTCAGAAGCAAACAACCCCGCTCTGCCGAGGGCTCTCTCTGGCTTTATGCGCTTCAGGCGCGCTTCAGCTGACGTTGGCGGGCTCGTCCCGCAAGGGCCGCCGGGAACTGTAGTTTCCCTGCACACAGCGGCCGTTTTGCTGGTAGTTACGGCAGCGGCAGGGAAACCAAGATGCGGTGAAGAGCGCGTCCCGCTGGCGCTGGCGCTGGCTAGACTCCGTGACACAGGGAACAGGTAACGAAGATACCGCTTCAGAAGCAAACAACCCATGAGTTGAATTTCAGTGCGCAACATCTGACTGGCAATAAACTGGACTATGTTGGGTCAGACCTGCAACGGTATAAATGCCTCTCGATGAAGTGGTGAGACTGCAGCAAACAGGCCTCCAGTCTTTTGACACTGCTTTAACTTACCCTCATTTATCTGTTCATCAAACCATTGACTCATTTTTGCACTCATCCATGCACACAAACACACGCGCACAATTGCCAGTCAATGATAAATAAAAAAACATTCCCTCATGGCATACGCATAATTCGATGGAATATACAAACTCTGCAGTGGTAGCTGCAACAATTTGTTCTCCCAAACTTGGCCAGATAAAGTAGTCTATCCTTGCATGTAATGAATGATTCTACGAAATGATGTAGAGTTTGGATGAAAGGCTTCCACGTAGGAGTTTTAGTTATGTTAAGTTATGTTATGTAAAAATTATTTATACAGCGCTCATTTATCAGTTGGTTTCTTGGCACTTGAGTATAGGAATAGGGCTATGGCGCAAGATGCCAATCGTATGCTTGCGTGAAAAGCCAGGTCTTCAGGAGTTGCCTGAATCTTAGGTAATCAACAGTCATTCTGATGTTGAGTGGAAGGGAGTTCCAGAGCCGAGGGTCAAACACAGAGAATCTGGAACCTTATTGCCTCTTCTTAGAGGGAGGAATGGCCAGAAGGTTGAGATGAGATGACCTCAGGTTACGGGGGGAGTGCACTTTTGGATTCGGGAAGAAATAAACTCAGGGTAATTGCCATAGAGGGACTTAAAGATGATACATCCAGTCTTAAAGGTCATGCACTGTTTCACCAGAAACCAGTGTTATTTCTTCATCAAAGGTGAAATATGACACCAAGTCAGCAACAAATTCTCTTAGGGTTGTTTGTTAGAATATCACAAATTCTAAAACATCATTTACATCACTAATCAATCAATAATCACCAATGAGTTTAATGAACACCATAGCTAATATAAAAGTGTTTTATTCAATAAAAATATTTAGGTTAAAAGAGATCATACACAATCAACAATGTGACAATTTAACAAAAAATACACAATTAGTAAAAGAATTACAAACATTGCAACACATGGGAGAATGCAAGTAATTAAAACATAGAAATAAGAAACAAGAGCACCACACCAAGAAAGATTTTTTACAACCACATCTTTCTGATTAATTGCATTCTCCCATGTGTTGCAATTTTTGTAATTATTTTATTAATTGTGTATTTTTTGTTAAAACATGAACATGGTGTGCAGGACTCTCAGGAGGATCTCCACAGGGCAAGAGTTGTTTTTATTCCCATGCTCACAATATACACCACACCCACACACACACACCCCCCCCACACACACACACTGTTTGTTGTTGAGTTTTTCATTATTGTGTTTATAACTTCCAACTGCTAATTTAGCTCAAAGGCCACAGGCAACCAAAAGTCACTCTCCATGTGAGGAGGAGAATGAATCACATGAACAAATGAAAGTCTTGTCTAGTCTATCAGTGGCTTAGTTTCATCTTTAATGACATGTCTGGACTGAATGTATTTCCTCTATTTATGTTTTAGACTTTTGATCTCTTTTGTTTTGAATTATATGAGCATATTGTCTCTCAACAGAGTTTAAAGGCCCAGCACTTTCTCTCATTCGAGCATTTTGGTCTGTTGGAAACCTACGCTGGCCTACAGTCAGACCAAGCGGAACTCGAAAAAGAGTTCATAATTAAGCGGGTGGTGGTCTTTGGTGCAGACCTAGATGCAGTCTTGCTCAAAAACCTCACCAAAAATTTCCAAGGCACCTTTCTCTTTGATGTGATCTGGGCTCAGGGTACACTGGGGTTACCACAGCATGCATTGTCCCAATCTTCCTGTAGCTAAGCGGATGCACTGTCTGTCCTGGTTCCATCTTTGTGGCTGTTTCGTTGACGATTTTGGATTTTCTTTAAGCATCCATGTGGGTCCCAGAGGACCACTGGACACAGTTACATACATTATAGCATTATTTGCTGACATTGCTAGCATGGCGGTCAGTTGACTCAATTGTGAGTATAATGTAAGAAAGACTTACCAGTATGAAAGAGGTGTGGTGAAAATTAGCACCCCAGTGACAATATTTTGTGTCACAGGTAAGCTTCTGTGTCCAAAAACTATTACACTCCATGCATTAACCATATGCTGATATTCAAATTAAATGTGTTTTACTAATCTGCGAAGATGTGTGATTAAAAAATTAACATGATTAATCATTCATAAACTGCAGCTAAACCTCATTGATTGTCAGTATACTGCCTGAATAAAAGAATAAAGTAGTGCATTGTGCATCTCTCCCTCCTTTCTGAGATACATAGGCTTGCTTCAGGAACTGGCGGCTCTCCAAGGTTGTCTGACTACTAGTCAAATAGAGCAGTCGTCCCCTGCCAATATTGTCGACCAGAGCAGGAACATCTTCAGAGAAGAGAGCATCCTAACATTCTGGTGTGACTTCCAAGAGTTGATGTAATACAGATGCAACTGCCCACTGAGACTGAAAAGAATAACAGACAAGGTCATGTCCGCAATTTTGTGTCACGTAGAGGTTTCTATTGGTCAAAGAAATATTAATACTTTTCTGAGCTGTGCAAAAATCAGACTTTATAGCACCTCTAATCGGATTTGCTCAGATATTAAACTGAGTCCATTTTAATTGGATCTGAACCAATGAGAACAGCAGAGAGGTGTTCATCCATTATTAGAAGGAGTGGACATAAGTACTGTAAAAATACTTGTCTTTCTCTGTGTGCTCAGAAAATCTGGAGTTGAATGGAATGCTACCATACTGGAGCTAGAGAAACCGTAAACACACATTGTGAGTGGCTAACTATGGATCACAATACATAGCAGCACATCTCAAGAGAGTGATGCCAGTTCTTATAAGATCTGTGAGGGCTCTCGAATGAAGATCATTGCAGGGATCTGCTTTCACTCGTGCTATTGGTCAGAGGTACACATATGTGTGCTTCTTTAAATATTCCACCTTGGTTTACCAGAATAACTAAAAATAACAAGAGTGGGATCTACTTAGATTTAGATTTGGGGGCATATTCATTGGCCCCCTTGCGTGGCCCTACGTGCCAATGTAAAATGAGATTTCTGAAGCCACGCAAGGCCACCTTGTGTTGCCCTACATGGCTTCATAAATCTCAGGTAATGGAACACATTGAAATCGCTGTGTTGCATACTCTGCTCGAGGGAGGCGTTTTCATGGGTGTTGCGTGGGTATTCCCAATCAACATACATGGATTTTGACACATTCACAAATTTACAAGAACAGGCAAACTTGGGAATGCGCCAAAAATATATGCCTCTCCAGGAGAGGCATAATGAGGAGAAATATCTTTATTTTTCCTATCCTCGTTTGTCCCTCTTTCTATGTGTGCTGCATTATGCAGCACACATAGAAAGAGGAAAAAGCCTCTCAAGATTATTTTTGTGCAGGAAGGTGCCCCTTGCTGCACAAAAACAATCCTGCCTACAACACAGTTATCCTTGCACCATTTGCTGGGGTGCCTGCATTGGCACTAGGCTGCCAAAACTGCACCAGCACAAGGGAAAAGGACAGAAGTGTGCCATATTGGATAAATATGATCTATTCCTGCCTTTTCCCTGTGACATAGGGTGGCCCATCAACGTGACTTGCTGCACTACCCTGCGCCACAAAAGTCATAAATATGCCCCTAAGTGTTCTGGGATAAAACCAATGATTGAAAGGTTTTGAATCTATTGATGACAAAAAGAAGGTCTTCCTTCCTATTTTTCAGGCCAATTTTCTTTCATGTGTATTATAATTCCAATTCATTAAATGATGCTATTAACAACCCCTAATATTCCTATGAGACACTGACAATAAAGATTTGGGGTCTTATTTATGTAATCCCTGCATCACTTTTGCACCATGAAAAGTATTGAATGCATAGTGTAGGACTCTCATTAGTGAAGCCACACAAAGCCACCCTGCATGGCCTTGAGTGGCCTCATATATCATGAGTGAGGCTATGCAGTGCAAATCGCTGCATCACTTTACTCTGCACCCGAGAGGTGTTCCTTGGGCTTTGCAGTGGGTTTTCCCACACAACACACATGGGATTTGACACTTCCTCAAAATTACAAAGCCATGTAAACCCGGGGAAGCGTCAAATCCGTACTTCTCCCGAGGTGAGGCATAATGAGGAGAAATATGCTTATTTCTCCTTGTTTTTATCTTTATATATAAAGAGGAAACCGCCTTTTAGGTTAGGTTTTATGCAGGAAGGCACCACTTCCACCACAAAAACATTCCTGCATGCAACCAAGGCACCCTTGCAAGGTGCAAGGGTGCCTACGTTGGCAATAGGCTGCCGAAATGGCAACAACGCAGGAAGAAATACGGTGCATTCCTGCCCTTTCATGTTGGTATAGGGCAGGGCAGCAACGTGCCTTGCTGCGCTGCCCTATTCCAAAATCCCATGAATGAGGCCCTTGGTTTACTATTATTAGTGTGTGTACCAAATTATGAAGTCACCATATCTGGTGTTCCTTGCTCAATCATCTGCAATCTCTGCCAGGTACTTACTTTTACATGAATTAAAATATGACAAGGTTCACCTTTGGGTTCTGCTTTTTCAATCACTAGTATGTTTGTCTAACATCGTAGACCTGGGGCCGTGTTACATAAAATGCCTTGTGGGTGCAACGGGCATTTGCACCCGCTTTGCGCGCCCCGTCGGCACTTTGGTATTACAGAAGGGGCTGCAGACACCTGTGCGCCCCCCTCTGTAATACAGATAGCACTGGTGCACATAAAACGCCAGCGCTATCTTCAAGGGGGTGTTCGCTCATTTGCATGGGGGTGTGCCCAATTCAAATGAGGGAATCCCTTTGCCTCTGCGCCCGCACCGTATTACCGACGTGGGCGCAGAGGCAATGAAGCCCTCAGAAGTCGCACTGACAATGCGCCATTTAAAAGGTGGCGCACTGCTAGTGCGCCTCTTGAGAGCAGCCCCCTGCAAGGGGTAAAGGGGGTCCTATGGACCCCCCAGACATCCCCTTGCAGGAGGGTGCAGTCACTGACTGCACCCGTCTGTAAGGGAACCTCTAATCCCCTTTGAAAGTGCAGACAGGTTGCCGCCTGCACTGTGAAACACAGAGCGGCTTTAAAGCAGCCACTCCGTATTTCACGTGAATGAGCTGACCCCAAGGCACTGCGTGTTCGCGTCTGCCCTGAGGGTAGTGCATTCAGGATAATAGTGGGCATTTCATTGCTTGCGCTGGGCGCACCAGTTTAAAGGTGCACTCAGCACAAACAATGAAAATGTGCCTACACCATAATACGGCCCCAGGTGCCCTACTTTTGTGGGCTAAGAAATAGAGCCACCTTGTGCCCAGCCCCCTAATGGGGTCATTAGAGTAAAAGGTCACAACAGAGTAAAGGATTACATATGTCTTGAAAATACCCAATTGAGGGTTTCTCCCATTGCTTTGAAGCTGTCTTTTGCTTGTTGATTTTTTTTAAAAGTAAAAATCTATTCAACCTTGATGGTTGCTTCACTTTCATACATTTGTGTAAGGCGGTTCAACAAACCATGATTCTCAGCCACCTATCTTCCAAGAACTACAAAAAATATGAAAAGTCAGGACTTCTCAGACAACTATGCATTTGACAATACAGTACTGGCAAGACCTATCAACTGATTTCATCAGGACACCTGGATTTTGTTCCCATTAATCTATGGCTACTACAGGGGCTAGTCTCAAACTGCATTTTGGAGTAGGCTAGTTCTTCTACAATAGTATAAAGTACAGCAAAATCCCATTTACAATACTAGGAGTAAAGGTTTCCACATTCATCTCTCCTATCTTTTCAATGGGGAGATTCTCACACATGAAAATGTATTACTTAGGGCCTGAATACAATGTCGGAAAGCCTCAGACCAAAGGTCAGAGGATTTCCAGAACTCAAATCGTAGGTTTCACTTCTGAATGCCGTATTACAATGCCGGGGATCGAAAGTGAAACCGGCCGGTCATTCCGGCTGGTTTCCGACGGGCTCAAGGAGACTGTCAGCCAGTCAGGGGCCCCACCGTAATCCCTGAGGACGGCGTTTCTGCCGTTGGGATTACAATGCCAGTTTCCGACAGGCTTTCCATGTCGGAGTTTCAGACATGGAAAGCCTGTCGTAAAGTGACTTTGGGGGCCCTTAGCAGGGCCACCTTCTCTCTTCGGCATCCGACTGGGGGCCGAGGGGGCACCTACAGTGCCCCCCTGTTAACCCTTGCACCGTGTGGCAGGCACCGTGACGTGCCTGCCACGCGGTGCAGGGTTTAACAGAAACTCCCATTTCTCAATGGGACCTTGTGCTATGGCCGGTTTACAGCCGCAGCACAAGGTCCCATAATGAAATGGGAGTATGCGACCGCACCATGTGCGGTCACATTGTAATACCGGTGTTGGTACGGCCGACAAAGGTCGGCCGGTTCCGAGACCGCAACGCGTCTGCCCGACATCTTAATCAGGCTTCTAGTAGTAAATGTGAGATGGACCAGGGGGAGTTGCTAAAAAGGAGAGCCCCTTACTACTAAATAGGAGGGGTTTATGGAGCAGTAAGAAGGGGTTTGGGTAGGGTTAGCTAGAGGTTTAGGGCAGGACATGCACCCATCCACAGAACAGTATGCCCTTGATATTCACAAACTGCACTTCTAAAGTTACTACAGCCAGAAAGGGACCTAAAACAGTAGTATATTACTCCTGCTCAGAGCCAGAGTGAGTCCAGCACCCCACATGGCCAGCCACTGGTAGTGAAACACTCTCCCACAAAAAATAAATGCAATAGTGGCTTAAAATAAAATCCCTTAGGGAATAATGTTACATTATATAAAATTATTGAAAATGGTCAAAAATAGAAATGAATATAATGTCATTTTCAAAGCAATCCACCAATAAAACATATATTATCTAATGATAAAATATTGTAAAAATCTTTTTTGAATTTATAATTACTTTTAGTTAATTCTATGCATCAATTTTAATAATTAATAATACATAATAAACATCTCTTTTTAGTTTAGGTGGGAATTTATTTTTTAATTTACATATCAGAAAGATATTTTTTATTTCATTTAATATAGTGAAAATTATTAAAGATTTAACTCAAATTATAATTATTAGTGCTCTAGCATTTTGTTCTATATAGAAAATAAATATATACAATACATGTTAACCTTTATTTAACATAAACATATTTTTACAATTTTTTTCAAGTCTAATAAACTTTTTTTTACTTTCCCCTAAAGTATACTGTTAGGAGACTCCACATTTAAGATGGAGATCTCCCTATAATAAAGTACAGGGAAAATGTAAAAAGATTATTAAACCCTGTAGCATATAGTAAAAATATTTGTGTTCATGCCCTGCGGCCAACCCCTGCTGAATGACATGCGTAACGGGGGGTTGGGCACCCTCAGCTGGTTGGCCAATGGCTGAAAGCGTGCTGAAATATAAAAACTGCTAACAAAGAAAATGAAAGTGATTTTACACTGCTTGCAAATTAGAAGGAAATGATGAATCTTCCAGATTGTTTTTGTTCCTGGATTTATACTTATAATAAAGAAGTGAAAACGTTTGCCACAGAAAGGAATGTAAGAAAGATACTGCCAAACATTATTTGATAGATACCTTTTCTTAAAAATGTTCTTTAATTCATTGTATGTGATATAATGTCTGTATAATAGATTGCTTTACTCCCCACAGTCCCAAATAAATGTATTTTTACTAATTTATTGAGAGGGTACGTTTCTCAAGTGGGTAGTAGAAAAAACGATGGTTAAGAGTACTTGTAATTTTCAATTAATGATTTTTAAAATCAAAGATAAAACAGAACCCCTACTGCCACTCCACCCCAGGAGCAATCTACTAATTATTTGAAGAAATATTTACAATTCGAATGCATTTTTTTGCAGGTTCACTTTCCCTAGAGTGGGTGAATGTGCAAATTGGAGCTTCCAGAAGGTGGCAACTACAGTGCATTCTGAGAAACATGTAGGCATATGTCCATCTCCAATCCTCCAGGCCAAATCATTTTGCTTCATTTTAGACCAAAACATTAGGTTTAATGACCACATTGTGAAGCTAACAATGTCTGTCGCATACTAATTGCATCTATTGAGGTAAATGAAACCATCCATCCATCAGAACATCATGAATTCAGAGCTACATTACCGGTACATGTTCATATTTGTATAGATAGTGGCAACACTATTCTGGCAGGCCTACCAAAATTCTCTACTGCTTCTCTTCATGCTATCTTAGATGTTGCCACTTGGTTGGACACCGGTAGTAAGAAATCTAACCACAATTCCTAAAGCAGCATGCTCCCTTCCTGACATCCATTCTCTACACGCCACATCCACACTTCTAATATATCCTAGATAGTTAGAAAAACAATTAGTTTCCTGTTGCTGTCAAGTTGAATATCTGAAGGAGCACCAAATGTTGACAAAACATTATTACATGGATACCCAAAGTGGTTGCAGAAATGCCAATTCTTGACAAGTTTTCAAATACCCATTTGTGATAACTTTTACACACAATATATATTTTTCAATCTAACTTGCATAGTCAGTGATTACCATGAAAACCAGGCTTGGCCCTTGTGAATCTTTCGTGGATACTATCGTCACAATTCACAAAAAACATGGAAATGTATTTTCTTAGTCTCCCGCCTATGTTCGAAGTAAATTTCCAAACATATAAACATTTTCAGGACTAAGGCTTGAAAGATGCAACATTGGCAGGTTCCGAAGTTTACTCCTGGAAAACAGTTGTGAATTTCTTTTTAAAAATGTAGAGTCATTCCACCAAGAGAAATTGTACATATGGTATATCATCTCAAAGTCACTCTACACTAGGAAATGTGGACACATCACAGATATTCCCCTTAGTTTTCATTGGCTCTCAATTGATTCTGTTTGAGTAAAGTTTAAGCGGGGCTGCATAATCACACAGCATTGTGCCCTAACACACCATACTAGCTCTCCAAACTCCTCACCTTATCTCATTCCAAAGGAGAACCTAAAAACGAAAACAACCTTTACATTGAAAGTCTGAGATTCATGACTACCCATGTGCGACATAAATCACGTACTGAAGCAGCAAGTTTTTTTTGGAACTGTTTTAGAATGGGCCTAAAAACTAACTCAGCAGTACTCTCAGTCTGGGAGCACCTTCTAAATCAGGGATACTCAAAGTACAGCCCGGGGGCCGCATGCGGCCCTCCTGACCTTTAATTGTGGCCCCCTGGTGAATAGCAGCACTGGGATGCTGTTCGCTTGACTGTGCAGGAGCATTCAGAAAGCTGTGAAACACTCGCGAATAGCTTCCGAAACCTCTAACAAGGCCGATTCGGTACTATAGGCAGCTCTAAAGCCCGACTGGGCAGGATGCAAGAGACTGAAGCCCTCTACAAAGTCAGTAAGCTGTTATTAACAGCTTTTTCACCGATTTTTGCAAGGCAGGGAAGTAGAGAGATAGGACGATAATTCCCTGGAACTCCCGGGTCCAATGAGGGTTTTTTCAACAGTGGGAGGATTTTAGCTTGTTTCCACTCTGAAGGAACAACTGCTTCTTGAAGGGAGAGGTTAATAAGCAAGTTAACCTTATTATTCACTACCTCGGCAGTAGAGGCCAGAAGTCTAGCTGTACATGGATCCGCCGGCGACCCTGATTTCATAGATTTCAAAATTTTCAGGGTTTCCGACGGGTCGACAGAGGCAAAGGCAGAAAGCGTAGGGCCAGCAATAGGGGCCACGTCCACGTCCAGGTTCTGGCCGGCAAATGACCCCTGTATGGTCCGTATTTTATCAATTAAGAAATTAGAACGTTTTTTGTACCAAGTGGCAGAAGTCGGGAGTTTGGACAGCATAGCCTTAGGGGCCATAAAGCTCTGAACGATAGAGAAGATTTTGCTTGAATTATTATGAGCCGACTCAGTACGGTCAGCATAATAGAGGCTTTTGGCCTTTCTAATGGCCTGGTAGTACACCTTCTGAGCTTCTCTAAGGACCTTTTTTGCCGAAGCGCAGAAATCAGCACGCCAACTGCGTTCCAGCTTTTTACATTGTTGTTTGAGCAGTCTAAGTTTGGCCGAGAACCAAGGTTTAGAGGGGGTAGACCTCGCGCGATGGCGACAAGAGGAGGGGGGGGAAGGGTGTCCACAGCCCGCTCTATCCAACCAGTAAAGCAGGCCAATGCCCCGCTCAGATCTGCCGAGAGAACAGCTTTTGAAATCTCAAGGAGATTGGAGAAGGCAACCGGATTGATTTTAGCAGTGGCAGGCCGCGCATTAGCCTGACACTCCACCGCCTCACCTCCCAAAGGCCACATGAAGCAAGAGAAAAAATGATCTGACCAGGAAACTGGAAGAGGACTCTCCATGTGGATGGAAAAGTTGGAGCAGATGGGATCTAGAATATGGCCACCACTATGGGTTGGGTGTTTAACCCATTGAGAGAGCTGGGCCAGATCTAAAAAATCCAGCAGAGACTGGGTATGAGCCAGATCAGTCTGATCAAGGTGAATGTTAAGGTCGCCCAAAAAAAGATAGTAGGAAAAGCGCAGGGCTCGGGGAACAATAACTTCCTCCAAGCCATTAAGAAAAGGACCCGCAGGGCCGGGTGGTCTGTACACCAATGTCCCACCCAACGTGAAGTGGGCCGAAAAGACGATAGTGAAACCCAAAAATTCACCTTGTCCCAATATAATACTAGACTCTTGGGAAACCTCCCACACATCTTTATATACAATGGCAACGCCACCCCCCCTACCAGTAGAACGATCAACGCGAGAGATTCGATAGCCTGCTGGGACAGCCATTTGGACAATGGGATTAGAAAAAGTATTCAACCAGGTCTCGGTGATAAAAAGGAGATCCAGCTGATGGTCCAAAACAAGATCAAAAATGTCCTGATAGTGTCGTACCAGCGACCTACTATTAATCAACCCAGCTCTAATAAGAGTGCACTCTTTAGTTTTCTGCAAGGAGGCAGACCCGAACTCTGATCCCTCCAAACCAACGGCGAGATGAAAATTGCATTCTGGACAGATAGGGCGCCGAACACAGCTGACATCCCAGCTGGGCGGTGCAGAGTAGCTAGCGGGTCTCAATGACAGCAATTCCCCCCCGAGTGTAACCAATGATGCCAACCGACACCCCAGGACTACGGACAGCATACCTGGCGCAAGGCGCTTTCGGGACGCTGACGGGCGCAGACGGGCTTGCCTTGTGTGTGCCTTTGGCGTGCCCGCTGCGCGCGTCCGCTGCGCATCCGAGCCTCGCGCATTAAATAATCCCGTGTGCCAGAGAGCTAGACCGCCACCGAACAGGAAATGGCGGCTCTCGTGGCAACACGGAAGCGCAGGAAGTCTAGCAGCGTGTCCCCTCACCAATCAACCCCTCAAATAGGCGAAGACAGTTATATTTCAGGACAGCATGTGATTAAAACATATTACATCAACGTTTTTAAGTTGCAAGTATGTGGCCATTAAAATTGTAGAAGGAAGAAATGTGCAAATTAGCAAAATACAGCAGCTTTCTAAATCAGCTAGGGCGGACCTTCAAGCGTGCGCGTCTGAACCTCGCGCTTTAAGTAATTCCGTGTGCCAGAGAGCTAGACCGCCACCGAACAGGAAATGGCGGCTCTCGTGGCAACACGGAAGCGCAGGAAGTCTAGTAGCGTGTCCCCTCACCAATCAACCTCTCAAATAGGCGAAGACAGTTATATTTCAGGACAGCATGTGATTAAAACATATTACATCAACGTTTGTAAGGTGCAAGTATGTGGCCATTAAAATTGTAGAAGGAAGAAATGTGCAAATTAGCAAAATACAGCAGCTTTCTAAATCAGCTAAGGCGGACCTTCAAGCGCTGCGCGTCTGAACCTCGCGCTTTAAGTAATCCCGTGTGCCAGAGAGCTAGACCGCCACCGAACAGGAAATGGCGGCTCTCGTGGCAACACAGAAGCGCAGGAAGTCTAGTAGCGTGTCCCCTCACCAATCAACCCCTCAAATAGGCGAAGACAGTTATATTTCAGGACAGCATGTGATTAAAACATATTACATCAACGTTTTTAAGGTGCAAGTATGTGGCCATTAAAATTGTAGAAGGAAGAAATGTGCAAATTAGCAAAATACAGCAGCTTTCTAAATCAGCTAAGGCCGACCTTCAAGCCTCCGTCATCGGCAAAAATGTCCACGATGTCCACATGCGGAGAAGGAGATCCACACGATGCTGCAGCTGGCTTTGTAATCCATACCCACGTTGCTCAAGTGCTGTCCGACAGGCACATTCTGTCCCGCACGCAACTCCTGGATTTGCGTTGTGCCTACTGTCCAAAATGGCGGTACGCTGTGTTGACGCCTGCTGGATGGCCCTAGGAGTGTACGTACTCCAAAGCGTTGTTGCACAGCGTGCTACAGGTCACTGAACCTGTACGCTTGCTTGCGAGAAGAAGACTCCGCAAAGTGAAAGCGCGCAATGACTCCAAAACATCTGACACCCTCACATGGCACACAGAGAGGTGAGCTTCACGCTTGTAATGCGCCGCTTTAATTGGGCAATTTACTTTTGAAAAACACCAACCGCTAACATCCAGAACAAGCATTTGCAATGCAGTAGGTCTCGCATTTACGCGAGTTTGAGCTATAGGCATTGTAAATGACAATGTATTTTATTTATGATTCAAAAACCAAAACATAAATAAAAGGCATTGTCATTTACAATGTCAATAGCTCAAACTCGCGTAAATGCGAGACCTGTTGCATTGCAAATGCTTGTTCTTAAAAGCGACACGGAGAGACTTGTAAAGCCCGAAAGCCAGACAGTGGCTATCGTGGACAACTAAAACTCACAAAAAGTGCAAACACAGACAGCGTGCCTTTTGTAAGTCAGAATTCTTTGAGAAATGGCGCCTATAAAATAAGAATCTGCTTTCCTGCCCTTTTACCAGGTGTGAAAAACCCTTTATTGTCCTGAAAATGGCACGTTTACCCCTTACAAAGCCCGACAACTGCGAGCTTTGAAGTCTGTAATAGGCCCTTAACTAATGTGAGTGTTACCTAATAATTTGCACTTTTTCTCGACAGCCTGAATTTAAGGACGGAGAAGGCAAGAAATGTGTATCTGTTGCCTGAACTGTATGTACTCTTTGTGGGGATTGCAAGGATGCGATAAGAGTCTGAAATTGTTGTAGGCCACAAAGCACGGCTAGGATTGTGGCGTAATTTCGACTGAAATGTCATGCGCTGCAGCTTCTTACCCAGGCTGCAGCGATAGGTGCATGACGTAGCATTTAGTGCTGGAATCCATCGCGCAGCCAGAAAGAAAGGCTTGTATGTATATTTACATAGCGCAACGACTATCAGTTACTTGTATATCTTGGCGCTTAATGAGGGGCTCGACTAATTTCAGTGGAGGCTCTCCATTGGTGCACTTTGGACCAGAACTGCGCTGGTGTAGAAGGGTAGGTTGTAGTTTGCAGGCTGTCCTCGCGGAAGTGACCACATGAGAGGCCCCGGTTCACAAATACCTTTGGATTACTACTGACGTGGTCCAGTGTTATTGTGAAATGACTGGGGCGGGCCGTGCTAGATACGAACATAACAAGCCATGTCTGCTGTGCCTTTTCTTATCTTTTCACACCAATCAAGGAGGTGAGGAGCACAACAGTGACGCCATCTAATTACCTCCACGGCCCCCTCCCCCCCCCCCCCTTCCTGCAGACCCCTAGCCCTTTAATGGCCTCCTGCTCTTAAGCCGAATCCCCCCTCCCGCTGTTCCCGGGAAAGCACATCTGGCAAACTCGGTGGCTTGTGAGAAACGTGGGGGAGAGCAGAAGTGCTTTTTGTGTGGGAAGGGGGTGTCAGAAGCCTGGTGATGGGAGAGAAAGCAGAAACAGGGAATACAATGCTTTGCTGACTAAGCGTATTTCACGTATGGCTGTCGACTCTCCTCGTCTCATAATAAGGGCTTTCGGACAGTACTGGTTTTAGAGAAAACCAAAGCATCCTGGGAATTGTAGTGTAATCATTCCTATTGGTAGCGTTGACAGTTCTCGAATAAACCAAGACTGTCTAAATCACATCCTTGTGACCTGCGGCCTCATTACCAGTCACACACACACACTTCTAGGCTGAGCAGAAATCCTTGTGTGCAGTCATGGAATATACCCTATATAAACAATAGGACAAGTCTTTCTGCAAGGCTCATATGTTGTAATGGGCTACGAGGCCCAGGCGGTGTAAGCCCTCGGTTCTGTGTTTCAAAGGATGTTTGTGTAAACTCTAAACTGTGACAAAACAAATGAATGTAGGTTGTGGCCCTGCATACATACACCCGGAAACATGCACAACTTCACGAGTTTGTGGGTATTCATAACCGTATTGGGGCCCTAGCGTGAAGATGTGTGCTAGAACTAGACAACGCAGAGCAGACCGCCTGTATTCAGTGTCTTCACGAAGGCACATATATTTAACTCGGAATTTCTCTAAGTTAATGTATGGGCTGCAGTGACAGTGAAGCTCAGAAGCAGAGAGAGGCTTTCGCTGTCTTCTGTTTCCGAGTTGTGTTCCCTGCAGTTCGTGCACTAATTCGGTGAAATTATGAGTTAAATGTATGCAATTCAATTCAATCAGCTTTATTCGGCAATTAAGACATAAAAGCACATTTACAAACATTTATTTACAATTATATAAATTACCTAAAAAGAGAATAAAATTCCAATTAAATTTTTCAATGTCCGTCAAGCTAATTCATGCTTTAAGAAAAAAGTTAAAAATGAGCACCACAATCATAAAATTCGAACCAGCTCATATCAGCTTAAATTGCACAGGGAATAACATAATATAACATTGTGGGCACCCTGATTTCCTACTTATAATAACAACAGCGGGTAATGTTAACAAGATGTTGTGTTACTTATGGGTAAAAAGTTAACGTTAAGTTTCAAAGCTTTTAACCTTATGCCCCAGGCCCATCCTATAAACTTAGCTACAGCTACACAGATCGGAGGTGCGGGGTCGGTGCATAGAATGCGAAGGGCAATAGCATATCTTTTAATGCCCATGGACTTACAAATTGGTTTTATCAATTTTTCCCTCGGAATTGCATACAATGGGCAAAAGAATAGTACATGACCTATATTTTCGCATTCATCTACGCATCTAAAGCACCTATCCTTATTAGTGCCTGCTCCCCCCCATCTAGAGGTGAAATCTGCAACAGGTAGTGTACCCACCCGCAGTTGAAAGTATAGCTTGCGATCAGTGGTTTTTTCAATGATGTCCCAGAACTTCTCTTTGAGGGGTTGGGATTTAAACTCTAGGAAGCGGGACGTTAATTGAGAGGAAAGGCCTTGGGCAATTTCAAGTTTATAAACCCATTCCCAGTACATCATTTTCAGCTTTTCTTTGGAAGGAAAAACTGCACGTGTTGGATTTTTCCAGAGTTCAATCAGGCCTAAACTGCCTAGTAGGGATTTGATCTCAAGCAGCCAGGATATTTTTTGGGACCTATCGGATTCAATTATATCCACAAAACCACTCCTATAGTGCAAGAGGTCATCTGTGCACCAGAGTCTACGCCAATATAATATTGGACGTAACCTCGCCAGATGTTCTAGGGGTTTTTTGCCAAGATCCAATAGTAAGGGGCGCAATGGCGTACTGGGTGGAAGATTTGTGATTTTGCGGATAAAAGCATTTTCTAGGACCTTCAGCCTATTCAGATTGGCAAAGCCCCAGAGCTCGGCCCCATAAAGGCATGAGCCCAGGACCGACGTTCCATAAATTTCTAGAGCTGGAGAGATTGGCTTAGTTAGTGAGTTTTTAAACCTAGATAGAAGAGCCCCTGACTTTTGTTTATGTTGCAAGACAGCACGATCAAGTTGACAATCCCAGCGCATGTCTTTTTGTAAAGTAATCCCCAGGTAAGTAAATGAGGTAACCTCCTCCAAGGGTAACTTGTTCATGAATATTTTCCCCTTGAAGGATTTTGATCCATTGAATGACATAAATTTAGTTTTTCCCGTGTTGACTTCCAGGCCCCTTGCAGTGCAGAATTCTTCAAAACACCGGAGGGCCTTCGATAGGCCACTGGGGGTCTTTGAGATAATCAACGTGTCATCCGCGAACATGAGGATGGGAATGCGTTCGCCGGCCAGAGCAGGTGCATCGGTCGGGGTCAGAGAGAGCCGACCGGCCACCCCGTCGACAAACAGTGAGAAGAGGGTCGGCGCCAGGACGCACCCCTGCCGCACACCCCTGCCGACCGGGAAGTCCTCGGTCACCTCCCCCATGCCCCCCCACCGCACTCGGGCAACGTTTCCCTCATGTAAGCGGACAATCACGGAGAGGAGCTCAGGAGCAATACCCATTTCCCCCAAAACCTGCCACAGCCTGCTCCTTGGGACCAGGTCAAAGGCGGCCCTTAGGTCCACGAATACTGCATAAAGGGCACCCCTCCCCAAGACCACGGTCTTCCAATATATGTTGGCAAAACGGAAGACTTGGTCAATGGTACTTATCCGGGAACGGAACCCTGCCTGCATTGGGCTCAAAATGTCATGGTCGTCGATCCAGAGTTGAATTTTATGGAGGAACAAGCGGCCTATAATCTTTTGGATCGAGTCGATTAGACTGATTGGCCTATAATTACTTGCCTTTGTTTTATCCCCCTTTTTATATACTGGGACGATTTCAGCGCCCTTCCATGAACACGGGATGTCGGCTCCCTGGGCAATTGCATTTGCAAGTTGCAAAATGTAACTAGACCAAAGACTTCTATTGTTAAGAAACATGTCTGCAGGGATTCCATCCATGCCAGGTGCTTTTCCTCTGACCACTTTATCCAAGGCTCTATTTACATCTTTTATTATAAACGGGGCCTCTGTGTAAGATACAGATGGAGAGGTCTCAAAAGGGCTGTTTTCACATGGTGCGGCATACTGGGGTTTGAAGTAATCAACCCAGTCATTTTGTGCCACATTGTTTTGTGGCCGCTCTGCAATTCCACCCCTGTCCCATTTGTATGTATCCCAGAAAGCTTTACTTTTCTTATCCCTGGAAGCATCCAGTAGGTCCTTCCACATTTCGGTGTCCCAGGTTACCTTTGCCTCCTTCAATGTCTTCCCATATTGAGTCCTGGCAGTCCTTACAAGCGATGCATCTTTCGACTTGAGTGCACTGCCAAGCTCTAACCGGGCTTTCCGACACTTGTTGTTATACCAGCCCTCTTTTTTGTGGGGTTTAGGATTTCTACCGGAGATGGGTTTAAGAAAGTATTTCCGCAGACTCGCAAAAAGCCTGGTATGGATTTCTGCCACTAGATAAGATGGAATTGGGCCCTCAGCCTGTACACCCAATACTTCTAGAGCGGAGAATGCTTCTCCATTTATTGCCTGCACAGTGTTTGGATGCACTTAGGAAACTACAAGAGGAAAAGCATTGGCAAAGCCAATAGGTCTCGCTTTTGGGACCTTATAAGTATTTAGTTATGCAGCACAATATCCTATAACTGTTGCATGGCCAAACACTTATAAGGTCCCAAAGGCGAGACCTATTGGCTATGCCAATGCTTGTTGTGTTTTTGTCTTTCTTGCTCTCGGTGATGAAGAAATGAATGCCGATGGGCCACACCTGCAAAACCACCAGCAAAAGCACTTCATCGTTTATTCAGAAAATGTTCCCGAAAAAAGCCAATGGACGAAAATCTGTCATTTAGATTTCTTTAAAAAAATGCGTATAGACATGGTAATGATTGAATTGCATGAACTACTCCTCCAAAAAGCTCACTGAAGCTCTTCCCTCTGCACACATTTGGCACGAGCCTTACTGTAGGGCAATCGTCTGTGCATTGCTTGACTATTAATGGCGCGTATTTCCTGTAACGGCTCGTAAATCGCAGCGAGCACGTCTCCGTGCCATTAGTTTAAGGCTGCCCAATTTACCACTTTTCCAGTAAAATGCGTTTATAATGAGCTCAGAGGTTTATCTTAACTGCAGTCAAGTAGGCTCTTATAATTTGCGCGTTTCTTGCAGACATCACAACCCCCGCGAGTGTAATTACAGCGGTGTATGTGCAGAGAGAGTGCCCGGTTGCAATGGGTCGACAACACTGGTTGTGCACATGGAGGGAATGCGGCACGCGCTGCCAAGCACAACACTTCAGAATGAATAGCACGGCACGGCAGACTGACGCTTCATTCCATCGTAAATTAGGCCCCTGTCAAAGAATGATATATCCCGTGGACATCAAAGCAGCCTCCCTGGAAAAAATGATGCTGCAGTCATGTTTTTTCGGGTTAGCTTTAAAGTCCATGCATTAAATATAAAATATAGCGGCCCGCGCGCGTTGACATCTGGGACGTGTCATCTGTCACAGAGAACATTTCTGGGATTTAATTTGCAGCCATGCAGCCTTACTGACGCATTTTGCACATGAAGCAGGTGCCAGGAATTAATATTTTACAAGTATGCCTATGAGGGAAAGATCACTGATGAACGTAATCTGGACCGGTGTCATACATGGATGGCATGTTCTAAAACTGCCGTAAACATACGCAGGATTCCTTCACATGCTTCAGCGGCCTGCTGTTCAGGAGTGTTATTTTAGAAGTAGATGGATGTCACAATTTAAATTCAACAGTTTCTAAACACCACGCAGAGTCAGTCCCTTTCACAAATGTGAGCGGAGACGTAGAGTCAGGGCACAAGCCCTAAACAAGCAGGAAGGGGGTGGCAAATGGTGTGCACGTTTGTGGACGCTTTGATGTCCTCAGTTGCCGCGCGGCTCACTGAGGACATCAAAGCGGCCGTGAAAGTGATCAGGCAGTGCTTTTCAGGCTGCCAAATGGTGCGCGCGCCCGGCGCACATGCACTGTATTTGGAGGCCTGAAAAGCACTGTTTGCACTTCCAGATCCCCCTTTTACAAAAGCTCTCGCGAGAGCAGCGCTAAAGCGCTGTCTCAGACGAGACCTAAAAACGAAGCGACATTAATAAAAAAGTTACTCATGAGTGATACAAGATTTCACTGCCATCTGTAAAGTACAAAGTTGAGAGAGGCACACAGCAGTAAAGCGTAAGCAGGCAATTAACTGATACATCCGTTTGGCGCTTCTACCAGTTGTGTAGGGATTGCCTTCATTAAGCACAATGTGTTCCCAAGCATATGAGGCACAAGCTGTATATTACTAAGCTTGGTGACAGAAGCAATACTATTAACTCATAGTCCCAGAAATATAAAGTTGGTGAGCACGGCACGCCTATGCTAGGGTTGTCCGATATGAAGGATACTCTTGGGGCTGCGAGGTGTGCTGCTCCAGTTTCTCTTGCTTCTTGTGATACTCCATTTCACTTGTTTACTGTGGCTCTTGTATCTTTTGTGTTAACACTTCCTTCTGGAAATGTACTTGCACTGTCTGTGGTAGGTTCTTTCTGCATTGAAAACAGTTTTGACATGTCACCATTTTTCAAAAAATACCTTTGTGCGGTTTGTCTTGTCTCTTTTGGACCATTTCCTCTTGGAAATGTACTTGCGCAGACTGCTCTTTTATAAACAACTTCTTCCTGGATTTGTGCTTGTGCTGTCAAGACCTGTCATTTCTGTAGGTTTCTGAGGGGCATATTATCAAGAAACGGCGTTACAATATCGCCGCTTTAGCGGCAGAAAACTGCCGCTAAAGCGCCGATAATGGGCTTGATAATATGCCCTTGAGAATTCCCATAGAAGCCCATGTTTTGGTGTCAACATGGGCTTCTATTGGAATTCTCAGCGGCATATTATCAAGCCCATTATCGCTGCTTTAGCGGCAGTTTTCTGCCGCTAAAGCGGCGATAATTGTAACGCCGTTTCTTGATAATATGCCCCTTAAGCTTTAAAGACTTCTTTATCACGTCATCACTTTTCTTCATTAAGACCAGCTGTACACCCTAAGTTTATCCCATCCTCGTCGCCAAAATGTAATAATGAAGTTCCATGCATAGAGGTGATGAAGCGGACGTAGCCGAGAAGTGTCTTTGTAAGTTATTTATTGAGTCCATAACATCAATGGGAGCAGCCCCACCAGGAGCAGCCTCCCTGCTGCTCAGCCCATCTTCAACTGTCAACACTCACACCAGGCACCCAAGCGTTCCACTCATGTCCATCACACCAACATTCCACACAGAACACTCACACTGGCTGAGCATCTAGGAACCAGGGAACATTATAAACACAACAGGAAGACACTACAAAGTTCTGCTGTTTGACTTATTTTGCTGTCCAGGAGAGAGCAGTGCTATTACACTGCACACACTCGGAGTGATCAGCAAACTGCAGCTCTAGTTATCAACAGTAAAAAAAGATGAAAAGGACCATACCACCCAGGGGCCTCAGCTTCGCTTTAGGAGTATGGGAGTCAAGAGTGGTTTCAAACAAATAAATTGTCCTTCCAAATCTTGAAATCGCTACACAGAAACTGAGGCAAGCCATTTGAGGGGGTGGGAATTGCATTGATTGGCTCTCCGCATCTGTCGCACCATGCTGTTTGTCCTGTACGTGGAAGTGTAAGGATGAAACTTGTAATCAACACCTTTTGTCAATAGAAGAAATAGTTAACCCCTTCACTGCCAGGCCTTTCCCCGCCCTGTGCCAAGCCCTTTTTGGCTATTTAGAGTAGTTCACGCTTAAACCCCAATAACTTTTTGTCCACACATGGTATCCATGACAAATTTGCATCCTTTTTCTCCCCAACATCCTGGGGATTCTATAGGCGCCCAGGATTTGTGGATTCCTCTGGTGGGGACCAAAAAATTAGCCAAAATATAGCTGGGAAACAAGAGATGCAGAAGAAAGCGCCTGTTTCTTTCCCTGCAAATGGCATCAACGAAGGGTTTGCGGTCACTGAATAGCAGACAAAGTTCTGATTTCAGCGAGGGGTCGTATGTATACAGCCTTCAAGGTTTTCCTGGGCGCTTGGGCACTCGACAGCCCGCATGCCAAGGGGCTCCCACCCCAGGACCCGCCGGAGCCCTGCCCCATCCCATGCTTCTGAACCCAGTCAAGCAAGGGAAGCCTCCCCGGGCCCGCGGGCCCCCATCACGTGCCCTTTGCCATGCGGCAGGCTAGAGGTCGGAGCCCCGGACCAGGGTGCCCACCCCATGGCCAAGCCACGCAGGGGCATCATGTATCCCCTTTACCACGCTGTGGTCCGGAGAAGAGAACCCAGGGCCCTGGTGGGCTCGCAGACCCAGGCTTGCTGGCTCCCTGGCCCTGAGGACATCGACAGTCGCTGCAATTCGAGACCAGCCCATGCGTCTGCTGAGGGCTTCTCGGAGCCCTCCCGGGCTCTTATTCCAGCTCGGCACCCTGTGGTGCTGGGTCTTCATGCAGGGGACAGTCTCTGCTCTTTATCCCCAACCCAATATGGGAGCAACAGAGCACCCATTTTTTAGATATTGATGTTTGAGACACCTAATTTTTCTCCATTCACATCTGTTTTTTTTCATACCACTAACCCCTTTTGTTAAAAAATAAAAGTCACAGGATTTTAGAGGTAGGAGGTATTTTTAAAATGTATTCACACAATGGATCCCAGACAGTCTCTGGCATAAGATACACTTCCTCGTGGTGGAGGACAGACCCAATACTGTGACTATCAGTTACCATGTACGTCAGCTAGAGACGTACCACTGACAGAACGGAAGTGCTGAGGGTCTTACAACAATTTTTGTTAATAATCCTTTATCAGACACTGTGCTGTTCCACTCTTATTGATGTTAAATATTTCCCCATTTTCCAGTTAGGTGGTCTGCCTGATTTTATTTCTTTGTTTCTGTTTGTATTTTTTGAGTTCTTTCGATTTGATCAGCTGTGGCTGCCAGTTCGATACTGCTGACTGCAAGTGCTGAATGTATGTCCGCCTGGCAAGTATGTGGCTTCCAACTTGACGTGATGCGCAACATTATGTGTTTAAGCACGTTATATAATAGAGGGCTATAGTGTATTTCGCTTATTTCACTGACGGATGACAAACCAGAGTTTAAATTGAGGTCAATGCAGAAAATGCAACACAGCACAAATACTTTGGTATTGCAAATGAGTTTAAAAGTAAGTACATGTGGGAATAAAGTGGCACTCAAGATTTTTGGGGGATAATGCTGGAATGTGAATAAATGATTTTACTGACACTACAGCACAAAGTGATGCATACGTACCGATGCATATAAATATTTTGTGTGTCGTGCTCCTTCGGTGTGATATGTAGGAGCACAGTCCTACTTTAACCTGTGCAGTGTAATGAGCCCACCTTAAATTTAAAAAAATGTCACGCTCCGTCCTGTTGATTGCCAGTGCCATATACTATTGCATGAGTTAATTCTCTATTAGGTAAGGTAATAATTTATTGTTTATGATTAATTAAAACCATTACAAAAATACACTCAGATAAAACATTTTTGCTTGATTACCCTTTCCAGTCAATACACTTATAAAATGTTTTAACTATTATAAAAAGCGCAGGAATGTTCGAGTAGCGCAGAGTTCTCGGTGTGACAGTTTTCCTTTAAACCATGTATCATTGACTGGACCAAGATGGGCGTCAGAGCGCCTCCTTTCTGGCTAGATGATTCGAAGCGGTATTCTGTCTGTCACTGCCTTCTGTGGTTAGTGTGGCTCAATTAAAGTGCCTCAACCTTCAACAATCTATCTTCGTCCAAGAGCTTCAGTCCTCAAGCTCTATTACACTTTGATGGTTTGTGCAAATCTGACATTTGCATTGCTGACTTTTAGACAGCGCTTGGTGTGTTTCTTGAAGGCAATTATACTTTCAGGAGAGACTGGAACTCAAAACCAACCAGGCCCAGTGATTTATCTGAACAGCAGAGAGTTGTCTCTTCAATGACAGGCGATAGGGAAGTCCGGGTGTATCGCACTAGAGATACCATGCATCTAGTGATGATGCGATAGTTCTCATAGGCGCGGCCTATTGGCTTCAGTCCTGGGCTTTGAAGCCATTCACTTCAAAGTAGACATTATAGTTGTCAATGTTTAAACACATGTGTTGGAATATAAAAGCGCTTTTCCTAAATGAAGTGACAACAATGCCCAGCGCTTAATGTAGGGAACAATTTGTACAGGGCAACCAAACTTAAGTAGTGTCAATAATGAAGTGCTTCTTGCAGAGCCCTAAATAGGAACACCCTTTGCTGAGACCATTTGGCTATGCCAGTGCTTGTTTATGAATTCCTGCTGTCTCCTGTTGTTCTATGCAGATAGCATTCGTGTTTATGTGGGAAATGGTTTGCCTTGTCAGACAGCAGTAGAGCTATTTTGCTGCCCTGTCTTTGATGCGCTATGTCAGCTCTTGGATTGAGACACAGTATGTGGTGGGAGGGGGAAAGGAAAGAAAGAAAGAAAGAAAGAAAGAAAGAAAGAAAGAAAGAAAGAAAGAAAGAAAGAAAGAAAGAAAGAAAGAAAGAAAGAAAGAAAGAAAGGAAGAAAGAAAGAAAGAAAGAGAATCATAAAATGGACTGTAATTGATGGGGTGAAAAAACACAGAGTATTGTAGAGGAAGGAATAAAAAATATTATATAGAATGAGCAGAAGCAGCATATGAAGTAAAAAGAGAGAAGAATATCAAAGAGAAATAATAAATAACTAATAAAGTAGGCAACTCTTGTGTAAAAATAAACTAACATGATAAGAAAGGAAGAAATAGGAAAAAGAAGAAAGAAGGAAAGTAAAAAGTGAGAAGAATAAAAACGAAAGTAGGAAAGTGAGTGAGATGAACTAAAGACAGAGAACAAAGAAAAATCAAAAGAGTGAAAAGAAAAGACCGAAAAGATGAAAAGTAAACAATGAGAAGACATGGGGAGAAGACATGGGGTAGATCTATAAGAAGCATGAAAGACAGAAGGAGCAGGCGATAAAATACAGGTAGATGCAGAGGGAAAAGAAAGTAAAGAAAAAAGGAGAAAATAGAAACAAAGAAAGGAAAAGAAGAAGGGAAGAAAAAGGAAGAGTAGGGGTACAGATGAAAAACAGAATGTGATCTAATAGATTAGAAAAGATAGTGGAAAAAAGAAAGGTGATTTTAGGAAGGAAACATATTGACTAAAGAAAAGACAATAGATGAAATAAACAAACAAAGAAGGGAGAGAGAACCAGAGAGAGAGACAAATATAAGGGGAGAGCAGAAAAGAAAAGGAGATGAGAAGAAGAAGGAGCTAATTAGAAGAAAAGAAAAACGAAACGAAGAAAAAAACAGAAAACCCAAACAGAAATTAAGGCTAAAGAAACTGATAGGGGACGTGAGAAAATAGAGAACACAGAGGTAAAAAAAATTAAAATGAAAACATAGATGATGAAAAAAGAAAGATGTAGAAGGAAGAAGCAAAAAGAGGGAAAGACAGAAGTAAAGAAAGACAAAGGAAACTGGAAATAAATTAAGAAAATGAAATAAAATGTATGACTTTATTATGGCCCTGGTATATTATGAGCCTCACTGTTATATTGTGGGCATCCTCTGTACTATTGAGTCACCTCTGGTATATATAATGGACTCCCATGCAGTACTTAATTTGTGCCGGTGGTTGCTGGTGGGCACCAATGGCACTTATTTCTGGAAGCTGGGAGGTGCTGCAACCTCTCAGACTGTTCGATCCCTATCTGAAGCTGCTTGAATTCACGGAGCAGTCCTTTTTTAATTTCCACAATGGTCAAGCAAGATAGAAGAACAGCCAATAAAGATACACTTTACCATTTGTTTTGATGGTAGCCCCTCTATTTTAACAAGCCATAATGCAAATGAAAGAAGGGGTGCAAGTTTTCCGCCTGTATGGTGTGCAAGCTGCTCTTCAGCCACGTGAAAGTGGAGCTGCTAAGAAACATATCATGAGAAAAAACATAAGGCACCATGCCCACACCCTCTGATTTCAAAGACTTCCGAAACAAGCATTTACAATGCAATAGGTCTCGCATTTGCGAGAATTTGAGCCATTGGCATTATAAATGACAATGTCTTTTATTTACATATTGGTTTTGAAAACATAATTAAAATGCATTGTTATTTACAATGTCAATGGCTTAAACTTGCGCAAATGCAAGACCTATTGCATTGCCTTTAGGACCTTATAAGTGTTGAGCCATGCAGCAGATGATGTTGTTGCACCAAGGTTATTGTGCTGCATAACTAAATACTTATAAGGTCCCAAAGGCGAGACCTATTGGCTATGTCAATGCTTGTTATACTTAGTGTGCTCTCACCTAACAATTTTAAGATTTAAGATATAACCAGGGAAAGCTCGCCAACGTTCAGACTGACTCACTTCAGCATATGATTTTGGTATGAAACTTAGAATTATAAAATACAACCCAGTGATTGGTCCAGATTGTGTAACCCGGCCTAGAACCAGTCCCCTCATTGGTCTGGCTCTACCCCAGCCCTGCTTGAACTGTACAGGCAGCTGCTTGTTGGGAAAGATCCACTTTCCATTTGCGCAAGTCATCTAAAGAATTTAACACAGAAATTCCTTTGCTTAGGAGCATACCAAAAACAAAACACCTACTACACGTACACAACAAACTTTTCAATACCCTGCCATCTAGACTACTTATCTCGGGTATGCTGTAAACCAGTGTTGTAATACAAAACGATGCCCCCCTGCAGAATGTGGAGAGGGGCCGCAGAGTCTCCCGTGTCTCACATATATTTTTGTCCTTTCGCTGAATGGGGTCCCCTTGAAGGCTTGAGGAGCCACCTTGCAGTGCAGGGGCCTGCGTTCCATCGTTGTCAGTCATTCCTTGCACACTCATACAGCACTATTGCCAAAAAACCTATGCGGCAAACTTGTTATTGATGCCGATCTAGAGGTCCCACTCTTTAATTTGGCAATAGTGCTGTATGAGTCTAGATCGGCATCAATAACAATTTTGCCGCACAGGTTTTTTTTGTTGCTTATTTATATAGCACGAGCTCGACCCGAAGGTATTGGAGCGCTTTACATAGCACGGTATTTACATTACACATTCAGGCACGGGGAGATGAAGTGATTTGTCCAGAATCACAGGATGTGGACGCGACCCCGAGGCTCGAACCCTGGTTTCCTGCACCAGCGGCAGGAGCGCAGCCGACGGACCACATCCTCTTCCCCGGTTGGTTGGCAGACGTAGGACTCATTCATGGGACAGTAATTGCGATAAAGGCCCATGCCTCATCTGAGGGCACAACCCGTGATTGCGCAGGTTAAATTAATCCTTAATAAATAGAATCCTGTTCAAGTCACCAGGTTCACAGGGCTGCTGAGGAAATCTGAAGAATAGTGATTGAAAACAACTCATGCTTGGCACACAGTGACTCATTCTGGTGCATATCAACATCCGTAGAACATCAAGATAACCTCACCACTGCGCTGCCTTTCTGTAAATATGTTTACGAATCCTGCCCACGTTTTCCCAAAACTAAAATAAAATAGAAAGCAAACCTCATATATATTGCATTTCTAGCAGCGGCTAAAAAGTCAGAAACGCTGTGAAAATCCTAAGGTGCACTTGTGCAATATCTCTACAATATACACGGCCCACAAAATTTTGCAGAAAAATAAAGTGGACATTATAATACATAAGGTCATCTACAAATTGCTCTGCCTCAACCTCAGCCTAAAATCAGCCAGTACCAACATTATGCACTTGAATGTACTGCATCATTTCATATTCTTCAGCATGATTGAATGTGCCCGGGCTCATTTGAATTGTTCTCCGCAGCAGGCACATTAACCCACAGTACTATACCACGAGCTCCAAAAGGGTGGTTGCAGGGAGAAATAAATGAAAACAAACTGCTGCTGCTCCCTGCGGGTCACCGTAATGCAGGCTGACGGCTGATACCACTCTCTGCTGCAGTGGTAGCAAAGTGGTCCGAGCATTAAGTGCAACCTAACGAGAGACCCATTTTCGAAGTATATTGCGCCGTAACTCAGTGCTCTGCGAACATGAGGAGTGTCGGTAAGTAAAAAGAAAATAGGCGAATGCATTGATTTGTTTTTTAAAGTGGACATGGAACTTGGAAGGGGAAGGAGAGAACGGAAGGAAAGGGGGGGGGAAAGGTTGCATTTCTTCAATTTAGTTTGCTTAAACATAACATACGGTACCGCACTGTTATACCAGAAAGGATCTGCCCGCTCGCACCCAGGCTCCTTTCTCCTGTGTCACTTCATAACTTTTACCACATAAATTAGAATGCGCGACAACAAAAAAGCAAAGTGATGTGGGAGCTTTTTTTTTTCTTCTCAGTTACTGATCCAAGTCGGATCGGTAAGAAAAAAGAAAACAGACTAAATCGTTGTTTTTGTTTTTTAAAGTGAACGTGGAACTTGGAAGGGGAAGTAAAGAACGGTTGGAAAGGGTGGCCAAGGGTCCATTTCTTTAATTTAATTAGCCAAAAAAGAACCCACTGTACTGTAATACCGACTATGACATCATTGTATCTGGCACCAATCTACAAACACAAAGAGTACAGCGGGCCGAGTCTTCCCCGCAGGGCATGCCCAACAGCTGGTGGGACTCTGAGGCAGCGGCTGCCCGGAAGAGGAGAGGGAAGCAGGGCATACAAAGTCAGCAGCCCGGGAATGGAGCGGCGACAAGCCAGCACCTTTAGAAATTAGTTGTAGCACTCAATAACATAAGCACGTCCCGTGATCACTGCTACCGGGCAGATTAAAATAAAAATGCAAAATAAAAACGGGTTCTTCCTCACGTGTTTTGCAACGAGTGGTGGCAGAAAGTAACAAGGAAGAAGTCCCTAAATAAAAAGATAACAGCCCACCAGCGGAACAAAACTGTAGTTGGTCGGTGCTGCTTCCTGCAAAACGGAAGCAAAACGGAAGTGAGGTATCGGACCAACAGCCAATCAATGAGTGAGATAAAAAGAGCAATGCCACATTTAACCAATGGCAAGTGACAAAACATATAGAAACGCAATGGGTGGAGTTTCACCACTAATACTTATTACTTAATTCCTCGGAGAGGCAGCGCATGCGCTGCCCTTTGCGAGACCTAAAAACGAGTCCTGGTACGTATGTTATTTATTTAGTTTACAAACTAAGCATTGCATTGCAACACTGGCTTCTAATCTAGGCATAAGAATTGCATCTTTGAGGTTTGGAAGGTTCCACTGGTATATTATAGTCATTCTTAGTGCCTAAGTGTGATAAATTGACAAGTAAAGTAGATCCTCGAAGTGGAAGGACTTCTTTCCAGTCTATTGGTGCAAGGGACTGCGAGGACCAGCAGCCCGGTTTTTCTCCTCACCTGTGTCCTCTTCCCTTTGCCTCCGCCCCTGCCTGTCTGCAGCTTCAAAACTACTCGCGGCCCCCGCTTTGCGGGAGCCGCTCGAAGTGGAAGGACTTCTTTCCTGTCTAGTGGTGCAAGGGACTGCGAGGACCAGCAGCCCTGTTTTTCTCCTCACCTGTGTCCTCTTCCCTTTGCCTCTGATGGAGCAGGGTTTTTACTCTAAAACCGAATATCTGTTTCATTTTCGCATGTTATAACTAAAAGTACTACTGATTAATTATTAAGTATTAAGAGTTTGTCAAATGTTGTCTAATCAACCTTATTAACAAGAGAATTACACGTGGGTATGCTATTGCATGGCTAAATAATAAGTGAATTAAGTTGGTGAGCAAACTGACAGAAAACGATGTTGCTTATGTGATGTTATTGTGTTTTGCGCTTAAATTAATATGCATTAATGCCTTTTTGACGTCGCAAATGGCTAGATAAATACACACACATAAGGGTATTAGCAGGGGAATAACACTGTATAATCATTTCCGTGCAGTAATTATGTTTTGTGTTTCTTTGTTCTTAAGTTGACAATTGTGGCCTGATGAAAGATGGCCACCATCCGCAGCCTGCAGTCGAGTAAATGCAATAATGAAAAAGGCTTTGCACGGACTGCGACCCTGACTTCTAGTTGAACTGAAAAGCCATGAACATGACGACAAATCTAGGATGGCAGCCAAGAAACCCCTGGATGTGAAAAATTTGTAGCAACTGAATAATCTGACTACATGAACTTTTGGTGGTCTCACAAGAAGATACATTTTTTTAATCCAAGAGACACATCCGTAGAAGTAACAAATTTATGGACATCTGACTTTCTATTCAGAAACTTAGAATTATCAATAATGGGAAAATTCTTGAATGTTACAAGACAACAGCTTTTCCTGTTCAACTGATGTTTTAATGTTCTTTTTGTAACTTTTGAAGGTAGAATTTTAGTATAAATATTAGCAGACTAGAGAGGTCTAGTGCCACTTCTTCCCGAGCTGATGGTGCGAGGTCCCTATGCTGACGGAGAGGACGATGACTCTACATGACGGCAGGAAACTCTAATTTTTCTCCAGAAGACCGGGTCTGACTTAGGATCTGACAGTTAGACAGATTAGGTAAATATGAGAAAAATGAAATTTGCATTTAATTGGCTTTTCTTGAAACTTTAGATACATGAACAATCTGTTTGAATTTCTGTCTCGGGTGATTATTTCTGGTCATGTTTATTGATTTTATTGTGCATCCTTTGAAATATATTTTACTAGATCCACAGCAATCAGCTGGTCGATTGACCTCAAAGTACAGGCAGATTAGATAAGAGCATATGTAAAAGGTGTTTCTCCTTTACAGGGCACGGATAGAGTGATTTAGGGTGAATGTTGGTGTAATGGGCCCCACCAGCGTGTGATGTGTGTATGCGTGTGTGACTGTGAAATCATTCCGTCTGTGGAAGTAGAGGTGATTCGGAAGCTCTGATCTGCACCAGTTTCTTGGTAGCAGAATGATGGTTAGCTATTGTCTTGATCTAGCAGAATTGCGTGTATATAGGCTTGTTGATTATTGATTGATATTTGCACTAACACTATTTGTTGAAGTTGTGTTGAGTTTTATGTATTGTGAACGGCTTCTGGGATGTAGGGAGTCGGTGACAGTTCCGTAGTAGAGCAGAGGGAGTGTTGCTCTCGGAAAAAGGCGGGAGTGTTAGCCCTGTATGCAGGCAGGGAAAAACGTGTGACAAGTGAAGTTGCGCGTCGCATTGTCTGGGTTCGACAAGGTAGCATCGCCGTATGTTGCCATTAGAAACGTATTTCTGTGTGAGAGAAGTGTATATGATAGCAAAGGTTATCTGTGAAACTCTGGTCTTAAGTCCCGGGAATCCGTAAGGTATTCCGTTAAAGCTTTCCGCTGGAGAAGTAATAGGTATTCTCGGAGCTTGTTAGAAGGACAGGGCAGAGGTAAGCGCTGCTTTGTTAACGTATGATATAATTCTGTAGTAGGACAGACTGTTCGCTGTTCTCGGGAAAGACGGAATTCTGTGTGGATGTACTACATTTTCTGGTGTGTAAGTGCGTGAATGAGAAGGCATTCTGGTTAATTGTGAAACTCTTAGGAACATTCCGGAGGGAAACAGTTAATTGATGCTTGTTAGAAGGGTAAAGTAGAGGGATGTGCTACTTTATCAACGGAATTAACGATTCTGTAGTAGAGCAGAGGTAAGCGCTGTTCTCGGGAAAGGCAGAATTCTCGTGGGAAAGGTCTTTTGCTGTTCTGTGGCTAGCGAAGCAGACAATGGAGATGTTTGTATGTTGTAACTAACAGACTCATAGAAGTTGAAACAAAGTCTACCAAGTAGTCTTGTAAAGGAGGGGTAGACGAGAGAGACAGGAGACAGGAGCAGAAGCGGCTGCAGTGACTGCTGACGTCAGGGAGACCGCGCTGTGATTGGACAGTGGGTTAGAACGGTGGAAGCACAGTGATTGGCATGCTAGTGTACGCCGCGCAAGGATTGGGAGACGTACAGGGTGACGTAGACGCTCCAGGATTGGTGCGTTAGTGTGAGTCGCGCTGGGATTTGTGGACTGAGTCAGTGACGTAGACGCTCCAGGATTGGTGCGTTAGTGTAAGTCACGCTGCAATTGGACAAAAGATCGTACAGTTGTAGGAAGAGCAAACAGCTGGTGAAAAATAAGAAAATGTATTACCACGCTGAGGAAAAGAAGAAGAAATCCTTATTCAGTAAAGTAAAAACCTGGTTCGATAAGGATAAGGATATCATAACTAGGGAAGGAGAGTTACTTCCTCCGACGAGAACCCCTGCATCCTTTATGGTTGCAAAATATGGGTATCATACCTGTATTTGGTTAGATAACTGGATGAAGTATACTAAGGAAGATGGGGTTTTGGCTTTCCCGGAACATGGCTCATTTAATCTGGCCGTGTTAAGAAATTTCAGAAAAGATGATGAACCAAGAGCCTCGGCCTAGGCCGACGCAATTCGAGGCATTGGTGGAATGGGAAGATGAAGTTCATGAGCGGGAAAAGCAGAGGAGTGGAGGTAACTATCGATACATGTTCGGTAGAAAGTATGATCGTGAAACTCATCATGATCGAATGAGAAGGTGGCGAGATGCCAGTATGACCGAGGGGTTATATCCTGTGAGAACAGCAGAAGAGTCAGGAGGGAGGAAGTGTACAGAAAAATAACATAATATAGAGACCAGAAGATATGGGGCAAATGAGTCTGATGATGATGTCTTAGAGGACATGCTCTACAAAAGACCACCCCCATATAGAAGAGAACCAGAAGTAGGAACAGCAGTTACCCCAATGAGAAACACCCTGCGGGTTATAAAGACAGAGGCTACAGCCCCTGAGCTAAAAAGCGGTTGTTCTCTGGCAGAAAGAGAAAGAGAGAGAGAAAGAGAAAGAGAGATAGAAAGAGAGAGAGAGAGAGAGAGAGAGAGAGAGAGAGAGAAAGGAAAAGAGTGAGAGAGCGAGAGAGAGAGAGAGAAAGAGAGTTAGAGAGAGAGAGAGAGAGAGAGAGAGAGAAAGAGAGTTAGAGAGAGAGAATGAGCTTGAAAATGAAAAGACCAGAGAACTAGCAAGAACTACATCTGAACTAACAGAGAAAATCAGGGAGCTGACTAAGAATCTGGAGGCTGTTACAGTGCCTGTGACAATAGGCCCGGTTATGCCGATTTTTGACAAGCAGAGGACGGGTGAAAATGGTTTGACGGTGCCATATGTGGGCAATAGGTTGATTGTACCTCCGGAACAGGCAGAATTGAGAGCGGGAGAAACGCAGTGGAGATCAGGAGAAAACCAGTGGAGACACACTGTATGTGGAGGGGAAATGAGTGTGCAGACTAACTCAAGTTTGAATTCTGGATGTATGGAAGGGAACAGGGGATCAATTTTGGAACCGCAAAGGGTGGCAGAACCAGAGGGTGCAGAAAAGTCTGTGATAACTGCTGAAGATTTGAATGACTGGCTGAGAACATTACAGAAAAAGGAGAAAGAGTCACAGGGAATGGATGTAGCTAGGCTACGTATGGAAATGGAAGAATTGATAGTAGGAACCATACCTACAGAAACACTGAAGAATTATCAGGAAAGGGAGATCCTCTTTTTATGTAAGAGTATTACATGGAGAGCAAAGAACATACACGACAGGTTGAAAGGAATAGCCAGTGAAGCGGGAATTGACATGGATAAGGTGAAAGCTTTACAGAAAACATACCGAGTGGACTTTTCAGACAAGGATATTGAGAATCTGAACAATGCAGGCCGAACAGGACAGATTAAGGAAATGATTGCCTTGTTAAGGAAATGGGGAGATGTAGAAAGATGGAAAGACAGATGGTATCGAAAGCGAGAGGATGGAGTGGATAGAACCTACTCAGCATTTCCCCTAGCAGAAAAAGAGAAGGCAGTGACAGCTTACCCCATGAGAGAGATTCCAGGAGGAGGGTATGTACATGTCCCATGGACCAGACAGGATATTTTATCATTTACTAATGATTTCCCTCGTTTAAGGGAAAAGCCTGTGGAGTGGTACAGACCAGTCGACAGATTTGTAAAGCTGTCAAAAGTACTGTGGATTGACCTGAATAGTCTGTTTGATATAATTGTACCAGCAGACTTGTGGGCAGAATGTAAAATAGTCATAGATTGGCCCACTAAGGAATACCCGAGAGATCCAAAAACAGGAGCTCCAGACCCGGAGGTCATGAAGAAGTATGAGCAGGTTATGGCCTTCTTGAAAAATAAAGTTCCCCCCAAGGAGACAGACTGGGTTAAAATAGACTGAACACATCAGGAATTGAAAGAATCAGTCCATGCTTACTATGAAAGACTGATACTAGCTTTTAAGCAGTTCAGTGGAGATGAACTCCTGGGTGACAAGGATCTGAGTCACTTTGTGTACAGATTTCTGTATGGTTTGCGGCCTGAAATCAGTGAAATGATACGGCAGCATACCGTGGATTGGCAGAGTAAGAAGATTGATGAGATTTTGAGACATGCAAAATATTTCAGTGATGAGATTGAGTCAAAGCAGAGGAAATTAAAAGAAAAGGCAATGTGGGCACAGGTGAAGGTCGCAGAAAGACAGGAAGCTCAGCTGGTTGAACAAGCAAATAACCCAGGAAATAAACCTAGGTTTGGTTCAGGAAAAGGAAAAGGGAACATAGAGGAAGCAAAGAAAAAGTTCCCCTGCCACTACTGTGGATAATTGGGGCACTGGAAATCCGAGTGTAAGAATCCACCGTCCACTAGCGATGATAATTCATCATTGAATTCGCAGGTGCAGAGCGAGGGGTGTGGTCAGCATCGACAACAGCAGAAGGCTGATAAGCAGCAGAATCAGGTGCTAAAACCACCTTTGCCACAGACAAAGGATCCCAGAAGTACAGTCAAGAATCGGGGTTCTACGATGAAGAGCAGGTAATCAAACCAAAACGCGCAAGCGCTGTTTCTCAGTACTGGCTGACAAATGAGGGAAGTGACTCTGAGGGAGACTTCTGACGGTGCCGAAGAGAGGAGGAGGAGTGCGTACTTGGCGCAACTCTAGAAATAGACCAGGCAGGACCTTTTGTGGATGGGAAAATTAATGGTGAAAGCATCACTTTCCTAGTTGATACAGGGGCCACAAGATCCACTGTCAGGTCAGCTGATATAAAGAATCTTCCTCTCTCGGACGAGGCAATCCAAGTAGTTGGTGTGTCCAATACACAGATTAAAACACTACTTACTGAACCAGTAAGGGTTAGAATAGGGAAATTTTCGGACATGCACCGATTTGTGGTGTGCGACACCAGTCCGGTGAACTTGTTAGGCAGGGATCTGCTGTGTAAAATGAATTGCACTATTTTCTGTACTCCAGATGGTATAACCTTTGAAACACCTGATGAGGATGTGCTATACAACATGACCATGGATAACAGAGAATGTGAGGCTTTGGGAACATATGCGATATTTAATCCTGATGCATTACCCCCAGAGTTGAAACAGACTGTGAAAGCAGCAGTTTGGGATTTTACTGGAGAAGATGTAGGCCTGATGAGAAATGTAGATCCAGTGAAAATTACTGTAAAAGATGGAATAGTTTACCCAAACATTCCGCAATACAGACTGACACCTGAAATAATTGAAGGAATAACCCCTATAATTGAGAAAATGATCCAGCAGGGGGTGTTAAGAGAAATATTGAGCAGCCCATGTAATTCACCAATAATGGGACTGAAGAAACCAAATGGAAAGTTCAGAATAGTACAGGATTTGAGAAAAATCAACAAGATTGTTGTGTCATGCTGTCCCATTGTGCCAAATCCATCAGTAATATTGTATCAGATTCCCCATGATGCAGAATGGTATACGGTAATTGATTTGTGTCATGCTTTCTTTTCTATCCCATTGCATCATGACAGCCAGCCAATATTTTCTTTTAGATTTGGAGAGCGGATTTTGGCATGGTGCCGAATCCCACAGGGTTATACAGAGAGCCCCTCAATATTTAATCAGTTGCTAAAGAAATCTCTGGAAAGTCTGACAATGCCTGAAAATTCAGTTTTGGTTCAGTATATTGATGACCTTTTGGTTGCATCAAAAACACGTGAAGCTTGTGAAGTCGACACCATTGCATTACTGAATCACTTGGCAGATGGAGGATTAAAGGTATCTCCAGCCAAATTACAGTTCTGTAAGAAAGAAGTCCAGTATCTGGGACACAACATTGAGAAAGGCCTGAGAAAAGTGACTATTAACAGAATCAAAATCATTAGGGGAATGAGAGCCCCAATGACACAAAGAGAGGTGAGAATGTTCCTGGGAATGGTGGGTTACTGTCGTCAGTGGATAAGTAACTTTTCCCTGATTGCCAAACCATTGATAAAATTGACCAAAAGTGAGGTGAAAGACCCATTAGAACTAAACCCAGAAGAAATGGCTGCATTCAGAGAGCTGAAAGACAGACTTTGTGAAGCTCCCGCCCTAGGGATGCCTGATTATGAAAAGGAATTTGAATTGTACTGTAGTGAGAGAAATGGATGTGCACTTTCAGTGTTAATCCAGAAACATGGACGTCTGAGGAGGCCCATTGCCTATTTCTCAGCAACTCTTGACCCAGTGGCTGTGGGATTGCCAGGTTGCCTGAAAGCAGTAGCTGCTACCTGCAAGAGTCTGGAACAAAGTGAAGGAATCATAATGGGATATCCTGTAAGGGTATTCGTACCCCATGATGTGGCTATCCTTTTAACAAGGAGCCGGACACAGTTCATGTCTGATAGTCGGCTGACTAAATATGAGAAAGTCATTCTTGGTGCAACCAATGTAAGTCTGGAGAGATGTGTGAATGTGAATCCAGCGACATTGTTACCTGATGCTGAATGTGTGGGAGTGAGAAATGATGTTGATCATGATTGCCTGGATGTACTTGATTACTGTACAAAACCAAGGCCAGACATAAGAGATCTGCCACTGCCTGAAAGTGATCATGTGTTGTTTGTGGACGGATCTTGTCTGAGAACAGATGAAGGAGCGTTGAGTGCTGCATATGCTGTGTGTAAGGTCTCAGAAGTTGTGGAAGCATCACCCTTGAAAGGAGTTAAATCCGCTCAGGTGGCAGAATTGGTGGCGTTGACAAAAGCATGCAAGATTGGGAGAAGTGTGAGAGTGACTGTGATGACTGACAGCCAGTATGGCTTTGGAGTTGTCCATGATTTTGGCCAACTATGGCTACAAAGAGGTTTCCTGACCTCAAGTGGAACTCCCATAAAGAATGCTGAAGTAGTTGGAAAACTGCTAGAGGCGATACAGCTGCCTAAAGAACTAGCAGTTGTAAAATGTGCTGCTCATGGTCATGGTGACGATTTTGTAACAGTTGGTAACAAGTTTGCCAATGACATAGCACAATATTGTGCAAGAAACAATCACTCAATTAACAGGAGCAAAGAAAGGGAAATGTCTTCTTGTTCATTAATGTTTACTAATGAAGTGGGGACATGGGAAGAAGTAAAACAGCTGCAGGATGAGGCAGAAGATGATGAAATGAGAGATTGGGTGAAGGCAGGTTGTGCACCTAGAGAAAAGGATCATGTGTGGGTCTACAGGGATGGAAGACCAGTCATGCCTAACAGCATGCTATCAACAATGGCAAGGATGTATCATGGTCAAGGACACCTGGGGAGGGATGCTATGATAAGAGCCTTTAAGCAAACCTGGTACAGTCCAAAGTTCAGACTGATAGCAGAAAGTCTCTGCCAGAGATGTCTGATATGTCAGCAATTCAATCCTGGAAAGAAAACAGTGGTGAGCCTAGGAACAATAGGCAGAGAGGGAGGACCCTTCACAAGAATGCAGATAGATTTCATTGAAATGCCCCCAGTCAACAGGTTGAGGTATGTCCTGGTGGTGGTCTGTTTGTTCTCAAGGTGGGTGGAGGCATACCCAACAAGAAGAAATGATGGGATAACAGTGGCAAAATTACTGTTAAGAGAGTTCATCCCAAGGTACGGGTTCCCAGTAACCATTGAATCAGACAGAGGAGGACATTTTTATAATGAAATCATGGGTCTAATTTGTGAAACATTGAGTGTACAGCAGAAGTTACATTGTGCTTACCGACCAGAGGCTTCTGGGGTTGTTGAGCAGATGAACGGTACTATCAAAAACAGAATTGGCAAAATGTGCTTAGCCACAGGAATGAAATGGCCTGATGTCTTGCCTCTAGTCCTGATGACCATTAGGTCTACTCCAGATAGAACAACAGGTTTGAGTCCACATGAAATTATCATGGGACGTGCTATGAGGCATGCATATGTACCAGTGAACAAGCTGATGACTATAACTGATGACATGATTTTGGATTACTGCAAAGGCCTGGCTGACGCAGTTCATTCTGTGTTTCACCAGGTTGGAGAAGACGCTACCACACTTGAAAAGAAACCAGCCCATGATCTGAGCCCAGGGGACTGGGTAAGGATAAAAGTCCACAGAAGAAGAAATTGCCTGGTTCCAAGGTGGGAAAGGCCAAGACAAGTCATCTTGACCACAACGACTGCTGTGAAGTGCGCTGGTGTGAAGAATTGGATACATGCAAGCCATACACTGAGAGTTCCAAATCCAAGAGATGGTACTGGAAAAGAATACTTTGAAGAATCAGACTCCAGTAATGATGCAGACAGTGAGGCAGTAAGAAGGAAAAAGAATCCTGAAAGTGGGGAAAGTGAGTCAAGAGAAGCTTTCATCCCACCTGAAGAGGTTCTGAAGAGGACAGTGCAAGCTGCAGAAACAAGTTCAGACTCAGAAGAATTGCCTGAGGTTCCAATTGACAGTGACCAACACAAAAAGAAAGAAAGAAAAGAAAAGAACATTCCAACAGAAGAGACACCTGAGTCACCTGAAGGAATTGGACAAGTTCCACCTGAGATAAATATTGAAGAAGAAGGGACAGACAAAGATAGAGAGGGACAGATTGCGGAAAAACCCCGAGGAGGTGTAGGGAACATCCACAGCAAGCTAGGTGAAGGGACAAGTAGACAGCAAGAAGATTGCGTGTCGGAGACCCGAGGAGGGACAGAAGTAGGGAAATCACAATTGGTGGAAAAAGAGACTGTTGGAGAAAAGGAAGCTGTTGGAGAAAAGGAAGTTGTTGGAGAAAAGAAAGCTGTTGATGTACAAGAGGTAATCGAAACAGAGTCTGATGAGTGTGACAATGAAATACATGGAGGACGAGTTCTGAGAAAGAGAACTTGGCTTGGAGAAAGAAACAATAAAGAAGGAAAACAAAAGAGAAATGCTAAAGGAGATCTTTGGCCAAATAAGATAAAGAGACTGAGGTATAGACCGACACGAGTTAACTCTTCGAAAGCTGAACAAGTGAACGAAGTGTCAAGTCAAAATCCTACCAAAGCAGAGGAAACAGAGATACCTGAGAGATCTAAAAGAATAAGAAAACCAAACCAGAGGTACAAGTCACCGGAATGGACGTATGTGGCACTGCCTGAAGAAGGAGAAGAGGCGGACAGCCAAGGGAGTCCAGAGGAGGCTTTACTGAAGGAGGTTGCTGAAGAAGAAGCTGTGGGAATCCTGAGAGTTATCTTGTCCGACATTGGAGAAGAGACGGATGTTCAGGACCTGATACAGTTTGATGATGATGAAGAAAAAGTGAAAAGTGATGAAAATCCAAATTGAGTAAATCCAAGAAAATCGCTTGGAGAAGAGAAAGAAGAAGTAGTACTACAATTAGTAGAATTTAATAACCTGGTGGGTACTTGCTGCCCTTAAAAGTTCAGTAAAGGAGTAGAAGAGGCTAAGTCAAAAGACACGGTCAAAGTAACAAAATGGCTAACACTGAGAATAATCAAAGTAGATGTACCTTCTTGAAGAGATGGTGCAAAATGTGCTGCTGCTGTACAGGTTTATTAATGCTGCTTTGGAGCGTGCTTGCTCTATTGATTTCAATTAGAGTCACTATAGACACTTTAGAAGGCCATACTGAGAACAAGACTAATATAGGGAAGAGTCCGTTAAAAGTAGTACCAACTAGAACTAGTAATGTACATATACATAAGGATAGGTCAATTAACGATTTTTCTAGCAATGTTTTTTCTAAATTGTTATATGAATACTTAAAGACAATGGAAGTAAGGGATTGCTACGTCTGCATGCAATTACCTGCCTCTGTTTCGGAAGGAGTGACCTATCATCATCTTCCGGCTACGTGTGGAATTTCCTGTAGTATATTGATTAGTATATTTTACCAGTTAGGGAAATTAGATTATAATATGTCTAATATAGATAATATTCTTGGGCAATTGCCTATGAATAAAGCACTGAATCCTGCAAAAGAAGCTAACACCTTAGGTGAGATTTTTTTAGAAACCAAAGAATTAACCTTAGAATATGTTTTTAGAAACAATTTAACTTGCAGTTTGAAAGGAGAGGAGAAGAATTTTCTGGACATGGTTGAGAGAAGAAGGTTGAACATGCACAAGAAAGCAGAGGGGCATAAGATGAGTTACACTATGTGGGGAATTGAGAAAGAAGAGGAGCTGAAAAATGGAGCCAGTCCAGCTATAGCCATAGATACCCCTCAGAAGGGAAAACTGTGCATTACCAGGAAGAGATCCCAGTATGATTATTATTTCACAGGGACTAGTGAGTGCCATGATACATACTTTATTGCAACCGGATGGGGTTTTAGAGGAGGAGAAGATCCAGTTTTTCCGGGAGTGTATTATATTTGTGGGAACAAGGCTTTTTACCGTTTGCCATTGGTTTGGTACATGTTATGTTGGCCTGGTCTTTCCAAAGATTTTTCATATGGATAGAGTAGATGATGCTGAACATTCTAACATATTAACACGCTATAGAAGAGAAACATGGACAGAAATTGTAGGAGATATTTTTGGAGCTTTAATTCCAGCAGTGGGAATTTCCTTAAATGCATTTGGCATTCGGAAACTGTCAACAGTGGTAGATCGCTTATCATCAAGCACCGCTGGAGGCTTTCTTTTGGTAAATACGGAGATGGCTGCTTTACGCGCTATGTCAATGCAAAATCGACTTGCCCTTGACATTCTATTGGCAAAAGAGGGTGGAGTCTGTGGAATGCTGAAAGTTCAACATTGTTGCACTTACATTCCTGACGAAAGCAAAGATCTAAAAGTCTATATCAAAAATATTACTGATTTGCATGAAGAATTAGTACCACTGGAAGCTGAAAGTATCTGGACTAAAATGGCTAATAAGATGATTGCTATTAAGAATTTTATAGCTAAGATAGGTAGTACCATATTTGGTAAGATATTATTTTCATTAACCTGTGTAATTGTTGCACTATTGATCCTTAGATTAGGATGTATGTGTTGTAGATATAGAAGAAATAAAAAGACAAATACAAAAGAAATTGTTAAAAAGAGACAAAAGAAATCAGAAAGAGATCCACAAGAAATAGAATTAGAAGAACTAAGAGAAAGCATGTATATTGAAACAAAAAAGGAAGATGAGATGGAGACTAGAATTTAAAAATAAGAACAAGAAGATATTTCAAATTCTTCCAAAGGGGGAAACTAAATTGATTTTGGGGGTTTTGATTTTTGTGGTGATTATATATCACCAAAGGGGGGATTGATGGAGCAGGGTTTTTACTCTAAAACCGAATATCTGTTTCATTTTCGCATGTTATAACTAAAAGTACTACTGATTAATTATTAAGTATTAAGAGTTTGTCAAATGTTGTCTAATCAACCTTATTAACAAGAGAATTACACGTGGGAATGCTATTGCATGGCTAAATAATAAGTGAACTAAGTTGGTGAGCAAACTGACAGAAAACAATGTTGCTTATGTGATGTTATTGTGTTTTGTGCTTAAATTAATATGCATTAATGCCTTTTTGACGTCGCAAATGGCTAGATAAATACACACACATAAGGGTATTAGCAGGGGAATAACACTGTATAATCATTTCTGTGCAGTCATTATGTTTTGTGTTTCTTTGCTCTTAAGTTGACAATTGTGGCCTGCTGAAAGATGGCCACCATCCGCAGCCTGCAGTCGAGTAAATGCAACAATGAAAAAGGCTTTGCACGGACTGCGACCCTGACTTCTAGTTGAACTGAAAAGCCATGAACATGACGACAAATCCAGGATGGCAGCCAAGAAACCCCTGGATGTGAAAAATTTGTAGCAACTGAATAATCTGACTACATGAACTTTTGGTGGTCTCACAAGAAGATACATTTTTTTAATCCGAGAGACACATCCGTAGAAGTAACAAATTTATGGACATCTGACTTTCTATTCAGAAACTTAGAATTATCAATAATGGGAAAATTCTTGAATGTTACAAGACAACAGCTTTTCCTGTTCAACGGATGTTTTAATGTTCTTTTTGTAACTTTTGAAGGTAGAATTTTAGTATAAATATTAGCAGACTAGAGAGGTCTAGTGCCACTTCTTCCCGAGCTCCTTATGCTGACGGAGAGGACGATGACTCTACATGACGGCAGGAAACTCTAATTTTTCTCCAGAAGACCGGGTCTGACTTAGGATCTGACAGTTAGACAGATTAGGTAAATATGAGAAAAATGAAATTTGCATTTAATTGGCTTTTCTTCAAACTTTAGATAAATGAACAATCTGTTTGAATTTCTGTCTCGGGTGATTATTTCTGGTCATGTTTATTGATTTTATTGTGTATCCTTTGAAATGTATTTTACTAGATCCACAGCAATCAGCTGGTCGCATTGACCTCAAAGTACAGGCAGATTAGATAAGAGCATATGTAAAAGGTGTTTCTCCTTTACAGGGCACGGATAGAGTGATTTAGGGTGAATGTTGGTGTAATGGGCCCCACCAGCGTGTGATGTGTGTATGCGTGTCTGACTGTGAAAGTAGAGGTGATTCGGAAGCTCTGATCTGCACCACCTCCGCCCCTGCCTGCCTGCAGCTTCAAAACTACTCGCGGCCCACGCTTCGCGGGATGCGCGCGGGCGCACGCCAGGCGAAGCCCGGGCCAAGGGAAGGCCCGTTCTAGCCCATTACAGACCGTCTAAGACCGGACCGGGCTACCCCTCTTGGGTGTTTCCTGACTGAGGTACCTGTTGACTTTGTGTAACTCTCTACATCCTAAGATAACATTTTTGCCGTACATTTAAAATAATGGCGAATAGGGAGACAAGAAGCAAAGCTCATTCGTCTAGCACTATTATGGCGGGCACTCTGGACTGTTTTTTGCTTAGAGCTAATTCTCTAATATCAAATGAGATTACCATTTTGGAACGCCGCCTTTCGCAGGGTATTGACAATGCCAAAAGATCGTCGCTTGGTCACATAGCGAATGTAACAACTCCTGATAGGTGTACTATGTTGCCTAATACTGTATCTAATAGCGACAATTTGCAAACCAGTATGATGACCGATTCTGGGCGTTGTCCGGGAACTAACAGAGATTCCCTAACGGCCTCCATGGACTCCAGCATTGTGCCACCCCCTACCGCCACTGTGACGTTTGCTAGTGGCCCTGTGGCCAGTACCGTTCAACTACGAGGCAACAGGGAGGGGGCTATTCCAAAAAGAAAGTGAGGGACACAGGCGGGGGGTGGTAAGAAGGCAAGGTTATCTAACTCTGCAATCCATACTAATCCTAAGGCCCGGGTAAAAGCTTAGGTGCTCCCTCCTGCAGCCATTGAGCCTATTAATCTTCCTGACCAGAGTTCTCTTATAGTACACCCTCCCATCATAACTATTAGTGACGAAACGCAAGTAAGGGTTGATCCTCAAATTCCTGACTTTGGAAGCATTCTGAAATCTCTTCTGAACCCCTTAATTATTAGACTTGATCAAATCGATACTAGGTTGGCAAATATAGGAAGGGCCATTGGGCCTAGGTCTGAGTATCCACAAACTGTGGAAATTACCGAAAGGAGTAGGGATGCTAATGGAAGAGGTGTACATCTAGCCAACTCTTCTATTTCAACAACTCTCCCAGTTTTGTCAAATCCTTCATCTCAATTGCAGGATACTTCAAATAGGAATACCCACTCTTCCCTTCCCTCCTTGCCTGGGCTGTCAGTGATAAAGCCTACTGTAAACATCGAGCAGGAAAAAATGGAGGGTAATAGAGTGAGAAAGGAGTTGATAGTAAACCTACCGCCGGAAGCTGCTCCCTTGGCGGTGGTCCTAGTAGGATGTCCCAGCAAAGTGCACTTTCAACAAGCTTGGCCAAGAGTCACGCTTGGATTATATATTTGTTGAAACTTGTGCTTGGGATAAGGTCATTGATTTTAGGATAGAAACTAACGAAGATAGTGACCATAATCCATTGATCCTAGAATTTCTATCCTTGGCTAATTTTGAAGGCTTATGTAATTCAAACAATGACCTAGATACTAGGTGCCATTTATCCAGTAATAGGCGTAGGGTTAGGTGGGATAAATTAGTCACACATCCAGCATCACTGGTAGAACTCTATGAGCAGGTAATTCCGGTATTGGAAGCTACTGCTTCCTTACCATTACAGTGCCCCACTCCCGAAACATATAAAAAATTCGAGGACTTAAATCACAAATTAACTAACATTTTGGCTGATATTCTTAATCCTATAGCGCCGAAAGAGAGAAGGCCGGCACTAGACCTTCATGGTATAATGCCGCCTGCAGGAAGGCGAAAACAGAACTTCTTAAGGCTGTGAAGCTTAATAATAATAAGGCGCTAATAAGACAAAAACTATTAGAAAATAAGCAATTAATCTATCATGCAAAGATGGAGTGGGATAGTGACAATTGGGCTAATTTAACTTCTGCACTTAAAGCAAAGGATCCCCGGAAGTTTTGGCAAATTGTTAATACGGGGTCGTCTGATCCTCTAACGGCGATCGCACCCTACATTGTCGCTAATGTCTGGGAAAATCACTTCTCCTCCCTCTATGGAGGTGTCCATTCTACTCATGATTTGGAGCAGGGGGCAGTACTGCCTAACTGTACCTCCGATTTAGAAGAGGATGAGTTCAGGGAACATGAGGTCCTTGCTATATTATCTAACCTCCCAGCTGGCAAGGCGCCTGGCCTGGATAAACAGCCTGGTAACCTTTTTAAACATGAACCCAAGGTTTGGGCTCCTTATCTAACGGCTCTATTCAATGCAGTCCGGAAGGGTATGGCGATACCTAGTACTTGGCTGGGAGCTGAGATAGTCCCAATCTTCAAGAAGGGCTCACCTCTCCTCCCAGCCAACTACAGGCCTATCAGCCTCATTGATGTACCTCAAAAAAAATTTGCAAGGCTGATCCTAGAACGCCTCAGGGACTGGATTGATGAGTCCTCTATCCTGAGCCCTTATCAGCAGGGTTTAGGAAGAATGTCTCTACTACGGATCAGATCTTCCGCCTGACTTTGATATTCTGGAAAACTGTTCAAATCGAGGATCTCTCGTTATACACTGTCTTTGTGGACCTTCGTGCGGCGTTTGACCTGGTTCCCAGGGTCAAACTATGGTATGTCCTTTCACAACTTGGCATTCCTGTTCCCTTATTGAATATGATAATCCGATTGCATAAGGGAAATTTCGCACAAGTCAGGTGCGGGAAAAATGGTGCTTTAACATCTAGATTTCCCGTTGACTGGGGAGTCAGACAGGGATGTGTTTTGGCTCCAACCCTGTTCTGCCTCTATGTCAACGGAGTATTTTCACATCTGAACGAGGTCATAAATAGTGACGCTCCTAAACTAGCTGGACTTCGGGTTCCTGCGATTATGTTCGCAGATGATACCTTATTACTTTCAAAGTCTCCGATGGGTATTCAACGAGTGTTGGACAGTTTTGAGATATTCTGGCTTGAACGGGGCTTAGAAATTAATGCTTTAAAAACAAAATACATGAACTTTAACCCACCAACTATGATACGCCCGAACCGGAGCATAGGGAGAGCTACCTTAGAAAGGGTCCAGACCTTTGAGCACTTGGGGATTACCTTAAATGAATCAATGACTTGGGTCCCACACCAAATCAAAGCCCAACTCAAACTAGCCCAAGCGACAGGGGGGATCATAAGACTTCTAAATAAATCTTGTGCCAAACCAATTGCCCCACCCCTTGAAATCTATAAATTACAGGCAAGGGGTGGAGCAATTTATGGCGGTGAACTCTGGGGCTTTCATTGCCGCCCGGAGATCACAGTCACAGAAAATAAATTCTTAAGGCAATTGTTGGCCCTTCCCCCCATTACTCCCTAACTGCCTTTGAGACTCGATTTGGGCCTCAGATCTATAGATGAGGAATTGGGCCTCAAACCTTGAACATTTTGGTGGAGGGTCTGGATTACTCCAGAGCTTCAGGCCTATAGGAAAGAACTTATGGAAGTCCTAGGGCTACCCAATGTAGGGAAACATCCTTGGCTGAGGTATGTGAAAGAGGAACTGGGGAGAATAGGCCTTCCACAGTTGTGGTTTGACCCGGCGATAGCATGTAATAGTGTTTCACGAAAGCACTTGGCTAACTCGTATTACGAATTTAAATGATCTGTTCTTATACAGAAATCCCAATCATCTATTCTAACACAATCTTTTTTGATGTTTAAAGATTTTTATCATCATGAGGATGTCCTAAATGACATTAGACCGTATTTCACAAGAAAATTGTATCTGCAGTGGAGATACGGCACCCTACCTATAAGAGCCTTTACGAGTAAATGGTTTCCGCTCTCCCCAAAAAATTGTCCTGGTTGTGATGCCGACCAGGAAAATGAACTGCATATATAATTTTTTTGTCCTGCCTATAAAAAGATTAGAAAGCGTTGGATCGTTCCCGTTTGTAAAAATGTGGGGTTCACCCATTGTATGAACGCTTAGACCTAACTACTGTAATGGTTTTTGCTGTGTCATCATTCCTTGCAGCTATGTGGAGGAAAAGAAGGATTTGCGATAACCTTGTTTGATATCATATCCTCCCGTTATAGTGCCACAGTTGTATCAGAATGTCCTATATACTATAATATAGATTGCATGGAGGTACACTCCACTGATTATTACCATTGGTTTGATGTATGGGTCGTGTTATTCTCTTGCAGCTGCAATAACTGGTATTTGCACATTGCATTATTTCTTTTTTATCTATTGTACAACGGTCTATGGTCTTTTATATACTTTTACTAATTTTACTGTTTTTCTTTTCTTGTTAACTGTATAGATACTTTTATGACTTATGTCGAAATAAAGATTGATGATGATGAGATCCTCACCATGTCTGGCGGTGGCACTTTGATGAAAGTGACAAGCTGGTGTTTGGAGACCACGCTTGTGGATTTCCGAAAAACAAAAATCAGGTAAAGGCAAGCTAACATTTGGGAACAAAGTTATTGAATTCCTATGTCTTATTTAAAGCTTATATTTGAATGGCAATTCATTGGTAGACGATGGGTAGACGATGCGATTTCCTTAGTGTCAGATCCAAAAGCACCCCAATAATATTCAAACCAGCCCTGCTCTTTTCCTCGTCTGTTTCTCTCTTTTGTTCTCATTCCATCCATCCATACTCACTCTCTCTCCTTATCTCCGCTTTCCCTGCTTGCTCTAGCCATCATCTCTATGTTCATTCTTTTTTCCCTCACCTCTGTCTCTATTTCCCCTCTCGGTTCCTCTGCTTATGTCCCGCTGGGCCTGGTCTATAAAAACAGAGCCCTAAATTCCCACCACCCAGACGATGCCTGATGAGATAATGCGCCAATCAGATAAAGCGCCAATCGGGCTCCGAGTGCCAGAGGCGCTCGTTGCATTAGGGGCCACTGGAATTATGCAATTCTGAGGCTGGGAGCTTTCTGCCTAATCAGGTTTTTTGCATACTTGCCATATAATCCACCATCTGGAGCATATGTGCAGGTTGCAACAAAAAATAGTTTCTAGTTCCAACGCATCTAAATAAGCTAGAATAATAAACACTTTAACATAGTGCAGTTCTGAGGAATACCCTGGTAAAAGTCAAATGGTCACCTTTTAAATGCTGAGCACTGTAGTCAGGATACAAATGTTGCCGCACAGTGTAAGATCTCTGTAACCTGAAAGGTGGCTCTAGCATCTAGGCATGTGGGATCTATCTGACCCAGCATTTACCAAACTGTGGGTGGCCAGAAAATTGCTGGTGGGTCATAAAAGAGCAATAAATAAAGTCCCCCTGCATTTTGTATTCATCTTGTCACTATTGCTGTGATTCAAAGACAGAGGTCGAATTTCAGGCTGTGTCTTCTGACAAATTGCTGGTTATTTTTTCAATATGGGGATTGGTGTTTACTTTTCGAGTCTTGGGGCTTAGTTTCCTGGTCTTGCTCTTAGAAGTCGATTTTCAGTCATCATGACTGAGAATCTAGTTAGAGGGGGAGGCTCAGAAACCGTCATGCTGAGTAGACAGCAGGGTTATCCTTCAGGCAGTGAGATGAATGGATGGATGTATGGGTGGGTGGATGGATGGAGGGATGAATGCGCACACGCTCTTTACAATTGCCTTTTACAGGTGGCCCACCAGTTTTATCTGTTGATCAATGTGTGCCCCGTCTAAATACCACTCCTAGAGACACTGTCTGCCTGCAAACTATTGAGTCCTCCATAGGCAATGAACAGAAGCAAAAATCCCAGAGAGACACTCAGTATGTTCTTGAGGGTGTGCGCCATTTTTTAGGTCTCGCCTTGCTATCGCGTAAGCGATCGCAAAGCGAGACTATTGTAAGGGGGCATTTCAAAGTGCTCCCAACAGCAGATTGCATGGCGAGCACGCGCGCAATCACGCGCATCGTGCCGCCATGCAATCCGCTTTGGCATCGCACTTCAAAGGGTCCGCTCCCCCGCCTGGAATGCGCTCCCCCACCAAGCACGAGCGCCACGCTCCGCCGGGCTTGTTATTTCCTGCCTACTAGCTTGTCGCTGTTTTCTTGACTTTCAGTTTCTTCTCCTTTCTTCCTTTTCTGCCTTTCTCTTGGTCAAATCTGATGAGTGAAGGGTACATCTCGGTCCCTAAGAAAGAGAGCTGGTGCCCTGTACCTGCCACCACCAGCAAGCATTGAGCACTGAAAGCACCAATGTGCACTTATAATAAATAATAATAATAATAATAATAATAATCTGGCACTTGTAAAGCGCGCAGCTACCTACCAATGGAGGTGTCCCGGCGCTGTACTTATACCGCAGAGGAACCCATCCTGGCTTTCCCTGTGAAGTGTCCCCTCCTGGACACCCCCAAGGTGCAGCCAGGCATCCCCTGCGCCGTGGGGCCACTTCCCTCTCCCAACAACACACAATAACCCATGAGACGGGGATGGTGTGATCTTCGACATTTATAGCCCGTTTGTGTCCTCGTTTGCTGCAAGATAAGCCAGCCGTGTTTACTTTCCGATACTTTCTGTTGTCCACATAACACCAGCAGGCCGCTTGCCAGCCAGAGTGAAAGGTCACCCGTCTGGGCAGGACTGGTGCTCCCTTGCTGGGGCTGGTGTCTGTGCGGTGTCGGCTCGGGCCATGCTCTGCTCTTTGGCGGCTTCGGAAATGCCACGGCGTGGGACAGCCGCTCCGAGCACGAACCGTCTGATTCCGGCTCTGTTCGGTGCTAATGGTTTATTGCTACAGCATCAGCACGTGCTGGCAAACAGACTGTTGCAAAAACTGTTCTCTGGCAGAAAGAAGCCCCGTGCGAGGCTGCTGAAGGCTGTCATTGCCGTCACGGAGTATCTTGCGCGCTCCGCACCACTGCTCAGTGCCAAGGATGGTGTGTGGTTCCCCGCTGGGGTGCATGTATGTTCTTAACTGCGTGTAAGTGTGTGACTGAGGCTGAAGGCCAGGGATGCACACAGGTTGTCTTTGTGCGTTCCAGCGTGTCACTGCGGCTGCCTTTCCTTCAGATAAATACCGGCCACATTTGCTTGTCCCAATTTGCACCATTGGGCTGTGCCATCTTATGTCACGGGTTGGTAAAAACGACAGACACACAGTTCGAATACTGCCCGGTCTCCTAACACGTTTGGCATAAAAATCATGTAAAACTCCTATGTCTCTTGCACCTTCACATGTACTTGTCCGCCTTTTATTTTCTTACTCTCAATCATGTTTCCTCATTCTCACTCCACTGCTTTTCCCCTCTCCTGTTATCTCACGTTATCTACTCACCAAATTCTTCCCCTCGGCACCTGTGCTCTTTCTGTTCCATTTTGATTTCTCCTCCTTCTCCCCCCAGTCCTATGACTTCACCCCCTTCCTTTCTCTTCACCGGTCTCTTTCCATCCTGTGTTCTTTACCCTCTTCTGCTACTGCTCTTTGTACTTTCTCTCCACCTCTCATTTTCTTACCCTTTTGGTTCGTTTCTTCAAACTGAGTGACGTTTGAGATAGAGAAATGCTTCAGGACTTCACACACCCCTCATTTTTACAGACCTGGGTGGCCCGAGCAGCAGCACTCTGGCCTCTGGAAATGTGGCTTGGTAGCACTTCTGTCAATACACACATTCACAGGCCGATCTCTGTCAGTACCCTCACACAAGTTATAGCGTGGAATCTGCTGACGACGAGGGCCTGCCTGCCTACCTGCTCAGCTCTGCCTACGTCCTGCGACTACAGGGCCATCACCTGAGGCCACAGTGCCATTCATTCATGCATTAAGATGTTGCATAAAGTGCTACGCTCACCGTTCAGTTACCTGAAAGCGCTGGACAAGACTTGTTTACGATGATGCTTCAGGTGAAATCATGGAGGGCAGCAGCTGGCTTTAGAATCGGCAGAGCAGGCTTTTAAGGGATAGCCGGGGGGCAGGGACGGAGCCGCGGCGCAGAAGCAGTGCCAGAACGGAGGCAGTCAGGCCAGTTCCAGGGTTCCAGTGCTTTGGCTGACTTCTAGACTCTGCCAAGCCAGGCACGCGGTGGCTCGTGGGCTGCTTCCCTGTTGCTGCCTCACTGATGATGCCCGACGGCTCCTCCGGCGGAGGCAGTAGCCCCCAGCAGCATGGCATCATTTATTGAGCTAATCAGACCTTCAGAATGCATACAAGGTGAGGCGTTTCACCCCTCAGGGTCTCAACCGAACATCCTGCCTCTCCTTCCTTGCTTCAGCTACTAGCTCTCCACTCCCACTTCTGTCCACAGTCCCCTGCCTTCTGCTGCACTTACAGTCCAATGGGTTTCAGCCTCTGCTTCTCACATATACCTCTGTCCTCTGTTGCCTGCCCCTCGTCACCAGAGTCTATTTAAATGTCTAAACAGAATTAAAATATATGAGTATACATACGCAAATATATGCAAATGCTCTATAGGCAAACGTATGCCAGGTCTTTCAAAATTGCTGCTTGAAATTGTGTGAAATTTAATTGCGCAGTTTAATTCATCGCAGTGCCTATTTATACTTCAAAGGGAGCCGTTTATAAAAGTGACCTAATTTTTTAATTTAATAGTTATAGCCTAACCAAACCAGCATTTGCAATGCAATAGGTCTCACACTTTCGAAACTTTAACCTATTGGTATTTTAAATGGCAATTACTTTTTTTTATGTGCACTTTATACTCATAGTCGTTGCTTGAAGGTTTTCAAAACACATAAATAAAAGGCATTGTCGTTTACAATGCCAATAGCTCAAAATCTCGCAAATGCGAGACCTATTGCATTGCAAATGCTTGTTCTTATTTGCTGTGATAAGTGCCCTACTGATAGAAGTGCACGTGTAATCCCGGAGCCCGGTCTGCAGTAGAGGTCCTTGACTCTGATCTGACTGAAGACTGGGCTAGCGCCCACTAAACTTTAGCAAGAAAAGAAAGGTCGCTGATATTGTAATTGTTACTTATTCACTCTGAGGGGCATATTCTCCAGCCCCTATCGCCACGGGAACGTCACTTTTTTTGACGTTCCAGTGGCGATAGGGCCGACGCCCTATTCTCAAGGCTGCGTTAACCCACTTAACATGGCTTAAAGCCACGTTAAGTGGCTTAATGCTGACTTGAGAATAGGGCCCCTTTCATGCTGAATTTAGCGCAAAAGGGGGCATGCAGTGTGTGTTGCGGTGGGCGCACCACCGCAACACCCATTGAATTAGATGCTGCCACCTACTATCAAGGGCGGCGATAATAGGTGGCAGCGCCGAACTTAAGACCAGAAAAATTCTGGTCTTAAGGTGGCGAAATGAGGAGAATTGCTTAATTTCTCCTCGTTTTTGTTCTTTGCATTGTTTGTTTATGTACAGGAAGATGTCCCTTCCTGTACATAAACAAACTTTTTAAAAACATTCCATTTTGTAACTTTGATGTGTACTGCATGAAGCAGCACACATGTAAGTTACTAAACGGCATTTAAGGTTTGTTAATGTGCAGGAAGGACACCTTCCTGTACATAAACAAACCTCCCTGCTTGCAGACACCCTTGCAAGGGTGCCTGCGTTGGGCGTTAAGTCGTGAGGCTTAGCGCCGTCGCAGGGGGAAACGCCAGGCTGCCCCACATTCTTGAGAATAGGGTGCAGCCTGGCAGTGATAGGCGTTAAGCCAAGGAGGCTAACGCCTCTTACTGCCACTTGCTTGTGAACATGCCCCTGAAGGTCTCAGCCCGCGAGGATATTTATTAGAAAGATTAGTTTCACTGCGCCCGGGTGTCCCACTCAGTTGTGCTCGTTTCCATGGCTGCTTGGATAAAGTAAGCTCTTGTTTACTAAATGCACACTACTGCTGTGAGCAGGTGATAATGTGATTATTAAAGTCATATTGACCCTGCGCCTCTTCACGCGCGCGGCATAAGAAGAAAATCACTTGACTGAGCTCCCAGAAAGCTGGGCGTCTCTTTCTAAACACTATATAAAGAATAGCATTGTGACACCCATGTTTGTCTCCGTGAACTTCCTTGAAATTCATATTTAGAGAACATCTAGGGAGGGAACACGCAAATCTAATCCACCGCATTCGGGAACGCAGCTCAGGGGGTTCGAGTCGCCTCCGAAAATGCATTTGTGTCACATAAAGGCCACACGCCCAAATCCCTCCACTTCACGTCATAATTTTCAAGTTCGTAACAGGAGGGCTGTTGTGCTAGGTACAACAACTATTGTTGAACCGGGACAGTTCCGTTTGTGGCATGTGCTTTATTAAAGGTCGCTTTAAATACATAAACAAAACCTGCAAGACTGAAGACTTTTTCCAAACATCATATAAATGATTGTCTAATTTTGTGATTCCATGTGAGTAGTGTGTAATATTTGTTCATCAATAAAACATTTTTTTAATGAAAAGAGTAGTGTAATATGTTCAGTGTAATGCAATTATGTCGCTCGGGATGACCATATTATTTAGCAGGGATGACTAAATTATGCAGCAAGCCAAGGCAAATTATGTGGCGTAATAATGCCCATTTGCTGGAATTATTAACTATTATACAGATCATCTCTTTTTGGGCAAAGGGTTCACCTCATTAGTATCAGTTTAAGGCCTAAACACAGCAATGAGTAGCTAAAATCTGACCGATTAACCTTTGAAAACGGCCTGCCACTGCGTTTTTAGTGCCTTTTGATGCGTTTGAGTTAAAAACTTTTTGTTAAAATCTGCAAATTTTACCTCAATGTTGCAATAAAATGCTCTTTTAATTTGAATGTGCAATGGTACAAAACTGGCGAAATTAAACAAATATGAGTATTTTGGTTTTCAAAACGTTAAATAGAATTTGTGCTAATTTCCTAATTATTCTGTGAGCAGTTGTGATTTATTCCCAGATTCCTCAAGGATAAGAGCTCTATGTCAAATGAAAAATGTCAAGTTCACTTGAACTAATAACCCTGCTCATGCTTTGAAAATGTGCTGTACTTGGCTACTTCAGATACTTCACAGACTGAAGGGATTTTGTTAAAGGATGGATTTGACAAATGACAATAATAAGCCTATGCGAAGAGCATATTAGAAACTAGTATTTTCAATGCAATAAATGCTGAAGGAGCAAAACTAATTTGAATGCAGACCAAAGGATTAAAGGGTTAGGGTCATTCAATGGTGCCCAGTTAATTTTATGTTACGACAGGAGGCTAGCATTATGCATTTACTTGTATTTCCCACTTATGAGGAGCACCATTAACAGCTCATGGAACCCAAAACATTACAATCAACAAAGAATCTTCAAGTCCATAAATAGCATGCGAACACCATCTTCTTCCTCTTTTGTTTGCTTCTTCTGAGCAGATAAGTATTGGTCACTTTTTTGGGATAACAATATGAGTGGTTATGTTGAATGGCTGTATTAGTAGATTTGTTTAATACCCAATTTATGGGTGTATGAATGAGTACTGTTTATGTGGGTTAGCTGTATTTTAGAATGAAAATTAATATAGGTTAGGGAATTCAAATTTATTTATAAACTAGGGTACCTGGTAGTAGCATTAGGTGGTTTTTAAAGTAATTAGCACTGCGTGACACGTTTGGGTCGCGAAGGGGTTGAAAATGAAATGTAACATAATATTTTGCTTAGCGTGAGTGTGTGATGCCGTGTGAGCAAACATTTAAAAAAAATATTTGAATGAGGATTGCTCGTGCTTACCGTGTCCTCGAGGACTCCCCAGCATCTGTCTTAACATAGAGAGAGAGCGAGCTGCGTGCGCATCGAGCAGGCTCACAGATTGGGTGACGGTGGGAACCTTTTTCTAGAGGAATTGGAGCTTGTTTTCAGCCAAGCAAAGTATTTTGTAAAGTGAGTAGCTCTGCGAGGCCATTACCTTGACAACGAGGCATCGTTTATTAGGTCTCGCGAGCCAAAGACTCGAAGAGACATTTTATATGTGGGATTTTCAAAGTGCTACCCACAGTTTTGGCTGGCCTAAACCTTGAGTGCACGATCACATGCACGTGCACAGTTGCTCCCACTCCCCCCTCCCTTCTCTAAAGCTTTGGCTCCTTTGAAGCACTTCAAAGGGTCCGCTCCCCCGCCCCCAAGCGCTCGTTGTTTCTCCTTTCAAGTCCCGGAGTCTAATCTTCTGCCTGTCCACATGCTGGGTAAGAGTTATTAAACAATGTTTACTCTTTTCGTGCCTGAATTGTGTTTTTGTTTTGTTGCATTGCACAGTGGCGCTTACGGTAGCCCTGGACGACCCCTGAACATTATTCAAAATTGCGATATCCCTGTCTGTCCCTTTATATTCACCGGTGTAGGCGAGGAATTGTTAAGCCCCTTTTTGCAGGGGCACGCATCAGCGCTATGCGACACAACATGTTCTCCTCAAAGCCAGCAAGAATTTCCCTGGGTAGAAGCTTTGCTCTGTCATTGGCCCTGCACAGCTGCGGCCCGGGGCAAAAGTCGCTCACACACTCTTTTCAAACACAAATGTTTTCTTATGATGGAATTGTAATTCAGCAATACATTGCAGGGACAAAAACGTCCCGTCAACTTTCAAAGCATTAACATCCAGACCGCTGCTAATTAGAGAATAAAAATGGCGATAACCCTTCCCAATGCACCAGTGCCTAGCTCATTTGTATCGGAGGCACATTCCCCCTGCAGCAGTCTCCGCTGTCAGCCATAAGCGGTACAACAAACAAATGATGGACGGAATGCTGACAATGCAGACATTCTCCCCCAGTCAAGAGATCTGGGTTAAATCCATCGTTCTTTTGCCCACTACGCCACCCCAGTTTAGACATGGCCATATGCAAATCAGTCTTGACCCTGTGCCTCATGGGAACAGTCCAGCCCGAACTGCCAAGCCATGTCTTCCCTGGACCGGAATCAAGCATCCTAGGACCGGTTTCTGGCTATCAGCCGTCATCAGCCAGGATAGCTTTACTCCAGTGGCGTAGTGAGCACGGGTCCCACGTCTGGGAATACCCATCCCACTTAGGGCAAAAAGCGTTACAACAAACAAATGATGGACGGAATGCTGACAATGCAGACATTCTCCCCCAGTCAAGAGATCTGGGTTAAATCCATCGTTCTTTTGCCCACTACGCCAGCCCAGTTTAGACATGGCCATATGCAAATCAGTCTTGACCCTGTGCCTCATGGGAACAGTCCAGCCCGAACTGCCAAGCCATGTCTTCCCTGGACCGGAATCAAGCATCCTAGGACCGGTTTCTGGCTATCAGCCGTCATCAGCCAGGATAGCTTTACTCCAGTGGCGTAGTGAGCACGGGTCCCACGTCTGGGAATACCCATCCCACTTAGGGCGAAAAGCGTTACAACAAACAAATGATGGACGGAATGCTGACAATGCAGACATTCTCCCCCAGTCAAGAGATCTGGGTTAAATCCATCGTTCTTTTGCCCACTACGCCAGCCCAGTTTAGACATGGCCATATGCAAATCAGTCTTGACCCTGTGCCTCATGGGAACAGTCCAGCCCGAACTGCCAAGCCATGTCTTCCCTGGACCGGAATCAAGCATCCTAGGACCGGTTTCTGGCTATCAGCCGTCATCAGCCAGGATAGCTTTACTCCAGTGGCGTAGTGAGCACGGGTCCCACGTCTGGGAATACCCATCCCACTTAGGGCGAAAAACGTTACAACAAACAAATGATGGACGGAATGCTGACAATGCAGACATTCTCCCCCAGTCAAGAGATCTGGGTTAAATCCATCGTTCTTTTGCCCACTACGCCACCCCAGTTTAGACATGGCCATATGCAAATAAGTCTTGATCCTGTGCCTCATGGGAACAGTCCAGCCCGAACTGCCAAGCCATGTCTTCCCTGGACCGGAATCAAGCATCCTAGGACCGGTTTCTGGCTATCAGCCGTCATCAGCCAGGATAGCTTTACTCCAGTGGCGAAGTGAGCACGGGTCCCACGTCTGGGAATACCCATCCCACTTAGGGCGAAAAGCGTTACAACAAACAAATGATGGACGGAATGCTGACAATGCAGACATTCTCCCCCAGTCAAGAGATCTGGGTTAAATCCATCGTTCTTTTGCCCACTACGCCACCCCAGTTTAGACATGGACATATGCAAATCAGTCTTGACCCTGTGCCTCATGGGAACAGTCCAGCCCGAACTGCCAAGCCATGTCTTCCCTGGACCGGAATCAAGCATCCTAGGACCGGTTTCTGGCTATCAGCCGTCATCAGCCAGGATAGCTTTACTCCAGTGGCGTAGTGAGCACGGGTCCCACGTCTGGGAATACCCATCCCACTTAGGGCGAAAAGCGTTACAACAAACAAATGATGGACGGAATGCTGACAATGCAGACATTCTCCCCCAGTCAAGAGATCTGGGTTAAATCCATTGTTCTTTTGCCCACTACGCCACCCCAGTTTAGACATGGCCATATGCAAATCAGTCTTGACCCTGTGCCTCATGGGAACAGTCCAGCCCGAACTGCCAAGCCATGTCTTCCCTGGACCGGAATCAAGCATCCTAGGACCGGTTTCTGGCTATCAGCCGTCATCAGCCAGGATAGCTTTACTCCAGTGGCGTAGTGAGCACGGGTCCCACGTCTGGGATAAGCGGAGCACATCTGGCTGCTCTAGTGACCACCCTCGCGCACACATACCTGACTGCCATCAGTCCCGGGGTGTAATCCCCTGCCTGTCCACTTGCTGGGTAAGAATTATTAAACATTCTTTACTCCGTTCTTGCCTGAATTGATTAATTGTTTTGTTGCGTACTAGGCACTGTTTCTTTGCAACTGACTTTTTCCAGATGGCATAGGAATCATTTTTCTTTCAGAATTTACGTTTACATAGCTCTTGGTTTGACAATTTATTGTTTCCATTCACCATCCTTTCAGTGGCATCGCACATCGCTAAACTGGTGAGAGTGTTACTCTTTTAAATTAATTTACTCGGATATATATAAATCCATAGGTAGGAAAACAACTTGCTGCTGATCGCCACAGAAAGTTCGAGGGCATGTTTCATCACATGGAAATCATGCAGGCTGAGCAGGACACAAATAACATCCCACTCTTGTACTTCAAATCCTGCATCTCAAAGACTTTAAATGCTTGCGTATTAGTGCACCACCTTTCAATATTCCACCTTCTCATTCATGGCGTTTTATTTGATTTTATTTGATTCACTATTTGATTTGCAGTGTTTTTTATAACTAAATAATTAGTATTAATGGGACTGAAACTTGCTTCTTAAATATATTTTACTACTAGTTTCATGAATTCTGTAATCTCGTCTCATACAGCACTTGCTAGTGAAATATATTTGTATATTTAAGTTATCAGAAATGTAATTCAGATCAGTTACACATTGCTTATTACCTTTTTTTTTCGTTTATTGCCCATAGCCAAGATAAACTGCGTATTTAAAAGGTTCAGGGTTTCTTTGTCTTATCACCAATGTGCGAGTTGACAGCCAACAGAAAAGGGTTTCATTTCAAATGGCTCGTGCAAGGCTTGGACTTCTTGAGTTACACCTAATGGAAGTTTTGATCTCTGTAAAATGTCCAATACTTGGAGACAAGCAATGTCTGGTCTTTTTAGCCCACATGTGTCATATTTATTGACCCTTGTCCTTCCCACCAAAAGCTTTTAGTAATCAGCCTTGAAAGATCTCCAACGAATGGTTCCTTGACACAGATTGTCAGATTCCTATTAAATCTACACTCCTTTATGTCACTGCACTTCTAAATACAAAACTTTATGGAACAGAGCCAAGTCGCTTTTAGTAAATGGAGCCATTGCCCTATTAACTTCATAGGAAAGAGGAAAATGGAGGGTTGGTAATCCTCTATTTTTCTTCTAATGTACAAGTAAAAAGCCAGTTTCTGTTCTGCTCTGCACCTACGAATGGTCTACGTTACGAAAGCATCGCTCTTTCAGGGTGAAATAATTACTTGCATTACAGATCTTCTACAAGGATCCCTGTTGTCGACTTTATCTAGGATGCCTATCTGCGTGTACCCATCCACCAAAGGTTGTGTTGCTGCGGTTAGACATTTGGCACAACAAACTATAGTAGCACTGCTAAATAAATAATATTTTTTGGCACTAAACAATAGATTCTGTATGAAGCACCCAGTTAACAGGTACACTTAGTTCTTTCCACTTAAGCTTTTCTTCTAATCTTGGGAAAGGTACATTATTTTTTCAAGAAGATGAGGTGAATTCGCTCTCACTTCCAAGTTTTTTTCCGTCGATAACTGTGCCACATGTCAAGCCCCATTATCTTACTTACGGATCTCTAGTTCTCAAAAGTATTTCCAGGTACAAGGGATAATGGGAACATGTACAAGGCTGCTGCCTCCGTCTCAGAGCTCAACAAGCATTTGCAATGCAATAGGTCTCATATTTGTAAGAATTTTAGCTATTGCCTTTGAAAATGACAATGCACTTTCTTTATGTGTTTTGAAAACCTGTAAGTGGTGGGTAAACACACTTTGTATAGTTCTTGCTTACGAGAAGCAAGGCTGGCAGTAAAAGAGGCACATTTACTGCCAACCTTGCTTCTCGTAAGCAACGACAACTACAAAGTGCGTGTTTACACACAACTTGCAGGTTTTAAAAGCACATAAATAAAAAGCATTGTCATTTACAATGCCAATAGCTCAAACTCTCACAAATGCGAGACCTATTGCATTGCAAATGCTTGTGCTTCGTGTCAGAGGGACACCAGTTGGAAGTTGGTGCAGAGCGTTTTGGGAGTAATTAAAGGAGTTAAGGTATAAATAATTAAAATGAGTTGTTTTGAGAAGGTGTATGAGTAAAGTGGGGTATTTTTAAGCAAAAGTAATATATTTTTTAATGAAAAATGGAGAGTAATAATGAAGGTCAGGAGAAAATGATAAGGGAGATTATAAATAAAGAGTTAAAGGAGGCTATTCAGGAGTCAGTTAAGCAGGCACTAGGGAAGAAAAAAAATAATGAGGAAGAGGAGTATTTCTCTGTTCCAGAGGAAGACCATGAAAGAGGGCCAGGAGGTAAATGTTTGTCAAAAAGAAAACATTTAAATGAAAAACAGGGTCAGAGTGGAGTCCCCAGTGGCTCGCAATGGAAAGGTATCCAACGCAATACAGAAGGAAGCCAGTTTAATACTGGAAAGTGTGGTAAAGCATCCAGTGATGCAATTAACAACAGTGATGATGAGGTGGATGAATACATATTGGATTTGGAGTAAAAAGATGGATTAGGAGAGGAAATTGACGATAGTGGTAAAGAGAAAAATAAGGAATCAGTGATGAATCCTTTCAGTGAGCTATTGTTCAGTCGCAAAGACATTAGACACTTGAGGGGTAAGGACTAGTGGCCACTGGACCATGTGGTAGATTACATTAAGTCAAGAATAAGGAAGCCTTTATGGAAGGAAGAAAGGAACATTATGAGGGCAGAGTGTTCAAGGCCTGTCATTGAAGCCAAAGTGACTATGACTCCTAATACAGATCCAGAGCTCATTATTTACCTATTTAAAATGGGTAAGGATCCAAGAAGGGCTTGGATAGGTCATTAAAGCAAAGACAAGATACTTGACATTTTGGGGCTTTTGGCTAAGATTTTTTATGCCATTGAGGAGGCTTACCAAAATAATTTGGAATTGGATCTATCTTTATTGTGCGGTTGGTGCCAAAGGGCAATATGCTTTTTAGGTAATGCTAATGCTGGCATTCTTTCGGCGAGAAGGAAGACTCTCCTAACGCGAATTAATCCAAAATTGGGTGATTTGAAAAATAAGGAGTCCACTGATGAAGCTTGCGGACTTTTGTTTGGTGAAGGGATCGTGAAATCCTTAACCAAGTACGTTCGTACTTTCACCAGTCTGGATAAGGCTCATTATTCTATGCGTAGTCTTTAGCAGCAGTATTTTTTATGGACGGGTTGGTAGAAGGGGGCAAGCTATCGGCTGAGCAAATCTCAGAGCCCAATACAAGAACAAAGGAAGTGGATATTCCAGAGGCCAAGGAAGTCATTATTTCTTCCCACAAAGAGTTAGAAGTCGGGCTCGCACCAACAGAGGAAGAGGAAAAAATGAGGGACAAAGTTAGAACTAAGGTGAGTATGAAGGCTTGTTCTCTTTCTTTCTCGAAAAGTGTATGAGGAAGATTGAGGTATTTCAAAGAAAAGTGGAGGGAGATAACCCAGGATGCATGGGTTCTAGAGACTATAGAAGGTTTTCTAATAGATTTCGACTCAGTCCCAGTTCAGGTAAAAGAACCACACAAGCTAGTTTTTCAGGAAGAGTTATTACTAATAGTGGAAAACAAAGTGTGTTTGATGTTAGAGAAAAACGCAATTGTGCGAGTGGGGGAGGAAGAAAAAGGCATTGTAAGTACTTTGTTCTTTGTAGAAAAGAAGGACAAAGGATGGAGACCTGTAATAAATCTAAGGAATTCGAATAGGTTTGTGACTTATCGACATTTCAAGATGGAGGGTATTCACCTCTTGAGAGATATTTTGCAAGAAGGGGATTGGAGGGTGAAAATGGATCTGAAGGATGCGTACATCACTATTCCAATAGTGAAAGGAAGTCAAACATTTCTAGAATTCAGGTGGAAGGGTCAATTATTTCAATTTCAGAGCCTTCTCTTTGGACTTTCCTCTACCCCCATGGTGTTTCACCAAGGTTATGAGGTCTGTGGTACGTTTTTTCAGGGAGAGAGGTATCAGGATGATAGTTTATCTCAATGACATTTTGATTATGAATCAGGATATTAGGATTCTAAAAGAGGATTTGAATTTTGTAATGAGAATGTTATAGAGTTTAAGTTTTGTGATAAATTTGGAGAAGTCAGTTTTGGTTCCTGTAAGAAATGTGGTATTTCTAGGTTTTGTAGTGGACACAGTAGAGGAAACAAGAAATTCAGAAGGTTATAAACAGGGAGAGAGTATCTTTGAGTGAATTGGCAAGAGTGATTGGTCTACTGTCATCATCAATTCAGGCAATTTTTCTGGGTCCTTTACATTACAGGGCATTACAGCGTATGAACAAATCAGGGCTGTCAAAAGGTTTGTGGTATGGATACATGTTGTATGTAACTATGGAAGCGAACGAAGAGTTGGATTGGTGGAGAGAGAACATGGATGCGTGGAACGGACAAGCTATTTTTAGAGTATCACCGGATTTTGTTTTTGAAATGGATGCAAGCAATCTTGGCTGGGGTGCGTCAGGTCTGGGGAAAGAGACTGGGGGTGTGTGGTCCCCGTGGGAAAAAGAGAGCCATTTACATTGTCAGGAGATGAGAGCAGTCTTGTTTGCTTTGAAGAGTTTCAAGAGAAGTTTGGTAGGCAAGTTGGTGCTGCTCAGGATGGACAATGTGTCTGCTGTGGCTTACATAAACAGACTGGGGGAAGTCGGTAAAACGGACTTTTGTCTGGAGCACAAGATAGGACTGAAGGCAGAGTATTTACTGGGGATCAGGAATGTGCTGCCAGATTGGAACTCGAGGAATGTGATATATTGCAGTGATTGGAGCTGAAAGAAGAAGTTTTCAGGCGAGTGATGGAGAGAATGGGCCCTCTGGAAGTAGATCTTTTTGCTTCAAGGTTAACCTACCAGTTGGAGAGTTATGTGAGTTGGAGGCTGGATAAAGGGGCAATGGCAGTGGATGCTTTCCTGCAGTATTCGAAAAGGGTGAAGGGTTATGCCTTTCCCTCATTCTCTATGATTAAGAGGGTTCTGGTTCAGGTGAAGAAGCAGGAATGCAAGTTAGTTTTAGTAACTCCTTTTTGGAAGAGTTGACCTTGGTTCCCATCTGTGATGGAACTGGCAGTGACAGAGCCTCTTTTGATTTTGGCATTCAGAGGTCTTTTGAGGAATGTGGACAGAGGAGACCATCCCTTGGTGGAGTTGGGTTCTCTCAACCTTCTAGTTTGGAAGATATCAGGAGTTGAAGAACATTCACGGATCTTTCTGGAATGGCTGCAGAGTTATTTGAAACCTGGGCGCCAGGCACAAGTAAGAGATATAGAGGGGCATGGAAGTTTTGGCTTTGTTGGTGCTTGGAAAGGGATTTGGATCCCCTGGAAGCAATTGACATTCAAGTAGCTAATTTTCTGTCTGGTTTGTTTGAGAAGGGACTGTTGTATAGAACTGTGAACTGTTATAGGTCGGTGATTTCTGCTGGCCATTCTCTAAGTCATGGACGTTCCTATGGGAAGAAGTCCTTCGGTTTGTAGGGTTATGAAAGAGATTCGGCTTAAGAGGCCTCCAGAATCCAAGTATAAGTCATTATGGGATGTCGACATGGTTCTGACATTGTTTGTGAGTTGGCCAAGCAATAAGTACTTGGAGCCTAGGGAATTATCCTGGAAGTTAGCTACCTTATTGTGTCTTATTTATTTCAGGAGGGTCTTGGATGTCAAGGCCTTGGAGATTTCTCATAGGTTTTATCAACCTAATGGTGTGCTTTTTGAGTTATGTAGGAGGACTAAGACTATGCCAAGTTCTGTTTTTTATCCAGTTTTTGATGAATGTCCAAGTCTGTGTGTAGTTCGCTGTTTAAAGGAGTATGAGAGCAGCATGTTGGAGTAAAGAGGAGCAGGAGTAGATCAGGTTTTAATCTCTTATGTGAAACTGTACAAGGCTGTTTCTAGTGCGACTATTGCGAGATGGGTTAAATGTTCCATGAAGGAGGCTGATTTTGATGTGTCTAAGTTCACAGCGCATTCAGCGCATGCGGCTATGGCAAGTAAGGTGAGTATGTTAGGTGGAAGACTTGAGGATATTATGAAAGCAGCGGATTGGTCATCTGTTTCTGTGTTTTGGAGATTTTATTTTAAGTCTGTTGAACATGTTTCAAAATGTGTTTTAGAAAGCTTTGAACATGCATAATGCTAGCCTCCTGTCTTGACATAAAATTGTGATTCTAATAGGTTTACTGATTTTAGAATCAGGATTTTATTAAAGACAAGAAGGCTAGCATTATCCCACCCTCGATTCCCGTGGGTGTGGCAGTAATCTTTGTTTTAATTTGTTTAAGAATTATTTATTAAGAACTTGGTTTGGAGTTTTTTTGGTACAAGCATTTTGAGGTTGTTTATGCTTGCTAAATTTGTTTATATGTTTTGTTGTAGAGAATTAAAAAAGGTTAATTCTGAGTTTTTGGAGAAAAGAAGAGCTGGAAGAGGCAAACAAAAAGAGGAAGAAGATGGTGGCTGCATACTATTAATGGACTTGAAGATTCTTTGTTGATTGTGATGTTTTTGGGCTCCATGAGCTTTTAATGGTGCTGCTCAGAAGTGGTATTTAAAAGTTAATGCATGATGCTAGCCTCCTTGTCTTTAATAAAATCCTGTTTCTATAATCAGTAAACCTATTAGAATCCCAATTCTCCACCAAGAAACAATAATGTGATGAATTTTCATAAAGCCAAATATGGAATGAAACCAACAATTTTACGTAAATTTCCCCTTTATTGGGATTGCTTTTTTGTCATTGGCTGCAGGCAAGATGTCCAGTAATCTTCTTACCAACGTAATGGCTCTCTGGTTAGAAAAGGCCAATTATTGCTAACATCTTGATGTAGCAGAGTGCTTTTTGCTCAGGCTCCAGAGCATTGTTTGTGTTGCACCGCTCAATACCGGGTGAGTGACAACCAGTGCTTAGTTTGTAAAAGAATGAGTGCCGGTGCTCAAAGTTGTGCTCAGAAGCCTGCGTTCTGTGATATTAATTGTCAGTGCACCGAATGCCAAGGTTGAGTAGTCTTCAACCATTCCAGGAGACTTTAGTCAACTACCAAACAACCCGTTCCCCTTTATTTCACTCATGCAGACTCTTCCTTTTCTCCCTTTTTGAAATGTTTTCTGTCGTTTTCGTCCTCATTCTTTCTCCCTTGTTTGTAATCCCCCTCTCTTCCTCTCACAAAATGTCTGATCAGGAAAAATAAGTGCCGGTTCCTAACAAATTAGTGCTGGTGGCCCCCTCTGGCAATCACCGGCTGAAAGAAAACACTGGTGACAACTACCTTCAACCAAAGCAGGCAAAACCATGACAATCACGCTTAGGACTAAAGGAAGACAAGCTCCTGGACATTAATCTCCCCTAATAAAGGTGACCTATAATTCACTCCTGTAGAGAAAGTGCAGAATCTGGGATTTATTTTGACTTAATATCCTTTAAAAACCAAATTCATTCAATAGTGAAAAGCTGTCTCCAAACCCTCACAAAATTAAACCAATTTAATTGCAAGATAGGAGGTTCTATCATGCCCCTGAAATCTTTCCACTTTAATGTCAGCAGCCCATAGCTTAAAGAGAACTGCAACTATCATAATTTCTGTCACGCCAAGAGCAGGAGGACACCAACCAGGTGAATCCACAGTCCATTTTCGGCAGTGCACATTTGTTTCCACACTCTTTTCATACTGCATTTAATAAAATTACTCACATATGTACATTGGTCTCGTTCCAGACTGTTGCTCTCTTCCCACCTGTTGGACCTGGCCCTTTTTGCAGGGTTAGCCACAAACTTTTTGCCTTCTTCCTCCTATTTTTCTGACCCTCTTTCTTTTGGCTTTTGGACTCTGGGAACTTTACAACTGCTGTTCAGTGATAAAGTGCATGTGTTCTCTCATTTAAAGAAGGTATGATTGGTCTACACCTGTTGGCATATTTAATCTACTTGTAGATCCCTTGTAAAGTGGTATCCCATATACCCAGGGCCTGTAACTTAAATGCTGCTAGTGAGCCTGCGGCGCTGCTTGCGCCACCCACAGAAGTAGCCTTTCAAACCTGTCTCAGGCCTGCCACTGCAGGACTGCATGCACAGTTTACTGCCACATTTACTTGGCATTTAAAACTACTTGCCAAGCCTTAGACTTCCCTTTTACTACATAAAGTCACTCCTAAGGTAGGCCCTAGGAGCCCTATGGGCAGTTTGCTGTGTAAGTAAAAGGTAGGACATGTGCCTTTATTAGGTTGCATGTCCTGGTAGTGACAAACAGCCTATTTGGTTTCTCACTACTGTGAGTACTACTTCTCTCATAGGCTAGCAAAGGGAATTCCCTTATATGTGTTTAAGTTGTAATTCCTCAAAAGAAAGGAGTGGCGTTGCCATGTTTGGTATGTTTAGTATGGTAGTGAGAAATCCTGCTCACTGGTGTAGCTGGATTTTACATGACTATTGTAAAAATGCCACTTCTGGAAAGTGAGCATTTCTCTGTGCTTATGACACTTTGCGCTTTGCAGCATGACTCCAAGCCACGCCTGGGCCTGGTTGACAGCTACACTTTCTGCATACTTTCCAGACAGCCATCACACAGGAAGGGTTGGGTGTGACAGGGTTAAATCTGCATTCATCACTTTACATTTGTGTAGGCTGTATCCAGCCCTCACACAAAAGGCTCATTACGTCTGGAGCCAGGGCTGAGTAAAAGGGGGTGTTGTGCACTTCTAGGGTTTCTTTTGAAGTCACCCCTTGAACAAAGACATTTTGTGTATAAGTTCAGGGCTCTGACCCCATGTTTTTAGACACTACGTGAGACTTGTAACCAGATGCTGCTGGCTCTACCCGCTGCACATTGCCAGAGGACTGCTGTGCTACCAGGGGAAAACCCCATTTGAACTACCTACTTTGTTGTGCTGACCTGCTGCCTACTGATTGCTGGACTGCCACTTTGCAAACTGCCTAATGTGCTGGCCTGCTGCATGCCTCTCTGCTTTTGTGCCCCCCAGTTGTTCTCCAGGGACTGGTGGCATGCCTCCTCCCTGTTCTTGCAGGGGTTTTTTGAGGATCAGAAAGATTCTCCCCACCCCGTTTGTATTTTTGCTTGTGAACAGTGCTGTTGATTTGTTAGCATTTTACCAGTACCACACTTCCCCCCTCGTGAGAAGTGTCCAGGGAGCTGTGCCTCCAAACTAGTGATCATAAGAGGGTCCACGCTCCTCGTACGAGCACCATTGGATGTGCTGATCAGTGTTCGTGCCTCAGCCATGCATGCATTGTGATAGCCCAACTGACATGGCCCATATCTTACAACAGTAGTCCCACCTTTGTGTAACCAAACATTTTCGTGCATAGGGACCGTCACAGCGCCTCTCAAAACAGTCCCCCCTCAGAAGTTGCAAAATCACTGCCTTTGTTGTGTGCAAGAGCCCGAGGAGCAGCACATGTCCCCTGACCATCGCAGGAGGCTCTACCAATGTGTGCGCTAGCCCCGCCTTCCACTCTGCACAAGTCTGTAGCGTGTCTCATTGCATAGTGACTGGATTTATGCGCCAAGGTACGGGGGCTCAGGGACCGTGCTGTACGTGCTAAATGCCTGATGTGTTTTCCCTGCTGATTGGACCTAAGTGGTCTTGGCGATCGTAATCAGTTTTTAACATGGAGTCTTTTTAAGCATTTCTAGCCTCAAGCATTGTGGATATATCCTAAAAATGTCTTGAGGCATTCTGGTCCCCACAAGGCCATTTAGAAGCCTCCTGTATTCTGAGGCTGAGTTGCTGTAGGGAAGACTGGCTGCATTGTTGGAAAATTCCGGATTAATTGCAAAAGGCGCGCAGTTGCTTCTGTGCCCCATATTCTTGTGCTTGTCTACCGTACAACGTTTAGTAAGAGCGCAGGTGCGCTGTGTCATATGTTTCAATTGCAATTCATATGTTTTGCCTCCAAGCCAGGTTACATTACTCGCACTCTTGTGTAATGTATGTACTACTGTTGAATTATGTTGATATGTGATGACTTGTGTGTTCATCAACTGCTGCATTTCATGCCCTGATGTTGTACTGTATATTGTTTTGATGCTTGCATTGTTCAGATAATGAGTACTATTTCAGGATTGGCATAGTATGCACAGTATTTATGATTAATGTAGTCTTGGTCTATGTTTTGTGCACAATATACTATACAAATTTTTATAAACTTTATGTGGAGTATCTCTGGTGGTGTATTCATTGTGTCACTGATGTGATTGTGTTGCGCAAACTCTTTACACATTGCCTCTGGGGAAACGCCTGAATGCTCCGTGCCAAGCTACCAGGGGTGAGCACAGTTTATCTTTGGTGTGTAACTTACTTGCCCAGACTAGAGCAGTGGGTTCTGTTTGGCCTAGGTGCATACCCTTGCCAACCAGAATCCCCATTGCTAACATTTGTGATCAGCGATGAGGATAGGACTTGAGTTTGCGTGATACCACAATAACTCATTGTTGCACTACAACTCTGCACGTAGACCATTGCGTCTTGTTTCTCCTGATTCTCTCATCTGTCATTATTATTGTAACACCTGCTTCAGCTCCTCAACTGAGAATCTTGTTGTGGCACTTGTGTTTTTGTACCTTGCGAAATAGGGTTAATCTTTGGCGAATTGGGGTGTTACAATTCTGCAGATTTGAAGGTTTTCTACAGGGATAGGGGACTAGTTGTGAGAGAGGGATCCACTGCTTTCGACCTTTGAATAATCCTGGAAATGTTTGAAAGGGATCGCAAGGAAGCAACCTTAAAAGAGGTGATTCTGGAGAGGACTCTGGGGAGTATGAGGACCCCTATGGAATTCTTAAGGATCTTGAGCCTTGGTCTCTCTTAGAAGGTTCAGAAATAGACCCCTAGAGGACAGTGGCCCTACAGTGAGGATGAGGGAGAAAATGACTGGGCTGGGATGCCAGTAGAGAGAGAGGACCCCATTGATAGGGAGTCCCTTGCTAGGTCTAGTGCCAGGAGCTCTGTCACCCCCTACACCCTGTCCCCTGAGGAGCTCAAGGATAGATGGGAGAGGGACCTAAGGTTGCACCTAGCCCAGCTGGCTATAAAAAAGAAAAAGGCTGAGTTTGAAAGAGCCTTAGTTGAGGAGAGGATGGTAGTGGCTGAAAGGGCCTTCACCAGAGAGAAACTAGCCCTTGAGATAAGGAAATTGGCCAATGAGTGTAGTTTTGTAGTTCTGGACTCACCAGCGCTGCAGATGGAGTCCAGTGGTGGCAGCAACAGTGAGTCCAGTGTTAATAATTCCACTCACATACCCACAGACTTGGTACCTAGCTTCAAGGAGGGGGATGACATACATCAGTGGTCGCAGGAGTAGCTGAGATCTCTGGTAGTGCGCAGGATCCCTAAGGAGGAGTGGGGAACTTGCTTTGGAAGTTATATTACTGAGGATGGGAAGTATGCCCTACTGGCCCTAGAAGGTAGTGGCAGGCAGAGGTACACCCCAATGAAAGAAGGACTGGTAGGAAGTATGGATTCACCCCTGGAGAGTATAGGTTGAAGTTCAGGGGCAGCAGAAAGCTGTATCGCCTGTCCTGGGAGGAGTTTTGCAGAGCACTCGATGGATGGGTGAAGGGAAGCACAGTAAACACTTTTGAAGGGCTGTACAGTCTGATTGTCAGAGAGCACATATTCTGTTGTTATTTTCCAGGGCTACGCCAACACCCGTTGAAGAGTACGTTTTCTGACCCCAGGGAACTTGCAAAGGAGGCAGACCTCTGGGTGAGTACCAGAAGGTCTGGAATGGCATTTGGGAGTGATCCCACTGGGAGGACCCCATAGTGTCAATGGACTTGGGGGGGGCGGATACCAGAGTCCAACTAGTTCTGGTATCTGGCAGTACCACTCTGCACAGGAGGGTGCAGAAGCCCAGATGGAGGAGTTTGAGGCAGAGGAACGACTCTCCGTTAACTCCTGTTTAGCCCAAGAGTATAGACCTTGGGTTGGAGAACCAGGTTCTGGGTATCTCCCCTGACCTGGTGGTAGGGGTGGCTGACACAAACGCCCCTACGGTTTCGTCTCCTGTGGTACCACCCTCCTAGGAGTAGGGTACGGAACTGCAGAAGGATAGGTAGGGGGTGGAAGGACTCATCCCTGACCCCTGTTCAACCGAAGGGTACAGACCCTGAGTTGGAAGACCAGTTGCAGGATAGAATCCCTGAACTAGTGGGAGGTGGAGTAGAGAAAGAATGCAATGCACCTGGGGCTACTGCCCCCTACTCTGAGAAATCACAGAGGCCAGAGACCCCTGGATGGCCTGGGGACTGGTTCTAAACACTGACAGCTAAGGATTCCCATGGGTTAGCTTAGTTTGTCCTGAGAGTATAGTCAGAGAGATCCAACTGGGTTTAGAGAGGCGTATAACTGAAAAGTGCCCCTCCAGTAGCGGGCAAGGGTCCATGTTCTATCGCCCTAGGTAGGTAAGCCCATCAAGGTATTGATTAGTTTAGGCTGGAAGAGGATTGTGGTGGACCTGGCCCTTTTTGCAGGGGTATCCCCAAAACGCTTCCTCCTATTTTTCTGACCCTCTTTTTGTTAGCTTTCTGACTCTGGGCACTTTACCACTGCTACTCAGTCCTAAAGTGCATGTGCTCTCTCCTTTAAACATGGTATGATTGGTTTACACCTGTTTGGCATATTTAATTTACTTGTGAATCCCTTGTAAAGTAGTTTCGGATATAACCAGGGCCTGTAAATTAAATACTACTAGTTGGCTTGCAGCGCTGATGAAGCCACCCACAGAAGTAGGTTTCCAATCCTGTCTCAGGCCTACCACTGTAGGACCTGCGTGTGCAGTTTACTGCCACATTGACTTGGCATTCAAAACTACTTGCCAAGACTTAGACTCCCCTTTCACTACATATAGGTCACCCCCCAGGTAAGCCCTAGGTAGCCCTAAGGGCAGGGTTCTATGTAAGTAAAAGGTAGGACATGTGCCTTAATTGCATGGCATGTCCTGATAGTGATAAACAGCCTAATTGGTTTCTCACTACTGTGAGGCCGACTTCTCTCATAGGCTAGCATTAGGAATCCCTTATATGTGTTTACGTGGCAATTCCCAATCAGAAAGGAGTAGCGTTGCCATTTTTGGTGTGTTTAGAATGGTAGTGATAAATCCTGCTTACTGGTGTGGGCATTTCTCTGAGCTTATGACTCTTTGCGCTTTGCAGCCTGACTCCACTCTATGTCTGGACCTAGGTGACAGCTACACTTTATGCATACTTTCAAAACAGCTTTCACACAGGAAGGGTTGGGTGTGGCAGGGTTACATCTGCATTAATCTGCATACCTATGGCCTTCCTGGGCTAGGAGAGAGATGGGTATTCACACTTTACATTTGTATAGGCTTTGTCCTGCCTGTGAAGATCATTACCAGGCCTCGCAGCACGCATGTAGCTACACACAGGCCTACCCCCATAAATGATGGACACACACTCTGCATGTAATGGTCTCACCGAAGAACCACAAATGATTCTTGACAGTTTATTTAGACCCTCTGACTGAGCCCAGGCTTCGGGTTGTGCGACAGCTACATTGTAGCATAGAGGCCAGGTGGCACTCTACATCCCTTCCAACTTTTATTGGTGTGAAAATAACAAACTAAAATAACAAAACAAAAGGTGACAAAAGTAGTTCACCACCTATGACCTCAAAAGGACACATACAAAGTCCTTGAAGCTTTATCTATCTGCATGATTGGTACGGAGTTCATACCACTGGCTGCGGCTGTTGGAAACCTGGCTCCTGGGTGGTTCTATGTGATTGCTCACTTGCGCTGGTGCTGGCTGACCAGGACCCACCGCAGTCTCTCTTACACTTGGGGATGTGCCTGCCGATCAGGTAACAAAAGTGATGTTGAGGTCAGCATTGTCATCACCTTCATCCTCACTCCCTTAACGTTGACTTGTCTGCTGCTCAGGGTGCTGTGACTGGACTCTTTTGAACCATGAGACATTCCTTGATGATCTGGCTTCCCCTCTCTGCACAGTTATCATTGGTACTTGTATTCCAGCAAGCCTCACACCTTTTCAAGTAGTGTACGGTATTTCCACCCTAGATGGAGGTCTTGCATTATCACTGAGTCACCCACACAGAGTTCAGGGACTACTGCTCCTTGATCATTGCTGGCCCAGTCGTTGGCAGCCTTGCGCTTGTCTTGGGCGGCCTGAACATCAAATACTGTGGCTTCCAGCTAGGCTCTGTTGGGATGATGTCTCAGGCACTTCTCCTCATGATCAATCAATCAATCATAGCATTTGTAAAGCACAGTACTTACCCGTGAGGGTCTCAAGGCGCTGGAGGGAGGGGGGAATGCTGCTACTGCTCAAATAGCCAGGTCTTGAGGAGTCTTCTGAAGGTCAGCAGGTCTTGGGTCTGCCGTAGGTGGATGGGGAGGGTGTTCCAGGTCTTGGCGGCGAGATGGGAGAACGATCTGCCGCCAGAGATCGCTCTTCGGATGCGGGGGACTGTGGCGAGGGCGAGGTTGGCGGAGCGAAGCTGGCGGGTGGGGGTGTAGAAGCTGAGTCGTCTATTGAGGTACGCTGGTCCGGTGTTGTGGAGTGCCTTGTGTGCGTGGATGAGGAGCTTGAAGGTTATCCTCTTGTTGACGGGGAGCCAGTGCAGGTCTCTCAGGTGTGGTGTGATGTGGCTTCGGCGAGGGCTGTCGAGGATCAGGCGTGCAGAGGCGTTCTGAATGCGTTTAAATCGTTTCAGGAGTTTGGCCGTAGCTCCTGCATAGAGGGCGTTTCCGTAGTCCAACCTGCTGCTGACGAGGGCCTGGGTGACCGCTCTTCTTGTTTCGGTGGGGATCCACTTGTAGATCTTGCGGAGCATGCGGAGGGTGTTGAAGCAGGAGGAAGAGACGGCGTTGACCTGCTTTGTCATGGAGAGGGTGGAGTCGAGGATGACCCCCAGGTTGCGTGCATGGTCTGTGGGTGTTGGAGCTATTCCCAGTGCGGTCGGCCACCAGGAGTCGTCCCAGGCCGAGGGGATAAATCCAAAGATGAGGACTTCCATCTTTTCTGAGTTCAGCTTCATTCGGCTATTCTTCATCCACTCGGCGACGGCTTTCATTCCTTCGTGGAGGTTGGTTTTGGCGGTGTGGGGGTCCTTGGTGAGGATCAGCTGGGTGTCATCGGCGTAAGAGATAATGTTGAGGTCGTGCAGTCAGGCGACGTGGGCGAGCGGTGCCATGTAGATGTTAAAAAGCGTTGGACTGAGGGATGAGCCCTGGGGTACGCCGCAGATGATCTTGGTGGCTTCGGAGTGGAAGAGGGGGAGGCGCATGCTCTGTGTTCTGCCAAGAGGAAGGAGGTGGTCCAGTCCAGGGCCTTCTCTTGGATCCCGGTGTCATGGAGGCGTGTGCGTAGTGTGCGGTGGCAGACCATGTCGAAGGTGGCTGACGGGTCCAGGAGGATGAGGGCCGCGGTTTCTCCGTTGTCTAGCAGGGCCCTGATGTCATCGGTGGCGGTGATGAGGGCAGTTTCGGTGCTGTGATTGCTGCGGAACCCAGACTGGGACGGGTCCAGAATGCTGTTCTCCTCGAGGTAGCGGGTCAGTTGTTTGTTGACGGTCTTCTCGATGACTTTCGCCGTGAACGGGAGCATTGAGATGGGCTGGAAGTTCTTGAGGTCCTTGGGGTCCGCCTTGGGTTTCTTGAGTAAGGCGATGATCTCGGCGTGCTTCCAGCTCTTCGGGAAGGCGGGATGGTTGCTGTCTCGAAGGAGATGTTGATGGCTTTCTGGAGATGGGGTGCGATGGTGGTGCTGGCTTTGTTGAAGATGTGGTGTGGACATGGGTCTGACGGTGATCCGGAGTGGATGGTGTTCATGATTTTGATGGTGTCGTCGTCGTTTATGTTGGTCCAGGAGAGCAGGCGGTCGGTGCGGATGGCTATCGTGGGGACGGGGGTCTCAGTGGTTGTCGGGGCGGTTGTGGCGTTGAAGCTGTCATGAATGTCTGCGATTTTGCGATGGAAAAAGGTGACACGTGAGTAGCACAAGTCTTGCGAAGGTGGGATGTTGTTGGTGTTGGAGCCGGGGTTGGAGAGTTCCTTCACGATCTTGAAGAGCTCTTTGCTGTTGGAAGGTTTCTTGAACGGGGCGTGGGTGTTGGCGCAGTCGTCGATCCACTGTCTGAGGTTGCGGGCGGCGGAGTCGGGGTCAGTGGGGTTGGTGGGTGGGCTCTGGGCGAGGGTGGTGATTAGCTGTTCTTCGGTAACTTTGCTCCAGCAGTGGCGAGGGATCTGTTGGGTGCGGTGGTGCGTGGTGGGTTTCCGGAAGGTGAAGTGGATGCAGTGATGGTCGGTCCTGTGGAGTTCGGTGGTGTGGTTGAAGGAGACGTGGGGGCTTATGGAGAAGATGGGGTCAAGCGTGTGGCCAGCAGAGTGGGTGGGTGTTGTGACTAGTTGTCTGAGTCTGAGGTTGGCGAGGTTGTCTATCAGGGTGGTGGAGTTGGTGTCATTGTTGTTCTCGAGATGGAAGTTCAGGTCCCCGAGGAGGATGTAGTCCGAGGAGGCGAGGGTGTGTGTGCTGACGAAGTCTGCGATGGAGTCGCTGAACTGTGGTCAGGGTCCGCGGGGTCTGTAGATGAGGGTTCCTCTGATGGTGGTGTTGGGTTCGGTGTGGATCTGGAACTGCAGGTGTTCCGCTGTGCTGAGGGTGTCGTCGGTGTTGGTCGAGACTCTGAGAGTGTTCCTGTGGACGATGGCGATTCCTCCTCCTACCCAATTGGTGCGGTCCCTGCGGGTGATCTTGTAGCCTTCTGAGATGGCTATGGCGATGTCGGGTCCCGTGAAGGGGTTCAGCCAGGTCTACGTCAGGAAGGCGACGTCTGGGGAGGTTGAGTCGAGTAGGTCCCAGAGTTCAACGGCGTGTTTCCGTGCAGAGTGGGTGTTGAGAAGAATGCATCTGAGGTAGTTGGGTTCTTTCCCGGTGGGCGGGTTGGCGAGTCGGGTGCTGGTGAAGCTGCAGTTCCGGCAGGAGAAGGGTCCTTGGGTGCGCTTCAGGGCGGCCAGGAAGCAGGTTTTTAATCGTCCGGTGTTGAGTGTGTGGAAGGTGCTGTCATCGTAGCGGTGTCGGGTGTCTTGTCGGTCGCGGGGGCCAGGGGTTCTGGCGCTGGGCGCAGTCCAGGCGGAGACGGGCTTGCCTTAGGTGCACCTTTGTCGCGCCAGCGGCGCAGCCGCCACATAAGGGGAGGTGGGAGGGAGGAGCAGCTGGGAGGCGGGAGTGGGGCGGCGGATGGGCACTCAGGGGGGCCGGGCCACAGGGGAGGCAGCAGCGGGAAACAGCGGGCAGCACCAGAAATCAAGAAATAAGGGTAACAGACAACAGAGGGGAAAAAAAAGCAAAATACAGTAAAATACAAGCACAACAGTGAGAAATAGAGAATTGAGGGCAGCAGTCACAAAAGTAACTAGTGACCAGTGAGAAATCAAGAGTTAAGGGCAAATAAGCAGAAATACAGTAAAATACAAGCACCACAATGAGGACAACAGCAGCGGCAAACTCACAGCAGCAGCGGTGGCTGGGACACGGACACACAGGTGGTGCTGTGCGGCGTGGGGAGCGGCCTACCCTGAAAACAGGGTCAAGGGTCGCTCTCCCCACTGCGCAGCGGCCACCATATAAGGGAGGTGGGAGGGAGGAACAGCTGAGAGGCGGGAGCGGGGCGGCGAATGGGCACTCAGGGGGACGGGGCCGCAGGGGAGGCAGTGGTGGGAAACAGCGGGAAGGAAGAGAAATCAAGAAATAAGGGCAACAGACAACAGAGGGGAAAAAAAGCAAAATACAAGCACAACAGTGAGAAATAGAGTATTGGGGGCAGCAGTCACAAAAGTAACCAATGACCAGTGAGAAATCAAGAGTTAAGGGCAAATTAGCAGAAATACAGTAAAATAGAAGCACCACAATGAGGGCAACAGCAGCGGTGAACTCACAGCAGCAGCGGCGGCTGGGACACGGTCACACAGGTAGTGCGGCGTGGGGAGCGGCCTACCTTGAAAACATGAATCATGATTAGATCATTGGGGGCAAATCTGGTTGTAGTATGGAGGGTCTGCCGATATGCTTTTAGAATCTGATGCAGGCAACACTCACTGTCTTCGCCCCTGTCTACTCCAATCCTGAGTAACTGATTGAGCATCTGCATGAAGTGTTCCACTTCGCCATTGGCCTGTGGCCACTGTCGGGTTATTTTCCGGTGCTTGATGTTCAACCCATGGAGGAGTTCCTGGAACTACTGGCCCTGGAAAAGTGGGCCATTGTCAGTTTCAATCTCCTCCGGAATGCCCAACATTGCAAATATCTTTTCGAGTGCTGGTTTGACGTTGACAAAGGCTGTAGACCTCACAAGTTCCACTGCAGGATACTTGAAATGACTGTCGATGATGACTGTCCGGGAAGCTCCTAAAGTCAGTACTAACGGATGACCACGGATGCAGGCTGGCTTCTTCTGTGATGACCGGCGCCACTGGTGGGGGCGCCACTCGTGATGGTACATGAATTATAGTCTCTTACTTATCCTCAACCAACTTGTCCATTCCCGGTACCATAACTTGCCCCTGAGGTGTGCCTTCGTCTTGGTGATTCCCTGGTGATCTTGGTGAGAAAGTTCAACTATCTGAGCCCACAAGCTTCGTGGAACTATGAGCTGGCACCTTTCCAACAGCAAACCTCCTTTACTTACACTCAGCACATCACAGATCCGCCACATCCGGGTCGTTGCTGCCTGTTCTTCGGTGGTGAGTGCCCAGACTCCGTCTAGGAAGTTCCTCCATTGCTGGTGCCTGAGAGCCTCCTTGGCCTTCGATTTGCACCGGTCCGAATTTGTTGCCTCTTGAACTTCCGCAAATAAAAGTGTGCATGGGCAAGCATCAGACACTTTCATTCTTACAAAGCCTTTTGCAGCTTCATGATCTTCCACGTGTTGAGTTGTCTCTGGCCCCAGGGGATGATGGGAGAGATTAGTCGGGTTATTCGTGGCAGGCCGGTATATTACTTCATAAGAGTACTGTTGGAGCTGGACCGCCCATCTCTGGAATCCTTGGTGACCCATTCCTGGCAGTGCCGGCAAACAAAGGAACCAGTGGTTTGTGGTCAGTCACCACTACAAACTTCTGCCCACACAGGTAGAGGTGGAAGTGCTGGCATGCCCTCCTAATGGCCTGAGCCTTGCTCTCTATTTGGGCATTGCGCATCTCCACATCAGTAAGTGCCAGAATGGCGTAGGCAATGGGTTCCCACAAGCCCTGCCCTTTCTCCTGTAGTAGACGACACCAAGGTCTCCTGGGCTTGCGTCAACTACCAGTTCAGTCTGATGCTTGGGGCTGGAGTATGCTATTGTGGCATCATGCAGGAGTGCCCCCTTCACATGCTTGAAAGCTTGCATCGCCTCACTGATCCATTTGCACGGGTGTTCATGCTTGGTTAGGCCCTCAATGGTTCTGACAATGTGGCCAAATTGGAAATAAAACAGCTGCAGTAATTTCCCATCCACCAAAAATTGTGGATCTCGGAAACATTTAGTGGGACTGCGGCAGATTGGATGCCTTCTACTTTATTTGGAGTCACCTGAAGGCCCTCACTGGAGAAATGGTGTCCTAAGAACTCCATTGAATTGTAAAACAGGCACTTTTGACGATGCAGAGTCAGGCCACTAGCTGCAAGGCATCTCAGGGCAGCTCTCATTCTCTTGTGATGCTCCTCAAGGGTGTTCGAGAAGATGAGGATGTCTTCAATTACATTCGTTTTGCCCATCAGGCCCAACACTGCCTCCGAATGGCTTCCTGGAAGACATCAGCTGCTGAGGATATCCCAAAATTAAGATGACGATATCTGTGGGTTGAACAGCTTATTCTCGCCTCATCGAGCATAAGCTGATGATATCCGTTATTCAAGTAAATTCTTGAAAACCAGCAGGCTCCATTCAAATGGCCACAATCTCATCAACAGCGGGTGTGATGTGCCTGTTGTGGCGGATCACTTTATTAGGCAATATCATATCAATTCAGAGTCTTATTGCCCCAGGTTCTTTTGGTTTTGGGGCAATCACCAGTGGTGAAAACTATGGTGTAGGTCCAGATACCTTTTCAATAACTCCCAACACCTCGAGTTGTTCCAGTTCCTTTTCCACGAGCAGATGCATGTAGAATGGGACCCTTCTATATCTCAGTGCCTGAGGGCAAACGGACTTGTCAATGTGGAGTTTCATTTTGACCAATTTTAGACCTCTGAACAGTTCTGGGAATTCATCCACAATGTCATCCACATGTGACTGGTGTACTTGTCGGGTGAAAAAGACTAGGCTGAGGTCCTCTGCCATGTGACACCCCAATAGGTTACCAGTGTCTCCTTTTGTCATGTGTAAACTAGCTTGTGTCTTCTTGCCTTCATTCTCGAGAAGCACATCGGTGACTCTCTGTAGGGGAACTGGGTCATGACCACCATATGGGCAGATTATTGCTTCTGTAGTTGCAATGGTGGGTTGCAAAGCCAGCTTGCAAAACTGAGCAGTGTCCATCACATTTACAGAGGCTCCAGTATCAATCAAGGCTGTGATCTCAACTCCACCAATCATGACTTTGCACATGGGATGTGGTCTTTTGCACTGATTGTTCTGCCCTGTGAAAGATATAATGAACACTTCCTCGTCTTCCTTAATGGACAGCTGTTTGAGAGTCAGCCGACCTTGGTAGCTGGAACCGGTTGCCTGACCACCACTATGGCACACCTTTGCAATGGTTGGAGTGGCCACACTTCAGGCAGTGCTTCCCTTGCTCTGGGTACAGATTTGTTGCATCATCCCGCAGTTTCCACAGGATTTCTCACCTAGCTTAGGATTGCTAGCCGGACGTGGCTTGGCTGGCCGGCATTGGATGGCGTCAATATTTTCCTCCTTGACTCTCACTGTTTTAGGAGTCACCGGTACAAATACCCCACGGGAGTGGGCCGCCCCTTTGTCCTCGGCTCGACTGTCTGCCAATTTGTGCGATCTGGCCAGGATCACAATGTTGTCCAGCGAGATGCCAGGTTGGTACAGAATGAGTTTTCTCATGCTGGATGACCAGCCATTCGATGTTAGGGCAAGTGCTAGCAAGCTGGCACAGTCGTGCATAGAATAAATCAACAGACTCATCTTCAGTCTCTCTGGCCGGCCACAGCTTGATAACTGGGTTCAAATGGGTTCAATTGAAGATCAAAATGCCGATTCAGGATGGTCACAGCTGCATAAAAGTCATTTTTGCTGACAGTATTGGGCAGGATTTTGAATTGATCGTAGAGTTCTGCACCACCCATGTGAAGTATCATAGACTGCTTGACTGCATTGTCGGTTTCGCGCATCAAGCAAAAGTAATTTTTGCTTGATGCGTGAAAAATCACTCTATCCACTGACACCACCATGGGATAGCCACTGCAGGGTCCGCCAACTGGCAGAAAGGTGGAAGCACGGCCACAGGTGCATATGCGCCTTGGGAGATGGAGGCCGCAGCATCATATAGTGGGAAGGACATGCTATTCTTGTCCTGCTCCCTTAAGTGGTACCTCAGAACCTTCATGCGTCCCTGCTCCAGTGTGTGTGTTTCCAGCAGGGGTTTGTGAGTGCACAGGGGGTTATCACAGTTTTTGCCTTGCTCTCACCCACACACGGCTTTTCATCCACCTTTGCTACCGTAACAGTTTGCAGTGCCTTTTACAGTGGTCTCTGTTGCAGTCTATGGATTAGTGTTCTATACACGTGTTCTGGATCACAGTGCTCCTTCTGTTATGCATCTGCAAGCTGCCTGCTTTGCATGCTTATGCCTCTGATTCTCTCTCTGTCAACCACACAGGCCCACTGCAGCACCCTTCAGCCTTGAAAAGCCCATGCTCCCACACCAAGACCAAACAATGCTGGGGAACGTGACTGGGGCACACTCCACTGCAACAGTACCTCATGCTTGTGACTCTGCAAGTCATTCATCGATCATGGGGCCTGCACATAGCCACGTGCATCCACAGACCTGCAGTGTTGTGGGCTGCCACCTGGGGGTGAGGCCGTCACACGTTGCCAGCTAGAAACTTCAGCGCAGAGCGCAACCACAGCCTTCCATACTGCTGAGGATTGACAGGGATGCCGACAGGCCACGTGGTGTAAAGGGGTGTTATTGGGGGAGCCCCAGGTACCAGCTGCACCAGCCACTAGCACACCACTGCACATACCAGCGACGAACCACACACCCGTCAGTGAGAACCACAATGCCGCACACCACTCCACTCTCCTCACTGAAAGGTAGGCACTCTCGCACGCAGAGGGAACTCTGACCTCGTTGCCAATGTGAGGGTTGTTACCAGGCCTCATGGCATGCTCGTATGCTGCAGGCCTACCCCCATAAATGATGGACATACACTCTGCATGTAACGGTCTCGCGGAAGAACCATGAGCGATTCTCAACCGTTTATTTATACCCTTCAGCCGAGCCCAAACTTCTGGTTGTGTGATAGCTACATTGTTGCATAGAGGCCGGGTGGCACTCTACACTGCCATCACACAAAGGGCTCATTTACCCCCTACTGTATGTCTGGAGCCTGGGCTGAGTTGAAAGAAAGGGGGTGTTGTGCACTTCTAAGGATTCTTTTGAAGTCACCTCTTGAAGAAAGACATTTTCAGGATAAGTACAGGGGCTCTGATCCCATATTTTTAGACACTGAGTGGGATTTGCAACTAGACACTGCTGGCTCTACATGCTGCACATTGCCAGAGGACTGCTGTGCTACAAGGGGAAACCACCATTTGGACTAACTGCTTTGTTGTGCTGATCTGCTGCCTACTGATTGCTAGGTGACAAGAGAGACTGCCACATTGCAAACCGCTTTAGGTGGTGCTTGCTGCCTGCCTCCCTGTTTTTGTGCTCCCCAGTTGTTCTCCAGGGACTGGTGGCATGCCCCCCATTCTTGTAGGGGTTTCAAAGATCAGAAAGATTCCCTACCCTGTTTCTATTTTTGCTCGTGAACAGTGCTCTGGATTGATGAGAATTTTACCAGTACCACGCTTCCCCTCAGGAGGAGCGTCCGGGGAGCAGCGTGTCGGGACTAGTGTGCATGAGAACATCCTCGCTCCTCACATGAGCGGCGCTGCATTTGCTTATCGCTGTTCATGCCGTATTTACCCACCAAGGTACAGGAACCGCGTTGCCCTGTGCTAATCACATTCCTTTCCCCCACTGAAGTTATTATAGGACGTGTTCAGTCCTGGCTTCAAAGCCCCCGGTGGTATGTGCTAAATGCTTATGTGTTTTCCCCGTTGATCGGACCCAAGCATTCTTGGGGATCGTAATCAATTTTACACACTGAGACTTTTTAAGCTTTTGTAGCCTCAAGCACTTTGAATACCTTGCATATATCCTAAAATTGTCTTGTGGCATTCTGGTCTCCACAAGGCCGAATGGAAGTCTCTCCCAATTCTGAGGCTGAGACGGCAGTGGGTAGGAACGCAAAATTACCGGATTAGTTTTAATAGGCATGCAGGTGCTTCTGTGCCTCATATTATTGTGCTTGTGCACCCTATAACGTTTAGTAATAGCGCATGTGCACTGTATCATTGTTTTCAACTGCAATTCAGATGGTTTGCTTCCAAACCAGGTTGCATTACTCACACTCTTGTGTAATGTATGTACTACTGGTGAATTATGGTGACATGTGATGACTCGCATGTTGTTCATCAACCGCTGCATTTCCTGTCCTGATGTTATACTGTATGTTGTTTTGATGCTTCTATAGTCAGGATAACGAGTACTATTTCAGGATTGGTATAGTATGCACAATATTTATGATGCGTGTCATTTTCGTCTATGTTTTATGCACAATATACAATACATATTTTAATAAACCTTGTGTGAAGTCTCTTTGGTGGAGTATTCAAAGTGTCAGTGGTGTTACTGTCTTGGGCAAACGCTTTACACATTCCCTATGGAGATACGCCGGACTGTTCTGTGCCAAGCTACCAGAAGGTGAGCACAGGTTATCTTTGGTGTGTAATTTAGTTGCCCTGACTAGTATGGTGAGTTCTGCCTAGCTTGGCTGCATACCATAGCCAACCTGAAACATAAATTCTAACACCACCCATATCACTATTGATTCGTCATTCAAAATTGAGATTGTTGTTATTAACAAGGCACATCAGTTTTCTTTGAATGATTGTAAATGTTCTGCAAAAGTAAAAATATGCTCCCTTTGCATTCTCCTAGGGTATAAGGGATTTTCAACTCAGTCAGGTTAGCAATTAGTTGTTCCCAGGAACCTTCTGAGACTGACTTATGGTCACATTCACAACTTTCGAGCCTGGGGGTAAATTGTAAGGCAAAAAAAGCAGCCTGACTTTGTTTTGAGAAACACATAGATTGATGATGATATTAATGATGAAGATGACGTGGTTTATGATGATGTTAGCTTAGACTGTGATGTAATTGATGACTCAAATTTCTATTGGTGGACCGAAATCATAAAAAACTAACATTTTCCCACTCTCTACCATCTGTGCTTTTCATGTCATACAAACAGTAATTTTGGATGCTAGCGGTCAGCTCATGCTAAACCCATACATTGCGCAGCATCCTAATTCTTCAAATTGGATCCCACCTGATCATGTGGGCGAATATATTGAAACTAAACTAAGACAACCCATGAGTAAGCCTATCCAATCCAAAATGTGGGCTGAATGCCTCAGACCTATTTTCCAGGAAAAGGTAGCAACAAACTTTTAGCTCACAAATGGTTGCATACTTGACTAAGGGCTTGTTATTCGGGGTTTAAATAGACATGGGAATCCTGTCAAGACGAACATCTGGATGTAGTGGGACCCCTTCTAAAAATTCTGAGCGTGGTGGAAAAGTCAATGAATCAGGAAATCTGATTAATCGTGGTAACGTATCTCATGCCTCAAAAGGCTTCTGTTTTTTGGGAAAGGCTAATGCAGCTATCTCTTTGTAAAGACTAAAAGGAATACTGATCAAGATTGACCGAAAGCTAAGGGAGCTTGTAAGTTCAGAATTAAATCCAGAGAAGCAAAGCCTCCTCTTAGGGAAAGTCTGTGTAGACTTCCTCTTCCTTAGACAAAGCACATGTTTTGTCGATATTCATATTTCAGGAGCCAGCAAAACTATTGCCAGGTGCCAGCTGGTGTCTGCAGAGCAGGTCTTACCGAACATATTCCTCCAAGTTGTAGCTACCGACAATCGAGAGAGACTTCTACTGATGGCTCTGGTTCCCTTTGAGTTGCGGGGGCCTCAGGTTGTCTGAAAGTTGCAGTGAACTCTGCCTTGCCTGTTGATTGTTTGCTAGGCAACTACCTGGAGGACAGTGCCTGGAGGGAGATAATGCTCAGGTCACACTTGGCGATGATGGGATAGCCTGAGTGGGTCTGTATGACCACACGGTCCATGGCTGCCCACCAAGCGAGTCAAGGGCGTCTGCAGCCTGGAACAATGACCCAGACAGCTGCCAAACAGAGGGGTGTGGGAAACCACCCCCTGAAGTTCCCGTGGTGGAGGTTGACGGGGTCCCTGAGGAGGAGGCTGACCAGGGAAGACATTGCTGCCCTACGTGTCCTACCTGAGCTTGCTAGATGGCAAATTGAGGATGGGACCACTGGGAGGAGTTCGCAGAGCGCAAAAAGAGTGTCCCACACTGATGGCTTGAGGTGACAGGCCTCAGCCCATGAAGCAGGGGAAGCCTCTGGGGATCCTCTAATGTACTGGGAGAATGATCTCCTCTATAGCGAGCCTAAATATCCTGGTGCTGGGGCAGCCTGTGTGCTCATGGTCCATCAGTGTTACAGGACATTCCTATTGGGTTTGGCTCATAATATCCCCCTAGCAGGACATCTAGGGAAAGAAAAGACCTTCACCAGGCTTATCTCCAATGTTTATTGTCCCAGAATGAAGACTGCCTCATATGCATTCTGCAGGTACTGTCCCACCTGCAAGGCCAGTGGGAAATTAGGTAAAAAGCACAAAGCTCCCCTGGTCCCATTACCAGTTGTTGGCACCCCCTTTCAAAGGATGGGCATCAACATCATTGGACTGTTGGACCCCAAGGCAGCCTAATGCAAAAGATTTGTCTTGGTTTTGGTGGACCATGCTACTCGCTATCCAGAGGCCATCCCTCTGAGGAAAGTAACTGCACCGGTGGTGGCTAGAGCTCTGATGGCAATCTTTACCCATGTTGGGTTCCCCAAGGAGGTAGTGTCTGACAGCGGAACTAACTTCATATCCACACACATAAAGTCAATGTGGGAGGAGTGTGGTGTTACTTTCAAGTTCACCACGCCCTTTCTCCCCGAAACCAATGGTCTTGTGAAAAGATTGAACAAGACCTTGACGGGCATGATTATGGGCCTGCCTGTGCCCATGAGGTGTAAGTGGGATGTTCTCTTGACATGCCTTCTTTTTGCCTACAGGAAGGGGCCACATAAAGGAGTAGGGTTCAGACCCTTTGAACTCCTCTATGGCCACGCTGTTAAGGGACCTCTGAGCCATGTCATGTAGGGGTGGAAGCAACCTCCCAGGAACCCCACTACAGGCTGTGTTCAGTTACATGATGGTCGCCCGCAATCAGATGCATCGCTTCTGAAAAAAGACAAAAAGTAATTTGGAGGCCAGTCTGGAAGCCATGAAGCTCTGGTACGGCCAGAAGACCGCTCTGGTGGATCTTCAGCCTGGCCAGAAAGTATGTGTCATGGAATCAGTACTCCCCAGGAGCACTGGACCGGCTCATACAAAATCAAGGAGCAGAAGGGTAAGACCACCTACTTGGTAGATCTCCAGACCCCTAGGAACTCCCCAAGGGGTGCTCCATGTGAACAGACTCCAGCCTCACTTTGAAAGGTCTGAAGAGAGCATGCTCCTTGTGATGGATGAGGAGATGGAAGAGGAGAGCAAACCTCTCACTGACCTCCTCTCTGCACAAGAAAATGATGAGTCAGTGGAGGGTGTCAACCTCTCTTCCACCCTGACAACAGAACGGCACAGGGACTGTTACCAGTGGCTGGGACATTTTGTCTCACTGTTCTCACTCACCCCTGGACTCACACATCTTTGCATCCACGATGTGGAAACTGGAGACAACTTACCTGTGAAGAACATCATTTACAGATTGTCAGACAAGGTGAGGGCCACTATTAAAGGGGAAGTCTTCAAGATGCTGGCATTAGGTGTGACTGAGCTCTCCAATGGTCGTTGGTACAGTCCTGTCATGCTGGTACCACAGGCTGCCCCACCAGGCACCACTCCAAAACTCAGGTTCTGCGTGGACTACCGAGGACACACTTCCATCACCCGAACTGATGCACACCCCATTCCCTGAGCTGATGAGGCCATTGATAGGCTGGGTGCTGCCAAATTCCTCAGTAACTTTGATTAACGTCAAGGTATGGCAGATCGCTCTGACAAAAGGGGTCAAAGAGTGGTCAGTATTTTCAAACACAGAGGACTACTTCCAGATTCAGGTAATGAACTTTAGCTTGAAGAATGTCCCGTCTACCTTCTAAAGGTTGATTAACAAGGCCTTTTATGCTGCCTACTTAAGAGACATTGATGTCTACGGTTTTAGCTAGGAGGAACACCTGCATCACCTCCACGAGATTCTTCAGGCCCTACAACAGGCAAGCTTGACCATCAAAGCCAGTAAGTGCTAGATTTGGCAGGGTTCCGTGGTGTACCTCAGACACCTGGAAGGTGGGGACAAGGTGCAGCCCCTCTAGGCCAAGATTGAAACTATCATGGCCTGACAACAACCTAAAACACAGACAGAAGTGAGAGCCTTCTTAGGCCTCACAGGCCACGACTGCAGATTTGTTAAGGGTTATGGCACCATTGTTGCCCCCTTAACTGAGCTGTCTTCCAAGAAGCAGCCCAGATTGGTGATCTGGGCAGAGGCTTGGCAGACAAACGTTGATACCCTCAATGAAGCCATGTGTACAGCACCTGTACTCAAGGCACCTGATTTCTCCAAACAAGTCATCGTGCAGACAGACTCTTCAGAGCATGGCATAGGTGCAGTTTTAGCACAGTTGAATGAGGAGGTTCTAGACAAACCTGTAGCCTTCATTAGTAGGAGGTAATTTCCACAGGAACAGAGGTGGAATACCATTGCTGTGGACTGGGCACTGAATAAGTTGAGACATACCTGCTCTGGGCTCACTTCCTGGTCCTGGATCCGACCAACCACAGACCCCTCATATGGATCTTGCAGATGAGGGGTGAAAATCCCAAACTGTTGCGGTGCTCCATCTCCCTACAGGGAATGGACTTTACGATGGAGCACCGCCTGAGGTCAGACCACCCTAATGCTGATGGTCTCTCCAGGTTTTTCTGCCTTAGTGAAGAGAACTCCCAAGAGGTTGGGTAGCTCTCCCCTCTTTCAGCTGGGGGGACACGTGTTAAACATGACAACCTTGGGTTGGTGCTCCCCCCACCTTTTTGCCTAACACGTCCACTTTTCTGACCTAGTTTTTTCTGGCTTTAGGATTCTGTGCACTTTACCACTGCTAACCAGTGCTAAACTGCTTGTGCTCTCTCCCCTAAACATGGTAACATTGGTTCATCACCAATTGGCATTTTTAATGTACTTATAAATCCCTAATAAAGATGTAATCCCTGTACCCAGGGCCTGTAAAATAAATGCTACCAGTGGGCCTGCAGCACTGATTACACCATCCACTGAAGTAGCCATTTAACCATGTCTCAGGCCTGCCACTGCAGAGCCTGTGTGTGCAGTTGTACACTGCCATGTCGACCTGGCTAAATAACCCTTTTGCCAAGCCTGAACCGTCTCTGTTTACACATATAAGTCAGCTTAGGTGTGACTTGATGGGCCATCCTTAGAGGATGGGAGGGAGGAGCTGAACTCAGCCTCACTTACACATGAATAGACTGTGTCCTGTCCCCAAACAAAGGGCTGCATACCCCCCTGCAGTGATTCTGGAGCCAGCACGGGAAGGAAGGACCTCTGTGCACTTCAAAGACCTGTGTTTGAAGTCTCCCCACTTCAAAGGCCCAACTGGGAATAAGTACTGGTCCTCTGACACCATCACTTCAGTACACTCTGCCAGGATGAAGGACTAGGGTGCTGCTGAAGTACTGACATTCTGCTGGACTGCTACTTTGCTGGACTCCTGCCTTACTGTACTGGCCTGCTGTTCTCCTACTTGGGTGAGAAGTATGGAACCAACATTACTTGAACCCAGAGTGACTCCAAGGGCTTGCTGGACGGCTTCCTGATCTGAAGTCTCAGGGACATAGAAGATTTCCATCCTACTAGTTTCTGCACCTGAACTATGCCATCTGTGAGTCTGCCCTGCCAAGTTGTGCCACCCCAGTCCTAGACCCTTGGAAGTGGGCCTAAGGAGCTTGCTTCAACAAAATCAATGCATCGTCTGTCGAACCTGCTAATCGCTGCCGTTGCATGGATCAGAACCGGCACATCGCCCCTGTTGCATGGTTTAGAACTGGCGCAGCACTCCTGTTGCGTGGATCAGAACCGGCACATCGCCTCTGCACCTTGGATCGGCCTTGACTATGTGATACTCTCCACAGTCCAAGGTCTTCACATCCCCGTTGACGGCATCCTTGACGACGGTGCCGAATCTCTGCATCTCAGCTCTTCGCTCATCGGAGCCAATGCATCGCCGCTGCTGTGCAGATCAAGACCGGTGCATCACCGCCACTGTGCGGATCGACATGACTCACTGCTTCTGCTGTACCCCGCATCTTCAACATTGATGCGGCCAGGATCAAGGTACTTTTGTTGAGCGGGACTCACTGGGTCCATGTATCTGACCCGCACTCCAGCTCAGTGGGCCTGAATTTTTTACTTTATCCCAATCCAGCATGACCAGATACCACAAGTAAGCGCGTATTGCTCCTAGGCGCTATATTGCTGTTTATTCTTTAAAAATTAATATCTCAAGTTCTACGTTTTGGATTTTTGTCGTTGTGGTCTTGTTTTATTTACTAAATTAAGTTTGATTTTTCTAACCTGATTTGGAATCTTTTAGTGTGATGTTTTCACTGTTTTACTGTTTGAACAGATACTTTACACATTGCCTCTAAGTTAAGCCTGACTGCTCCATGCCAAGCTACCAGAGGGTGAGCACACGATAATTTAGAGCTTGCCTGCTTCTTACCCTGACTAGGATTGTGGTTGCTGCTTGACTCGGGCTCAAACCCCAGTCAACCTACAAGCCAATGTCTAACGTACTCCACAAGTAACTTGCAGATCCCAAATTCCAATCTTGGTATGACTGCTAGACAGCCTAGTGAAGATGCTCCAAAGACCTACAAGTAATATCCAGAGCATGAGTTTAAATCTCTGCAGGACTAAGTCAAATGTCACTCTTCTGAGGGTAAAAAAAAGGAGTGCCATTGAGTTCAGTAGTAATTACTGTCCCTCATTGAGAACTATGAGAAAATACATTAGTGTTTTTGATATATACACGTTTTACTGACATAAATATTCCCCTCATTCCATATACTATGTCTTCAGAAAACAATATTTCCATTGCCTTCTCAGAAAGTAGGATGATACCTATCGTTTTTTATGAATTTCTGCTGTCACCTGTTGTTCTAAACAGGTTGCATTCGTGTTTATTTTGGAAAATAGCTTGTCTTTTAAGAGAGCTGCAGAAAATATTGTGCTCCCCTGTCTTTAATGCGCTATGTCATCTTGTGGATTGAGGCACAGTATATGGTAGGAGGGCTTAGGTGGCATGTTGCTGTTACTGGCCTTCTGTACTCTTTCCCCTTCACCACCTAGGATTCCTAATTGCTAACAATACAACTGGCTAAGGATATTTAACTGAACAACCTAAACACGGTTATGGAGAGAGACAGAGAGATATGGAGAAATATGGAGTGAGAAAATAAATGATCGGCAAATAGGGGAGAAAGGAAGGAATGGTAATAAAGGGAGGAGTAAAAGGAGAGAAAGAAAGAAAGAAAGAAAGAAAGAAAGAAAGAAAGAAAGAAAGAAAGAAAGAAAGAAAAAGAAAGAAAGAAAGAATCATAAACTGGAAGGTAATTTGATGGGGTGAAGAAACACTGAAAAAATGGGAGCGGGATGAATAAAAATAATGTATAGGTTGAGCAGAAGCAGCAGAAGAATATTACAGGGAAATAATAACGAACAGTAGAAAGAAACTAAAATAATAAGAAAGGAAGTAATACAGAAAAAATTAATTGAATTGAATTTAGACTACTAAATTGAGAAAAATCCTAATTTTAAGACTTTTGGTATTCACAGAAGGCATTTAGGAGTCCTAAAGTTAGGAGTCCTAACTATACTACTACTAAACTGAGAAAAATCCTAATTTTAAGACTTTCGGTATTCACAGAAGGCATTTAGGAGTCCTAAAGTTAGGACTCCTAACTTCTGTGAATACCGAAATGAGTAAGTGCCTTCTGTGAATACCAAAATGAGTAAGTGCCTTCTGTGAATACCAAAATGGTAGTAAGTTTAGGATTTTGTCTTAAATTAGTTCTGTGAATCGGGCCCAAGAATTGCATCTCTGAGATTCGTAAGGTACCACTGATATATTATAGTCATTCTTTGCGCATAAGTGTTATAAATTGACAAGTGAATTAGATCCTCTCCATGTCTGTCAGTGGCACTTTGATGAAAATGACAAACTGGTGTTTGGAGACCACGCATAAAAATCAGGTATATGGGTGAGAAAAAAATTACAAAAAAACTGGAGAGCAGTGGCATTACAGTAAACGAAAACTTAACAAAAACATTTTTTCACAAAGGAACAACAGTGTTGTTTGGGTTTGATCAAATGTAATTGCACAAAGTAAACACAGGCTTTTCAAACTAAATTACGACTTTTTCAGCTATATGCAAACGAACATTTGTGTACAAAATTATTGGATTTCCTAAGCATATTTAAAGCTTATTTTTGAATGGTAATTCATGGGTAGACAATGCTATTTCCTTAATATCAAAACCAAAAGCAGCCCAAAAATATTCAAGCCCGCCCCGCTCTCTTCCTCGTCTCTTTCTCTCTCGTTCTCATTACATCTGTTCTCTCTCTCCTTATCTCCTCTTTCCCTGATTGCTCTAGCCACCCTCTTTCAATCTTTTTCCCTCACTTCTTTCTCCCTTTCCCCTGTCTCTGTTCCTCTGTGTATGTCCCACTGTGCCTAGGCCAATATAACACAGAAACCCCCCAAGTCCCCGCCCCCCACCCCAGACGGTGCCAGATGAGATACATAAAGGGCCAATCAGGCCCCCAGTGCCACAGGCACACGTTGCATTAGGGGCCACTGTAATTATGCCATTCTGAGGCTGGAAGTTTTCTGCCTAATTAGATTTTTAGCATATTTGCCGCATAATCCACCATCTGGAGTTTATGGTGCAGGTTGCAACAAACAATAGTTTCTAGTTCAAACGCATCAAAATAAGCTAGAATAATAAAAACTTTAACGTAGTGCAGTGCTGAGGCATACCCTTGGTAAAAGTGAAATGGTCACCTTTTCGTTGCTGGGCAATGTAGTCGGGTGTCAAACTGGTACTATTGAGGCAAAACATTTGCCCTGACCATGTGAGTGTTAAAATATCAAACTGACAACATAATATTCTCACACAATGTGCCACATAGTTGCATTTTCTTGATTCATAATGTTGCCAACTCTGCTGCATAATTTGGTACTCCATAGCCGCATAATTCCAGGGGAGCTCATGTTATTATATGATTCACAGGACGCGATGTAAAATCTAGTTAGAGGGGGCAGGCTCAGAAGCTTCTCATGCTCAGTAGACAGCTGGGCTATACTTCGGATAGATAGATAGATAGATAGATAGATAGATAGATAGATAGATAGATAGATAGATAGATAGATAGATAGATAGATAGATAGATAGATAGATAGATAGATAGATAGATAGATAGATAGATAGATAGATAGATAGATAGATAGATAGATAGATAGATAGATAGATAGATAGATAGATAGATAGATAGATAGATAGATAGACAGATAGACAGATAGATATGCTCCCACGATCTTTACATCTTCACTTTTCACAGTTGCCCCCACCAGTTTTATCAGAGAACTAAAAATTACTTCTAGAGCCACTGCTTACCTGCAAACTCTGGATTCCTCCAAAGGCCGTGAAAAGAAGTAAAAATCCCAGAGAAACAATCAGGATGTTCTTGAGGTGGTGCGCCATTTTGTCTTGTTCGGTTCGATCGAAATGCCCGTGTAATCCCAGAGCCCGGTCTGCAGTAGAGCTCCTTGGACAGGGAGACCCTCAGATCTGACTGAAGACTGCTGGGCCAGCCATGTGTGCCAGCGCCACTGAACTTTGGCAAGAAAAGAAAGGTCGCCGATATTGTAATTGTTACTCATTCACTTCTTGAGAGGCAGTGGTGGGCATTTCAGAACCAACGCCCAAGCAGGCGGCTATCGACTCCTCCTCTGAGTGTCAGCGCCCAGGGCTATTTATTGGAAAGATTAGTTCCCCCGCGCCCTGGTGTCCGACTCAGTTGTTCAAGCCTGTTTCCGTGGCTGCTTGGATAAAGTACACTCTTGTAAACTGAAAGCGCACTATTGATGTGAGCAGCACTCTCTGGCCCTCGTGATTGTTTATAAAACTCACACTGACCCTGCGCCTCTTCACGCCCTGCGACACGAGACGAAAATCACTTAGTCGAGCTTCCAGAAAGCTGTCACTGTCTAAACACTATATAAAGAATAGAATTGTGACACCCGTGTTTATCTGCGCGTGCTTCCTTGACGTTCAGATGTAGAGAACATCCATGGAGGAAACACTCATATCTAATCCAGTGCGTTCGGAAACGCTGCTCAGGGGGTTCGAGTCGCCGCTGCAAAGCATTTGTGTCACCTAAAGGTCACACGCCCGAGACTCTCCACTTCACGGGTCATTCTCAAGTTGGTAACAGGAGGGCAGTTGTGCTAGGCAGGGCTTTAAAAGGGATGAAAAAACTGGGGGGTCTCTCAAAGGGGCGTGGCCAATGCAATTAAGGGCGCGCCTTAAAACGCATAAGCTACAAATCTGTGCTTAGCATAGTGTGCCGCCCGACTTGTATTTTGCTGTTTCTGTCATTGCATCCAGATATATGATACAAGTAACATCATACCTACAACAAGTCAGGACTATTGGCTTTGTCAATGGTTGTTAGTTGCATAAAATAAATAAGCAGCAACTATGGCTTGTGTATAATATTAAAAAAGCTTCAACTTAAAGCCCTGGTGACACCACAACAATTTTGCTGCTCCTGAGTTTCAAAAAGAGAAGTGGCAATTTGCAATGTGCACTATTCAATAGGGCTCCCTCACTTGCAACAGCGCTTGAAGTCTTGTGGTTTTTAAAAGCAGAAACATTGATTGATTGATTGATTGATTGATTGATTGAAACATGGGAGATGTAAGAAGCAAGGATTTCCCTTCCCTACAATGCTACCTTAGGTCATGCCGTAACATCTCCGCTAGTGAGAAGTGAGCAGTGTGAGCAGCGCACATCGATGTGCCTGCTGTCACGGCAGTCCGGAAAACAACAGACTGCTTGTGCCAGGGCACAAAACAGAGGGCACAAAACATAGCCCGACAGAGACCCGTTGCGAGGCCCATTTTAAAAAACTGCTGGTGCTCAGACCTGGTGAGACCCAGCCCACTTAAATCCCTGGTGCTAGGTACAACAACTAGTGTTGAACCTGGAGACAGTTCAGTTTGTGGCATGTGCTTTATTAAAGGTCACTTTAAATAAATTAGCTAAGCCTGCAAGACCGAAGACCTTTTCCAAACATGACTGCCTGATTTTGTTTATTTCATGTGAGTAGTGTTAACATATGGTTATAAATAATACATATATTTTTAAATAAAGTAGTGTAACGTGTTCGGTGTCATGGATTAATGTGGCAGGGATGACCAAATTATGCAGCAGGGTTGACTAAATTATGCAGCAAGCAAAGGCGAATTAGGTGATATAATGTTACCAATTTGCTGGCATTATTAATTGTATTGGCATTTGTTAGGTTTTGCCTGCACAGTTCTTACACTGTGCATGTTAAATCTATTGTGTTTATTATAAATCTTATAAGGGTCTTACACCCCGCCTCCTTGCTTTCCTTGCTTTTCATTGGTTCCTGTGCTTGCCATTTACTTTTTCTCCATTTCTATTGGCTCTAGCAAACTGTTTCCTGCATTTACCAATGCTTGTTCCTGTACTTTTCTAATCAGTTTCCCAGTGACCAAGTACTGTTTACACCCGCTTTTATTGAACTATTTTTTTAAGGTTTTGCATGCACAGACCAGTTGTTCTTTGTTATTGTCATCTCACCTCAGTGCTTAATTTGAGCCAGTGGTTTCCGGTGCTCAGCACCACCACCTAACTCGTTTCCAGTGCACGGCACTGGCATTTAATTATCAACACTGAACTTATGAAAGTCTGCCACATGGTGGTGCTGCTCATCTAATTTAGAGATGAGCAGAACAACAGTTGTTTATGAATACAATATACATTCAAAATTAATAATACCTGCCTCCCCAGCCATTCCTTTAGCTTTGGGGACCTGAAATAATCTGAACTGTCACACTTGTAGGTGAGCAAAAGGGTTAGTAGTTGTTTTGGAAGTGATGACAGGGGCGATGGGTGGTGTAAGCTGCAGTGGCCCCCTGGTTAGGGCCCTGGCACTTATTTTACAAATTAAGCTGTCTCACTGAAACATGCTCAACATAAACACCAGTTACGTTACACATGAGCACATTCAGTAGGGACCCACTCGATTGCATCAGAGCCTGGCGCTTATTTACATTGCAATGGGCACTCCCCAGTCTCTCTGGGGCCCAAGCAGGCACTAACTCAAGTGCATCAGAGGCCAGAGCTTGTTTGCTAGCGCTATCAGCCCTCGGACAGAAACACGCCATCCGTCTCTCCCCAACAAGCTTGTCACCGCAATCCTCCCCCACGTGCCCGCAAAGGTATTTATTTTTTATATTTACATATTGTACTGGATCACGAAAGAGCAATATAACTACCACACCAGAACCTGTTCCAGAAACCAGTCAGCTCTGTACTCCGCATATCACAGGTTTGAAGCGTCAGTGGAACTTGTGGGCTGCAGTAAGCTATGGCCTCCGTCTACATTTCTTTGTTTCTCGGACAACTTACATTTTTCCATTGGGCCTTTTATTAATTTTCCCTGTCTACGCACATTTGTTTGCGTGTTGGTAAAAAGTGAGCCCAGCGCAATGAAGGTAAATGCAGCGTATTATGATGAATGCACTGCCCTCAGGGCAGCCGTGGACTCACGCTGCCCTGTGGGCAAAGCATTCCTGTGAAAACAGAGCAGCTGCTGTAGAGCCGCTCTGTGTTTTCACAGTGCAGGCAGCAACCTGCCTGCACTGTTAAAGGGGATTATAGATCCCATTGCAGGCAGGTGGTGTCAGTGCCCTTCCCCCCTCCGTCAGTGCCCTTCCCCCCTCCAGAGGGCTGCTCTCAGGGGGTGCCCTGACAGGGTGCCACCTTTTAGGTGGCGCTGTGTCAGTGTGCCTCCTGAGAGCTTCTTTGCCTCTGCGTCCGCGTCTGTAATACGGCATGGGCACAGAAGCAAAGGGATTCCCTCATTTACATGGGCCAGGCCCCCATGCAAATGAGGGAACACCGCTGAAGATAGGGCAGGCGCTTTATGTGCGTCAGCGCTATTGGTATCACTGAAGGGGACGCACAAGTGTCTGTGGTCCCTTCTGTAATACCAAAGTGCCCGGGGCACGCAAAGCAGGTGAAAATGCCTGTTGCGCCCTCGAGGCACTTTGTGTAATACGGCCCCTAAAGTTTGCATGCTGTTTTATGCAAAGTATACGCGTATGCATATGAAATGTCATTGTCGGTGGCGTTTCTGCAGAGGCCACCAATCTGCTATTATTCAGTGATGCAGTGTTATACATGTTCACATATGAAACATGAGTGTCGTCAGCGACGTATAGTGTCTCACTCGTTTGTAATACAGCAAAAGTAGTGGCCCGTGTCCTTGTTTACATACTTACTTAGAGTGCTATCTTCCTGTAGTCCTTCTGTCCTACAGTTGTTGTTTTGCACTTGTTTACATCTGAAATATCAAAAATTACCTTCTTGAAGGGATCCTTGATCTGTTATTATTCTGGGATCGTGGTGTTGCACGTTTACACATGAAACACCAGGGAGTTAATTTTTCGGCACCGGGCCCCAATCTGGTCCTATGCAATGGTCATGGTGCCCGTGCTTCCATCGGAAATATTAGTGTGGTCAGCCTCCAGCAGAATTCTACTCTGTGAATATACAGGTGATGTAGCTGTGCAAATATTTACATCTGCTATATGCTGTAAAAGAATTTACATCTGCCATTTTCTGTGGCCCATTCTCCTGATTTGTAGGGAAAGCAGTGCTGCATGTTCGATTCTGAAATGTTAGTATAGTTATTGTTCAGAAGCTCTGCTATGCTATTATGCATGCTTTGTGGCGTTGCCTATTATGACATCTGGAATGCTTGTGCAATCCTCTTTCTGCTGAGCGTTAAGGTTACTGTACAAAGATTGCACTGCTGCACAAATGTATATCTGGGATGTCACTGTCCTGTTCCTGCACAGAGTTCACTCTGATTTCTGTGCACACATTGTGGTTTTGAACAAGTTTCATCTGGATGCTGGTCTGGTGACCTCTTCTGATAGGTTGTCTTGGTGTATTGGCACGGATTGTGGTGAGGCACAAGCTTTGGTCAGACATGCTGGTGTGGTTGTCTTTCCCCAGCCAGGTTTTTGAGGTTACTAAACAGGGATTGTGGTGTTGTATCTGTTTATATCTGAAATATCATGGTGTCCTCTTTCTGCAAAGAGCTGTACTTGTTTACCATCTGCCCTGGCCCATCAGATGATGATGGCTGATTAGCCAGAAACCGGTCCCAGGATGCTTGTTTCTGGTCTAGGGAAGACATGGCTTGGCAGTTCGGGCTGGACTGTTCCAATGAGGCACAGGGTCAGACTGATGTGCATATGGCCATGTCTGAACTGGGGTGGAGGAGTGAGCTAAAGAATGATGATGGATTAAACCCAGATCAGTTGACTAGGGGCGAGTGCTTGCAATGTTCAACACCCCGTCCATCATCCCCTTTGGTTTTGCTGTACACAATCCCTCAGTTATGTCATGTGTTATAGACATTCATTTGTACCAGCAAGCACAACTATATTTCTTAGTTTATGCTTTTTCTAGGCACGTATTTGAAGCATAGTGCCAAGCTGCATAACAATGGGCAGATAAAGCAACAACATAGAATAAAAAAAAACACGAGTTTGCTTCACAATTTTTAGGGTTAACCTAACATAGGTACCTGTAGCCCAATCAGCTCAGTTGGGTATTAAACTCTCCGACATCAGTTATTGCATACAAATTTAACAAATAAAGATAATTATACCAACAAGCATGTTTCACTACATTGCCCTTTCACCTCAGTGAGCTCAAACATAGTAATTAAACAATTTCCGAATTCATTTCCTTGTCTCTCCTACACATTATTTACTTAATTGCTCCCCGTTAGCACAATATTTCAAGTGTGCTTCTATACTGCATTGTTTTACATTGCAGGACTTAATTTCTTTAATCTCATTCTGCCAACAAGCATCTCAAATGACCGTGACGGCTGTATTTTTTTTTTAACAGTCTCCGACACCTTTTAAATAATAATCTCGTTCATCACCTTTTAACTCATCTTCTTATGGCATAACACATTTAAAGTGCCTTTGCTGGCTGCGTTTGTTGGGGTTTATCCTCGGTTCTTTATATTATCTCACATTATCTGGTTGCATTTACACTGTTACTTATTTAACACCCAGACAACAGTTGTTATACTTTTCTTTATAAATGCATACCATCTGCCCAGCACGCATTTGTTCTATATTGCTGTTAAAACTCACACAAGTCGCACATATTTATTTATTTATGCTTCCCTTAAACTTCATTGATATCCTCTGCCTTTTACCATATTGCCCTCTTTTTGCCTTAATAAATGTATGTAGCTACTGTATGCTGCACATTCACAATTTTTTATTTATTTATGCTTCAATATAATTGTGGCTCAACACATTTACTCTATGTTGCTTCTCTAACTCACGGATGCCTTTGCCTGTTGAGGCTCAAGTTTAACAGCGAGGCACTTGAAGCCACTTTAAGCACCTCTTTAAGTACAAAAATGTCCGGAGGGCAAATCGCACCCCCCCCAAATAACGTCTATGGGCAGTCAGAAGTAGCACCACTGCCCATGCTGAAATAGGTTGTATTGCATTGGAATTTCATTTATATAGCTTGTTGTTGACCCTCACTCCGAGGTAATCAAAAGCGTCCACTAACTCAAGTGTGGTGCCATCAAGTTTGATGTTATTCTTGAAGGTTTTTGAGGGAGATAGTGCCATCAGCTTGGTTTTTGATGTATTTATTCTGAGCCCCCTGGTATCACAAAACTGGGAGAAACGGGACAGCAGTGTTTGTAAGCCCATAGGGCTTTTCGAAATCAGGAGGGTATCATCGGCGAAGAGCAGGGTAGATATTTTTTCCCCGCACAGGGTTGGGGCATCGACCCTGTCGCCTCGCAAATAGTCTGCCACACCATTTATATAGAGAGAGAACAGGGTTGGGGCCATAACACAGCCCTGGCGTACTCCTATCTCGACAGAAATCCTCTCTGTAAGCTGTCCCTGATGTCCCCACCTGATTTTGGCATAATTGCCTACGTGGAGTCGTTTGAGTAGGTCCAGGGTTAGGGGAGGGATACCTAAATCATACAGTACATGCCACAGCTGTAATCGTGGCACCAGGTCAAAGGCTGTTTTTAAATCAATAAATGCCAAATAGAGGCTGCCTTTTTCGATGACCACAGATTTCCAGTAGATAATGCAAAATCTAAAGACCTGGTCAATGGTACCTACTCCCTCCCTAAACCCTGCTTGGAGATGGGTCAAAATACCCTCCTCATCTATCCATGCCTTGACTCTAGTTAGGAGGACTCTGCCAACCACTTTTTGAATAACATCGATTAAACTAATCGGTCTGTAGTTGGCAGGGTCCCCTCTGTCCCCTTTCTTGTAGATGGCCACCACCTCCGCCCCCTTCCAGGAGTCCGGAATTGGACAGCCTAAGGCTAGATGTTTTAAGATCCGAAGGATAAATTCTGCCCAAAGATCTTTTTCACGGAGCAATAAGTCACCAGGGAGACCATCAGGGCCCGCTGCTTTCCCCGGGGCAATCATATTTATTGCGGACCGGACCTCATTTAGGCCAAAATCGGCCTCCACCTCCAGAAGTTCTGAGTACTCCGGTTACGACAACTGCTCCTCGTGGCCCACTCTTTCCCTAGATGAATAGAGGTTTGTGAAGTGTGAGTGCCATTGGGAGCCTGTGATATGGTTCGGAATTGGATCAGCCCCACCCCTGGTGTTGACATTTATAAGATTCCAGAAAAGGGTAGAATCTTTTAGCAGGGCTGCGGCCTTTAAGTCCTGCCAGTGGGACTCGTCCCACAGTCGCTTTGCCCTCCTTATGGTAACATAATACATTTTCCGGGCCTTAGTAATGGTTGGCTGGTCCTTGGATTTAATAGCTCGGGAAAGGGTCTTTCTCATAACCATACAATCTTGTGTAAACCAGGGGTTTCCTGTTTTTGGGGGATGCCGCTTGTGGTCACCCTTTACATGTGTCTCAAAGAAATTCCCGATCCTTATTACCGTCCTTTGATAAATTTCTAAAAAATCATTGGGGGGAAGGATATTCGAGGGGCAACCCGTGGGCATATCCATAGCTGCAATACCATCTTCGACTAAGCTTCTGATCTTACATAGGTCCATCTCTCGCTTTGCCACCCTAGGCCACTTAAGGCGCCTGTTACAGTTTGAGGGGGCCACATCTCTTGCCCCAGGCCTTTGTTCAACTAGTGGCTCAATGGAGGTGGTGTCCAAGCCCCGCCTAAGTTGCATGAACAGGGGATTATGGTCACTCTCGGGCCTATCAACCACTACCATATCCATTAGGTCCGGCCAGAGCTCTGTGCTCAACAGAATATAATCAATACGTGAGGGGACACCAGTTCTCGTGAATGTAGGAGCACCCGAGCCATCTGAGTGGGTTCGTCCGTTTGTAGCCCTCAAGTTGAACTCCAGGGCGAGAGCATTAATTTGTACTGCTCTCTTGGACCATTTCTTTAGTGGAGGAAGCGTTAATTGGGGTATGCCCTGTTTAGAGTCGATATCACCAAAGCCCAGGATGTCATCGCTGCTCAGGGGCTCAAAAGTACAGTTTAGGTCCCCGGCAACTATGACAGCCGCCTTGGGGGAGATTGCAGAGAGTTCAGACTCAAGAGCTGAGACAGTCGGGCTTGTTTGTCCACCAGAGGAGCCCCTGGCATAGATGTTAAATATTTCTAGGGGAAGTTGATGGGTTGACCCCTTAATAGAAATGTGCAGGAGGTCATAAGATGAGATTGGGTGCCACTTGGCTGTCCAATTCAAGCTAATATTGACCCAAATTAAAAGACCCCCAGAAGGTCGACCTCGTTTAGGCCTGACAGCTGGAACAGAAAAGGTGGTAAACCCTGATCTGTGCAGGAGGACCAAACTCCAGGTTTCCTGAAGGAGGATAACGCCGAATTTGTCAATAAAATCACTCCAAACAGGATCTTTGAGGTTCCTCCTTAACCCTGCAATGTTCCAAGATAGTAGCTTGATAGCACCCGAGGGAGATGGCAGCAGGGGGGTCCCTGGGTCTACCGGCATACTAACTTGACAGCCCTCATCTGTTACCGGCCTATCAGCTACTTCACCCAAATCATTTAAGAGCGGGTACAAAGCTGGCATGGTATTGGGGGGTGGGCCCACTGCAGAGTGAAAAATGGGTAAGTATGAGGGAGATCCTGTATTTGCTTTGAGTAGTCAATCAACTTGTCTAAAGCCAGAATCCTCTCTCTCCTTCAGATGGTTCCAAACAGGAGACTTGCGGATCTGGATTGAAGAGTAAGCAGGTGGTGAAGTCCTAAACTCAAGCAAACGTAGATTTTCAGCTAAATCAGGGTCCCTAAAAACAATCTCTATACAATCAGTGTCGGCATCCACCTGTGAGAGCCTCCTTACCCTTATAATGTCCTCTCTGATGACAGATCTGCATCCTCTTACATATCTTAGCCAATGTATGACCTTGTTTTGTAAGGATTCACTGTTTTCAAGAACATAGCGTGATGACAGTTTTGGAGCATGGGTCATGCAAACAGGAAAGCTATTATACGCAGAATGGGGGGTAGGTAAATGGGCTGGAATGTAAGGTATAAAGTTGTTACTACCAGATGATAAGGAATTAGCGGTGCGTCTAGGGGAAGGAATTACAGTAGGTACGCTTGGTGATTCAAAGCGTCTCCGCATGCCAAGATGCGACTTGACATGATTGTTTGCTCTAGTAATGTTTCCCTTGGTATGAACACCCATGTTTGCAATACCAGCATTAGTTGTTAAGGGAGTTAATTTTGGAAGATTAGTTTCCTTCATAGAAGGGACTGCCCCAATAAGAGGTGTGAGACCCGGGGAGATTGAAGCAGGGACCTTACTCGCAATAAGACTCTCCACTTTCTTGTTAAGAACAGCCACCAGCTCCTCTAGTCTCTCAATTCTACCATGGAGCGCAGCCAAGTTATCAACATCAGACCTGGTGGCAATTATGCAATAATCTGTGTGCTCAATGGCCTGGCTAGATTGATGTAACAAGTCAGGATCAAGGGAGGCAAACCTGTTAGAACATAACAGAGCTTGGAGGGCCGGGTCCGGGTCTACTAAGGGTGCTACAGAAGCAATCGTGGTGACCATAGATTGTGAGGGAGTGAGTTGCGAGTCACAAGTAGCAGTAACGATGGGCGGGTCAGGCCTTTGTTGTTTTGTCAATCGCTGGCTATGAAACATAGATGGTATTGTGCTATTTATCTTAGGGGCAGCTTTAGCTATCTGGCTCCCCTCATGTCCATCGCGCAGTGTGTCCTCACAGTCATGCACGATCTCCTCTATTCTAGACAGAACGCAGTTCATAGCGGCATGATTAGTCTTTTTACCCTTTTTACTAGTGCTCATCTGACCCCCCTCTACAGCTTTCCTTTTGCCCATGATTTTATAGCACAACAATAATAACAATGCGTGAGATGTAGGGCAACAACCGAGCAATAGGAAAGAACAAGTCCAATAAACCACCACGGGGCGCCAAATCCCTCACACACTACTGGGAAGTGATTTGCCAGTACACAGTACCTTGTCGATAGCGTGTGTAGGTGCTGCCAATGTCTCCACGTTCGGGGGATGGCCCAGCCCGGCCTCTTCCGTCCCCTGACGGCCACAGACGGCCCGCCCTCTGCCCGGGCTCAGCCCGGCGCCGCCCGCGTGCGTCCCGCGACGCGGAGGGAGCCTCGTGGTATTTCTGCGCCTCCGGGCGTGATGTCGGGCGAAAGTGCCCCGCTCAGGACTCTGGGAAATGTAGTCCGGCAATGTCGAGGCAGCGCTAGGGACCACAGAGCACGGCCACACCGGGCGCAGCAGGACAAGACCCTCAGGAGCCTCACAAGCCTCTCGCCTCGCCAAGGTAGGTTTTGAAGTAATCCTGTTGATTTCAAGAACTGTGTGGGTTGAAAAACATTTTTTAGGGAATAATGCTCATGTTTTTGTAGCTGCTGTTTCAAATATAGATGCACGTCCACCACGTTAAAGCCACTTGGCTTTTCTTCCTTTAGTCTGTTCAGTTCTCTGCTCTAAATCCCACATCAACGTACTCTCTCCTCCTCTCTCCTGGACTCTCCTCCTCTTGGTCTCACCTCCTCTCCCCCCTGGACTCTCCTTCCTCCGTTCCTGGAGTGAAGAACGTGGTGGCAGACTTTTTGAGTAGGTCACCCGTTGGTACAACAGACTGTGATCACATTTCAGAAACAGAGGAAACGAGCATAGCCAATGTTCCAGAACAGTTCAACGGCATATCTCCCCTCGCTGCAGCTGCAGCCACCACTGTTCCCCTCATGAACACATGCACTTCCGGGTGACCACATTTATATAGCGCTTACTACCCCTGACGAGGCAGGAGAGCGCTTAAGGTTTTGAACTTTTCCACTTTACTCAGGCAATGGCTAGTTGTCTACAGGAAAACCATGCGAGTCACTCCCAGTTCTTTGGCTTTTGAAAGACCGTGTATTTGAGCTTGTCACGGTGTAATTGTTGAAAACAATAGGTATGCCTGGAGCCAGCTGCATTTGAACGGCACCGCACTGTAATAGTAACTGTAAATCTGTTTAATTGTGGTACAACGACAAATCATCACACTTCAATAGAGTTTCAGTAACTTATATTGCACAATTAATCACCAAGCTACAACTTACAACAACAAAAACCTTGCTTATTATTAATCACATAGGCAAAACCTAATGCATTTACCAATGCTTGTTTATACAGGTCAACACTTTATGGGCAAAGGGTTTACCTCATTAGTATCAGTTTAAAGCCTAAATAAATCAATGAGCAGCTAAAACCTGACCAGTTAACCTTTGAAAAAGGGCTGCCACTGTGCGTTGTTAGTGACTTTTGATTCCTTTGAGTTTTTTGTTAAAATCTGCAAATTATGCAGCAGAATGTGGATCTCATACCAAGTCCTGCAAATCTTAAATTATGTGGAAAATACAGCTACCACAGAGTCGCAGAATTTCAGTGGCCCCACACATGATATCTAGGCAATGGTAGGGGCTTAATCATTTTCAACATTATAGATTTTCTTAGTGAAATGTTATGCTATTAGTAGTTCTTATTGCCTATACAAAAAAACAAAAACATGACCTCTTTTTGAAGCAATAGGGCAATTTTACCTCACTGTTACAAAGAAATGCTCTTCTAATTTGAATGTGGAATGCTACAAAACTGGTGCCGATATCTAAAATCCCCGAGTGAATTTCAGCAAATATCAGATTTTTGGTATTTGATATGTTAGATAAAGTATGTGCTGACGCGCTCATTATTCTGTGAGCAGTTGTGATTTACTCCCAGATTTCTCAAGGATAAGAGTTCTATGTCAAATGAAAAATTTCGATTCCACTTGAACTAATACCCCTGCTCATGCTTTGAAAATGTGCTGTACTTGGCTACTTCAAATACTCCACAGACTGAAGGGGTTTTGTTGATGGGTGAATTTGACAAATGACAATAATAAGCCTAAGCGAAGAGCATATTAGAAACTAGTATTTTCAAGGCAGTAAATACTGAATGAGCAGAACTAACTTGAATACAGGCCAAAGGATTAAAGGGTTAGGGTTTTTCAATGATGTCCTGTTAATTCTCCACCAAGAAAAATAATTTTCATAAAACCAAATATGGAATCTAATATCAACAATTTTATGTAAAATTCCCCTGCATTGGGATTGCATTTCCCTCATTGGCTGCAGGCGAGATGCCCAATAATCTTCTTAGCTAAGTAATGGCTCTTTGGTTGGAAAAGGCCAATCACTGCAAACATCTGGATGTAGTAGAGTTCTTTCTGCTCAGGCTCCAGAGCATTGCCAGTGTCACACCGCCCAATCCCGGGTGAGAGACAATCAGTGCTTAATTTATAAAAGAATGAGTGCTGGTGCCCAAAGCTGTGCTCAGAAGCCTGCGGTCGGTGCTATTAATTGCCAGTGCGCCGAATACCAAGGCTGCATAGTCTTCAATCCATCGCTGGAAACTTTAATCCACTACCAGGCACTGCTTCCCCCTTAATGTCCCTCTTCCAGGCTTCTCCTTTCTCCATTTTTGACAGTTTTCGCTCGTTCTCTTCCTCATTCTTTCCACTTTGTGTGTTTTCCCCTCTCTTGCTCTCAGAAAATGTCTGATCAGGAAAAATAAGTGCCGGTCCCAAAAATGAGTGTTAGTGGCCCCGACTGGCAATCACCGGTTCGAAGGAAACACTGGTGAGAACTACCTACAACTGAAGCAGGCAAAAAAAAAAGGTGATCACGCTTGGCACGAAAGGAAGACAAGCACCTGGACTTTGAGCCTCCATTTAAATTTGACCTCTATCTCACCCCTGCAGGCAGAATCTTAGATTTATTTTGACTTAAATTCTTCCTTTGAACCTCAAAATAGTCAGTAGTAAAAAAGCTACCTCCAAACCCTCACAACATGAAAACTAATTTAATTGCAAGACATGAGTTTCTATCATGCCCCTCAAATCTTTCCACTTTAATGCCAGCAGCCCATAGAATTAAAAAAAAACTACAACTATCATGATTTCTGTCAAGCCTAGTGCAGAAGAACACCAATCAGGTTAACCCACAGTCCATCTTAGGCAGCAGATGTTTGTTTCCAGACTCTTTTCTGGCTGCATTTCAAAAAATTACTCACACAAGTACACTGGATTCTTTCCAGGCCGTTGCTCTCTTCCCACCCATATCTCTATTTATTCTTCATTCATAACTGTGCTGCGACGCTTGTTGTTAAAAGCTTTGTCGAGCCGAGGAACTGGAGATGTTCCTTTGTTTTGTTTGCTGTTGATTTAAGGTACAGATATGGTCTTCAGCTACCTTCTGCTGATTGCAGATTGTGCTGCTTCTCTCTGGGAGTTAGGAGATTAACCTTTTTAGATGTTGGTTCTGTTGGATGCTCATACCCATAGCTAAAACAAGGGCAATGAACAGAACTCTGTTGTAAAGGAAGATACAGAGTCCATCTGTACATGTAGAATACTTCTTTATTAGTAGCTTGATTCCAGCATAGGTGGTCAGGATAGGAGGAGAAGATAGATGGTACAAAGATAGCCCCACCAGGAGCAAGCTCCTTACAGCTCAGCCTGAGTAAACCAACTGACAATCTCACCCAGAGAGGCACTCAGGCATTCTATGATGTCATGCAACATTCTAACAGAGCAGTACAGTGGAGAATAGCTGACAAGTAATTTACTACAAACTCCAAGTTTGAAGAAGAGATGGTGAATAAAGGAATTTATATTTCTTTCCGAATAATTCAGTTTCCCTTATTATTGAGCTATGCCCTCAATATTAAAATCAATGGCTCCTGCTATTATCCCATCTGTTGGCAAGGCATTGTTGGAAAGTTTAACCCATCCTGCTGGCAGTAGAAGGTCATATATGTTTCATGACATTTCTCAATTTTCTCGGGAAAATGTTGTTATTAACAAGGGACATCAGTCTTCTTTGAATGATTGTAAATATTATGCAAACTTAAAAATATGCTCCCTTTGCGTTCGCCTAGGGTATAAAGGATTTCTGACTCAGAGTAATTAACTGCTCGCAGCAACCTTCTGAGGCTGATTTATGGTCACATCCCTGATCTACGCGCCTGGACATAAATCATAAGGCAAAAAAGGCAGCCGGACTTTGTTTTGAGAAACACATAGATTGATGATTATATTATTTATGAAGATCACTTGGTTTATGATGCTGGTTTAGACTGTTATGTAATTGATGACTCTAATTTCAATTGATGGCCCAACATTCATAAAGGACCAGTGGCGGCCGAATACATCAGGGTTGGCGGGGAGGCGGGGGAAAATAAAAAATAAGATTTAACTTGCCTCCTCGCCTGTCTTTTTCGCTGGATCCTCCTCATCACGCCGGCCGGAACAATAGGAAGCTCCCTGGCTGAGGCTTCCCTGAGCCTATCACAACGCTGCATTGAAGCATTGTGATTGGTAAGCGTCCAGGCTCCCCTGACCAATCACAACGCTACAATGCAGCGTTGTGAATGGTCTGAGGGCCGAGGTTTTGGCGCTCAGCCAGGAAATGCGGGCTCAGTCATGTTCTCCATGCAGGCTGTAAGGCAGCCTGCGTGGAGAACAGGGAAAGTGCGCATGAATGTTTGACCAGCCCTCTCAGGCCGGTCAAACATTAATGCGCACTTAGGGAGTGAAAACCACTCCTCCTCTCCCTATGCTCTGTCAGCAGAGCAGTCCCACCCTGCACTGCCTGGCAAAGCTGCCGCGTCCACAAACAGGAAAAAATAAAATGTTAATAATTGAAAGTTATTATCATTTTATTTTTCCCTACACTGCTGAAAAGCAGTGGGGTGACGCTCCTCCGCCTTAGCGGAGGAGCCGCCCCTGTAAAGGTCGAAAACTATCCCTCTCCCTACGAACTGTGCTATCAGGTAATACCAAAAGTAATTTTGGATGCTAGTGTTCAGCTCATGTTCAACCCATACGTTATACAGCATCCTCAGTCTTCAAATTAGATGTCACATGTTCATGTGGGCATATATATTAAAAGTAAACTAAGACAACCCATTGGTAAGCCTTTCAAATCCAAAAATGAGGGCTAAATGCCTCAGACCTATTTTCCAGGAAAAGATAGCAACTACATCAATTTTAGCTCACAAAACAGTTACATACCTGACTAAGGACTTCTTATTAGGGGTATTTGTAGGACATGGGATCATGTCAGGACAAACATCTGGATGTAAGGGTCCCCTTCCAAAAATTCTGAGCATGGTGGAACAAGTTAAGGAATCAGGAGATCTGATGCATCCTGATAACCTATCTAATGAGGCCGCAAGAGGCTTCTGTATTTTGGGAAAGGCCAATGCAGCTATCTCTTTGGAAAGACTAAAAGGATTACTGATCAAGATTGGCCCAAAGCCAAGGGGGCTTGCAAGTTCAGAATTGAATCATGAGTAGCAGGGCCTTCTCTTTGGGAAAGTCTGTGTAGGCTTTCCCTTCCTAAGACAAAGCACACGTTTCTTTGATATGTGTATGTGGGAGACATATTTTTGCAGTGGTGGCTGATTTAATAACTGATTGATATGTCTACAACAGCAAGTTGTAATGAAGTGGGGTTGAGTTTCCCAAGTACCAGTGTACTATGTTCTCCCCACAAAAGAAAAGAGAAGGGCATTGAGACCTAAATTTGAGACAAAGGAAAGCCAAAATCAGCGAGGTAAGCAGCGTTCACTCTTCCCTCTCTTAATCGGTAGCAGAATAGCGCCTTTATTTCATAAGTGGCAGAAAATCTCAGAAGATCCTTGGATTCTTCAGACATTACTGGGTTTTAAGATAGATCTCTTTTCTGTCCTGTTTTAGGCACCTGTACCAAATCCAAGAAATATTTCAGTAGAACAGATAAATCGAATAAGAAAAGAATTGGCAGATTTGTTACTCAAAGGGCCATAGACAAGTGTTTTCTAGAGAGCTTGTGAGTGCTTGGGAAGAGCATGAACCACTTGCACACCCTTTTCATTTTGCATAGAGTTTAATATAACAATGTGCGCAATTATTCAAAGCAGCAGCATGCCACATAAGCAGTGAGCAATAAATGACAAGACAACCCAACCCCAATGTGAATGACTTTTCATAAGTTTCTTCATACATTGCTTCGAAAGAGGCCCACACGACAGACATCGAAACAAGATAGTCATTTGTGAATCCTCGCTTAGAGATGCCAAACTTAAAAATGAGGCTCAGTATGTCCGAAGTGAAAAGGCTGAGCAGGACTGTGTACCACACAGGCACAATACGAAAACAAAATGGAAGCTAATGGTTGATCATGCAGTCGGCTATTGTAGAAGCTCTAAAGCAAAATATTGAACATTTATAAGTGGTTCCACAAGTACAATACATTATTAGTCTAGAGGAAAAACAAGAAGTAACACCAGGCCATAAATCATAGGGATTTTAATGAGTTTGTTCTTTCTTGTCAATTCAAGATGGAGGCATTTGTGAGATCAAGTGGGGAGGTTAGACCTTAAGGATACTTCTCTCCTCGCTCCAATTTACACAGTCACAAGATAGATATTCCTTATTGAGCGTTTAATTAAAATCATTATAGAGCTAAAAAGGGATTCCTGGTGGGTTAATACATAACTTGTGTTTTTAGTAAAACCGTAAATACTGTTAATAAAAGAGCTGCTCCTTTAGATTAAACAGAAGCCCATGGTACTCAAACAACTGTGCACCGTCGGGACGGTGATGTTAAAGTGCTGTAAATCTTCAAGTCCTGCGTTTCTTAAAGGACAGCTTGCTGGGTTCCCGAGGTGCAAAGTTTGCTCTAATAGGAAGGCCATCAGTAGAAGCTGGTAAAGTGCAGGGTATTTAACAGCACGTCACAGAGATCGTCTGTGGCAACAGTATTATCTGGCCTCCAACGAAGATCGTGTCCTCTGAAAAAACGGAAAAAAGTGCTTTTCGAGGAGTCTCAGATATCAAGCAGCTGGCTGGGGTGATTCGCCTTTAAGGCTTCTAGTAGACAATCAGTTACTGAGGGTCTGATGAAGTGCACAATACTTGGCAACAAGCCAGAATAGACCATCTGTAGCAATGATGTTTTCTGTCTTTCAGCGAAGATCATGCTGACTGTTGGCTGCTAACGTGTTTTTGAGGAATTTCAGAAATCGCCTTTCAAACATGAGTGTATGGCAACCTGGCAAGCCTTGAAGTTTATTGCTCACCATGTTGTTATACGTAGCCAGACCTTTCTTAGCGGAAGCAACTTTTCAAAGATGCAGAGGATGTGAGACAAGAATACCTCTTCCCTTACGCAAAGTCTGCATCGTCACTAGGGCAAAGGAGCGTCGCCAGACTGCTTTCTCGCAGTGTGAGAAGCAGAAACATAAAATGGTAATAACTACCAATTCAATTCAATTCAAATGATCTTTATTCGGATATATTAAAAAACATCCATAAAAGTACATATAAATCACAACAATCGTCCCTATAGACCGTAAAATCTACATTTGGTAGCAGACATTGGTACAAATATACAATGTGCAAATAATACAGCGGTAGTTCAGGCTTGACAAACCATGTTCATTATTGTTCAACATTAAGCAGCAAAAGGTAAAAAACGAATAGCGCTAAAAGTTACATCCATAAAAATGTACATAAGTCACGAAAATCATCCAAATAAAACAATAAAAACAGACATTTTTGGCCATAGCATGTGCAAAGGAACAACCATTGTGCAAAAATGCAATGTGCAAATAGTGCAAAGGAATAGTGCAACCTATCAGGCCATGTCCATTGAGGCGCGGGAACGAACAGCAGTTTGGAGAAAACGACTAACTCTATAAATTACATCGTCTGAACTTAACATCAATAAATCTCTAAAAGCTGCATTAAAATCCATCAAGGCACTGGCTCTAAAATAGGGAATTAGGAAGTGTTTGGTATATTTTACATAAAAACCACAAAACAATGTAAAATGTAACAAACTTTGTTTGCCACCTAGGTTACAGGGACAGCTTAAATTTCCCAAGTTTTTAACGTAACCTAAGGGAAAACAAAGTAAATTTACCACACTTCCGTCCCTGAACCGAAACAGCAAGCTCCTGTTCCATCTACCCAGTTTCTTACACAGGTAATTGTGGGGCATATTGTGGGGCCTACTACATGGTTCCTGAATGGGGATGTACCTGAGGATCGATGGCTTTACAACCTCGATATTTTCTCTATTTGCTCGGTACAGGTCGTATAAAGCCCTTTTTACTATATTCTTATGCGAGCGATCTATTGTTTGGGGTGCTGAGAATAGGTGCCCCATTTCCACGCTTTCTAAACTCTTCTCTACTGCCCTGAGCCAAGGAATATGATTGGCCCGCTCGCTTTTTAGGCATTCTGAGATAATATCACGGGTCAAAGAGGCAGCAGGGTTCCGCCATATTTTCAACCAGAACAAAGCGGGTCTTGATTTTATAAAATCCTCTATGTAGGGGAGATTTAATTCTCTGTGGCACACATAGGAAGGGGCCGAAATGACCCCCCCCCCCAGAGCCTTCCTGCAGAATTTGTTCTCTTCCATCTGGATATTAGTGCAATTCGAATATCCCCACACCTCAGCACCATAAGTTCCTGTAGGTAGGCACTGGGTCTTATACATTTGTAAGAGTGGCAGAATGACCTCAGCATGTTTTGGTTGACGAAGGGTGATTATAGAATTAATGGCTTTGCCCAGTTTATTCCTCCCTCTGGCAACATGAGGTTGCCAGGATCCAAAGTCAGAAAACAACAGGCCTAAATAGGGAAAAGTGCAGGTGCTATTTAAAACATTGTTCCCTGACATGATATGGTGAATTTTATGTTTCTTTGGGCCGCAGGACATTATGTAGGATTTTTTAAAATTTGTGCATAAGCCGAGATCGGCCATATAAGAGACAAAACCTGAGATTAAAGTGCGCAGTGCGTTGGGTGTGCGGCCCATAAGAACCGCATCGTCCGCATAAAGAAGTACAGGAAGGGGATTGCCATTGATGAGCGGGACATCGGTAGTTAGTTTACCCAAAGATGTGCTTAATTCGTTTATATATAAAATAAAAAGCAGGGGGGCCAAGACGCAGCCTTGTCTTACCCCCCTACCAATTAAAATCTCGCCCGAGACCTCACCATCATTGTTTATTCGAACATGCGCTTTTAAGTCACTATGTAAGTGGGCCAAAAAGTGGACCAAAGGTTCATCTAATCCGTAATTCAGCAGAACTGTCCATAAACCGGAGCGGTTAACAAAATCAAAAGCGGAACTTAAATCCATAAAACCTCAATAAAGTGGAGATTTTTTAGCTATGGTGTATTTGGCTAATACTAAATTTAGGTTTAGACATTGCTCCACAGTCCCTACATTGCTTCTGAAGCCTAACTGGCATGGGTGTAAGATCTTGTTTTCCTCAGCCCAGTTAGTGATCTTATTAAAAATGACCCTGCCCAAAATTTTCAAAGTATTGTCGATTAGCGATATTGGGCGATAACTGCCAGGGTCAAGTCTGATACCTTTTTTGAAAATTGGTACAATGATACTGTTAGACCAGGAATCAGGCAGTGAGGTATTAGATAGATTATTAAAAACATTGCACAGTAGGGGTGACCAAAAGTCAGGCTCTGATTTGATTAAATCAATGGATAATCCATCAGGGCCAGGAGCCTTGTTCCCTGCACTTTGTAAAATGGCATCCCCACCTCCGTTATGGAAATGTTCGGTGACTTAAGAGGCTGAAGATTTAACATAGGGGGGGGGGGTCGGTGCCATATAAATATTTGAAAAGTGCTCCACCCACACGTCCCCTAATATACTACAATTTATGGGGGTGATATTAGATCCGATCGATCTCAGGTTCTTGACCTCGCTCCAAAATGCAGCAACATCCTTCGTTGCTGCTGTACGTACAAGGGATTCCCAGTGGGTTTTTAGAAGCTCTTCAGATCTTGATTTTAAAGTGCGCTTGTATCTTGACCTCAGAGTCCTCACCAGTAGTTGATCTGGTGGATCAGCTGTAAGGGCAGCCCTTAGTTCTATATAATAACTACCATTTTATGCTTCTGCTTATTGCACTGCGAGAAATCAGAAGGGTTTGGTTGGGGGGGGCGGGTAGGCGATTCTGCTCTAGGGCAGGGGAGGAGTGGTTTGCCCACTGCTGAGGGCGCTGACTGTTTGGTCGGCCCTCTGGGGCCACCCAAACCAGTCATGCGCACTCTATAGTTCTCCATTCAAGCCCCCCCCTCAACCCCACCTGCGAGACATGCTAGCCGCGACTGACATTACCTATTGACATCATTGAATTTTCTCTGGCCATACCAGTAGGCTTTTAAGGGAATTAAGTCACATCTTAATTTCATCAGCTGCTTTTTCATTTCCTTGCCAAGAGTTAGTGAGAGCTAGATCAGAGAACGCCTGATTCATACAGCATTATTGCCCAGGTGCTGTGCGCTTTTTCCTTCAGTGCCCACACGCCCTGCTTCCTTGAGATTATTTTGGCATGTTTTATCACTAGTTTTGATATTAAGGGCGCTGGAAAATTACTTGCCCAGATTTAATGTGCTTCCAGGGCATTCAGTGCAGTATTGCAGTAGCTGTGCCATCCTGTTTGAGGAGTGTTTATTACGTCCCAAATTGCATGTTTTAATGTGTCATTCTTTGCTTGTTTAGCTTTGAGGCGAAAAGCTAAAATAGCCCACGTTAATGATTTCGCTACCGCCTTTTGGGTAAGAGTATGTTGAGCAGTGTGACCCCTGCTATCCAACCATACCCCAGGGTATTTGGAGATGTCCACAAATTCAATCACACTCCCCTGGATAAAGGAACTGGATTTAGTGGCTAAGAGAAGTTTTAAGATTTGTTCATAGGAAATTTTTGTGAAGATGGCAAATTGGGGTGGATCCGATTCCGGGTGTGGGTTGAGCACTAGTGAAGATGGAATTACGACGCCTGTCGGTGCCTGCAAGCTCTGAGTGGTGGCAGAGCTTAAGGCAAAGGTACTGTAAATGGCGGACACTTTATCACAGAATGAGGACGCTAGGCTGTTGCAGAATACTTGGTCTATGGCATTTTGTTTGGTATCCTGCAGATCAGATGGCTTAATTTCACAGTTGCAAATAGCTCTTTGGAGCTATTCTTTGCTCTTTCTATTTTTTCTGAGACGTAGCTGATTTTAGTTTTTTAAATCAGTTATTTGTATTGTGCCAGTTTTATCTTGTAAAGTTCTTTCTCCCTAAGATCGTAGTGTTGTCGCCAACACCTTTCCTGTCTGCGGCATAGCCTTCTTGATAATCTAAGTTCCTCAGAGAACCAGGGTTCGTGGGTGCTGTCCTGCTAGATTTCCCTACACTCCGGGGAATGGTAGTTTTACAGCTGCAGTGATCCAATCATGATATTCTGATGCAGCGACCTCTGAGTCTTGGGAGAGAGAGGATGTATTCTGATTCAAATGCGAGATAAAATCAGTTTTATCTATATGCTGCCATAAATATCTTTTTTGATTACTAGCTAGGCGTTGCTTTGGAGTTGTTGAGGGGCAAAAGGTGAGATTTAACATCACTGCTGAGTGGTCGGACCAGTGGAGTTGTAGATTATTCTTATGTTTTAAAAAGGACAGTCTGTAAAGACAGAGCCCAAGAGGTGTCCAGCTCTGTGAGTGCTCCCTTTCACAATCTGCTCTAGATCTACACTTCTCACCAGGTCCATGAGGGCCAGAGAGTCATTATCAGAACAGTTATCTTGGTGAAAATTAAAATCATCTAGAATAGTGTAATCTTGTGTATTCATCTTATGTTCAAGGAGCTGGCCCATGGTTTGCATAAAAGTAGTTCTGGGTCCTGGTGGGCGGTACACTAATAAACCGTTGAAGGAATACACATGATTAACTGCTATTTTAAACAAAAGCACCTCTGCATCTGTGTCAGTGGAAATGTTTTTAAATGCTACTTTTAAGTGATCTCTATAAATTATTGCCAGACCTCCTCCTTTTTTATGCTAAAAATCCTTCCTGGCTGTTGCGAAACCTGGTGGGATAGCTATCACTAAGTCAGGCCCGGATGTTTCATCAGCCCAAGTTTCAACAACAAAAATGAGATCAAGGGCATATGAGTCAACAAAATATCAGAATCCATGTTTATGTTTGATTAAAGACCAAGCATTTAATAAGGCGTATGACAGCATTCTGTCATGTTTTCTTTTCTTAGAAGTGAACTGATCCTCCCTTGTTCATACGGGATGCTCTCTGTCAGTTTTATTCATGACAACGTCAAAATAGATCTTACTTTTTGTATCTGTACTTCTCATTTTGCAGCTTGGACATACCTGTGCCCCAGTATCATTACTGCCTCCCAAAATTGGCCCTGGGCATTTGTAACGCATGGTGGATAATCCCAGGAGCTCACATCTAGTGTACTTATACATGGCAGCCATACTGGATACCAAAAACGGCAGCGTGGCTGGCGCTGAGCGTGTCCCGAGCACGGATGGGCGCAGACAGGCTTTCCTTAGGTGCACCTTTGCTGTGCCTTTGGCGCGCCTGCTGCGCGTGTCAGCTGTGCGTCCGCAACAGGGATGCTTTATGTACCCTCTCCCAGTGGGATCCAAACCCTAGAGCGTTAACTGCTCCAAAATGGGGGCCGTCAGACGCTCAGCCAGACTGTTGCCTAACTTGCCTGACTCTTTCCACTCAATCGGCTATGTCAAGAGCAGTGGTGGCCCGGAGAGCGGCAACCAGCAATCAAGTAGGTAGGATTCATAAAAAAGAGGTTAAGAAGATTAAAGTGTCGAACTTTTAAAAATGTCAGCAAGTGCTGAGGAACTGTGCAACGAATAGCTGTGCAACTGGCTATGACAGTATAAAGTGCTAATAATACCTACACGGAAGTAGGGAACCTCTCAATGCATCAATATGTGGCGCTGCCTTGTCATTTTTACAGATGTGGACCAGCTGGAGCTTGCTTTTACCTTTACCCAGGTATTGGAGTATAGTATTATATATTTGCCCTTAATAGATGGGATGGAATGCCCTAGTCATGGGGCTTCGTTTACAGTTTTTCTCTCAAGATGCTGTCAAATGCTGTTCAGAAGTCAATTAACCCTACATATAGGGTCTTACCCTTGTCACTTCACTCAAATGGGAACCGCAGATTGTCCTCAATATGGCAGCCCTTTTGAAATCCTGTCTGAAGTGGAGGGATCAATTTCTTCTCTGTCGCCCATTCCTGCAATTTCTTATTAAGGATACTTGCATAGCACTTCCCTTCTGTACCTAGGAGGGTAATCAGTCGATGGTTTCCTAAACAGGAGCAGGACTCTTTCTTATTTAAAGATACCAGGAGCGAACGTCTCCATGTGTCTGGTATTGATACCCCTAGCCTGTATGGTTGAAATATTGGGATTATTACAGAGGCTCATCTTTTGGGTGACTATTTAAATATTGCACCTGGAATGCCACTTGGACCTTGAGCTCCATTTGTTCGCTTTGCGTTAATGACTTTTTTCACTTGATATTGGGTTATGTCTTTTATGCTCCTGATTTTTCCGAGCAGGGTTTCAACAACTAGGGTAACCGGCTGCAGAAATATCCCTTTATACACTTCCAATGTAGCTCTCCCATTCAGTTGGGGGGGTATATTAGATGCTGCCTGCTAATGTTTTGGGGCTGAGATACTGTTTATCCATATCCAGAATTTCCTTTGATCTTTTGATTTCATTTTCTCATGTGATTGGGCTCACCTATAGGATTCCTCCGCCTTTTTTCTGGCATATAGAGCTTTCCTATATTGTCCTTATCATTGCAACCTTGTTACACAGCCATAGGGTTCCTTCCTGGTCACACCTCAGGGCTTTGAGGGCTCTATTTCATTCTGTTTTTAACCCAGCTATTTACCCCTTGAGGGTGCATCTGTTGGGCATGAACTTGTGTTGTCCTGAATCATCACAGTTGTCCTGGTTTATTCTAGTTCCATCCTTCCTCTTCAGAAAGGAGGCCAGCGGCCACTATAGGCCAGGTATTTTTGTGATCAGTCTTCCTTCTAGTCAGCTCTTCTAGGAACCACTCCACTCAGGCAACCAAGTCTGCTTAGAGTTCCAGATCACCATGCCTCCTGATGTGACTGATTTTTGGGCGGCGAGTTCTTAGGGCCAAGACTTCACATTTTAGCATTGCATGATCACGTGCCAAGTTTGAAACTACTTAAAAATTCCCTATGTGCTGGAATTGGGCTACAGACACCCAGATGTAGTCCACAGTGGCCATCCTAGGCATGAGACGTGGGTGTGGGCAGCTGGTGTATCTGTTATAAACCTGCTGTTTAGTACACAAAGGCCCAGTTTATTTATTGTGTCTCCTAGTGACTTACCCTGCTTATCTGACCTTTGGAATTGTTCCTGAATGGGCAGTGTAGCCCAGATTTCATCTTCGAGCTCCTCGTGTGTGTCATTTAGCCGTGCACACATTAACTTGGCACTCAAATCTCCCATAATTGCCCTCTTAATGCGGGGGATAGAAATGCTAGTGTTAACTTCTTTTTGACCTTGACTGGGCGGAGGTAGATACTCCCTTATATGCGTGATGGCGTCATATCCCGATTTGCTTTGTTGGCCTAGGTTACCAAAAGAATAATAAAGCATCCCTTTCCCTTACTGAGTACTGTTGTGGTTACAGCTAGTTAACTTTTTACATAAATAGAAACTCCCCCTGAGGCATGCCCCCCCAGTCTGTGATGCGATATCTGGGGCTTCGTAAACTGTGAAATAATTCCTGGGCCTTGAGTGAAGGGCCCATGGGGCATATTATCAAGACATAAAACGGCGATAATGGGCTTGATAATATGCTCTATGGAATTCCAATTGAAGCCCATGTTAGATGTGAAGGACGTCTAACATGGCCTTCAATTGGAATTCCATAGAGCATATTATCAAGCCCATTATCGCCGCTCCAGCGGCAGTTTTCTGCCGCTAAAGCGGCGATAATTGTATCGCCTGTCTTGATAATATGCCCCCAAGTTTCTTGTAGTGAAATAATGTCTGCATCCCTCATTTGCACTATTACCTCCTTCTTTACTGTGGAATCGGTTAGACCTCTTATGTTCCATGAGCTTATTCTTAAGGTGTTCGGCATGGTGCGTTTCTGCATATTAGGTCTGGGTGCTTAGTGCTCTTGGTAACTATGCCCAGTCTGTGATTTTTGTTTGCTGTGCGACACAGGATCGTCCTTCCCCTGTGCAGCTTGTTATTATTAATTGCTCACCTTCTGAAATTTCTGGAAGTCTGATTTCATTGTTAGTGATCTTTAGTACTCAGTCCTGCAAGTGCTTGAATCCATTGTGTTCTTCCCATGCCTGGCCAGCTTTCTACATGGTATTTTATGCCTTGGGTAAGCATCACCGGATAATTGGTCGCAGCTGGGCATGTCATTTTTATTCCCCATTGTTCAAATAGGGCCTTAATCTCCCTCAAGGACTTGACTAATGCCTGACTGGTGAAGGTAATTTCTCTGCTTTCGTTTACCTCCCCACCTGCAGGGGGTAGGAAGGTTACAGAGACAATGGGGCATATTTACAAGCAGGCGATAAAAAATTATCGCCGCTTTTGCGTTTTCGATAATTTTCTCGCCTAATTAGCAAGGCCACGCTAACGCGCAAAACCTTGCTTTAGCGTGGGGATTCTTTACAGCTTTGCATCTCTAATGAGATGCAAAGTGGGCGTTCCTGACCTAACATGACAGGAGAAATGTCGCTAAGCAACATTTCTCCTTTCATCTAGCCCCACGATACGAAGCATAGCATCAGGAAAAGTAGCGATAACCCCTGTTATCGCTACTTTCCTTACGCCTGCTTCAGGACTGATTCAGCCATGATATCCTATGGAAGGTGGATATCATGGCTAAGTTTGTGGGACCCTATCAAGAAGCTAACGCCACATTGCGTGAGATTATCGCTGGGTTTCCAGCGATAATCTCACGTTAAGCAGTTAGCGTGAGGATTTTTATCGCTGAGGAGATAAGCGTTGCTAACAGCACGCTATCTCAGCAATAAAAATCCACGTTACCCGGTGATAATTATCGTCACGCTAAGAGCGCTGAGCGATAATTATCGCCGGGTGTTGCTGATATGCCCCAATGTTCCTTGAGTTGATCAATTCCAGGTCAGGCCAGCATAAAGCTTCAGGAAATTCTCTCTGTTTAAAACGTTCCAATTGCCTCTGGAGGTATATTCAGGGTAAAGCATAATTTTATTATTTCTACCTGCACTGTAACATGCTCATTATTTTGGGGATTACTCTTGCCGGCATCTGGGCTAAAACATCTTCTTGACATGGACTTGTTTGCAGTATGCCCAGGTTCCCCCATGCCTGTCTAATTTTTAGTTTGGGGGGGTGATAAATTCCGATCTGACAGCGGGGTGGTAGAGTTTTGGCCACTCCGCGTTACTCCTGTAATGGGGAGTTCTGGCCAGATTCTGTCACGTGCTGCTTGGCAGAGTTTTTTCTTATGTGCAGCTCATCAACAATAGGTTGGCGAGCGAGAATTGGCATTCCGTAGCATGATTTTTTGGTGCTAGGAGGGCACCAGGTGAGATTTTCCCAATGTGGGCAGTCGTGAACGTTTGCTTTGAGAAAGCTGCTGCTTGACTAGAAAATCTACTCGTGAGGCAGCAAAGAAGCAGCACCCTCTAGCGCACCACATGGTGCCATTCGCATTGATTTTCCAGTGCAGAACCAGCTCCTGCCACTAAAAATAAGCACAAGCAAAGCAACATACCTATTTTTGCCTGTTCGTGAAACTCCACAGAGTTTTCATGTAACTCTGCTGAATTCCGCAGAGCGAAAGTCTGTGAGTTCTGCCCACCCCTAATTTTTGCTCTTGTTCCACCCCGGCATTGGTACTGGTCATTTTTGTCTTTGGGGCTCAAGGCTGTTTCCCTTCGAATTCCCAATCTAGGGGATTTAATTGGGGGGAGTTTTGGAGCCCCATTTAAATCGCTGCAGGTTTGTGTTAGGTCTGCAGGTGACAGATGTACGCAGGGCTCCAGGGCAGCTGGTTGAAGTCTAGGGGACAAAAACACTGTTTGAGTCTCCCACTGTGTTTATATATTGCTCTTTTTTTATTGGTTGTACCTTTGGTACCTTGTGATGTTGATGATGATTCCTTTTGTGAGGGTGATTTAGATTCTACCTCCATGCCATTGTTTGGAGCACTATTAACAGTAGTGTTTTAATCTTCACTAAGGGTTTCCTCCAGGAATGGGTTGCGGGCCCCCTTGATATCCAGGTTAGGTGGCTATGGTGTTTCAGTTGTATTCTCTTGTAATTCATGGTGTGTCCAGGAAGAGGGATTTGTTGTTCTATTTATATTATGTTTTCTCAGTCTATTTTTTGATTTTCCTCAACAGTGGTTTCCTGCTGCCTCTAAAGTGCTGATGGTACCCTGTGACTCCTTGTGAGGCCCATTTAGGGACGGATATGAAGCTGTTGAATCTGGAACTTGACTATCTGGCTGGACATTGTCAGCCGTTCTTGTTGGCTGAGGTATTATGATGGAACTGTCTGCCTCCCTGCCTTCTATGGTCAAATGAACTGGATGGGTCACAGCAAGAGCTTCAAGGGCTCTCAACCCCACTAGAGCTTGGGGGACGCCCTTATTGTGACTGTGACCCCGCATGGGGCAGCTCCGGTTCTCGGATTTGTTACACACTGTTTCAAATCTTCGATCAAGATGGATATTATTTCCTGCAGACTTGCAGGCTTTTCTTTTAAGGGGATGCAGCAGAGGCGGCTCGCAGCCATAACGCTGTGGGGCGGGGCTGGGTCGGGGGGTGGTGGTGTCCAACATATGACTGGAAAGATAAACGTAAATAAATCAATAAATACATGCCGTCGTATGTCGGACTCCACTACCCCTCCACCCAGCCCCCTCCCCGCCCCACGGCTTTACGGCTGTGAGCCGCCACTGGGATGCAGGGACGTTGTTTTTGCACTTCATTCACTGATTCCTGGGCTCTTTAAATTTCCCATAGGTTTTTGCTATTAAGGTAGCTATTGTCTGTAAAATGCAGACTTGTACATCTAGTTTGTTCTGCATGAAAAACTGCTGCTTCAGCCGTAGTATCCTGTGTGTGGTTAATTTTCCCCAGGATCGAGGCCAGGGTCTGGTCTTCGTTCAGCCAACTTATTGTTTTCCTTTTTTGGGGGTCTGGAGTACTCTCTATATGTAATCAAGGCTTGTCCTGGTCTTGCAAAGGGTTTTGGCTCAGATTCTGTTGCTGTTGTTTATTAATTGCTTTGGGGCTTGGATTGCTTTGCCCTGCTCTCCTTTCTGATTTGTCTCCCTAGTCACCGCAGGGTCATTTTCTTTCTCTGCGTAGTAAGGATAACCTCTCGTTAAGGCATGTTTTTTATTGTCCTTAATGTCCTCAATATGCTCTTTCTCTTCATTTTGATGCCAGTCAATGGACCTAGGGGTTACTGATCGGTGCTGCCACATTGCCTTGTTTCCTTTACGTGCTTCCCAGTCCACTGTAGGCCCCCTTGATCTCGAACTAACCTTGTGGTTGGCTCCTGTTGGGAGCTTTCCTGCATGCACTATTTCTATCCTCAGACTGAGGGGATTGTGTTAGGACTTGATTGTCCAATGTCATCCTTACTCTGTTGGCTTTCCTACCCTGTCAGTTGGCTTCCGTTGTGCGGTGGTTCCCTGCTGTGCATGCCCTTCTTGCTGCCAGGGAGACTTAAGGCAGAGGGGCTCGAAGCTACAATGAAACCGATCATCTCATTTTTGCTATGCACCCCTCGTTCTTGTCTGCCCGTGGACTCACTCTGTTCTGTGCAGGATGACATGCGGAATGACAAGCTTGTGGTGATTTTTTTGCAGGCAGGGAAGTATCCTCTAATATCGTGCCCCTAGTTAGCTGGAGTAGAAACGGGGGTGGAAACAGGGGAGGGAGCACTTCCTCTGGCAGGGCAATAATTCACCAGTGAGATTTTTAGGTCTCACCTATGCAGCGCGCATGCACTGCATAGGAGAGACCTTTAGTAATCGGTTCGCTTTTTCGTCCAAAAACGTGCACGTGTCGTATTGCTTTCAATGGCAACGCGTGCACGTTTGGCGATTCCCTTGCGGGAGCGAGCTTTCAAAACCATCTTTTTGTAATTAACAGATGGTTCCTGCTCTCTCCCGCAAGGGAAACAGGCACAGGCCCCCTCCTCTCTCCCCTCTCCCTGCTGCCTCCTCCTCTCCTCGTGTTTTTTTTAACCTTCAGCGCGAGGCGCGTGGCTTGTTTCTTGTTTAATCAGGTCACCAGTTCATTGAGTTTCCGTGTGCAGAATAAAACCGTACAAAGGAATCCTTCCCTATGGTCATTAACTAACTGTGCAAATTCAAGGCGAAGGCGGCAGCTTTCAGATATCCGCCTTCATCCGATTTCCTTCTACTCTCGGCCTGCAGAACAAAGCCTGTCTGACAATAGCTCTGCCGCCACCTCCTTTCTCGAGATTAAACCCCAATGGTAAAGCGAGCATGCAAATATCCCGTGCGCCACCCCCCTTTCAAAAGCGCCTCTAGGCCGGCTATCTTCCCCCTGTCTGCTTCACTCACGCATACTCGCCCCCTGGCTGAAAGGGCGCTCAGCCTCCATTTGAGAACCCTTTACGGAACTGACGTGCTGGACCCGAGCCTGCCACTGACTCCAAAAGGAGAGCCCCTTTAGTCATAATTAACTATTCTCGCCGTATTCCCCAAGGTATGGTAATTGTGCTAAAAGCCAACAAGTGAGCCATTCATTGCGGCTCGCTTTTCAACTTTTCTTCCCCCAGCCTCCCCGCATTTCGTCCTTTCTGCCTTCCTCCCTGGTAACATTTGGGGGAATGGAATGAGGCGAGTGGCGCAGTCGCCAAGCAAATGGGAGGCAGGGAGTTCAAAAGGCAGAGGCTGTTGTTTGATTTGGGCAGCATTGTGCTACTCGGTGAGGGCAGGAACAAGAGCCTTCATGGATGGCTGCGCACGTGAAGCTGCAACATTCGCACACTACACTCATGTTCTACTGCTAATCCGTGTGCCCAGTACCGCAATATGGGCAGAAATATAGGCTTTCATGAACAGGAGGGCCGTCAAAAACACTTTGAAAATTTAGTGGATAGTAAGGAACCTGGGCCATGAGAAATGCAGCGTCTTCAACCCATCTCCAGAATGGGGTTTAGGGATATAGTACTTCTAGGGTCGCCAGCATGTCACTTTCTCACCTTACAAATATTCAATTCCTCTATTCCATAGTTAGTGTATGCCACCTGCGCTCCACTTCTTGTCTGGATAAAGCACAACAAAACCTTTTGAAAGGTTTAAAATGGAAATATTGCAAACACTGTAAGCAATAAGAAGTACTGCACGACCTTTAGTAATGAACAAGCATTGGTATAGCCAATAGGTCTCGCCTTTGGGACCTTATAAGTGTTTACCCATGCAACACTTGATGTTGTTGCACCAAGGATATTGTGCTGGATAACTAAACACTTATAAGGTCCCAAAGGCAAGACCTATTGGCTATGCCAATGCTTGTTTTCATTGAAAGAGGGGCCCATGCCGATCTTATTGTCGGGCAACTCTTGTGGGTGTGTGGCCCCCTCCTTACTAGTGAGGAATTGTTTATATGTTTGCTTTTTCGCTACCTTGCGAGGCCGCTGCTGAGCTTGTGCCTGGTGTAGCAGTGAACATCTCGTCCTCGTTTCGCCACTGGTGAGGAGGGAGAGGTTTGTGATGGTTTCGGTGGCTGGCTGCTTTGAGAATTTGAGAGTTTCTGCAGGTTTTTGTTGGGCGTGGGGCCTCAGGCATAGATTTTCAGACATTGTTGGTACTTGCTTGCACTCTCTCAGCCTCCTGGTTGCCGCACCCCCACAGGAGGGGGGGGGAAGCCCGCTAGAATGGAAAGTGGAGGAAAGAAGGAGTGGAGGAGGTGGGTAAGTGTTGGCCACAAACCGCACAGAGGCCTAGCTCAGCCACCTCCGATGAAGACCGCCTTGCTCACGAATTGGCTGTCCTCTGTTTTTCACATACTAGGGCAAGTATGCACCAGTTTGTATTATGTGCAGCAATTACATTGGATGCTGAACTTACTCTCTGTTGTCTTTTCTCATGCGGGATGATGGTGCAGTGCTGGTGGCCCAGCGGGTCCGGTTGCTGTTGGTGCTGATACTTGCAGTTATTGTAATTATTGCTGGAGTGCACATGGGTTGGTACACCTTGTGCCGCGTGCCTGGAGGAAAGGCAAGGTTGAGGTGTAACAGTGGTAGCGGTCGGTGAGGTCAGTTAGGAGAAGCGAGAGAGTGAAATAATGAAGAGCGGAGGAGAACAGGCCTGGTTGGCCTGGTAGGAGTGGCTGGAATGTCGGGAAGGCTGGGAAAGTGTGCAAGCAGGTGTGCAGCACCTCAGGCTTGCAAAAGCCGCACCAGCCTAGCTGGCTGCCTCTGCACTTTTGTTAGGGGCCTGCCGCCTTAAGGCACTCACCTACTCTCCCGCTCCCACGACTGACTGCTCCTTGGACCTGCCCCTGCTCTTGAACTGCAGTTGTGTGATTCACTGTGGTGGCAAGCCCAGCCGTCACCCACCTCTTTCCCAGGGTCTCCTACTTTGTCCAGGGCTTTTAGGCAGGCGGAGCCAGGTCTCCCGACCCTGGCCTGGCACTGGATCTCTCCCCAATAAGGAGTCGGCAAGCAGCACTGATGAGCTCCGTACTCCCTGTTCTACGCCTCTCTGAAACCACTATGTCCACCAATGTGAATGTCTGGCGCGTAAGGAGTCCAGCAGTCAAACTTGTTCATCCTTCTCAACCTCTCTGCAGCATCGACACAGTAACCACAACACACTCGTCAGAAGACTCCAGGAGATCGGCATCAAAGGACCTGCAATCAAATGGATCTGTTCCTTCCTCAAGGGAAGAACCCAAAGTATTAGACTGCCACCTTTCACTTCGGAGACCGAGAACCTGATCTTCAGAGCCCCCCTGGGATCATTCCTCAGCTCCTCCCTGTTCAACATCTACATGACACCGCTTACCAACATCATTCGATCCCAGGGCATCAACATCATCTCCTACGCCAACGAAAAACAACTAATCTGCTCCCTGACAGACAAGACAACCACCATCAGAACCAACTTCACCAACAGCATGACCATGGTAGCAGAATGGATGAGTGCCAACTGCTTGAAGCTCAGCTCCGACAAGATGGAAGTACTGGTATTCAGAAACAAGACCTCCTCTTGGGACCGCACCTGGTGGCCGGCAAAGCTAGGACTAACACCCACCAACCACGGCAGGAATCTGGGGGTCATTCTGGATGAGTAGCTCAACATGACAGCACAATTCAACACAGTCATTGCCACCTGCTTCCACATCCTACGTAGGCTGCGAAAATTCTTCAATTGGCTGCCAAAGAATACCAGATGTACCATCATGCAAGCACTCATCCCTAGCACGCTCGACTATGGCAACATACTCCACATCGGAATCTCCAAGCAGCTCCTAGACAGACTCCAGATCAACTAGAATGCCTCTGCAAGACTCACACTTGACCTCCCATGCCAAACCCACATCTCATCCCACCTGAGAGAGCTCGAGTGGCTGCCAATTCACAAACAAAGCCAATTCAAACTCCTCACACACATATAAAAACATTATACAGCACTGGCTAAGCATACCTTAACAACTGCATACACTTTCACCAGCCTAACAGATGCTTACACTCAACCTCACTCTCACTTGCACAGATCTTTTGGTGGATCCCCACCGAGACCAGGAAGACCGTCACCCAGGCCCTCGTCACTAGCCGACTGGACTACGGCAACGCCCTCTACGCCGGTACCACCGCCAAGCTCCAGAAGAGACTCCAGCGGATCCAGAACGCCTCAGCCAGACTCATCCTCGACATCCCACGAACCAGCCACATCTCCGGACATCTGAGAGACCTTCACTGGCTCCCCGTCAACAAAAGAATCACCTTCCGCCTCCTCACCCACGCACACAAAGCCCTACACGACCAAGGCCCGAGCTACCTCAACAGCCGAATCAACTTCTACGCTCCCAAACGCCACCTCCGATCAGCCAACCACGCCCTCGCCGCCGTCCCCCGCATCCGAAGAGCGACTACAGGAGGAAGATCCTTCTCCTACCTGGCCGCCAAGACCTGGAACTCCCTCCCGACCGACCTGCGCCTGACCCAAGACCACCTCTCCTTCAGGAAGAAGCTGAAGACCTGGCTGTTCGAGCAGTAGCGGCACCCCCCCCCCCACCCCCAGCGCCTTGAGACCCTACGGGTATGTAGTGTGTGGAAATATGGATTTTTCTGGTCAGTTATGTCCCCTATCTTGGACCCCAACGGTTCTATGTGCATGTTACAAGTACATGTATGTTCCCTCCAGTTCCAGTTATAAAGACGCAAATACATGTGCGTCCGCCGTTAACATGTCCTCTGTTGATCCGCCATGAATGGGCCGGATATTCCATTCCTAAGTACGAAAGGCCACCGCCTTTATATGGTTCACTTATGCCATTTTTCAGTCCAGGCAAGTAGGCCCTGATTCTGTCATCAAACTCTTCTTGCCTTCTGCCTCTGAAAGCTCCAGTCTGAGCCTGCATCTGTGACCATGAACTTTGTCTCATTCTCTGCGCGGCTCACAAAGCCTGACATCAGCCTGCTGCCTGCCAAAAGCTGTATTTCACCTTCGAAGTTATCTGCTCCGATCCCTGCCCAATGCATTCCTGTCTAGTAGCTTAAGTAAACATTCTGCCAGCTACCGAGCAAAAGGCCCGGCTTCTCTGTCTTCATGCAAATAACTCATAGCCCTGTTACTATGGAAGATTCCGCCTCCGCATCTAGTGTAGACACTTAGACGCTTGTACACGCACTAATAGTCAGTATAGTCAGTATAGAATAAGATTCCACTCGAAGAGACCTCTCTTTTGGATAACTTAGTTCTTTAAACATAGGATGTTAGATATGATTTGGGATTAGGTTGACTTGACCCTCCAGACTTCTGTCGCCACATGTAGAGCTAAATGTCAAGTCCCCTTCACCCCCTAGTTGCACGTCAATTACACGTCATGCTGCTGCGCGCGCATTTCTGCCAAGTATTTCTGCTGACATTGCGAAATTCTTTCATGTAACCACCCTCTTATGACATCACATCTGATGACGTTCTGTAAACACACCCAGTTACGCCTATCTTTGCAACGTATGAATACATTATCTCCACTATCAATTGTTACGCCTCTTGTATTGACCTCACTGTAATGCTTATTATATAAAAGTAATTGATTGTTAATAATGTACGTACTTCACTTCCTGAACCTTCGTGGTGATGGAACCTGGAGCAACCGATTATAATCGACCACTGGAATAAAGCCCATTCCGAACCTCTAATACCACGGATTCTGCCTCTTATTTACTGAGCTATTTTATTATGTTTCTGTATCAAATTAAGTCCCGGTAATTTAATTATTTACCACATGAATGGCGCCCGAACAGGGACACTTTCTCATCTCACGCGCCGGCGGTGCGTTGCAGGCCCGGTCTCCTGCCACAGCTGGACGGACAACAACGCGTACCAGCAGGATTTCCTGTATCTCCCTCCGGTCAAGCGGGGGCGACTGAGGCTGCGATCAACACCCAGACGAGGCGGTGAGAAGTGCGAAGTATCCCGACCAGAGCCTAGCTGAGAGAGCAAGATCCGAGGTATACAGAGGCCCACCAGTTTCCGAAGTCCCAAGTCGAGTCCAGTGTCCGAAGTGTTCGAGTCGAGTCCAGTCCGGTTCAAGTTCAGTCGAGTTTCTGAGGCCTTCCGTTTCCGAGCTACCCGGTGAGTACCATTACTGGGGAGGCGTTCTGGCGTGCACATAAGTTGTGCCGGTCCAGACGGGTTTGGGTACACAAATCCGGTCTGCACTGTTTCAGCAGTGTATCTATACTGTTTAGCAGTATATCTAGTATATCAAGTATAAAAATTCAGAATAATTCAGTTCAAGTCGAGTATCATGTTTAATGATTAAGTTTTTCTTAGATCATCGTCGTCATCACTGTTGCTCAGTTAAATGTTAAATGTTAAATGTATTGATACGTCCTGCATATTGTGGTATGAATGACTGTTCATTATTGTGTTTTATTGTATTAAGTTTGTTCAAAATCAAGTAGCAGACCAGTTCTCAATATGCCGCTCTTTTCAAAATTAAGACAGATCACAACTAGAAAAGGGGTACTCGAAGAAGCTGTTCCCATTCCTCCTAGGGACACTCCAGGGTACTTCATGTATCATAAACATGGCCTAGACGCCATATTGTTTCTCGATTTATGGGTAGACTACACTAAGGAATTACCAGAAAGTCAGAGATGGCCCGCAGCTGGGACCTGGGATGCAGAGTGCATCGTGAAAGTAGAGGAAGAATTATGGAAAAGGAAAGCTAGACAATCACAGAAAGACGCCATTGAATTATGGCGTAAAGAATCGTATAGACGTACAGAAAAAGCACGTAGACAGGAAGAAAAGAGTAAAGAGAATTCAAATGGAGTCCGAGAAAATCTATTAATTAAAGAAGGTGCACGAGTGAAATCGGAACAAGTAGACAGACAAAGAAATGCCCTTATGAATGGTATGTATCCCCTTCTGGCTGAAGGATTACCTAAGGCTACTCCAGGGATACCAAAAGACTTGCCAACCCCATTATTTCCGATAAAGGTACATCCTAAGGGGCATCCTAGAACCGCAGAAGATGTTTTTCTTTCCTCATATTTAGATGACACAGCTCCCGAGTATGCTAATCCCGCCCCACATAGACCGCCTGCCAGGGAGGTTCAACGCCAAGATCCAGTACCCGTATCGCTACAGCAACAAGTTCTGACACAAGTTCCGGCAAGCACATCTGTTTCTGCATCTGTTCCTACAGCTACTTCTATAGCTGTATCCACGCCTATAGTTGCTGTATCACGTCCAACGAATCCTTTCACACCCGATACCCCAGATGGGGCTACCGGAGGTGCTACCAATATCTTTTCTACGCCACCTAGAATAAATAAACTTACTTTTCAAGAGTCAGCACATCCACGTACCCCCAAACTCATAAATGCCCGCACGCTTAAGGAACTTCTAGTAGATTGTAGATATGACCCTGTGCCCGGCAAAGAGGACGAAATGATCATGGCATCATTACGTATCAGACGAGCCGCGGTGTATTTAGGGAAGTTACCTGGAATGACTATGCATCTAGATAATATATATCATTATGTCCAAACAGGGCGAGACTCTGAATGTATTAACAGAGCTATGGAATGCCAGAAAGTGGAAATACAGGGGGAACTGTTACGTTTCCTCATAAATTGCGTAATCAGAAATCAAGACCGACCGGGGGTAGATCCGGAAATAATGCAAACTCTTACCAGATGGAGCCAGAATATATCAGAAGGGAGACATGATAGGCAAAAATGTATAATATATCAACAAAGGAGGGGGGGACGAGGAGCTATTAGAAAAGGTCCTGTACCAGGGCTCCCAAGTTAAATGCAACAGCAGTATGATGGTAACAGTTCCTAAAGAATAAAGTAAGAGAGATTCAGAAAGCCAGTTAGGCTTTTGAAGAATGTGCAGTGTCTCCAAGATGGTTAGAGTGTGCCGAGAAAGAGTGAAGGTACTCCTATGTGGATCTGTAAGTGCCCTCACACACCCAAACAGGTGTATAGCATCATCATCGGGCTGGTGCTCCTCGTGGGGGTGGCGCTGCAGTCCCTCACGGGCCCGTTTGACGGGGCTCTTTGTCGGAGATCTTCAAGGAGTTTGCCGCATTTGTGCATGGGGGTGTGTGGGGCTAAGTGTAAGTGGTGTGGTGATTGAGTTCTAAAAAGAGCCCAAGGACACTTGCAATTTATTAAGGGTGTCCTCGGGGTCCGGATAAAATATATCACGGGGATGGAGAAGCAATCTCAGTTGCCTGTGTGAGAGGGGAAAATGAAAAAATACAATCCCTCTTCTCTCACCCGTGTAGTGAATAAAGTGAGTGTGTCAAGGGGTCGACATGTTTCGCGCCATAGATAGTCCCTAGTGGATCTGGGGGCGCTTCATCAGGACCAAAAGAGTAAGGTATGTCAAATGGGAGTCGGGAAAGAGACACCCTATAAACCCATGAGTCCTAATTGTAGGAAAGGTAGTTGCAAAACAGCAGCCGAAGCTACCGGGTAGGTGTTCCGGAGCACAGAAGAAGAGCACGCACTGCCTTCACTGCTATTTGGCTAAGCTGACGAGGCCTGACCTGGAACTAGGGAGGGCCGTAACAAGGGACACGCTAGACGACGTGTCTCTTATCTCTTGTTTTGCAACTACCTTTCCTACAATTAGGACTCATGGGTTTATAGGGTGTCTCTTTCCCGACTCCCATTTGACATACCTTACTCTTTTGGTCCTGATGAAGCGCCCCCAGATCCACTAGGGACTATCTATGGCGCGAAACATGTCGACCCCTTGACACACTCACTTTATTCACTACACGGGTGAGAGAAGAGGGATTGTATTTTTTCATTTTCCCCTCTCACACAGGCAACTGAGATTGCTTCTCCATCCCCGTGATATATTTTATCCGGACCCCGAGGACACCCTTAATAAATTGCAAGTGTCCTTGGGCTCTTTTTAGAACTCAATCACCACACCACTTACACTTAGCCCCACACACCCCCATGCACAAATGCGGCAAACTCCTTGAAGATCTCCGACAAAGAGCCCCGTCAAACGGGCCCGTGAGGGACTGCAGCGCCACCCCCACGAGGAGCACCAGCCCGATGATGATGCTATACACCTGTTTGGGTGTGTGAGGGCACTTACAGATCCACATAGGAGTACCTTCACTCTTTCTCGGCACACTCTAACCATCTTGGAGACACTGCACATTCTTCAAAAGCCTAACTGGCTTTCTGAATCTCTCTTACTTTATTCTTTAGGAACTGTTACCATCATACTGCTGTTAAAAATGTATAATAGCCATGTGCAGAAAGATCCGTAAAGAAATAGAACGCCTACACGAAGAAAGATTAACGGTAGACCAGTTTGAACAAAACGAGGAGGAAGAAGGATCAGGACTGCCCACAGGACAGTCAGAAACCATAGCCTATGTAGGTAGAGGAAGATCTTGTAATAGTACTAGATATTTCACTGACCCGATACGTCCGATATGTCCAGATAATAACAGGAATTTCCAAACACCTATAATAAATATGGGATCCCCCGAGCATTCGTTCCAAGCCGCTGACAAATTACTGCGAGAACGAAGGGGTTATCATTTTCTCGATTCTATGGATGAACAAGAATTAGCCAGGTCAGCCGTTCATTGGATTGACAGTCCCGGAATGTATGGTGATAATACAGTAGCACACACATTTTTGAATCTCACCCCAGATGAACAGCGTTTAGCTGGGATTTATATGATTCAACAACTTCTTATACTATATAAAAGCCAACATTCAGATCCTGGTCCCTTACCTGATATATTGACCGAATTACTCACGAATAGATGGAAAGGTTCAGGTACTAAGTTAATTAAGGAAATACTAGAATCTAGAAAACAGTACATTCTTTTTATATGCCCAGAACATGTCTCACTGCCCACTAAGGAAAGAACCACGTATTACATGGACAGACAGAATCCCTTACGAGAAGTGCACCCAATACAGGGCGAGGACAATCAGTTTAAACGTGTATATGTGTATACGCCCATATCAAAAATAGAATTGTTAGAAATGAAGAAAGTGGTACCCAGTCATGACAAAGACCCAGCGGGTTTCCACCGAGAAATTAAAGACATGTTACTCATGGGAGAGTATACCTATCCCGACATTATGACAATATTAAAGGTATTAATGCCTGCTGGCATTTATGAAAAACTCAAGGAAAAAGAGTGGGAGGTAGGAGACCAAAAGATAGACTGGACAGCATTAGAAAATGAAGAAAAGGCCCGAGGTCCAGGTTCAGGGCTTGGGGACAAAACTAAAGCACTGCCAGGTTTATTAGTACAGGTACTGCCACGTTTATTAACTACGAAAAAGGAAGACTGGGGTGCAATTTCAGCCTGTAAACAAAAGCAAGATGAAGACACTAGTGATTTCTATGCACGATTTGAAAAATGTTTCGGTATAAATAGTGGCATAAAAGCAAGTAGCGAATCATACCCACATCTGTTTGTGACAAAATTAGTTGAAAATTCCTTGCCCCAAGTGAAGAATAGAGTATTAAAATTCGAGAGTACCTGGCAAGGTAACACTCCATCACAAATGTTACAAATGTTACAGTATCATCACAATAGAATTAGAGAGGAACAAGATCATGAACAAAGACGCATGAAAGACACGAAAATGAAAATGCTAGTCTCCCAGACAGTTCCAGCTGAAGGACATAAAAAGGGTACGCCACATTCTGGCGATTTAGCAGGACCTGTAAAAGGGACATGCAACTATTGTAAACAACTAGGTCATCATGTACACGATTGTCCAGTCCTGAAGCGTAATATCGCCACGGGTATTACAAAAGAAAGACCACGGCCACTTAGACAGGATCAGAATGAACAAGGAGCTTTGCAGCATGCACAGTCCATGTCAGCTCCACCACAGACTATACAGTTTGTGCCAGCTGCACCAGCGCTGCCTGTTGCTGCCACACAAACCACGACACGACAAATGTACCAGACCGCACAGTATGACTATCCTGAGTATCAACGATATGCATGAACCAGCCTAGAGAGGGAAGTTGACTTACCCCTTATCGAGGTCCCTGTAGACCAAGAAGGACCTTATGTACATAGTGAATTATTGGGCCAAGACAGAAAATTTTTACTCGATACAGGGGCAAGTCGAACAACCATAAAACGTAGTGAAGTTCCAGGGGCACCCCTCTCAGGCTCACAGAATATTTCCCTTGGTTTTTCAGGAAAACCTATTGTTAATGAAGTATCACAGCCTCTTCCACTTACGATAGGACCTTTGACCCGAACTACAGATTTGTTGCTTACTAAATCATGTCCAGAAAACTTGTTAGGAATAAAGACACTGAAAGCTCTAGGAGCTATAATATGTTGTTCTCCGGAAGGAGTAAGATTGTTTTTACGTGATTTTAAAGGTCATTATGTGTCTAGAGACATGGATCCCCGATTGCAGACTTTACCTACACATCTATGGGCACAAGGCCCTACTGATGTTGGTTGCATGAATATTACACCATATCGAGTTACACTAAAGGCAGGAGTGGTACTACCACGAATGCGACAATACAAGTTACCCCCAGATGCTGTAATGGCTTTACTGCAAATCATTGACGAACTCATTGCCCAAGGGGTGGTTGTAGAAACAGACTCCAATGTATGTAATTCACCGATAATTCCGATTCTTAAACGAACAGATCCAAAGGCCCCGCCAGTATATCGACTGATTATTGATCTGCGCGAATTAAACAAGTGCATTGTGCCACAATTCCCTGTGGTCCCCGATATCTCATCATTACTGACAGCTATTGATTCCGAAGCAACATTCTTTACTGTAATTGATCTCAAAAATGCCTTTTTCAGCGTCCCAATAGATCCGGAAAGCCAATATTTGTTCGGATTTAGTTTAAATGGACGTAGCTTTAAATTCTCACGCGCACCTCAAGGATTTACAGAAAGCCCCAGCATCTATAGCCAAGCACTGAAACGAGAACTCGACAGTATCCACATGCCAGTTAACACTGCCTTGCTTCAATATGTCGATGATCTGCTGATCACCGCCCGAAGCGAACCTGAATGTGAAAAAGCATCACTGACAGTTTTACAATTTCTAGCCGAGAAAGGGCACAAGGTGTCCCCTTCTAAGCTGCAATTCTGTGTCCAGCGAGTTATTTACCTTGGTCACTCGCTGTCCAAGGAGGGAAGGCAGCTTACACCCGACCGCATTCAGTTAATAGCTAACATGCCAATACCCAAGACGCAAAAGGAGGTGCGGGCTTTCATAGGCCTCACTTCATATTGTAGACAGTGGATCCCTCAGTATGCATTTCTAGCAAAACCACTCATTCAGTTGACAACACAGGAGGCAGCCACATCGACTGTTCTCCCTTGGACTCAGGAACATACACAAGTTTTTGAAAGCTTAAAGAAAGCTTTATGTCAAGCACCAGTTTTAGCAACACCATGTTACAGAAAACAGTTTACACTCTTTATTACAGAACGAGAAGGTACTGCCTTGTCAGTACTCACACAGGAACAAGCAGGAGCACACAAACCATGTGCTTATTTTTCTAGTACATTAGATCCCGTAGCTCAGGCTCTGCCTGCGTGCCTGAAATCAGTGGCAGCGACAGCTTTAGCAATCAGACAAAGCGATGCCATAGTGTTAGGACATCCATTGACAGTACAAGTACCACACGCAGTAGAGGTCCTTGTGAACCGAACGCAAACACAACACCTGACTATAGCAAGACTTACAGGGTACGAACTAACATTGTTTCAGCCACATATAGAAATCAGACGTTGTAACACATTGAATCCTGCCACACTTTTACCTGTAAATGGAACAGACCCACTAGCCCATGACTGTATTGATGTTATTACAATCACGACGAAACCCAGACAAGATTTAACCGATGTCCCATTATCAGACCCAGACCTGACGTTGTATGTAGATGGTTCATGTATGAGAAAAGGTACAGGAGAACTAGTGGCCGCTTACGCAGTCACAACAGACACTGAAATCATTGAAACAAATTGCATAAATATCTTGTCCGCTCAAGCAGCAGAGCTCGTCGCTCTGACACAAGCCTGTATTCAAGCCACAAATAAAAAAGTCAACATATACACTGATTCACGTTATGCATTCGGAGTCGTACATGACTTCGGCGTGCTGTGGCGAGAGAGAGGTTATTTAACTTCTCACGGTGCCCACATTCAGCACGGACCCCTCATTCATGCCTTATTAGATGCAATACATTTGCCCACTGCAATATCGATTATGAAATGTAAAGCTCATACGAAAATTACTGATATCGTTTCTCAAGGCAATGATCTAGCTGACAGAACAGCTAAACAGACTGCTCAAACTCAAACATCCGACATGACAAAGACAATAGTCCAGATACCACCACATTGTATGATGGTTAAGGACCCCGCTCTTGATGTAATTGACATACAGACATATGCTACACCAGACGAAATAAAGAAATGGACTGAATTAGGAGGGATCCAAACCGATCAAGGATGGATGATGAAGGAAACATCTGTGTGGTTCCTTCCTGATTCAATGGTCCAAGTCATTATTAACACTGTCCATAGTCCAGCGCATCTAGGAGAGAAAGCTATGCTAGACAGCATTCAACATATTTGGTTCAACAAGCATTTACGAGCAGCAGCGAAACAAAAAGTTCGTACCTGCATGATCTGTTGCCAGTTCAACCCAGGAAAAAGCGTTCCCGTAGAACAGGGTGGATTTCATCCTCCTGATCATCCTTTCGAAGTCCTCCAGATGGATTATATCCAGATGGAACGATGTAGAGGATTTAAATATGTTCTCGTAGTTGTGTGTACTCTTTCCCGTTGGACGGAGGCATACCCGGTTTCAGATTACACTGCCCCGACTACTGCCAAACAGTTGGTTCGAGAATTCTTCCCACGATACGGTTTACCACGTGTTGTTCACTCAGATAACGGCCAACCGTTCTCATCCGAATTAATGAAACACGTTTCACTTTTGTTAGGCTATCAGTGGAAGTTCCACTGTGTCCGACACCCCGAAGCAGCAGGTCTCGTAGAAAGACATAATCAGACTCTGAAAATAAGATTATCCAAAATATGCAGAGAGAAAGGTGTTGACTGGGTAGTAGCATTACCAGTTGCACTCTTTTACACAAGAATGGTAGCACACTCTCGAACAGGGCTATCCCCGTATGAAGTGATCTTCGGGAGACCACCAAATATGTGGGGGACGCCTATACCACGCAAAATAACTGATATTGACTGTAACATGCTGACAGATTACTTGGCTTCCTTGATGTCTGCACTACAATCTTGTCGTTCACAGGTAGCTGCAGCTTTTCCTGACAACACTGAGGTGAAACCCCATGACGTGGTTCCAGGAGACTTAGTCCTCGTGAGGAACTTTGATCGCAAGACTCAGCTGGAACCTAGGTGGAGGTCCCCTCAGCTGGTGTTGCTCACCACAAGAACGGCTGTGAAGATCGAAGGCAGAAAGGGATGGATTCATTCAAGTCATATCAAGAAATTTCATGGACTAAAATCAGATGTGAATACCTCACCTTGTGTGTCTTCACCCATTGACTCAAAACTTCCTTTTGTGGAAAAAAGTGACTCTGAACACTATAAACTAAAGCTTAGGCCCAATCAGTCGAGCAATTTGATTGTTTAAGTCCTCTCCAAGGTGAAGCGGTTGAATTGTCTCTGACATGTATCCCTTGGACCTGAATAGAGAATACACCCGAAAAATGTTGAAACGACAGGCGTACTGTAAATCACTGCGTAGTCATTGCATAGTGACGTTATTAATTTTATTTTTCTTAAGTCTTTTAATAATTACTGCAAGTATATTGTTGCACATATATTATCCTATTTCTAGACATGTTTACAATGTTACTGCTGAACATTCTTTTAGTAAATTACCTCCGCTTGAATTGTCATACAGATTTGCGCTGCGCAATAACACTTTTATTAATATGTTACATCATTCCCATCAGGTTAGCAATGCTACAAATTGTTGGATATGTGGCCGACTCCCTCCCTATCAGAATTATAAAGGAATTCTACCTCTTTTTCCATACCCGTTCACACACAACGGCTCCTGTGGAGCATGGTTTAGTTTAATTAATTCCCATGATTCGAAATCTGCAGTTTATCAAGACAATGGGGTATGGGGAAATCTGAACTTAGTTTTACTTAAGGTCTGCTATCCTAACAAGGAGGGACTTCCCAAAGGAACAGGAACTGATCTAGAAAATGAAGTATATGGATTAGGTAACTTTACGCTTAATCTCCTGATCTTGAATGTCGAATCCGAAGCTACTTCAATTTTGCCCGCTATGTCAATACTTCCAGTAAAAGGTGAATTATGTATAAGAAAGAATGGTTCCATACACATGGGCCATAGTAAATGCACCACTGTAGTGAAATTTAGTGATCAAGGCAAGTCTACATTTAGAGCTTCCCGCCATTCCTATTTCATATGTGGTCAGATGGCATATGTACGTCTGCCTCTAGATTGGGATGGTACTTGCTACATTGGATTCCTTTTGCCACCTGTTTTTCTAGCTCCTCCCGATTATCACAGAAATATTCATTTAGTATATAATAGAGTAAGGAGAGATCTCCCAATAGTCGACTACACTGAAACAGCATGGGAAAAATACACAGATTTCAATAAAGGTCTCTTTCCCTATATAGGTACCGTCACTAATAGTAAGCTGATACGTAGATTAACTAGAACCCTTGAAGCAGTAGTGAACGAAACTATTTCCGCCTTAGGCAATTTAACAGAAGAGCAGTCTGCTATACGGATTGTTGTGCTTCAAAATCGTCTTGTCCTTGACGTCATCCTGGCTGATAGGGGCGGAGCTTGTAGGGTCATCGGATCAAGCTGTTGCATTTTCATACCAGAAAATTCGCCATCTGTATATAAAGCCATAACTCGTCTTCACAAGATTGTAAGCCAGATACACCAGAATCCAGGCACCTGGACTTGGTCCGGTTGGTTTTGGAGTGTATTATCTACCTTTGGATGGAAGGTCCTATCCTTCCTAGGTATTGGCCTTCTCATACTATTCAGTTGCTGCTTATGCCTGCAATGTGGACCAGCGATTTGTGGTCTGTGTGCCACATCGTGCATTCCGCATCAAGATTTTCATTCAAGATCCCAGAAGAAGAAAGAAGAACAAATGATGCTATATGAACAGATCAATGGATTAATGAAGATTGATATCTCTTGACGGGCAAGTAGGGGACAAGGAGGGAATGTGGAAATATGGATTTTTCTGGTCAGTTATGTCCCCTATCTTGGACCCCAACGGTTCTATGTGCATGTTACAAGTACATGTATGTTCCCTCCAGTTCCAGTTATAAAGACGCAAATACATGTGCGTCCGCCGTTAACATGTCCTCTGTTGATCCGCCATGAATGGGCCGGATATTCCATTCCTAAGTACGAAAGGCCACCGCCTTTATATGGTTCACTTATGCCATTTTTCAGTCCAGGCAAGTAGGCCCTGATTCTGTCATCAAACTCTTCTTGCCTTCTGCCTCTGAAAGCTCCAGTCTGAGCCTGCATCTGTGACCATGAACTTTGTCTCATTCTCTGCGCGGCTCACAAAGCCTGACATCAGCCTGCTGCCTGCCAAAAGCTGTATTTCACCTTCGAAGTTATCTGCTCCGATCCCTGCCCAATGCATTCCTGTCTAGTAGCTTAAGTAAACATTCTGCCAGCTACCGAGCAAAAGGCCCGGCTTCTCTGTCTTCATGCAAATAACTCATAGCCCTGTTACTATGGAAGATTCCGCCTCCGCATCTAGTGTAGACACTTAGACGCTTGTACACGCACTAATAGTCAGTATAGTCAGTATAGAATAAGATTCCACTCGAAGAGACCTCTCTTTTGGATAACTTAGTTCTTTAAACATAGGATGTTAGATATGATTTGGGATTAGGTTGACTTGACCCTCCAGACTTCTGTCGCCACATGTAGAGCTAAATGTCAAGTCCCCTTCACCCCCTAGTTGCACGTCAATTACACGTCATGCTGCTGCGCGCGCATTTCTGCCAAGTATTTCTGCTGACATTGCGAAATTCTTTCATGTAACCACCCTCTTATGACATCACATCTGATGACGTTCTGTAAACACACCCAGTTACGCCTATCTTTGCAACGTATGAATACATTATCTCCACTATCAATTGTTACGCCTCTTGTATTGACCTCACTGTAATGCTTATTATATAAAAGTAATTGATTGTTAATAATGTACGTACTTCACTTCCTGAACCTTCGTGGTGATGGAACCTGGAGCAACCGATTATAATCGACCACTGGAATAAAGCCCATTCCGAACCTCTAATACCACGGATTCTGCCTCTTATTTACTGAGCTATTTTATTATGTTTCTGTATCAAATTAAGTCCCGGTAATTTAATTATTTACCACAAGTGCGCTCTATAAATGTCATTGATTGATTGATTGATCCCCTGCACTCACAAGAGCAGAACAGGAGGTCTTTCATTCTCGTACATAGCCCAAAAACATAGAATGTCATCCCACAAAACATCAGAGCCTCCTCCTCACTTTTTAACCTTCACAATTAGGCTCTTCGAATTACTCTCTGGGGGCACTTACCTACAACCCCTGCTGAGACTCCTGGATATCCTCAGAGGTGATTAGCGGGCTATACAAATAGACATAACAAAACATGAATTGATATTGGGTGAGGATATTTTTAGATAGAGCTGGGTTTCCTTGGCATATTGATGCCTCTTGATATTGCAGTCTGCAATAATGGATCCAAGGAGTTCTAAGGAGAGATTAAAGGTGATGAGCTGGAGCATGGAACCCTTGGGTTACTCTGGACGAGATGGGGACATCTGTGATCCTGTGGAATCTATTTGTATGAGGTGGCACTGGTGGTTAGGTAGGATGTGAAGAATTTCAAGATAGTGACTGAAACTTCCATGCCTGGTTTAAGGGTATTGATCAGAGCTGGATGGTCTACTCTGCTGAAAGCTACAGATAGTTCAAGCACAATCAGGAGGAAGGGGTCAGTCCTGTTGTTGAGGTGGGGGCATTGTCGAGTACTCAGGTGTGGTAGTCTCAGAGCTGCAGCATGGGAAGGGGTCAGTGCTATTGTGGAGGTGGGGGCATTGTCGAGTACTCAGGTGTGGCAGTCTCAGAGCTGCGGCATTGTGTGAAGATTAGTTAGTAGTCCTGTTCAAAATTGTTATTGCTTATGCGCTCCGGTAGCTGCAGCTTTATTGACGATTTTCCCTATGACTTGAAGGTGCATAATATGGCAAAACATTTTTAGTAGGGGAAGTAACTGACCTGTCTTAAGGTTGGCTGGGATTGTTAGGAAGGTTTCGAAAATGAGAATAAGGGGTGCCAGTGTCTCTCCTTGGAACACTTTGATGATGGAAGAATGAAGATTTTTGTCTTCATAGGTGGTTGCTTGCTACGTGTTCATGATACTGGAGATCTATGTTCAAGAAAATTGAAGGAGGTTTGATTGGTGCTGAGTCATCAGTTCTGTTATGCAATATTCTGCCACTGGGTGTTCTTCTCAGTCACAAGACATACACAGTTTGCCTTTGTTTTCGTTGAGTAGCCGTATGTTCATTCACACCGAAGCTACTTGTAGTGCAGTGCTTTTAAGAATTTGGGCCAAAAACAGTTATTTAAGGCATTTTCACATCAAATTTTGATATCTTTTCGAATGCTTTATGCACTGTTTTTTCTTCCATCCCGGCTAGATGGGTTAATTGGGAGTTGCCTTAGAGGGAGTAGAGACACACATTTGTGTTGCTGTTTCCATTAGGGGTGCAATTTCCTCCAATGAATTTTGGCCTGGGGCAAGGTTGGAAAGCATTTTTAAATGTGCTGATTGGTTCATTGTCTCTACAATTAGGATATTTTAAAGTAAGCCAGTGGCTCATGCTTCTTTGGTGGTGGCCAATTTGCTTTAAACAAACATAATGAAAACTTTCCTAGTGAACGCAACTGAAAGTTTCAATTCTATTAAGGACTCAGAGGCGAGGATTATGCTGTACTTTTTCACTTTATTTCTTCACAGCAGCCATTTTAGAGATATAACAGACCACATTTCCCAGAAACCACTGGGAAATTGGCAAAACAAAGAACAGGCAATCCAAGGCTAGTCCAATCCATGCACCAATTAGGAGGCAGTATGCCCCATATAGTCCCTTGTTCCTATCTATCCACTCCTCTTTCTTCGTGTGAGTCACAACAACATCTTTTTCCTACATTTCCTGCTTTCCAGAGTCTCCACCTGGAAGCAAGAGAATGGCACCAGAACAGGAACTGGGATCTTCGCAATAATCACCGTTAAAATGTACGAGCGTGCATTTCTGCGGAAAACTCTTGTCAACAAACATTTAGCCACTATTGACATAGTAAATGGGGTGGGTGTCCAGGATCTTGAATCCTCTGTGGGATAATCCTCGCCTCCAAGTCCTTAATAGAATTGAAACTTCGCATTACATTAGCTAGGACATGTTTTATTCTATGTCAGAACCAGAGGTTTTGAATTATGGTAGTTTAAAGTTTACTTACCACCAAATGAGGCATATCTACGATAGGCTTAAAATAGAATTTTTTAAAAGTAGATTCAGCAGACCAATCTGCGGCATTCATAATATCCTCTAGCCTCGCACCTAGGCTGAAAGCTTTGGAGGCCATTGCCCTCTAGCCGAATGGGCCCCAAATGTTTTCAGGTCAATGCAAGCCTCTTGCATGACCCAATACACCCATCGGGCGATAGTGGGAGGTGACACTGCCTTGTGAGGTTTCTGAAGAGCAATGAGGAGTTGTTTCTCCCCTGGAGGCCTAAAGTCTGCCGACATCTCATAGGCCTTCAAATACTGCACCACACAAAGTTTAGGTGACTCAGAAAATGCAGGGTATTCCACAACCATAGTATGAGACTTTGTACGCCTGGTAATCGCAAAAGCCACCCCCGAAGGGGAAAAAACTCGGTCTGTGATATCCGGGGCTCGAACATCCAAAACTCTTCTACATGAGATCAAACAAAGGAGCATAGCCAACCTGTCTGAAAGCACCTTAAATGACAGGAACCTATTTGGCTGCCTGGAAAAGAAAAGATTACGCACCTTGTTTACATCTCAAAGCTCTGAGTACCTTGGTTCAGACGGCAGAGATAACGTAATACCCCGAAGCAATCGACATAAAAATGGATGCTCCCCTACCAGGGAGCCATCCACTGGAGAATGTCCCATCGAGATCGCTGAACGGAAGGTGTTAATGAAGCGATATGCCAAACCTTGGTGGGCCAGACCCGCCAAAACATTTAGGACGTGATCTATTTCGGCGCCCACAGGATCACAGCCCTTTGCAGACACCAACTACACCGCCTCGTCCAAGAGGTCCTGCATCGTTTGACTGAGCTGTCAGACCAAGCTTTGGACAAGAGCCCTTCAGTGTGCTCCAAAAGTCCCGGGATCTACCATCTACTCCTGTAAATCTCCAAGCCATCAGTGGTAACGAGCTGTCTATTACCATCTGATGTGGATTCTAATCCGGGTTAAGAAGAATCGCAGGAAAGTGCGGAAGTGGGATTGGAAAATCCCAAGAAAGTTCCAGAAGACGGGAAACCACACTTGCGACTTCCAAATTGGAGTCACGATTACCAACTCTGAATGTTGCCTTCTTATCTGAGCCGAAGCTTTCCTGATCATCGCAAATGGTAGGAACGCATATGCCCGCTCGTTCCCCCAATCCTACAGAAACGCAGCTGTTGCGAATGCCAGAGGGTCTAGCCTCCCACTGAAGAAGCGGGGCAACTGGTAGTTCAGTCTGGAGGCAAAGAGATCTGCTGAGAAAGGGTTGCAGCAGTCTTGAAGTGTGGCAAAACCTCTGGATGCAGTTTCCACTGACTGAATCACGAAAATGCCACAAGTGCCAATACGCTACAGGGTTCTCCCACCCAAGGAGATATTCCACCATCAGGAACATGTGATGGTGAAGGCAGAACTTCCACAAGCTTTGTCACCATATCATAGAGAACCTTGTACCGTGTCCAGCCTAGGTGATTTATATACCTGACAGCTGAGGCATTGTCCATTTTCAACAGGACGCAATATTGAATTCTGTTTTTGGTCCACCATCGGACCGCAAAGGACCCTGTCAGAAGCTCTAAGCAGTTGATCTGCAATCTCTGCTCTTGAGGGGACCGCAACCCACTGGTAGATACATCTCCACACCGAGCATCCTACCCTGCTCTGCTGGCATCGGATTCTATAACCGGGTCAGGAATCGAGCAGAAAATTGCTCTGCCATTCTACGCCTCCATGTGGGAGAACCAGCAATGGATTTGCTCCTGAGCTTCTGCAGACAGAACCACTGAGTGAGAATACAAGTGACCTCTACTCAAATGCACCACCCTCAACCTCTGAAGGTGCAATGGGCCCAGAAAGATGGCCTGGATAACAGGCGGATAACAGACCAACCACCCATGCAATCTGTCTAAAGGACACAATCCTCTTGGTCAAAGTCCTGCACAATCCGTGCCTGATCTTAGATATCTTCCGAGAGGGAAGGCTGAAGGAGGCCTCAGTGGAATCTATGACAAATCCTAAAAAGGTCGCTCTTTGAGAAGGCACCAGAATGGATTTCTTCACATTGATTACGAAACCCAGGCTTTCCAACAAGTCTATAGCCTGTTGCAATTGTGCCACTAATTGCTGGGGATGGATTCTGATGCAAAAAAAGCATATCATCTAAATATACGATAAGGTGGTATACGATAAGGTGATCGCACACAAGAACTGTCCGATGGGTCGAAGCACCTTCTTGAAGCACCACAGAGTGGAGGATAGACCAAAAGGGAGTGTGGTGAAATGAAACATTTGCTGACGCCAGAGAAACTGTAGGAACCTCCTGTGGGAGGAAAAATTGGAATGGCAAGATCCGCATCTTTCAAATCCAGTCGAACCATCCAGTCCGCAGGGCACAAGACAACCCGAAGGAGGTGCATCCCCTCCATTTTGAAATGACAGTACACTAGATCTTTGTTGAATTCGCACAGATTCAGAACCACTGCCCCCCATCTGCCTTGTTGACTATGAACATATTGCTTGCAAAACCCTGCGGATGCATAGAGGTAACAATGATAGCTCCTTTCTCCAGGAGTGAGGAAACCTCTGCGCCAACTAAATCTGCCTCGTATTTGGAAAACTGAATGGGTCTGGGGCGCGTTTCTTGGCAAGGCTGTCTGCTGAACTCTATGTGGAACCCTTGTACCACTTGTAAAACCCACGCGATGCTTGTGATTGTTCTCCACACATGTACAAACTGTGCCAATAGGCCCCCCACTCTTAAGAGGGAGAAAAAAGAGACACTTGCCCGAATTTGAGGCAGCGTCCACTCCTCTAAAGCCTCTGCCTCATGATCTTCTGCAACAGGTTGGATAGAAATTTCCATAGTTGATCTGATCTTGGAATTGCCCATGCCTGTAAACGTGCCCTCTGGAGTTTTGGAAGGACTGGCCGATCGAGCGACCCCTACCTCGACCAGCCCCATGGAAAACCCCGGATGAACACATCCTTTTTATAGAGGACTGGGCTTTGTTTAAGGAAGTGAATGTATTTACAAACTTTCTGAGTTCTTTTGTAAAGGGCACACCAAACAGTCCCCATTGGGCCACTGCCCCAGCCTCAGAGTCTGCTACGTTGTCTAGCTTGGGGTCCACCTTGATCAAAACGAGCGTCTACACTCCAGTGGAGAGTGTGCAATTAGCATTCCCCAGGAAAACCACCGCTCGCCGGGCCCAGCTAGAGAGTGCTTCCATGGATATGAGTGAGCCAGAAGCCTTGGCATCTTCTGCCATGTCCAGAATCATGGGGATAGGACCAAGGGCATCCAGGAGCTTTGTCCTGGTACGCCATCCAGAAGCTATCTATCCCTTTTTTCGGGTCTTTAATAAATCTGACCAAAAACGTGGCCATTCTGGGATCTAATTCTGGGGTTTGCGCTACTTTACTGTTGAGTGAGAGGAGGGGCATTCTGTCCTGAGCTGACTATGGGCATCTTTCCCAATAGGGGTTCTTATTCTGCTTGCCATGTAATTTGCCACCTTAATGGTCAGAGTCCACTCGGATGACCTAATGTGGAGAATCTGCTCTGGGTCTAACATATCCGACCCATCTTCCACCACCAGGGGCTCAGGAGTGAAAGGCGGAGGGGCAGGCTGCCAATGTCTAGAGGAACTTAGCACTTCATCCGTGTCCCCTTGGGCATCATCTCCAGGCCTGATCAGATGGAATGGACATTGAGGAGGCCATGGGCAAAGTATCAGAGCAAGGGGGCACCATAAGTGACTGGTTCTGTGCTAATAACACTTCACACAGGCATGAAAAAACGTTGTAGTCCACCCCATCTTCTTGTGGGCGTTTGGCAGAGCCAGGTTGCTCATCTCAAGGCTGCGCCGCAGTGGGGTTTTCAGGTGCTGGGACCGGTGGGGCTGGAGCCCACTTAGCACACTCATGTGCAATTTGCTGCGCCAGGCACTGCTCCATATGAGCCATCGGCTCTTTCACCCGCCCTATATCAACAGCATCGTAAAACTCATCATCCCAGGGCAACTGGGCTAAGGGGTCCTCCTCCTACTGCGTGTCCCTGTGGTCAGACATCTTAAGAGTGTTAAGGGGCAATTAGTAGCGCTCACACAATGCACCTGAAACTGAAGTGCAGCGCAAGGAACTAGCCCATGAGAGGAGGCAAGATGGCGGTCGTGTGAGACCGTAGTGCAGCCTGGCCGGTGCTTATGGAAGAAAAATGAGGAATTTTTGAGGAAATTTGAGCCTAGTGAAGATGGAGCCTAAATGCAATCATTGATGGTTGATGGTGATGTGCCGATTTTGCGGGGATATTGGGCAGAAAGCTGTGCTGAGCCGTCAAGCTGAGTTGAACTACAGTATACCCATGTAAAATGCTCGATGGGGAGATAACCGCTAAAGATAGAGCACACGGCCGAATTTCAACACTGGCTACGGTGATCGGCTTCTCAATAATCCGCTATCTCTGTGCTATTGGTCAAAACTACAGGAATTGCTGCCGAACTCACCAGGGTGCTGCTTTGACACAGGTGTACAACGTGATGGCGCCGAAGAACGCGGTTGCTGCTGCGGCTGCAATGAGAGCAAGAGAAGCCAGGGCGGCAAGACAGGCTACCCGGGCCGTGGATGTATCTGCAGGAGCACTGTGTGTTGCGACGGGATCAGCAGAGAAGGCTATCTCTAGAGCCCCAAACGAAAATCAGTCTTCCCGGAAAAGTGGCCAAAACACCCCCTCTGTGGTGGAGCTCCTTCGCGGCGGCTCAGCGCGTCCTCTTCCGGGTCGGGGCGGGAGGAGCCAGCCGAGTCTACCAGGGTCCCAGAGCGCGCCTGCTTCTCAGGTTACAGATACTGCAACGCTGGTCGCTGCGGACAGCGAGCCCCAGTCTGGAAGTACACGGGGCCAAGATGGTGTAATGACAGAAGGGATCTCTCCCCAGGTAAGAGGCAGCGGCCCCAAAATCCTAAAAAATGGGAGTGGACTTAATTTGCAGGCTCATGGCATGTCTGAACAGAAAGATATTGAAAACTCTCTTACAGTGTCTAATGCCGATCCTGTTCTATCTAATCACCTACCAGCAGCCTCTATTTCCCTCGAGAGCTCGGAAATCCTAGTGAATAATTTGGCAGCCCCGCTGGATGGTGCCCAGTCTGCCGAACTCAACCCTGAAAATCTTAGCGAAGACGATCCTGATAAGGATAGAGATAAAGATAGAGATCCTAGCGATTTCTATTCATTCTCCGATGAACTAGGCTGGTCAACTGACACTAATACAGACACAGCGTCCCACTCGAGCGAATCTAGTGAAGCAGGCAGCACCGTCAGAGCAAAAACAGCTCGGAAAAGGTCGCTTAAGTATAGAAAAGGCCATCGCGAATCGGCGGATTTGACTTGGGATTACGCACCTACTAGTAATCTACTTCCAGTGGCTACTCCTTCACAAACATATGGGCCAACTCCCGCTCAGCACCAGGAGCCTGGTAATCTTAAAGACACAACAGCACCAACGTTGGAAACTGTATTACTTGCTATAGCCGCACACAGGGAGGAGACATCCCTTGATGGTCGCAAAGCTCAAGCTGAGCTACGTAAGGTGCAGGGGGTGGTTCGTAAACTATCAAGAAAAATTGGCTCTTTCAATGACAGAATGACTGAAATGGAATCTAGAGTGCTGGTCAACGAGTCAGAGACAGTCTTAAACCGTGAAAAGATTGACACGCATGAAAAAGAACTTTCTGATATGATGTGGAAGCTCGAGGACATGGAAAATCGGATGCGGCGAAGCAATTTGCGTGTTTTGGGTATTCCTGAAGGAGCAGAAGGAGGGGATCCTCGCTCTTTTATGATTAAAGTATTTCAAGACTCTCTCCCAGAACTATCATCGTGGAATTGGGAGGTGGAGGTCCAGCGGGCACATCGCGTGCCCCTGACGTTGAAAAAGATACCTAAATCAGGAGAATATCCAAGGGCTATCTTGGTATACTTCGGGAACTTTCTCTTGAGACAGGCAGTCTGGGAAAAAGCGAGACCTGAGGCAAAAAAAACTAGCGGGCCTATAACCTACTTTGTGCGCCCTGACTTCTGTCACGCAACGGTTGAACGGAGGTGGCGTTTACGCCAACTCATTAAACCGCTCCAAGACAAGAAGCTTCGGGTTTTTTTGAACAACCCAGCTTGTCTAAAGGTTATTAATGGGGATCAGACAAAAATTTTTACCTCCGAAATCAAGGCCAAAGAGTACCTAGACAGCCTTTAGGGATCTTTTTCTTCTTTCCTACATAAAATGAGAGAATCAAAAAAAAAAAAAAAAAAAAAAAAGAAAAAGAGAGAAATGGTGGAAGAAAGAGGGGGTGAGGGGAAAAATAAATAAATATATAAATAAATAAATAAATAAATAAAGTATGATGATTAAATAAATACACGTGAGGAGACATTGGAGCATCGGTCAGGGACTGCACATCCATTGCTACAGACTCTAATGGAGTCTAATTGCCTCAAATATGCGGGGCTTGGGAGGGGGGTGGGGTGGTTCCGGGGGGGGGAGGTCAGGGGTAGGGGGAAGAAAGCACATAAAAATGGCAACCGCAAGGCTGGGAATGTAATTAGAACTGATAATGGCAAAGGAGAAGGAATTCACGAGACTGATACCGAGACCGATACTGATTCTGAGTCTGATCACGGGGTTGAATTCGAGTCAAGAAGAAATACAGTAGAATATGGCTAGGCTAAAGCTGTGCTCCTGGAATATAGCAGGACTTAATGACAGGGGAAAGAGGGATCAAATGTTTGGAATGATTATTCAAAACTCTTTTGATATATTATGTCTCCAAGAGACTCATATACCATGGGCAGAAAGAGATGTACTGAGAATCCCCGGGTATAATTTATTGGTGAGTACCACCCACACCGCTAAAACACGAGGTGTAGCCATTTTGGCTAAATCCTTTTTGGGACAGCCTACACGGAAGGCAGCTGATCCTTTGGGTAGGTGGGCGATTGCTGATCTCAAAATTGGGATTACTATATGTTCAGTTTATGCTTCTAATTTGGACGACCCCTCTATTTTTATCGATCTTGAGATGGAGTTAGCATCATGGCCGCATACATTAATATTCTGTGGGGATTTTAACATATCACTGAAGCAAAAAGGGCAAGCACATAATCAAGCACATAATCAAGATCGATCCAAATATATTGGTCGCAAACCAAAGGTATATAGAGCCATCACACAACTTAAAGAAAGCCTGGGTTTGGCGGATGTTTGGGATACAAAAAATTATCATGACCCGGGATATACGTATTTCTCCTACCCGCACAATAAATATGTGCGTATTGATTACATCTGGACGACTACTAACTTTGTCAACAAGACACAAATAAATAAACTACCGAAGACTATCTCGGACCACAATCCGTTAGTACTCACAGTTAGTATTGATAATTTTTTTAGACCTCGTTCAAGCTGGTCCTTTGATAGAAAACTCTTAGTTAACAACGAGTATATAGAATATATCAGGTTATGGGCACAGGGATTTATTGATTGTAATCGTTATAGTGCCTCTCGAGATATGGTCTGGGATTGTTTCAAGGCTTCACTTCGTGGGGAAACAATAAGCTTTGTGGCCAGACAGAGGAAGGAACTCGCCAGGGCCTACGAATTGCAACTTTTGGAACTAGCTGGCATAGAGGAGAAGCACACTGATATAATAATGCAAGGTGGCGATGGAGGGCCAACTCTCAGAAAGATGTTGATTTTGAAAATGAAGATAAATAGTAGGTTATCTCAGAGAGCGGCCGAGATCTATCAATCTCACCGAAATAAGATCTATGAGGCAGGTGAGAAAGTCGGTAGACAACTGGCGCTCCGCACTCGTCAAAAACAATCCCTTAGTTTAATCACCAACATTAAGGCTGATGGTCGAGAATATACAACACCCGAGACTATTGTGGAGGTCTTTAGAAAATATTATCAAAAGCTATATCAAAATGAGGACACTTTAGAACCGGCTATAATCAGAGATGAACTTGCCAGGTGGGCAACTGAGCAGGATACTAATTCTGGAATTGGGACCATTTCTAGACAAGACCTAGAAAGAGATATAACACTGTTGGAGGTACAAACGGCTCTTACAGAGCTTTCGTCAGGTAAAGCGGCTGGCCCGGACAAGATACCATTAGAGCTGTATAAAATTTTGGGTAATATTATAACACCTTTATTACTTGATCTTTTTATAGGTATTCAAGCCCGTGGCCTTCCTCCAAGATCTTGGATGGAAACGAATATAGTGATCTTTCTAAAGAAAGATAAGCCTTCTGACCTAACTTCATCGTACCGTCCAATATCTCTTATAAATTCTGACTCGAAGCTCTATTCCAAGATTTTAGCTAATCGTCTCAGGGGGATCGTCGAGCGTCTGGTCTCCCCGTGGCAGCACGGATTCATCCCGGGCAAGGGTACCACGGATCATACCCGTCGTGCTATTGCTCTGTTTGACGCCGTGGGGGTCGGGGGGGATCAGATGTCGATGATCCTTCTGGATGCTGAAAAATCTTTTGATCGGGTGTCGTGGGAGTTCTTGTGGGCGGTTCTTGAGCAAAATAACATCGGTCCGCGCTTTTTGAAGTCTATCAGGGCTATGTACTCCACACCTAAGGCGAGGGTTCTTGCTATGGGTCTGGAATCTAGCCTTTTTGATATATCTCGCGGAACTCGGCAGGGCTGCCCATGCTCCCCGATTCTCTTTGCCCTATATATAAATCCTCTAATTCTAAAACTTGCTATGGCAGCAACAATTAAACCAGTTACAGTAGGTTCATTCGACACCAAAATTCTAGCCTATGCAGATGACGTGGCAGTAATAACATCTCATCCCACTGATGCAATCCGGGAAATAGAACGAATTACACAACTCTTTGGTCGGATCTCTGGATACTCTCTAAATCGAGATAAAACAATGGTTTTATGCACCCACAATACTCAATTTCTAGATGCAAGAAGGGTTGAAAGTGCAGTATATCTGGGAGTTCGCATATCCCCCAAGATTGAGGAAATTATTAAAATAAACTACGATCCTCTACTTCAAAAAATTAAGAACGATCTTAAAAGGGTAGATGGATTGCATCTCTCAATTATTGGAAGAGGGAATTTCCTTAAAATGAACATTTTACCCAGGGTCTTATATCTGTTCCGTGCGATTCCACTGTTAGTGGATGATAAAATTATTAAAGCCCTGGAATCCCAGATGGTTACGTTCGTTTGGGGTTACGGAAAGATAAGGAGATCTATCCGATACCTCTCTCTGCCAGCTATAAGAGGTGGTTTGTCAATCCCCAATCTGGGATTCTACCTATGGGCAACCATGATTCAACAGATGACTGTACTATTCTTTGTTAAAATACCTGAAGAAGTTGTAAGGGATAAGTATATACCTTCTATTTATGAATTGGTTATTGGGGATAAGGCTAATGGCCTCTTGGCAAAGCAACTGGAACCCTCATATTACAAGAAAGTTAAGTTCAAGATATTATCCAGTGCCTGGGCAATCTGGAGGAAAGCTATGAGACATCTAAATATTCCGAAATACAACAAATATACCTCGCTATGGCATTCTACAATACTACCAGTAGAAATGTATGATAAAATATCTAGAAGATGGGAATACTCTGGAGTATTAACGATAGGTGATTTTTTATTGCCTAGGAATGGGAATAGATTTCAAACCCTACAGAGTAAATTCTCAATCCCAGATAATGGGATATTTAAATTTATTCAGACCAACACGATGTTGAACTTAAAAAGAGCTGAGTATTCCCTGGATAATATTCCTTTATTGGATCGTATGGCCATATGCACGACCAGGATTGGGACTATTTATGATATTCTAATTGAAAGCCAACGGGATGATCTTGAATATAGGGAAGAGAGGTGGTCAAACAAATTAAATAATCCCAATGTGGATATTTATATGTCTCTGGCTCTTGCAATGAAGGTGTTTGTTGCTTCTAATATGAAAGCTCAGCTCTATAAGACCATATTTGATCTGTACTTTACACCTGCCAAACTTCACTCTTGGGGGAAGAGAGCAACCTCTGAATGTCCAAGATGTGGTAAAATCGGAGCACATCTACTACATATGCTTTATGAGTGCGACAAACTTATTGTGTTGAGAGGTATGATAGCAAGCTTCTGGCAGGAAGTCTTTGGGCACTCGATAGCTGAATCTCCCACACTATACATCTTGGGCTATGATAATACACTGAAACACACTAAGGAGGAAGAAACATGTCTTTTTTTGGGTACGGCGGTTTATAGGATAATCCTTACAGCTCGCTGGAAGGATAGCGATGCCCCTTCCTTTCAGGTATGGCTAGGTCGGTTGTTGGGCATGTACAATCAAGAAAGTGCAATTTTTGCTTGTAAAGGAAAGGCGGCGAGGGCCTTGGGTAACACGATATGGAAACCGATTGAGATCTGGACCAACAATAATAGATCTGTATAAATGAACTAGCGGTAACCCTCTTGAACTATGTTTACTGAATATTTAATGAATCACTCTCTTGAATCCTTCGATATTTTGTTTTGCAATTTCCGATTCGTGATCATTACAAACGATGTATGATTTATGTTGTATGATTTTACAATTGAATGGAATGTCAATGTAATGCCTACGGTTGCAATAAAAAAATAAAAAATAAAAAAGGAACTAGCCCTTCAAGTCAGTTAATGAGGACCTTCAAGCTGGAACCCAGCTAGGCAATAGGGGAAATCATGCTGTAGTGCTTAGAGTGCTGGGGACAAGCGATTCAATAGGGGGCAGCCCCGCCAGTCAGGGGGTCAAGGCCCCGGGCACACAGCCCTCCCTGGGAAATATGTATGTAGGGCAAAGCCACCTGGAAGCGTGTTCCCAACAGCAGAGAGGGCTGCTACCCCAGTACAGATCCAATGGGTGAAAAAATGCACACAAACCTATCCTGGCTCCACGCAGGGCATCTAGGCACAAAATCAGGCTTTACAGCCTGTACAGACCCTCGTAACCCTCCAGGAGCAGGCAGTGGCACAGGGCCAACCGGCACATGATTCTGGAAACCTGAGAGGAATTCCAAAATTGCGCGTCGGGACCATAGAGTATTCGTGGAATTATCTGGAGCAGTAAAGGGTGAAGTTGGTTTGTTCCTATTGTAATTTCTTTTATTATTAGTATTTTTTCATTTCATTCATAGATTATAATGTGAAGTGACTTTGTATCAAGGAAAGAGGCTGGAAGCAAATGCTTACTACTTCATATGTTCTATGAGTTAAGCTGATTGGTGTTTTCCTGTGCTCGGCATGACAGGAATTATGGTAATTGCAGCTTGGTCAAATTCTGTGGCTGCAAAATATTTACCTTTGCTAATGAGGTGGGAAAATATGCCTTCTTTCACTCTTGTGACAAAGCAAGTGATTTTGTCGGGTGCTGCCCTATGTGCTTGATTAGAATAGTAATCACTTTAAGCAGGTCTTTCAAAAAACTGATAGTTTAAGACAGAGGTAAAATGCTGCAGAGCGGGTGTTTGTGGAAAAGTAACCGTGTCAGTCACACTCTGCCCTCAGTTGGCTCCCATTTTGGAACCACATCATCTATAAGATCTTTTGCCTAGTTTTTAAGTGACATCACAAGCGTGTCACTAGTTATCTATCTAGCTATCTCTCACCCAACCTGTCTTCACAATCTACGTAGTCAAGATAGCTCTTAACAATGGCCTCTGAATTGAACTTGATCACTTCCATAGATTACACCTTTTCTGCAGAAGCACTATTGCTTTCCAGCTCCCTACCCAAATATAGTAAGGGCGATATTTATGAAAAAGTGGTGCAGCGCAGCGAGTCACCTTGCTGTTCTATGCTGCTTCACTGAGAGAGAGCAGGAATGCACTGTATTTAAGGCAATACCAGCATTTTTGTCCTTTCCCCTGCGCTAGCGCACAATGGGCTGCCTAGTGTCAATGCAGACACCCCTTGCACCATGGTGCCTGCGTCTAATGTAGAATTCTGTTTGTACAGTAAGTGTCACCTTCCTGCACAAAAACAGTCCTAAGAAGCTTTTCCTCTTTCTATGTGTGCTGCAGAATGCAGCACACATAGGAAGAGGAAGAAATGAGGAGAAATAAGGATATTTCCCTTTGCTCTGCCTCTCCTGGGAAGGCGTATCTTTTTTTAGTATTTCCAGGTTTATCTGTTCTTGTAACTTTGGGAATGCGTCAAATCCATGAATGTTGTGTGGGAACACCCATGCAACACCCATGGAGGAAAAGCAGCACTATTCGGTTTGACATAGGAGAAGGGCTACTAAAATGAATGCAGCCTGAATGGTTGAATCAGGAGCTAGCGTCAAAGGTACTGGAAGACATCGTCCCCAAAAATTTCCCATTCTACACAAAGATCTGAAATTTCGAAAGACACAGTGAAGAGATACAAAGAACTATCATGCTACCCTCAAAATTCAATGGCTTATGTAGCAAGAAGTTTCTGAATTAGGACGCGATCCATAATCGCTAAGAAAACAGAGATTTGCGGCAAAGGACAATTACCTGGTCTTTCCATCAGGATTTTTCTCAGCGCACCTCTACTAGTGAGATTTTGAACATAAAGTGGATGGCCCAGAGGAAGGTGGACACTAATTAAACAGAATCCACCGAAACGTACGTTGGCTATTTGCACCCCTGGCTGACGGCCACACCATGGATGGATAAATTAGAACTCTACCACACAGTGTAGTAGCACGTTCCTTTAAAGCCAGGAGATGAAAGATAGGTTGATAGTGTGTATGCTTGATTGGTTTGAATGATGGTAGAATGGAGTGAGAGGTGCGCTCTGATTTGTTTCCCTTTTATAATGTTTTTTGTCTACTGATGGAAAAAGATAAAAAGTATCACAATATTGAAAGTACAATCTTGTGCAGCCAAATTATAACTATTAAATGTGTTGTCATTATGTCTGTCATGTTCCATTTGTATATATGTAATAATATTGTTTCACTTTGGTTATAAAAATGATATAACATCATGTTTCATATTTAAAAAAAATGTACAACAAAACAAAAATATTGATGTGATATATATAAAAAAAAGATTTATATATTCTGAACTAAATATTTAAATGAAAAAAGAACATGTTCTGAATAAAATCAACTACAAGAAACGATGTAGTAGGTTTTGATTTGTACAATACAGGAAGCCCTTCGAGAGTTTGTACAGTCATAACGAAATTATTATAGGTCGTGTGGGAGGTTTTTTTGCCTTTTTTGCGTTGATTTTCCCCTTCTCCCAGACCTAGAAGTACATATAGGGGGTACCTCATTACAGATACAGCCATGGAAATGTCTCCCTGGCACAGAGTGGTGCAAAGTAGCAATTTGCACCATGTTACATTGCTCCAGATTTATGAAGCCATGCAGAGTCACGCAAGATGGCCTTGGGTGGCTTCATAAATCTCATTTTTCATTTGCGCTGTGTTCAGTTGCGTGGTGCAAGAGCAACACAAAGGGGCTCATGAATATGCCCCTAAGTGTTTTTCTGCCTAGGTAGGATTCAGGAAAAAGCTGAAAAACTTCCCATTTGTTTAGGCGGTTTTTAGAATAGTGCCATAAAAAGAGACCCATGGTTGTGGGTGCTATAAAAAAAACACTATGGGCCCGATTCACAGAACAAACTTAAGACTAAATCCTAAACTTAGTACCATTCTGGTATTCACAGAATGCACCTAGTACTTCTGGTATTCACAGAATGAACTTACTACTTTTGCTATTCACAGAATGAACTTAGTACTTTTGCTATTCACAGAATGGATTTACGACTCCTAAACTTACGTCCGCACTCGGGCCGGAAATTCCGGCCCGGAGGCGGAGCTTCCGGCCCGGAGGCGGGGCTTCCGGGCCGGAGGCGGGGCTTCCGGGCCGGAGGCGGAGCTTCTGGCCCGGAGGTGGAGATTTCAGCCATAGCTACATCGGCCGGAATCCCCACCTCCGGGCCGGAAGCTCCGCCTCCGGGCCGGAAGCCCCGCCTCCGGCCCGGAAGCCCCGCCTCCGGGCCGGAAACTCCGCCTCCGGGCCGGAATTTCCGGCCCGAGTGCGGACGTAAGTTTAGGAGTCGTAAATCCATTCTGTGAATAGCAAAAGTACTAAGTTCATTCTGTGAATAGCAAAAGTAGTAAGTTCATTCTGTGAATACCAGAAGTACTAAGTGCATTCTGTGAATACCAGAATGGTACTAAGTTTAGGATTTAGTCTTAAGTTTGTTCTGTGAATCGGGCCCTAACACTGTTTTAATGTTAATTAATAATCATATTCAGTGGTGAAGGTGGATTTTTAATGAACATTTAGGAAAAGTGGCTTTTATAAAGTTATTCTTTGTCTGACTAAACCTCCAGTTGGCTATTTAGCATTAGCCTGCCAGCAGCTGGCCTGTCAGTGCTTCCCCTTAATGAGGTGTGAAAATTGCTCCCAGAGCAGAAACAATGCCTTAGGCTTTAGGCTGTTAGGATAACTGAGAAAGGGAAAGTCTTTGCTCTTAAGGTCCTCTGTATTGAGTGGGGTGCTATCCAAGTGTGTGTGTGGGGGATGGGGGAGTCCAGAATCAGTTTGGTGTAGCTGAAGAGCAAGAGACTTCTAAATCCCCTTAGCAAACCCCTGGCTTGCCTAGAGGCTCCCTTCAGTGTGCAGAATGACTGTGCCATCTTGGATTTCCCTTAAAATGGTGCACTATGGGATAGATTTAAATAAGGCAAAGAAAATGTGCGGTAAAAGTGGGGAGGTTTGACCCTGGGAATTTTTTCCTCATTGTTATGGAATATCAAAGAGTCACCCCATCCTCTAGGGTGGGTTCAACAGTGGCACCCTACTCACAGCTCATCAGAACACATTTGGACCTGCAGATGAACAGACAGGACTGGGCCTCTGTTGTGACTTGTGCAGAGACCCTAAGAGCTGAACATGTACTCAAGAGTAAGAAGTTGACTCCAAAGGTTAGTTGGCTGGCCTTCTGTGTTGCTACAGGGATACAACAAGCTGTAATAGGCCTTTTTCGAAGTGACCAGTTGACAAGCAACAACTGGACGTGGACTCACTGCTGCTGGTAGCCTCTCTGTAGTGAGTGCTGGGCCCTAAGTGCTGTCCCTGTGGTACTGTGTTACATAAAAATGGCCATGGGGAGCTGCTCAAGAAACTCTGAAAAGTTGGAACTTAGAAAATATTTGACTTCCAAGACCTCTGGAGCTTCAGTGAGACATTGTGATAACAATGGTTGATATTGAGAGAACTTCATTGGTTCAGCACCAGGCTTGCCACCTGGTGGATTTTGAGCTTCATAAAAAAAGGCTAAGTGCGAAGGTAGAAATCCTGAAAGGGCTAAGGGGCTGGAAGTGTCTGCCCAACATGAGAACTTTGGCTCCCATGAAATTTGAATTTCTCCCACTCTGAGCCTTTCCTGCCAAATCCAATAGCATCAGTGGGATGTTGTCCACTGGCTATATGGCTTCCACAGGACTTTGGAAGATACAGCCTGCTACCTTGTCCCACTGGAGGATTTTGACTTTCATTTCAGAGACTAAGTCAAGTCAGAAGGTACATCTGACCTGCGTTCCATTGAGGATGACCTGAGAATCACGCCCAGGCCTGCAAACAGTGGCTACTGATAAGTATTTTTCTCTTTTCCTTAAATCTTTGAATATTGATATCACCAGTTACCATTATTGGATTGTTGGCATTTGGAGCAATTTTTCTCATTACATTTTTCTCTATTTTAGAAATTGGTTGTGGGGTTTTTGTTTAGGTGTCTTTGACTTTCTATCTGTTTTTATCACTTCTAAATGCTTGACACTTTTTCCTATGTTTTTGCATGCTCTGCTCCATAGCCATCAGAGTGTTGAGCCCAAGTTTCAATTGTTTAAACTGTGACTTACCCTGTTGAGTCTGTAGTCTAATTCCACGTGGTGAACACACTTACACCCCAATTAGTGTACCACTTTCTTACCTTAAATGACAAATTCACTACTCACCTAACACAGTGCCATTCCTACCTGAGAGATCTAACCATGCCTTTATTTCTACCACCAACACACACAAATAGACATATAAATGTGCACATACATCCAAAACACACCCATCCCCTCTCCCCCCACACACACAGAGGCTTTAGTAGTTATTTTGAAAAGTACGCGAGACGAAACAACACATTATCCTTATTGCCACTTCTTTACTGTCCCCTGCGTCATGGTACAAAGAGAACAACAATACATATGTAACACATTCATAAACGTGAGAAATGCTGTTTATTTTCAAATTCTTGAACTTTTGTGCTGCTATCCTTCATTAAAGCTCTACATTTATAAATTTAATTTTCGAGATAACAAGATGTATTGTGTCATCGCTGCTACTCTCTATGCATTAAGGAAACAAGGGGATAGTGTCTTCAAAAAATCATAATCTCCACTTCTTGCTTTCATATTTATCCCTTATTTTTGCAATTTTGTCTGCTCTTGAATTCTACGTCTGGATTCTTCAAGCTCTTTTCCACTTCCTTATGTCATGAACTACTGTGATAACACCTATCTTTATAGAATCCTCTTCAGAAAGGGAGCATCTATACCAAGGTTAAATATTTCTACACTTTATCTATATGGACAAAAAGGTAAAACATTTGCAGCTATTGCAACACACAGGTTAACTGTGTTACTGCAGTTGGCAATAATAATAAAATTGTTTTTTTAAGAAGAGGAGAGGTGAACATGAGTTGTTATCGGTATCAGTTACAGGACTTGGAAAAAATGGTTTGAGAAAACCTCTAAACATGTATAGAAATCTTGATAAGCACCTGTGTCCACTGAACCTCAGGTACAGGAAGCTGTCATGCACACTATAGCCACTGGCACCAAAACCCCCCCAGTTCCACACCGCATTCACCACTGATGCATTTCATTGATGCTGTAGGTGAATGGTAACCATAATGTCAGGTGGGCGCGGTGAACACCCATTTGCTGACAAGGAGTATGGTTTTTCTGCTGCCTCGGACACGACAAGCTCTATTATTAAGGCTGCTGCGACTGTTTCCGATTGGTTGGTCTTGTAGATTGCATGGACACTTGGCTTCATGTACTGTAGTTCCATTGGATCTCAGTCCTGCTAGAACCCATTAGAGTCTCACTGTTGTTGGGTGACCCTATGCCCAGTTCGGAAGTAGCTTCCACGTGGTACATTGTGTCTTGAAAAAACCGGTCCCAGGATGCTTGTTTCCATTTAGGGAAGACCTGGCTTGGCAGTTTGGGCTGGGCTGTTCCCATGAGGCACAGGTTCAAGACTGATTTGCATATGGCTGGGTCTGAACTGGGGTGGCAAAGTGAGCTAAAGAACGATGATGGATTCAACCCAGATCTGTGACTGGGGGTGAGTGTCTGAAAAGTTTCAGCGCTCCGTCCATTATCCCCTTGTGTTTGCGTGATTCCCTTGGATGGCGGTGCTGCTTGAAACCGTCCATGACAGGCCCATGAGAGTCTCACTGTTGTGGGGTGACCTTATGCCCGGTTCGAAAGTAGCTTCCACGTGGCACATTGTGACTTGCAAATCCAGGCTGTGTTCATGTAGTGTCCATGAAGGAGTAGTACACACATTCAGCGCTGGTGACAGTGTTCAGAAGATGCTATGGCAGCTATATTATTTTTATCTACTATATAAGAGGGCTCTCCCCAGAAACAGATGATGTTCAAGTGTTTAGCTTTTTAATTTTCCCTGTGGACATGGTAGCCTCGTTCTGAGGAGCCAGCTGCATTTGAATTTATTTGTAATTGTATTTATTAAGGGCCCGACTTTCTCTAAGCATCCTGGCACCGAAACTGTATATACAGATTGCAAAACGTAAAGTTCAGGAAAAAACACGTTTTCAGAGGGTTTTTTTTAATGAGGGTATATTGGATTTTTTTCTCACATGAGGAGGAAGGGAATTCCAGAATTTTGCTGAAGTAACCAACAAAGCGGGACCTCCAGATCAAGCCAGATGAAAGTAAGGGACTACCAATAGTCTGTCAGAAGAAGACCTGAGCCGTCTAGAAGTCATGTACAGATGAGACTTATTTTGCAGATGAGATGAAATGGCCCGCGTCATAGATAGTCTTGAAGACAAAGCAAAAAGCTTTGAAGGCAATGCGTTTTGGGAGCTAATTAAAGTGTGAATGTCTTAGTTACAGAAAAGTGAGTGGGTTAGACTACAGCCAGCTGGGCTGTCGTATTTTGGAGACACTGGAGATGGCGGATAATACAATCAGGAGCTACAAGAAACAGAGAATAGCAGTAGTCTGAATGGCTATTTTTAGTCACCTAGGCGACCATTGGGAGACCCAAGGTGTGAGTGGTACCATTTTGCACAAGAGTGAAAGCATCCTGAAGCCAGAGGAGGCAAGCTGAGTGAACAGCACCGTCAGAGGAGGATCCTGTTAAAATTGTAACCCAAAGTTCCCGAACGAAGGAGCTGGTGAGATAGTACATCTAAGATGCAAAGCCAAAAAACTGGAAAGAGATAGAGAGTAGGGGCATGATGCCCAAGTGTGACCAGAATCTTGGTCTTGTCTGTGTTGAGTTTAAAAAAAATCTGGAATCTTCAGTCAATTATCCGAGACATACACTATCCAAATTTGTTGCAACCATTGTTCTTGTTTTTCCAAAGAGAATAGGATTTTTGTATCATTGTCATAGTTCATTGTTTGTAAACCAAAATTAACACCGCCAGAGGACAGGCATATACATTGAAAGGTATAGAGTTTATTGAAGAGCCTGGAGTAACACCTTTACTCTGAAACTAGGCTGAAACTGGTATATTTAGATTATTTGGCTGTGGTCTGTGAGATAAGATTTGATATAAACCAGGGCATGCCCCTGGATCCCAACCTTGATTCGTTGGGTAAGCAGACAGATCCAGGAGGACCAAGGCTGAAGACATGTCTTGATCCCTGAGTAAACGAAGGTCATCCATCCTGAGGTCAGCTTTGTTTCAGTGCTGTGGGGTGGGTGGAATTCTGATTGAGTTACAGCTAACAGATTACTGTGATCTATAAAATCAGATCACCGAAAGTGAATTGCCTTTTCCAGCATCTTTACAGGGTACGGCAGAAGCGAAAATGGTGTGAAGCTGCTCGTGATTGTAGGATTAACTAACAGCTTCTTCACCAGAGGTATTACCATAGCCTTTTTTCAGCATTGAGGAATCGTAGCAGCAAGAGTAGAGTTATTGCAAAGTCTGAGCAGTGCCTCACACATAAAAGAAGAGGCAGATCTGAAAATCTTGGGAAGACAGGAGTCCTGTGACCCTGATGTGATAGAGGACTGAAGTTGCGATAGTTCAAAAGCCAAAATAGGGTTACATCTAACATGACTTTGGTCAGCAGGGAGACAGGAGACAGACATTCAGGAGGAGGGCAGTTCTCCGGTTTATCAGCTTGAGATGGAAAGAGTAATCAGAGAAGAGGCCTGCAAGATTGTCTCATAGTGAATGTGAGGGTTCAAGAGAGGTAGATAGGAACTCAGGTGCTTGGAAAGATCTGAATATTTTGAAGCGCTCAGTGGTGGAATTTGCAGCTGGAAGAATCATATTAGAACAGTAATCGGATTTGGCTTTCAGGATGAGCACGTAAGTTGCTTAAATGTTGCTGATCCAAAGCACATCTTATCCATCTTAGAACCAGTTATTACTGTTACTTTTGTGCTGAACAGGGAGTCAGGAGTTTACCAGAGGCCCTGTGTGGGGCAAACAGGAAGGAGAGCTCGTCCTGTTTGCAGACAGTGAGTTTTCAGATGCCGTGTTCAGCTCATTGCTCAACCTCTGCATTGTGTGATCCGCTCTGAGAGCTCTACACTTACAGACTGTTCTGTACGCATTTTGTGGGGTGGAGTGAGTCTTAAAATTTGTCCTTCCCAAAAATCGTGGTCAATCCATATGTGGATGATTAAAGTTCCCAATCCATGATGAAGTAGGACATTTTCTTGTGCGGTCAATTCTTGTTGAAAACCATATATATTGCAGTTTCTTCCAGGAGAAGGGTATGTTGCAATATCTCTTATTTTTTATCACAATCTTCACTTTTTGCTTTCATTTTTATGCCTTATTTTTGCAGTTTTGGATGCTCTTGAATTCTACGTCTGGATTCTCCAAGCTCTTTTCTCCTTCCTTATGTCAGGAAGAATTTTGTGCTTAGCTGATCTCTTCATTATTGATCTTCATATTCAATCAAGACTATTACGATTGCTAAGGAGGTTTTTTCCCATTGACTGTCTTCAGGAGAAACTTCACAATGTTCACTCTGTGAAGGGTAGCAACATGGCTACTGGGAGGGTCACTCTATGTTCAAGTAATTCAGAACAATACTTTTCACACAATCTGAGAGTCCACTCCTTGATAGATTGCAATACCAAAAACGTTTTTTGGTTGTTATATTATACAATGGTAGACATCCATCTCCGCTTCTACTTTAGCGGTGTTGCATAGTGGTGACTGTGGTAAGTTTAATAATCAGGATTGAGCTAAAAGGAATAATTCTCTGGAAAGGATTAAGAAGAATGAAATATTTTGAACTGTAGACAGCGCTCCATAATATAGTATCAAAGAGGGGGAGGTTAGAAGTATTTAGAGTGGGTTCACTCTTCTTCCATGCATAACCATCAATCAAGTGGAGAGGGAATTCACTATATGTCCATAACTCTAATTTATCATCCTCACACTAACTGGAAAGGGAATCCTTCTTATTATTTTTCTTAAGGACTCTTACCCACTTGGGCCAACTAGTGGCCTGCTTCATCATTGAGTCCCCACAGAGGCACCTTTTGTGTCTGGCTGGGTTCAAAAATAGGAAGGATTCCCCTTTCAGGTAGGGTGGGGATGAAACATTAGGGTTATAGGCATACAGTGGATTCCCACCCCATTGATTGATGATGACAGCTCTCCATTACCTTCTGGCCCAAACTGGAAGTCGAATTTTCTATTGCAAGAGTATTTTTGGAGATCATACTGATATAATATCTTTTGATTTATTGATTCTCCTAATTATGCTGTACTTTTTGAAATTCCTTGGTTGATGAGACATAATTCATATGAACGCTTGTCTACTCTGGCAATTCCTTTGATATGAGAGTTTTGTGACTGAAAGGGAAAAGGAGACTGTGAGGGCTTATTTACAGAGGAATTTGGAAAATGAGTTAATAATTTAATCTGCATTCCCTCCTAGAGCATCTTTTAATTTTTTACCCAAGCAAGAACAAGATATTTGGCCTTGTATTGATATAGAGATTGAAACAGATTACAATCAAGGTTAGGTATCCTTTCACACATGTAAAGCATATTTTGGAATCAGTCAATGGAACTCATATTTTACAGTGCTCAGTTAACAAGCCACTTACCATCTGCTGCCTAGAAAAGAAAGTGATAAGTGGAAAATGGCTTTCCACGTCTAGTTTCGGCACTGTGAATATTTGGTAATGCCATTTACATTGTGAAATGCTGCAACTATTGTTAGTGCTTTTTGGTTCCCATTTGTTTTATGTTTTAGATTGCTTTATTTTGTTGATATTCTTTTATATTCCAAGACTCTTGCTGAAATCATGAGCTTGGGAGACCTGTGTAGTCAAGATTTCAATTTGATCTTTACGCCTTCGATTTTGGTTGAATGGATCAGGTCTTTCAATGGATTTGAAGAAGGTTTCTACAATATTGCAATGGCTTCCACCTACTTTTGTTAAAGAGACTCAAAGTTTGCTTAGATTTGCAAATGTTATCCTCAGTTTATTAAAGATTCTGAAGAGGTACATAGTGACATCAACTTATGTTTTGAATAAAGTGATTATGAGGAAGTGATGTTGTTGGAATTGTTCAACAAAATCATTTGGTCTATTTTAGATAAGGTCTAGGTCAAATGGATCCTAATTGAGTTAGAAGAGTGTCACTTTAAGACTACTTAGATTTACCCAACTTAACTATATTTAGTCATGGGTGAATATCCCTGGAACCTCCTGAAAGTTGAGCTTGTCCATTCCCTTCAGCTCAGTACAGATGTTTTGTTATCCAGTCAATCACTAGGCTGTACTATACAGGCAGGTACTAAAGTGGCCCATTTGGAACTCTTTATTTCCAATCAGGAGTTGAGGTATAGCCATCCTGCATTAATATTTATCACCAACTAAAGAATAAAGGTAAGTGTTCCAAGTGAGAGCTTTATAATACTGGAAACACTTGTGATACTTACACAATTTCAGTTTTGGTCATCCAGTACGTAATGCAAAGCTTCACCCTTGTCTAAATGTAACAATGGCAACAGAGGTTGAGGCCATAGTTCTGTCAATCTCTTCACAGCAAATGCGGATCCTAAGGCAATGCTCAGGATTGATTGTATTCGATGATGAACACACTGAAATGGCAAGATCTAAGAAGATCTGTACTCATAGCTAAACTGGCTGTTAAATGCTTATCTTGCACAAAGGCACAGAGTCCCCTCTCCTATCCCTGATATACCAGCACATCTACATTTAGGTGGGAGTCCAGAGAGGCAAGCCTAGAATGACACATAACACTGTTCTGTCTTCTGGAAACTGTGATCACTGCTTAACGTCGGAGAATTAGGAATCAATTACTGAACGTGAGAAATTGAGTTGTTGGTTGACTGGGGTGTGAGCCGTGTTAAAAAAAACTGTTCCAATCCCTTGTAGAGTAAACAACAGGAGTTGCTATATTAGCCTGGGCTTAGCCTAAGGTGTCTTGTCACAAAAAGCAGTCAGGCGTAATTTAGAAGCAAAGTGTAAAGTACTTCTACAGCACACAAACAGTAATAAAGTAGAAACAGAACACAGGAAAAATCCAACATAAATTTAGAAAGATAGACTACATTTTAATAAATTATTTAACACCAAAACGACAAAAATCCAATCAGTAGAACTGGAGATATGATTTTTAAAAGATTTCTATGAAAATAGCGCCAAAAAGCACACAGTGCCAACTTTGGATATCTGGCGGTGCTGGACTGGGTCAAAACTCTAGTTTCACAAACACGATAAAACACAGATTGGTTACAGTCACAATATGAGTCCAGCTGAAAGATTACCATCTCAAACTAGAGTCCTGTTCGCGGTGGTAGGGGTTGCAAGAAGCAGGGAAAGCATCGAAGGTGGCTGCCGGAGTATCACGAAGATCAGGCCAGGTGCCATGAGCGGGCGTTGCTAGAGCTTGTCGCTGGCGCTCCCTGGGAGCTGCCCATGCTGCAGTGTGAAGAGGCGGCTGCTGGAGCTTCGTGTTGAATGGTGGCGTGGGCGGTGAGTCTTGGTGTGGACGGGCCAGTTCATAGTTGAGAAGAGCCCAAAAACCTCAATACTGCTCTCTGAGGCCATACCAAGGGTCCAGGACCCGAGGGACACCACTTGGGGTTCAGAAACTCGCTTCAGCTGGGTCCAGGTTGTTGGGGAGGCTTTTATATCCCTGAGGCTCAGATCAGGAGGTCAGCAGACTCCCCCATGGAGTCTATCTGGTAGCCCTAGGTTCAAGATGAAGTTGCAAGTCCAGTTCTTTTTCCCCAGGCATAAGGGCAGCAGGGCAGAAAGGCAACAGTTCAGAAAGGCAGCAGCAGATCAGCAGAGTGGCAGTTCCTCCAGCAGCACAGCAGTCCTTTTTCCTGGCAGAGTCTCCACAGGTTCAGAAGTACACTGAAGAATGTATATCCTGGTGCCCTTCTTCTGGAAGGCTGGAGAAGCTACTAGACAGTGGTTTTGAAGTGCATAGCATTTCGTGACTTCCCTGTCCAGGCTCCAAGCTGACTGCAGTGACAATGTGGAGGTGATAGGTCCTTTGTGTGAGGGCATAACACTCCCTATTCAGTTGCAAGTAGGGCTGTGCTCAACTCCACCCCCACCATCCTGCCAGCAGAAGGCTTATTCAGGCACACCTAATCCCTCTATGTGTTGACTGTCTGCGGGGAATTCACAGTTTAACTGTCAGTTACACCCAGTCATGTGACCCAGGCCAGGCTACAGGCTCAAAAGGTCTATGGGCAGAAAAATGCCACTTTCTAAACATATTTAGAAATGAACAACAGTAGGGTACCCGTAAACCTAGTTGAAACCTGGGTAGATAATATGTATAGTAAACAACACTGTCTCAACAGGTATTATTTAGAAGGCAAATTCACTTTCAAGGAAGCATGCACATAGAGTTGCAACGGGAGGGAAACAGGGAGACAAAAAAAACACTTATAACCAATAAATGCAACATTTGGTGTGTATTGAGCAGAAATGGCATAAAAAAGGGAGGACAAAATAGCAGCACTCAGTTACATTAAATGTACATGTAACCTGTACAGACTTGTGCACATTAGTGCTCATGGGAAATAAAGTGAACGGCCCAAGTGACAAGTGAAAAAATATACACAGCAAAAAAACAGCTCAAGAAAAAGACGTAAACATATGCAAAGGACTCTTGGTCGTACCCATACATCAGTACATTTTTTAGGAGTACAATTAGTTTCATGGAACCATGAAGGTAGCGCCAAGAATTGTGCTAAAGGGTCGACGTCGTTTCGACCTGTTCAGAATTCAGGTCATCATCAGGACCAAGTTTCGAGATTGTAGGATTGTGTTGAAATGAGCAGGGGCGCAAGTCCAGTCGGGTCAATTCACGAGATAACAGGGAACGGGAGAGTAGACTAATATTGAATGAAGCACAGTTAACTAGGACAATTAGTACGAATGCGTACATGTCAAGCCAAGGATTGCAGATTAGCAATGGAGGAGGCTCGAAGTGGAGACATAGTCAGCAAGGAAAACAAAGCCAGTAATTGTAAGCGCGGGAGGCGCCTGGTCAAAGACAACTGGAGGGCTGGAAAATTGGTTTCAGATCCTCGGGGGATGGCAGGCTAACCGGCGTGAGGCCTCCCGTGCAGTTTCTAGACAGTCAGGCCACCCCAGCGTCTTATGGGAGTTTGAGTTATTGCCCTATACCAAGCTCAAGATCTTTATTTTGGCTCTCACGTCATATAAGCACATATAAACCATAAAAATGTAAAAACATAAAATCATCGCTCTATAACACAATTAATTTTTGTAAAAATGATCAAAATCAAAACACAAAACTATTTTATACTACATAAAAATTTTAAACAATTATACAAGATTATAACATCATTTTCTCAATTGCAGCCTGGGAACAGTTGGGTTCTGTCACGGCCAGCCTCAATAATGGGGCAACACACACTTTATACTTTGTTCTCCACATTCCCCACAAATACTGGGATAGTGCAAAAACTAGCAATTTATTGGTGTCTGATCTCAATAACCTAAGGGCCTCTTTATATTCCCTAACTCTCAAGTTCCGACAAAGCAGAATTATCCAACGCCTCCTACGGTTCATATAAACTGGGCAGAAAAGCAAGATGTGCTTGATGGTTTAGTTGGCAGTGCCACAGCATGTGCCCTCCCTATCTGATCTCTGCAGGGCACGTAGCCACCTGGCGATAAAAGTACTAAGGGGCAGGGTTCCATAGCAAAACTGCAGATAGAGTCACCTTGGTAGGGGCTGCTCATCCTCGTCCAGAAAATTCTCCTTTATATAGATGTCCTTTGCTAAGAAAAAAGCATCAGTCAAGGTACAATGGCTCCCCTGTGAATGAAGGAGGTATTTCCTGTGATCCCTATGAGCTGTCTTGATATTGGTCCTGGAAACAACCCCTGACACTCCAGGTGCGCACTTTGAGCTTGTTATTCCAAATCTCCCAGAGGGTAGTCCTCACAAACTTAATCCATGGGATACTGCTGGATCCGGCAAAGGAGTGGCTTTTCTCCAGTCCGAGCCGGTATGACTCGAGCTCTGATTTCGCCCATATGCGCACTCCCACCAACTGAGCAAAGGGTCTTTGCCCAAAATCTAGCCTAACGGGGAGCTAAGGGGCTCTTTTGAGGACTCCAGCGAGCTGTCACATTAACCTATTTTCCACCATAGTTAGTGCAGACACACTCAAGTGACCCAACAATTCCACACCATATCAAGCTGTCCCTAATGCCTGATGGCTATAAATCTGCAATTTGTTCCATCTTTAGCCTGCACTGTATAGTGTGAGCTTGCCAACCTCTATGATCTGTTAATGTCGAGCCAAGATACATAAAGGCATGCACCCTCTCCAAAGGAACCCCTGATAATGTTGGATTAGCCCTAGTAGAGCGCCCTGGATTCAGGACCATGTAGTGGGTCTTAATCACATTAATTTGTAAGCCCCTCATCTTACAAAAGTATTCAAAGCGATACAACAGCTTTTGGAGTCCCCTTGAGAGATTTAGAAAGAAGAAGAATATCATCAACAAACATGAGAGCAGGAACCCTAATGTTTGCTATTCTGGGTGTATCACTATCACACGATTCCAGGAATTTGACAAGATCATTAATATATAATGTAAAGAGTCTAGGGGCAAGTACGTTCCCCTTCCTGACTCCTCTAGTAACTGGAAAGGGTTCTGTAAGCTAGCCATTGTTACCACACCTGACCTGCGCAAAATTCCTATTGTGTAACCTCACTATGATGTCAACCAAGTAACTACGCACCCCCATCTCAGCAAGCGTCCACCAGTACTAGATTAAAAGCTGTGCGCAGGTCTACAAAGACGACATAAAGTCGACACCCACACAAGGTCACCGTCTTCTAGAATACCATCTGTAATCGGAACACTTGGTCAACTGGCCTAGTGCGTGCTCTAAAACCCGCCTGGAGAGGAGTCACGACTCCTTCAGCTAAAATCCAGTCCTGGAGTCTATCCAAAATTACTCGACAAAACAAGTTTTGTGAGCTGTCAACCAGACTAACATGTCTATAGTTTGCACGCCAGTTGCGTGTTCCCTTTTTAAAAATGGGGATGATTTTGGCCCCTGCCCAGTTGGGTGGGATGCACGCTCCTTTCAGAATGGCTATAAATATGACAGAAAAGTATGTGCCCCAAATGCCTATTACATACAATTCATTGGGAATTTTATCAATTCAGGGGCTTTGTCTGGTATAATTCCCCTAATGGCCTGGTTTATTTTTGCACTGTTATCAGCAGGACATCGGGCTCTTCTGTGTGAACGACGGCACATAAAGACTCCACCTTTGCACTTTGAACAACCACCCTTATGTCTTCAGAGAATTGTCTTAGATCCTCGCTGGCCGGTGTATTACCTCGGGGACCTGGTAATCGTCCTTTTGCATGTATAGGTTGGTGAAGTACTTTACCTAGTCACTGGCTGCAGTATTATTCTCAATAGTATAAAATCCTGCCCTACTACCTGACAAAACCAGGTTCCAAAAAGAGTGAAGATCCTTTACTCTGGCAGCATCTAACAGATCCTCCCTCAGTTCTTTTACCCCTTCTCTTTTTGTTTCAGAAAACACTTTTTAGAGGACTGCCTCGCAGCCTGCACTAAGGGCCTTTCTTGCCTCTTTGTTACTAGAATAAGTTTATACTTAGCTTCTCTGCATGTCTTGTTGAACCAGAATGAGGAATACTTCCTCATCGAAGCTCGCTCGAAAAGAGGTTCCTTAGATTTTTGAACATCCGAATGTGTACCTCCAACACGCCTCCAAGGGTTCCCCTACATCCCTTGTCAAATCCAGGGAAATGAGTCCCTCCATGCCATCAACAACCAGCCTCTAAAGATGGCAGGTAGACTCTTGGGAGTACTACATACTACAAAATGTAACCCTGGGCCTATTGCTTCTATCAAAAGGCTCGCCCTAAATACAGTGGGGATTCTTTAGTAGGTAGACTCAACTTAAGATGCAGGGTATTGTGATCACTATCGGAACGAGGAAGGACCATCATGTCAATTAAAAGTGGCCATAGTTTAACATCCAACAATATATAATCTATTAAAGTGGTATGGTTTGGCCTGTTTATCCGAACGGGATCTGCCATTACAGGTGCATATCCCCTGGTTCAAAGGAAGAGAATTGATTTTTTTACGGCTACATAAGTTAAGTTCTTAGTAGGAGAGAGCTCAAGTTCCAGAATTGCCCAGGCAACATCTACTTCTGCCATAAGTGCCTGACTGTCTATGCCCAATGGTTCATATGGCCCGGCAAGATGGCTTAACCCAAATGTTAGGCATCCGGACGGCCTGCCTACTCCTGAAGATACTGCTGCCTTACTATAAACTACATACTCTGCTCAGTGTAATGACAGTAGAGACCAAGTCTCTTGAATGAGGCAAAGATCTAATTGATCCACAAAGTCACCCCACTCCGGATCAATCAGCTTGGACTCCAGACCCACCACATTCCAGGAGGTGAAGTCGAGTTGGGTAGATTTGAACATAAAATCTCCTGATTGCACTGATCGCATAGTATGTAATCCAGCTGGGTTATGGTTTGGCAGGAATGGGGAGTAGGGAGGAAGGTGAGAAGTACTGTATTGGGTTTGTATAAATAACTAAGGAGCAGTAATGCAATTCCTGGACCACCATCATGCTTGCTCACATGTGGACTTCTAAAACTTACAATAACACAGTCGACCACTGAACTTGTGACTTATTGATTGATGATATTTTGTGTAATGTTTCCTCCATGTACTGTTGACTGAACACTGTTAAAACTTTTAAGAAGTTAAATTTAAAAAAAAACAATACCACAGTCCCCTTGACAATCCACTGGCCCCGGCCCAATCCAACCCACCCCACCCTGTGAGTTAGTAAGATATTATTTGCCACAGGAAATTGTAAGCCCCTATTCCTCAATAGCCAGTCTAAGGTCTTATTAACACACTCTTCCTGTGCCTCGATCTGGTCCTCAAGCAGCTGTGGCGCTCCAGTTAGTATCACTGCATAGGGACACAAGGCAGGGGGTAGGTTTACTATAGGAGACTTCATTTTTTGCGTTGAGGTGCAATACCTATTATGCCCAAGGATGTCCACTTTGCGTTGTAACAATCCCTCTCTTGGTTCACAGTAGCAGCTCTTCCGCTAAGGCGGAGGAACGTTGCCCCACTGCTTTTAAGCAGTGCGTACATATTAGAAAAATAAAATGATAATAACTTTGCGTTATTATCATTTTATGCTTCGTGCTGCTTTGCTGGCAGGCGGGTTGGAGGGGCTGCTCTGCTCTCGGAGCAGGGCAGGGGCGGGGTGGTTTTCCCACTCCTAAATGCACAATGACTGTTTGGTCGTCTCTCTCAGGCCGCCCAAACCAGTCATGCGCACTTTCCCCATTCTCCATGCAGGCTACATTACAGCTTGTGTGGAGAACAGGCCCCCATTCCCGGGTTGAGCGTTGAACCAGGATGCTCAAAACCAATCACAATGCTGTATTGCAGCATTGTGATTGGTCAGGAGAGCCTGGGTGCTTACCCAACACAGCGCTGCTGTTGGAAGAAAGATGTTTTAGCTGTATTGTTAATTCATTGCACGTCTTAAGTTAGCAGTTGCAGCACCATTATATATTCAGCTGCCATTTTGAGTTATGATTGAAACTAACTTCTGTCTCAATGCCCAAGCTGAAAGCAGCTGCGATAGTTTTTGTTTCTCCAAGGTTGAGCTTTGCATTAGGCCATGTCAGTGAATGCAAGCCAGGATCCGAACCCAGGGATAGTCTCCTCTCTGTTAATTCAATTAGTGCTGGTTCAAAGGAAGAGCATTGATTTGGACGGCTACATAAGTTGATTTCTTAGTAGGAGAGAGCTCAAGTTCCAGAATTGCCCAGGCAACATCTACTTCTGCCATAAGTGCCTGACTGTCTATGCCCAATGGTTCATATGGCCCGGCAAGATGGCTTAACCCAAATGTTAGGCATCCGGACGGCCTGCCTACTCCTGAAGATACTGCTGCCTTACTATAAACTACATACTCTGCTCAGTGTAATGACAGTAGAGACCAAGTGTCTTGAATGAGGCAAAGATCTAATTGATCCACAAAGTCACCCCACTCCGGATCAATCAGCTTGGACTCCAGACCCACCACATTCCAGGAGGTGAAGTCGAGTTGGGTAGATTTGAACATAAAATCTCCTGATTGCACTGATCTCATAGTATGTAATCCAGCTGGGCTATTTAATACTCTTGTCCTTACCTCCTCCCCGCAGAATGGAAGAGCATACCTACTAACTCAGTTTCACCCCCAACATGACTACCAACATAGGTCTGTGGTGCGCGACACCTGTCAAGTTGATTCCCTAAGCCAACTGTGATTCTTCCAAACAACCAGAGGTCCCAATATAAGAGTCTTGTACACCAGTTTCTGTGAGTCAATCCACCCCTTTAAGCGTGGAAAACCAATTATAAACTGGAACATTAAAGCCCACAGGGTTGTGACAATGTACGTTATGGTTTGGCAGGAATGGGGAGTAGGGAGGAAGGTGAGAAGTACTGTATTGGGTTTGTATAAATAACTAAGGAGCAGTAATGCAATTCCTGAACCACCATCATGCTTGCTCACATGTGGACTTCTAAAACTTACAATAACACAGTCGACCACTGAACTTGTGACTTATTGATTGATGATATTTTGTGTAATGTTTCCTCCATGTACTGTTGACTGAACACTGTTAAAACTTTTAAGAAGTTACATTTAAAAAAAAACAATACCACAGTCCCCTTGACAATCCACTGGCCCCGGCCCAATCCAACCCACCCCACCCTGTGAGTTAGTAAGATATTATTTGCCACAGAAAATTGTAAGCTCCTATTCCTCAATAGCCAGTCTAAGGTCTTATTAACACACTCTTCCTGTGCCTCGATCTGGTCCTCAAGCAGCTGTGGCACTCCAGTTAGTATCACTGCATAGGGACACAAGGCAGGCGGTAGGTTTACTATAGGAGACTTCATTTTTTGCGTTGAGCTGCAATACCTATTATGCCCAAGGATGTCCACTTTGCGTTGTAACAATCCCTCTCTTGGTTCACAGTAGCAGCTCTTCCGCTAAGGCGGAGGAACGTTGCCCCACTGCTTTTAAGCAGTGCGTACATATTAGAAAAATAAAATGATAATAACTTTGCGTTATTATCATTTTATGCTTCGTGCTGCTTTGCTGGCAGGCGGGTTGGAGGGGCTGCTCTGCTCTTGGAACAGGGCAGGGGCGGGGTGGTTTTCCCACTCCTAAATGCACAATGACTGTTTGGTCGTCCCTCTCAGGCCGCCCAAACCAGTCATGCGCACTTTCCCCATTCTCCATGCAGGCTACATTACAGCTTGTGTGGAGAACAGGCCCCCATTCCCGGGTTGAGCGTTGAACCAGGATGCTCAAAACCAATCACAATGCTGTATTGCAGCATTGTGATTGGTCAGGAGAGCCTGGGTGCTTACCCAACACAGCGCTGCTGTTGGAAGAAAGATGTTTTAGCTGTATTGTTAATTCATTGCACGTCTTAAGTTAGCAGTTGCAGCACCATTATGTATTCAGCTGCCATTTTGAGTTATGATTGAAACTAACTTCTGTCTCAATGCCCAAGCTGAAAGCAGCTGCGATAGTTTTTGTTTCTCCAAGGTTGAGCTTTGCATTAGGCCATGTCAGTGAATGCAAGCCAGGATCCGAACCCAGGGATAGTCTCCTCTCTGTTAATTCAATTAGTGCTTGAATTGATGAACAACCATTTACCGGATCAGGCACTGCTATAGTAACTGCAAAAGCGGGGAGGTTTGCATCATTTGTAATAGGTGATGTTGGTGACAGCATGCCATGACCCGAAACCAGGCATAGTGTCCTCTCTGATAATTCAATCTGTGTGGAGATTATCCCATCGCCCTCTGCAGCATCCGATCCAATTGATTTAGTTTTGTAAGGTAGGGAGGTAGCTGAAGAGCCCCCCTAACCCTTTACTTTTGCCCATGACTTTCTCACCAAGTGTGAGAGGCCTCTATAACACTTGGCAACACAATACTGCTGCTACAAGCCAACAGTAAAGTGGATCACTAGTTGGTCACAGCAGGAACTGCAGAGAGGTACTCCCAAACATTGCCTCATTGCAGCTCAAATAATCATGGCGTGGATGTTCAGGCAGATAAAAAAGAAATACCATATTCTTAACAACCCAGAAATTGGAAGCAAAAGCACTTGAAAGAAATCGCTCACCCCAATTAAAAAGCTGCAACTGGCCGTACACATGCGCAGACGGGCTCACTCTTGGCTAGGGCTTGGCACGCATGTTCTGCTCTGTGGGGCATGCCGGTGCAATTCGGGCACCGAGAGGCGCGCTGCTGATACCGGCGTGGTGGCTCCTGCTGTGGGACCCATAGCCACACTGGGGTGAGAGAAGTCAACCATGCTACGGAGAATTCCGGTGCAATTTAAGCACCAAGAGGCAAGCTGCTGATGCTGGCATGGCTGCTCCTACCGCTTTGTGATGTGGGGTTCAGAGTCACCCTGGGCCGAGAGAAGTCACCCGTGCTGCAGGGAATGCCTGTGCAATGTAAGCACAGAGAGGCACACTGCTATAGTGGCCGTGGTGGCTCCTGCTACGATGTGATGTGGGGCCCGTAGTCACCCTAGACTGAGAGAAGTCACCCCAATACCATGATTTTGGTCTTCGACCAATTGAGCTTGAGACAGCAGCCATCCAGCACGCTACGTTTCCAAACAGAGAGCCAGTTGCTGAGGTTGTGCTCATTGTCCTGGTGTAAGAGAGGTGACTAGCTGTGTGTCATCTGCATAGGAGACAATAGGACAATAGGAGAAAATTGAAAGCCAGAAATCAAGGATAATGTCAGTGAGCAGACACATGTAGAGATTAAAAACATCGGATTGAGTGCGGAGTCCTGTGTGCACTTCAGGGTGAAGATGACTGAATAACAGGTTTTTTCACAGAAATGTCGTGTCTTCTAGGAAAGAAGTGAGCCAATTTAGACATTATCTTTTGTTCCAGTTTCACTCATTCTTTGGGTAACTATTCTATTGTCTACTGTGTCGAAAGCCACACTCAGGTCGAGATAGATGATTGCAGTGGGCCCTTCCTGCTACAACATCATCCTAAGCTCATCCGTGACCGCCAAGAGTGCTGTTTCAGTGCTGTGGATGAAACCTTGTCTGTGCGGAATGTAGGAGAGGGTTCTCTTCCAGGAATAGGGATACACGTTGATGTACATGTTTTTCTAGAATCTTTGCCACTGCCGGAAGCAGGGAAGTAGGCCTGTAGTTCCCAGGACATAAGGGGTCAAGATTGTTTTTGTTTAATAATGGTTTCACCACAGCATGTTTCCATGGTAAGGGAACAACACTACTGGTTAGTGAGAGGTTTAGAAGATCCAGTAGAGCTGGAAAAATACTTTCTGCTCCTTGAAGAGTGTGTGGGGGGAGGTGGGCTTAGGGGGGGGACTCAGACTTTACTTTGTTAAAAAGTGTTGGGAGTAGTTCGAAAGTAATGGTGGGGAAATTTATGAGATATACCATAGATGTGCCCCCAGTCTTTCCCTCTGGGATGGGGTTAAGCGTACTCTTCATACGTTTTAGTGAACAATAGATATCTGAGATTGTTTTTTTGAAAGAACAGTGCCAGGTCATTGCAATGTGCTTCCATAGGTTCTGGGTGATTACTGTCTGACTTTGATGTGGTGAAGGATTTTCAATTTTTAATAATTCCCTTGGGGAGTTAGATGCCCTGTCGATCTTGGCTTCAAAGTAGGATGCTTGGACAGATTCAATTTCCAAGTGAACAATTTTAATGGCCATTCTGTAGATTTTTTTCTCCTACTCATCATATGACTTCTTCCAGTTAATTTCTAACCTCTTGCATTCTTTTTTATGGCAAGTAGGTGTGGGGTAAACCAGGTGGAGTCTTTACTCTTATGGCCTAATTTAATACATTTTACTGGGATCACCTGATCTAAGGAATGTTTGTCCCAATCTACAAATGTATCATTTGTCGGGGGGGATGATTTCCCCGCATGGGTTTGGAGTAGTCAATAATAATGTTCCATGTCCTCTTGTTGAGTTTAGACCATCTACGGTTATTTCCAGTTACTGACAGGGGGCCTGGTGATAGGGGATTTGCCATACAGGATCATTGACATATGGTAGTGATCTGACCACGGCATGGGCGAGGATCATTGACATTAAGATTGAGGTCATTGCTGAATAAGGGGTCAACGAAATGCCCTTTCTTGTGGGTGGGCCCACATACTCTTTATTGCTAGTAATAGTCCGTAAGGCTTGTAATTGTTGAGAGGAGTAGCATATCTTACTTGGGGTAAAATGGATACAGTTCCAAGCTCCTGGTCCTGTTCTGGCTCGTACAAGGGCAAACGGGCTTGCCTTTGGCATGTTGCTTGCATCTGCTGTACATGTGCGCTGCGTGCCTGTGCCCCAGCCTTCACTTTAACACCGACCTCACTTGGCAACTCTAGTTTAAAGTGCAGTGCAGTTTTCCCTTCTGATTTAATTCACAATCCCTTTCAGTTTTTATGGTAATATCATGCAAACAGTTTTTCCCTTTCGCTTCGTTTTCCCTTCACCTCTTAATTTTTGTTAAAACTGTTCAGAAGCCCATAAAAATGATCAAACCAATCAAGATTTCAGTAGGAATAAAAATATGTGCCTCCTAGTTGGAGTGCAGTGCCAGTGTGTGACTCAGCTCCAACTGGTCCTGCCCTGGACCCTGCTGGTGGCTTCTGCTGGAGTGAGTCCTGACCCCCAAGTGCCTTTCCTGAAGTCCTGGGACCCTTCGCTGGCTCTGGAGGGACTTCTACAAGCCCTGCAAAACTGGGGACTTACAAACCTTTTGGCTCCAAAGACCTCTGTAGGACCTGGATAAGCTTGATAAGTTGATCTCACCAAAGTGCCCTGTCGCTGGGTTGAAGATTGAGGATTTTCTCTATGTGAGCTTTTTCGCAATTGCAAATCCTCATCAGCGGGACATTTGTTTCAGAGATGGCATCTTTCATCGTAGAGCCCTTGTCTGCTACAGCCTGCAGCTTTGACCCACTAGAGGAGTCCAAACTCCAAAAAAGTGAATACATGTGAATGAAGAAATCTTGAACGGGTGAAGAGGCCTTTATAGCGGTTGTCCTCAAATCATGCCTAGATACCAGTCTACCACGACCAGTTGACCATGCTTGTGAAGTAACACTTTTTGGTGATATTTTATTTAAGACTTTAAAAATTCATAACTCCGACTCCATTTGTTGGATTTTAGTTGTTTTCATGTCATTAATGTATTGAAAAATACTCTTGTTTTCAAAATTGGTTTGAGGTTTTTCTTGTATTGTATTTTGACTATATTACTGTTTTGGTAGTGCATTAATATGTTACACATTGCCTCTAAGTAAGCCTGCCTGCTCTGCTCCATAGCTACTAGAAGGTTGAGCCCACGTTGATTTAGTCACTATAGTGGCTCACGCTGACAATGATGTTACGTTATGTTATGTTATATTGATTTGTATAGCACACTAATCACCCAAGAGGGTATCCAGGTGCTTCGTCAGGTGTGTAGGTTTGTGGTCCCCAAGGTGATTAGACAAAGATCCAGGTTTTCAGCTTCCTGTGGAACTCAAGAAGTGAGGCGGAGGCTCTAGTGTGTTGACGGAGGTCATTCCATGTCATAGGTGTAACGTAGGAGAATTAGCAACTTCTAGTTTTGCTTTGCGGGTTTGGGGATTGTGTGTGAGTGTGAGTGAGGCAGAGTGTAGGTGTGTTGGTGAAAATGTATGCGGCTGTTCAAGTATTTTGATCCTGTGTTGTGTAGAGCTTTGTATGTGTGAGTGAGAAGATTGAAGTGGCTGTGCTTGTGAATGGAGAGTCAGTGAAGCTTCCTGAGCTGCGGAGTGATGTGGGGGCGGCGTGGGAGGTTGTGTATGGTTCTCACTGAAGTATTCTTGGTGGTCTGCAGTCTGTGTAGGAGTTGTTTGAGATTTCGGTATCGAGTCTTGCTGTAGTATGCTGTTGTCCAGCCTGCTGGTGAAGAGTGATGAGTGTCTGGGTGATGTTCCGCCTGATGTTCTAAGGTAACCATTTGAAGATTTTTTGCAGGAAAGCGTAAGATGTCGAAGCAGGAGATGCATGCTGCGTTGACTTGAGCCACCATATTGAGTTTGTTGTCTAGGATGATCCCTAGATTTCTTGCATGGTCTGTGGGTGTGGGTGTTGGTCCTAGCTCTGACGGCCACCAAGTGGAGTCCCATGGAGGGGTGTTGTTGCCGAAGACGAGTACTTCTGTCTTTTCAAAGTCGAGCTGCAGGTAGTTCATTTGCATCCAGTCTGCTACCATCGTCATGCAGTTGGTGAAGTTGGTTCTGGCGGTGGTTGTTTTGTCTGAAAGGGGGAGGATGAGTTGGGGGGTCATCGGCATAGGAGATGATGGTGATGATTCAATGATATTGGCAAGAGGTGTCATGAATATGTTGAAAAGTGTGGGACTGGGGGACAATCACTATGGGACTCCTTATATCAATTTCCTGATCTCTGATGAGAAGGGTGGCAGCATGACCCCTTGAGTTCTTCAGGTGAGGAAGGAACAGATCCATTTGAGAGCGGATCCTTGTATGCCAATCTCATGGAGTCTTCTGATGAGGGTATTTTGGGAGACAGTGCCAAAGGCCGCAGAGAGGTCAAGCAGGATGAGGGCCACTGTTTCTTCTTGGACCAGGATGATTTGAATGCCATCGGTGGCCGCGGTGAGTGCTGTTTTGGTGCTGTGGTTCTTTCTGAATCCTGATTGAGTGTTGTCTAAAGATGGGGAAGTTTGAGGTGGGTTGTGAGTTGCTTGTTGATTGCCTTCTCAGTGATTTTGCCTGGATAGGGAAGAAGGGAGATGGGTCAGAAGTTGCTCAGTTGATTTGGGCAGGTGTGGCTTCTTGAGGAGGGCATTGATTTTTGCAAGTTTCCATTCATCCGGGACAGTGGCAGATGTGATGGAGGTATTGCTGATGGGGGCCAGGGTGGTGTGAATTCTTTATATTCACTGGTTGTAGATGTGATGGGGGCATGGGTCCGATGAGGGGCCCCTGAGTTGATGGTTTGCATGATTGCTGCTGTGTCATTTCTGGTAAGAGTTGTCCATTCAGTTAGATGGCCTTCTTGGTTGGTGGTGGGTAGGTTAGCAACAAGTTCTCTGCGGTTGTGTTGGTGTGCAGAATTGCTATCGATGTTTGAGATTTTGCAGTAGAAGAAGTTGGATAGGTTGTCACAGAGTTGTTGGGAATCAGTGATGTTGGTGAAAGTGGCTGACGGTGAGGTGAAATCCTTAACAGTCTAGAAGATTTGCTTGCAGCTGTTGGAACTTGCTTCAATGTAGTCCACTAGTGCTTTTTTCTTGGTGTCTCTTATTTGCCAGTGATAGCGAATGAGAGAAGCCTTGGAGGTAGCTCTGTTCTTGGCATCATGGCTGGCTCTCCATTTCCTTTCTAGCTGTTTAAAGAGTTGTTTGGTGTGTTGAAGGTCTTCTGTGTATCAACTGGTCTGCTTGTATAATCTACTATTCTTGCTGGGTTTGATGGGTGCGAGGAAGTCCACACAGTTCTTGATCCATTTGTTAAAGTTGTTGATTTCCTTATTGAAATTGTCTGTGGAGTTAGGTTAATCTGTGATGGGGCGCTGCACCAGTCTGCTTCTCTGATTTTGCCCCAGCTACAGCTTGATATGCTGAACCTGATAGGGTTGTTGCCTTGAGGTATGTTGATTTGGAAGTGGAAGATGGACTTGTCCATCCAGTGGAGTGGTGTGGTGCAGTTGTATTTGATTCTGTTCCTTGTGGTGAAGATGGGGTCCAGTGTGTGCCCTTCGGTGTGTGTTGGGTCCTGGACGAGCTGGGTTAGTATGGTGTTGCTCAAGCTTTCAAAAGTTGCTGTGGACCAGGGGTCATTTTGGTCTTCCAGATGAAAGTTGAGGTCACCGAGGAGAGTGTAGGCTCTAGAGTCGATGGTGAGCTGAGCAATGAATTTAGTGATGAGGTTGGTAAAGGCGACTCGTGGTCCGGATGCGAGTAGGTGAGTGTTCTGTTCGGGGTGATGTTTTCTGAGATTTGCTCCTTGAATTGCAGGTGTTCAATGAATGGGGTGACATTCTCTGTGGATGTTGTGCATTTGATGGATTTCTTGTAGATGATAGCGAGTCCTCCTCCTGGCTTGTCAAGATGGTCCTGTCGAGCAATCTTGTAGCCTGCTGGTATTGCCATGGCATTCTAAGGAGCCGATAAGGGGTTAAGCCAGGTAACTGTAATAAAGAGGATGTTGGTGCGTCGCTACTCAGCAGGTCTCATATTTTGGTTGTGCGTTTGCTGAGCGATAATGTGTTGAGCTGCATGCATGTGAGTGGGTGTTGACTTGAGGGCTGGCTGTGGCATGTGGTGTAGTGGGTAAACAACGTTTACCACAAAACTTTTTCCCCGCAGGGAATTACAACGCGGTTGTTACAACGACCGCGTTGTAATTCCACATACCATTACTCCACAAGTCGGAACAACGACTTGCGGAGGGGGGAGAAGGTGTTGGATTTAAAATCCAACACCTTCCCTACTGTCCGCACAGACTGGAGCTGGAATTGTAAATTATACTATTCCAACACCCAGCGCCCCCCTCCGCAAGTCGTTGTTACGACTTGCGGGGTAATGGTATGTGGAATTACAACGCGGTCGTTGTAACGACCGCATTGTAATTCCCTGTGGGGAAAAAGACTGCGTGATAACGAGGTATATTCGGTGTAGTGTAGGGTTGGAGGCGCTGTTGTTGCTTGTGTGGAATGTGTGTTGGAAGGGGATGTTGAGGGCGATGTTAGTATTTGCGTGGGGGGTATGGGTGTGTGGCTGCTGGAGAACCAGCAGTAGGTGCAGGTGAAAGCTCCGACCTTGGTGTGAGGTGTGGCATGACAGCAGTTGGGGGAACGGCGTCCGGGGTCTAGCGGCCTGAGAAGTGCTCTGAAGTATCGCTGGACAGTGATCGGACCGAGCTTCCTGGTGCTGGGTGCAGTTCAGGCGCAGACTGGAGCAGACAGACTTGCTTTTGGCCCATCTTCAGTGCACCAGCGGCATGGTCTCTGCGGATGTCTGCTGTGCATCCGTGTTGCAGCTGCCTTAAGTAGGTCCTGGGAAGGGTGGGACCATTTTAGCACGAAAACCATTACTCTCACTTCCTGCCCAGTTGGATGATGGGAAATTCAGTGATGTCAGTTCCTCCATAAGTGGATGATGGGAGATCCAGTGAATTCACTTGCTGTGCTGATTGGTGATGGTAAATGAATTCCTCTTGCTTGGCTTCTTCTTTTGAAGATGGTTTTGGCTGGAAAACTAGTAATGTAGCTTCCTTTTAGTTAGATGATGGAAAATTCAGCGACACTGCTTCCTGCATAGGTGGATGATGGGAGATCCACTGATGTCACTTTCTGTGCTGATGGGAGATTGGAAAATGTGTTTATTACTAAAGGTGGGTAGTCACCCCCTAAGCTAATGCCGAATTTGTTACATCAACATACTTAGGAATACACACATAAATATGAATGAATAGGGCACCAAATGTTAGGGTGTGTCAGAATGAACCCCTAGCACCTCAATCACATATTATTTTGTGGTCATAAATTTAGCTTTCAAACCACAAGAGTTGGTTTTAGGGTTGGAATTTCCAAATTCTGATTGATGTGAATTTCCAAACCTTAATCCATTTTACTACTTCACAAAACCTATAACTGTTTCAGATTCCATGCAGTGATAAATTAAGGATTAGGGATCAGATCATAGGCAGTACCCGATGGAAGGCTTGGGATTGCCATTAGAAAAGTGGTAAATGCTAAGATGACATTTTGTGTGTAGGCACAACTATTTGCTATGGTTATTTTGCACCAGTTAGCCAGCAGAGGGCTCTATTCATAAGGATTGTGCTCTAAATAGGCGTGACCTACTCCTGTAATATTGCTGTCTGAAATCCAGCTATATGCCATTATTACTCTTGGCTCACTCTTAACCTACTCCTGGAGTTCAGGAGTAAGCCAGGAGTACTAGAAAAGTCACAACAAACATGTTTATGAATCTGCCCCTTAATTATGAAGTAAGAGCATGCAATTGGGTGTGAAAGTGCCCCAAACACCTTCTTTTTAAGTGGGTCAAAAAGAAGAGGAAACTTGCAAAATGTGCAATTACAACTTTCTCCTAAATGTAATCCTGCGGATGGCTTATTTACACTCTTTTGCATCAGAAGGATTACCAATAGAGAAGTTTTAATACTTCAGGAAGTATCTGACTTGGATATATTTCTATTGGATCCTGCTTAAGAGTCTGAGAGCTCTGAAAAATCAGAAAATCTGCAATTTTGTAACTGTTAATATGTTGAAATTGTAAAGCACATATGTGCAGATGAGGTTGCCTGGGAGCGATCTGCAGGGTTCACGAAGGTGATCGTGGGAGTAGTTTTGGAGGAGAAACAATACATCTTCAGTGTTGCAGAACGAATGCGATTACATACCCAGGAACTCATTTACAAAAAATTGTCGTATGGCAGCACCACAAGTCTTTTTGCTGCACTGCCCTAGGCCAATTTGAAAGGGAAGGAATGCACCTTATTTGCGAGATACGGTGCTTTTTTGTCCTTTCCGACTGCGCTGGCTAACAATTTGGTGCGTGGCACCAACGCTGGCACCTTTGCACCATGGTGCAAGGGTGTCTGCATTGTTGTCAGGATTGCTTTTGTGCAAGAAGGGGCACCTTCCTGCACAAAAGCAATGCATGGAGGCATTTTCCTTTTTGTACGTGTGCTGCAGAATGCAGCGCACATGGAAAGAAGACAAAATTAGGAGAAATGAAAACAATGTTCCTCGTTACGCCTGGTCCGGGAGGCCTGGTTTTTGCGCTACCCCAGGTTTAATTGATTTTGTAAATCTGGGGCAGTGTCAAACAACGCCAATAGAATGCTTCTTTGATGCAGAGATTACTCCAATGCAGCGCTTTGCGCTGGCTTGCCTTACCCCATATCTATACGGCCATGCAAAGCCACTCAGGGCGGCTTTGTGTGGACTAAAAAATATGACTGAGAGGCCTGCGCCACTGGAGGGTAAAAAAAAAGTGATGCTCCGGTGGCGCAGGACTGCTGTAAATAAGTCCCCCGGTGTATAGGTGAATGTACTTGTACCAGGCATGATGTGGATGAGTCCAGTCCTAGGCATCTAACAGGGCTAATAAGGTACCTGGCTGAGGTTTCCAAAAGCAGGGCAAAGGATAATGATATTTCCTCATTGGTTAGTGTCTTTGGGGATTGGCCTCTAGACCAATTATGGTTAAAGAGCAGAATGCAAGACTCCATCCCACAATTCGTGCACCGCTGAAGGGTAGCCTGTTTCATACGTCACTGTCTGCCAGTGCTAGTTGAGTCTGTGTACAAAGTTTCATCTTAAACTGCAATGCATACCACAGATTACAAGAGAATGTGTTGGCACGGATGAGTGTCAATACCTGGGCTACTGCGGTCTGCAGAGAGTACCATAGTCCCCTTCTCGGCTTCCTGTAAACATGTCATCGAGCCCAGTAATGATTGCTGAGCTGTTATCCTTAAGCACAATGTCCAGTGGAGATAAGAAAGGCATTGAGATAAACTAGAAGTGCCTGTTAAGCCAGGAAAGCATGCAAAGGCTGCACATTGCGCGCCAGGGCGCTGTAGATTAATCAGAAGATGGGTGCCTCCATTAGAAAGGTGTGTCTAGGTGAGAGATGCCAGAAGATTCCAAGACTTTGTTGCACGAGGTTTGTCTCATATAAACATCAGCGGTACGTAGGGAAAAAAACGATATGCAGTTCAATCCTTTATCCCAGTGCTGCTGACAGCAATTCCGCATGAGAGACAGTGGGGCGCAATGCAAAATCATGGCACCCCCTTCATAATGCAATGAGGAGCCCCAGAGCCTCATAGTAGCTTGTGTGAAATACTGTTGCTGTGATGATGGTGCTGTTGGATATGAGACGCAACAATCCCGGCGTTTCAGCTTCTTTAAAGGCCGCGTATCACATGGGAAGCCACCGCCCTGGCTCCCAGAAGAGGGGTGACACGCTATTTAGCATTCGTGTGTTCCACCCCACAGCGTGGGATGCCAAAACTCTGTTTTAAGACACTCTTGTGTGAGCCAGGGCTCACCACAAAGCCACACAACTACCTTAGCTCCTGGAGGTGGGACGATGCGCTATTTAGCGCCAATGTGTTGCCCACAGCGCAGAACGCCCAAACTGTGAGCAGAGATTCGGGCTGGGGTGCACTGCAAAGCCCACAGCCACCTCGGCTCCTGAAAGAGGGGTGATGACGAGCTATTTAGCGGCAACAGGTTCCCCGCAGTACGGGGCTGACAAAACTGTTTACAGAGAATCCGCTGGGCTGGGGTTCACTACAAAGCCCACAAATACCTTGCAGGAGGGGCATCGTGCTATTTAGAGCCAACGTGTTCCCCGCAGGAAGGAGCAGGGCGCACCCAGGCTGTTCCCGGAAAAAGAGCGGCCCGGCCTGCGCCCATCAGTGGCCAGAAGAGGCTGGGCCTCCTCTGTTTAATTTGTTAACCGGCAATAATGAGTAAAGCGCAAAACGGGAACAAGTCACAAAATGAGCCTAAAAACTCACGAACGGATTATTTGCTTGTATGGCTCATCGCAAAAGGAATTGACCTTGCAGAAAGACGTCTTCCTCTTTTTCCTGAGGCATCTGTTTAACCAGGAACCGACTGAATGCGATCAAGCTATATGTAACTGCAGCAACCCTGATATAGAGAATGGTGAACCTCTGCCCCCTAATGGGGACAACACTGCTTCGCTTCTACACAAGGGCGTAGCTTGGTCAGTAGGATTGGGGGTGTGAGCTTCAGATTTCTCAACAATCACACTGGCACATAGTGTTAGAATAGCTTATAGGACAAGCAGGGCGCACGAGAGGGGCTTAAGGGGCAGTGGAAAGGGAGAGGAAGGCGGATTGGTAGGGGTACTAAATGAGAAAGAGCACATTATTTTGCGAAATAACCAACATTTTTGAAATCTTTCCAAACAGAGAGAGGGAGGGAGTGTGCGTGCATTTTTGTCTGTGTGTGTAAAAATTCCTGGAGAAATATGACAGACACTTCACCATACCCGACTTAAAGCACCTATACCAAACTATTTATCACAAAAGAAATTATATAAGGGGCGTGTAACCCCCCCCCCGCCCCCCCTCCACCCCAGCTACGCCCCTGCTTTAACACCTTCGTCCATTGGGGGCTGCCAAGAAGCGTAAAAAACTGACCACCTAAATCCTGAAACGTACAGTAGCCTGTTGCAATTATACACTGGCAGGATGCTTCTAGATACCTTATAACTATTAATATGAATTATGTTACTGAGTTAATATGTGCCAAATTTCAATCGCTTTAAAAACAAGCCTTTGTTCGTTTACGATCCTTTCTCCATTAATGATGATCATCTGGCTAAACTTGGACGGGGCGGGCGTTTTGAACCTTGACCTCAACTCCTATTCCCACTCCCACCGCTTCTGACCAACTACAGGATGCAACTACCCACTCCATGGAAGTCCAGATGGGAATATGGCTGCACTGAAATCTGACAGTGAAGCTGCTGACATTCATAGACTAGAAAGAACAGCTCAATCGCTGGGAGGAAGGTTGGTAGCCCTTCTGTGATTCATTCTGGAGTCAGATGCATAGCACTGAGGCTTCATCCATTATAAGCAGCAGCATGCCTGTAAGTTAGTGTTTTGCTAATGTTCACGGTTACCCTGTCAGAGAGCAGAGCCCTCTTATCAGCTAAAAAGTAAGGTTACTGATTAGCAGGTAAGTAATACAAAATGTAACATTCATAATTACAACCGTATTCCTCTTAAAATGGCCAGGCGATTTCAATTTTACTTCAAAACATTTTTTTAATGAGTGTTTAGCTGAGGATAACCTGAATTTTCATACACTAATGTATTTTATTGATGATTTAAGAAACAGTATTTCAGATTGTGTCTAGGGGTTTTAGCTTGCTGAGAAGGTAAGATTTCAGTGTTAAGTTAGGTGATGGGTCGCTGCTAACTACAAATCCATTCCTATAGGAAGATCCACTGTATATCCCCTTGATTCCAAGGGAAATATTTCGTCTAACTCTCTAATGGTCCATGATTTATGCAATGTTACAGATCTTGTAGGATCTTCAAATTCACAGGTATCGACGTTTGTAGGAAGGGGTTGCAAATCCATCATTGACTATGTCTTTGTATGTAGGAACTTGAGCCACCATATTGTGGAAGGGGTATGAGGGCTACTATCTCCAGTGATCATAACCCCCTTGTTGTTACTTTATGAGCTCCAAAGGGTAAATCATACTATATGGCCAAAGGTGGTACAAAACTCATCACAAAAGATAACAGGCCTAGGCTAGACTGAAAATATATTGTACAGGTTGGTAAATGTTTTCTGGAACTTGTATCTACTTGTGCTAACCTTTGGAAGTTAGACCGCTAGATGTCATCCATGCTTTTGTAAAACTGAACAGTAACACAAGGAACTTGTTTCTTAGACCAGGTTGGTTTGACAAGGCCTGTAGATCTACCAACAAAATCCTTTGTATGACTCTGAAATTACAACCTAGAGATAGGGAAGACATTGTTAAATGTAGAATTTACTATAAGTATGTACTTAAAAGAAGAGAAAGTGACTTGCGAGAAGAGGCACAGGAGAAATGTTTTCTTCTTCTACACAAATGATATCTGGGCCTGTTGGGAGGCAGTTAACACAAGCAAGCTATCTAAAACCTCAAAGCAAGTTAATTTAATTGAATTGTGGGTTTATATAGCGCTAGAATCGACTCCCGGAGGAGTATCTCCACGCTTCGACCGCTGGGGAACCCAACCTGGCTCACCCTGAGAGATGGTCCCTAATGGGTATCTCTAAGGTGTGACCAAGCATCCCTGGCGGTCTGGGGGGGCCGTTGTGAAGATGAGGCAAGCTAATGCCCAGAGTTGCCGAGTGTGGTCCCTGACTGGAGTAGGCACCGAGGCGAGAATTATCGAGCCCGCTGACCCTGGTCCACGACCCTGCCGCGTCGGGAATCGAACCCTGGTCCCGGGCCGTCCTCTGCTTATGGGTCTGCCGCCTCTAACCAGTGAGCCACACCTCTCCAGTTAGGGGTTAGAGTATTAGGCCTGGGTGTTGGATTGCCCAGTTTGAAATGATCTATTGTCTACCAGTTATTGAGAGCTTGAGATCACATTCTCAGACCCCACCGAGAAAGCTCAGCATTTCCCTTATTTCGGGGTGACATTTGATTCTTTCAGCACTTGGGCCCCTTGCATGTCTCTAGATGGTTCTCGCAATCTGCAGGGTTTTTATTTAATTTGGCTAAAAACATAGGCAATAAACCATTTGTCTCCTTATTGGAAATTTACACTAGGAAATGAGTCCCAACTTTGACATACAGTGCAGGTATACGGGGGTACAGTGATGTGAGTAGTTACAAGTGGAGCAAAACCGCCTGTTTCACCACCTGTTAGGACTCCCATTTAGCAGTCCCCACTACACCATACACGAAGAGCTGGGTCTGGACTATGTGGTGGAATGAATTAAATTAGCTCTCTTGTTATTGTTGTTCGTGATCTGGAACAATCAACAAGTCACAAGATCACTTAGATGCGTTATATCAAATTAGTAACTGAGTAATTTGGAATACCATCTGTATTCTCAATGCCATCAGAGATAATGCAAAAAGATAAGGTGTGGCGTAAACTATCTTTTTTGAATCTAGAGAGATGAAGTGGACTTGCTAAAGCCATCCATTAAAGTTTACGTAGTGATTCAAAGTACTACAACACTAGAACCCTATCCTGGTTTAGTCTCATGCACTTGGAAAGTGAACACTCGTTACTAAGTTCAGACCGGGTTCTAATCAATGACAACTATGTTTTCATTTACATATTATTGCCCCTATGCGCAATTGTCCTCATGATGAAACTCAACTCAGACTTTGCTTCATTTTTCCAAGTTTTCCCAGTCTTTTTCTTATTAATGTGTATTCCCCATTTTAAAGAGAGTTGATTTAACAAGATCTCGACCTCCATATTTTTTTTTTTTACAAATGCTTTCTTCTCCTGAAATATATTTAAGAGTAGGCTATTTCTAAAAATCTGCTATTTGGTATCGTGATTGTTTCCTCTTCTGATCTTATCCCCTTTCCCCTCTTTATGCGGAATAATATGCTGATGCTTAAAAGTTACATATTTTAAATATTGATATATGAATTTACGTAGTCCTGGGTGGAAATGCTCACCATGATTTTAACTTTCTTATTGGTACATATTCTTTTATGTTTAAAGATCTGTAATTGAAGATCTTTTGATTTTTCTGCTTTGTATATTGCATTATTGGTGTAGTTTTTATGATAATGTAATATTAACGCATAAAGATATTGATAGTAGTCAGCTGGTCTGCTGTATCTCTTATGGTGGCCATCACTTTTTGGGATTACTTTTGATGCAGTTGAAGGGCTAATAAACTCTCAGCTTTTTCACCTTGCTCATAATAATCCTCAAAGTCAGTTTTACTTTACTGTGCCTGGGACACGGAGAGCACATTAAGTGCACAATTTTTGGTTTCTAATTGGTAATGCAGCAAGAGCTGAGCAATAAACTGAGTCGTAAGTTTTCATATAAACCATTCTAATTTTGATTGTTCTAACTTAGATTGTTTTTCTCAAGTTGTATGCCAGAACAACGAGTTCCTCAACAACGCATACGTAAACAACGCGGTCTGAATAACGATTCCGTCTTAACCATGCATTGCTTTACCACGCATGCCTTCACCACAAATTTGCATGGTAAAGGCATGCATGGTAAAGGGGTATGCGCGGCTAAGGTCACCACCCCCCTTCCCACCGCCCTAAGGTACAAAGTCGCCCCACCCCCTCCTGCCCTGAAGTGCAAATACCACTACTCCCTCACAACCCCCACGCTGTGTCCTCCCCCTGCCCTAATGCCTAAAACCCTGTCCCTTAACCCTGTCCCTGGCAAGTCCTGACCCAGCCCTAAAAACTGCCCCGTCCTCCCCTAAGCCCTAAAAACTACCCCGACTACACATTCCCCTCTCCCGAGGCCTAATACCCTAACCCCCACTTAAAAAACTTCCCTAATACTCCACCAGCCCTAAAAACTACTCTGACCCCCCAGTCCTGAAAACTACCCCTGACCCCCCAGCCCTGAAAACTAGCCCCAACACCCCCAGCCCTGAAAACGACCTTCAGCCCCAACCCCTGAAGACTAGCCCCGATTCCTCAGCCCAGAAAACTTCCCCCAACACATCCCAAGCCCAGAAAGCTACCCCGACCCACCCCAGCCCACAAAACTACCCTGGCCCCCCAGCCCATATAACTACCCCTGACCAACCCACAGCCCACAAAACTACCCCAACCCCCAGCCCACTAAACTACCCTGACCAATCCCAGCCCACAAAAGTATCCCGGCCCACCTTCCAGCCCGCTCACCTCACTGTGGATCTCTCCCTTCTTCCTGCTTCCGTCTGTCCGAAGATAGACTTCCCCGACCCCCAGCCCACAAAACTACCCCTGACCCACCCCCAGCCCACAAAACATTCCCGACCCACTACCCAGCCCACAAAACATTCCTGACCCACACCCAGCCCACAAAATAACACCTTACCCCCAGCCCACAAAAGTACCCCGCCTCACCGCCCCAGCCCCACTTAAAACAACCCAACCCACCCTCCAGCCCACAAAACAACCTGATCCACCCAGCCCACAAACGTAACCCCACCCACCCCCCCAGCCTCACTTACCTCACCGCAGAACTCTGCCTGGTTTGTGCTTCCGACTGTCTGCAAGCCCTTCCGCGCATTGCCTTAACCACACACATGCGTGGTTAAGGCATATGCATGGTTAAGGCATGCATGGTAGGGCTTGCGGAGTTGGAACACTTGTGGTTTAGACCATGGTGTTCCGACTGTTCCCCGTTTTCCCAGTTTGCTGAGTCCCTCATTAATATACTGTATACCATAATCTTATTGATTTTCCAACATGAAGTCAGCCCAACTAAATCTGACGAAACTACGTTAGAGATGTGCCAAAACGATTTTTTGTGTGGAAAAGGCATTTATCATCGAAGGAAAGGTAAGAGGGCAGGGTGTATAGGATGCAGAAATTGTAGGTGGGGTAAGGAGAAGTAATAAAAGTAAGATTACAAAAAAGGAATGTAGTGGCAAGGTAGAAGGAAAGGGAAGGGAGGGGAGTAAAAGAATGGAAGGTGCTAAAAGGAGGAAAGTTAACAGAGAGTGTGTATAGGATTTGTGAAACACATGTGGTAGGGGAAGTAGTAAAAGTAAAAAAAGAAGAAAAGTGGGAGGCTTCAAGATGTACGGATATTATTGATAACGAAGGAGAAGTAAAAGGGGGAAGGTAGCAGGAAGAGAGGGATTAGGATGAGAAAACTTAGAAAAGGGAAGGGGAAGCAATACAAGTACAATTTTGAAAAGGATTAAAGTGGGAGGGCAGAAAACGTATGATTATTAAAGAAAGGTAAGGAGAGATAAAAGAACACAAGGGAGTAATAGGGAGGAAGGTAACAAGGAAAGGGTGTATAAAGTACTAAAGTGGGAGGGTACAAAACATATTGGTTTCAAAGAAAAGGAAGGGAAATTAAAAGGGGAAAAAGTAGAAGCAGGGGAGAGAGTATAGGAATGGGGAAATTTAGAAGGGGTATTGGGAAGTAGTAAAAGTAAAATAAACAAAAGGTGTCAAAAGGGAGTGCAGAAGATGTATGGATATTAAAGAAAGGGTAGCAGAGGTGAAAGAATAGAAGTGAGTAAAAGGGAGAAAGATAACAGGGGGAGGGTGTATAGGATGCAGAAAATGTAAATGGGGTGAGGGAAGTAGTAAAATGAAACTAGTATCCACCAGAAGGAAAGTACACAGAGACTACATGTGTATCAAATAATAGCAGCCCTGCTCCAATCAGCACATCAGCTATACACTAACATGACATTAAAAGGCAGAACACCACCACACACTAGAAGGAAACAGACTACAATTGGGTTTTAAGCAATGACAGGGTCGGGGGCGATCTGTGGACCGGGCAAGCACCGGAACGTGCTAGTGAACAAGATGCGATGGAAGGAGGTGGGGAAACAAAAAACAGCAACAAGGGCAAAAGCAGTGACTGGGTCGCGGGAGGGAGTGATCTGTGGATGGGGCAAGCACCAGGAGGTGCAAGGGAGCAAGCAGTGGAGGAAGGGAGTAAATGGAGGAAACAGGGAAATTGCTACAAAGAGAAAAGCAGTGACATAAGAGGGGGTGGTGAGAAAAGCAGTGACATAAGAGGGGGTGATCTGTGGATGGGGCAAGCACCGGAAGGTGTGGGAGAGCAAGCAACAATGGGAACGAGGAGGTTGGGGAAACAGAGAGCAGCAACGAAGGGAAAAGCAGTGACAGGGGAGGGAGTGATCTGTGGATGGGGCACGCACCAGGAGGTGTGAAGGATCAAGCAGCGACGGAAGAAAAGAAGTGGGGAAACAGGGAAAGTGCAACAAAGGGACAAGCAATGACGTGGACGGGTGATCTGTGGCTGGGGCAAGCACCGGGAGATGTGAGGCAGCGAGCATCGATGGAAGGGAGGAGGTGGAGGAAATGAAAAGCAGCAACAAAGGGAAAAGCAGTGACAGGGAGGGGTGATCTGTGGATGGAGCATGAGGGCGGGTGGGAGGAGAGGGAGCTGGTATAAGCACAAGCACTGTGTAGAGTGCTGAAAAAGAAAGTAAAAACTAGGTCCTAAACTAGTCGTAAAAATGGGAGCAGTGGATGTTTACAAGTACTTGGTCCATGCTCTAGGGGGACGGCTAAACACAAGAAGAGGCATGACCATGCATGCCAGGGACAAATGGTGACAAAGATTATGAGACAGATGAGGGAGCGAGCAAATGGGAAGACTGTGGGTGGGCTATAGCCCACAGATTAAACACAAGCATTTGCAATGCAATAGGTCTCGCATTTGCAAAAGTTTAAGCTATTAGCATTGTAAATAACAATGCCTTTTATTTCTTTAAAAACCAAAACATAAATAAAAGGCATTGTCATTTACAATGGCAATAGCTCAAATTGCGTAAATGCGAGATCTATTGCATTGCACGCTCTGACACAAGGAGCACAGGTTGTAAGTCTCATTTGCCTGAATTGTGTGCTCCTGAGCAATACGCGTTTTTCCCCCTTATCTCCGTTATTTGCCTAAACTGCAAGCCCTTGGAAACCACTGGCTTTAAGCACTGAATAAAAACACAAAAACGGACGATCTGTTTCTTCATCAGATTGCAGGCTCCCCGAGACCCACAAGCCACAATAGACACTTGAAGGATGAAAGGCACAAACCACATTTGGTCAGAGTGGGTCCCAATTAATGTAGATTTTCAATCACACGGACGGTTATTTCTGTTAATCTATGCAAGCACATCAAGGGCTGCAATTTATGAGGGATAGATTTCCAACTTCTTCCTAAACGTTGGTGAATCTGTATTAAATGCACATTTTTACCTGAGCATAGGGATTGAATCAGCCGAAGTGGAACGTTTAGACGCTTAATGGGGTAAGCAATCTTCTCATGTACAAGGCTAACATAGGGGTGAGGGTGTGGCGTAACCACTAAAACTGCTGCCTTTGGCTTTTGGAACTGAGGAGCCAGGTTCGAGTCCCGGCGCTCGTTAAACAGAATGTGATTCTGAGCAAATTACATAATCTACCCGGCCTAAATCCTTGTACAATTAACTGGTGCTTCAACTGGTGCTCATGTAAAGCGCTCCGATACCTTCAGTTTGCGTTGGCGCTTAGTAAAATGACTTTAAAAAAAAGAAAGAACAACAGGAGTGGGAGGAGATAGGAAGCACAAGCAGAGGGAAGGGTAAAGCAGCACGAAGGAGCTCGAGGGCATGGAGAGTGTAAGCCCAAAAAAAACAAGCAGGAAGTGGGATAAGGGAGGGGGTGGCAAATGGTGATCACTTTTGCGGCCGCTTTGATGTTCTCAGTGGCCGCGCGGCTCACTGAGACCATCAAAGCGGCCGAGAAAGTGATCAGCAGGCTGACAAATGGTGCGCGCGCCCGGCGCACATGCACTGTAGTTGGCGGCCTGAAAAGCACTAGTTTGCACTTTCAAATCCGCACACACACACACACAACCCTCCTCCCTCATGCAACAGAGCTGCTTGTAAAGTCAAGAAATGAAAATCTCAAGAAGTAAACTGGACTCTTGACTCTTGAGGTCCAGGGTACGTTCTGCTGATGTCACTGCCTTCAAGACCCCGAGACAAGGAATGGCAAAAGCAGGGCCAGGGCATACCAAATGGTCAGTCGGGGTAGAAACAGTGAGGTAACAAAGGCCCCCGCAGCCTAGAGGGGGACCTGAGCTGTAGATTGACCCGTCAGCACAGTACCCTGGCCCGAGACCTACTGAGTGAGTCCGGAGGGGGGCCTCTTTATGTACTTACACCATTAGGTAGAAAATGCTGACACCCCTGAGAACACCAAATAGACTACCTTCCTTGGGCAACGGAAGTAAACTGGCAGTCAGAGTTTGTGACTGTAAACTCAGGGAGTTTACATTTCTGAAGAAACCATGACATCCTCAGTAGGGCTCTGCTCTACCACAGTTTGTGACAGATGAACCCCAGGCAGTCTAACTTCTTCTAAAGGCATCTACGCAATGTTTGACACCAGGGCGCCATGTGCAGGGGAAAAGTGTACACTTTGGCGGGGTCGTCCACTAGTGGGTGAGAGGTAGATAACGTGCTGCACTGTGTCCAATGAGATGGCAGAGAAGGCCACGCAAATAGAGTGAGACAGGCCATCTCCCCTTCTGATGTAGGTAGAGAGTGCAGGCAGGCCCTCCAGAGAGCACGTGCACTTCATAGCTGATTAAGTAGCGTGTGTACCCGAACTCCCCAGAGCCAATGCAAGAAGGGGCTGTTTGGGGGGGACCTCCGTGAAGCTGGACAGGCCAGTTAAAAGTTACGAATAGGGCCAGGATAAACACACAGCCTGGAATTAAAATGGCTGAGCTAGTGACACATTTCCCCACGGTTTGATTAAACAAATTGCTGCGTGATTTCTAATAAAACGTTACTCTGGTACAACCTGTTGCTGGATGCGAGATTGGAAATGGATACTCCAGAGCAAACTGTGTTTTGGCAACGAAAAGAAAGCCCAGGCAGGCAGGCAGTGACTGTGGGGAGTGAGACATAGAAGAACAAGGGGTTGGGAGTCTGGAGAGAGGCACAGAGCTTGAGGCCATAAAATGTAGAAAGCCAATGAGAAAATAAATTGTAAGAGGTGGGCAGAGATGAAATGCAGGGTTGAAACAGGGAGAAAGGCAGATGAAAAGACAGTGAGAGATTAGGCGAAAGAGGAGAACAGAGAAGGAAAAGAAAGTAGCCATATTCTGGGAGCAGGGGTGGTGGAGAAACAGAGGTGGACAGGCAAGAGCGTGATAGAGGAAAGAGATTGGCAGAGAAGCGAGGATGGCGACGAGGAGATATATATATATATATTCCCCCGTTATAGTTAGTGCAGGCAACTATAACTCACGCGACCGCAATCCTCTGCTGATGCTAATACTGTATTTAGACACTTATTTGCCCATGTCTTCTTCCATACATTTTTAGCTATACATATATTACAAATATTTTTTTTTCATAAAGACACATATGTCATCAGCAGAAGATTGCGGTCGCGTGAGTTATAGTTGCCTGCACTAACTATAACGGGGGAATTTCATTGGTTTTTTATCAGTAAAATTTCCGCTAACTATAACATGTGTGAAACCTATGGTTTTTTCAGTGAATTTGCAAGGTTTTTTAAATGCTAATTCCTAACTATAACGTGTGTGAAACCTATGGTCTTTTCAGTGAATTTGTACGGTTTTTTAAATGCTAAGGTACTTTACGCCATTCGTGGCGTGCGCGCCCACTTAACGCAGTTCGTTCCGCACCGCGTGCCCACGTTACGCTAGATGGGCCATGTACGCACGATGCGCTTTGCGCACCGTGCGCACATGGAGGACATATGATGCACTTCGTTTTGAAAGGTAATATTTTAATTTTTTGTATATTTTATAAGCCATGCACAAATGGTGCCCTTCGGGCACCATTTGCACACGGGGTGGAGAGAGTATGGATAATTTTTTTTTTTATTATTTTTTTTTTTAAATATTTTAGTTTATCTCAGGTGTATTAAGCCATGCACAATTGGTGCCCTTCGGGCACCAATTGCACAGGGGGTGGAGAGAGTGTGGATAATTTTTTTTTTAAAAATTTTTTACCGTACGCATACGGTAAGCGTAATCGGCGAAATTACCGAAAAAATAAAAATTCCGTTTTTGGCCTTGGGGGATCTTTGGGGACTCCCTCAACATGGCGATGTGTGTGGGAGCTGTCTAAACAGCCCCTTTACATGTTTTTGGGCTTTATATTTTAAAAATCACTCTCAGTGCGAGAGAGAAAATGGCGGCCGCCGCTTCCTGGTTTCGGCCGATTCGAATGTTTACTTAGATCTAAGAGCCAATCAGAATCGCGCTCGCGCACGCCACCGTACGTGTACGGTAAGCGTACCGTAAGCGCACCGTAAGCTGGCTCAGATATATATATTGATTTAAAGGCTATTTTCTCAGAATCTACTGAACAGATTTACACCAAACCTACAAAAGGCACTTCCTTGACCTGAGGACTACCTCTCTGCCAAATTTCTAGTAATTCTGTTCAGCCGTTCGGGCTGTAGCCCTGTCTAAAGGTCCTATGGGGTTATTAGGTAGAAAATGCTGACACCCCTGAGAACACCAAATAGACTACCTTCCTTGGGCAACGGAAGTAAACTGGCAGTCAGAGTTTGTGACTGTAAACTCAGGGAGTTTACATTTCTGAAGAAACCATGACATCCTCAGTAGGGCTCTGCTCTACCACAGTTTGTGACAGATGAACCCCAGGCAGTCTAACTTCTTCTAAAGGCATCTACGCAATGTTTGACACCAGGGCGCCATGTGCAGGGGAACTTCCTTGACCTGAGGACTACCTCTCTGCCAAATTTCTAGTAATTCTGTTCAGCCGTTCGGGCTGTAGCCCTGTCTAAAGGTCCTATGGAAAAATGCATGGGAAAAACGCGTTTTGGGACCCCCCTTTTATCTCAGCCCCCGCTTGACGAATCCCCCCGAGACTTTCAGGGTAGGAGCGGAGCGTAGCGCCCCACCTATTTTGAAAAATTCGCGAGGATTCGTCGACCGGCGCCAAAGTTATTCAAAATAGAATGTTGCGGATTTCCTATGGAAACGTGGTCCTAACTATAACTACCTACTGGCGACCGCCAGTAGGTAATATATATATATATACATACACACACACACACACACACACACACACACACACACACATAGGGCAGAAGAAAACAGGATGAAAGAAACAAGGGATAACAGCAAACAGACACAGAAGTGAAGATAGGGGAGGAGAAAAGGAGATAATGAATGAGAGAGGGTGGAAGAGCGACAGAAGAGAGGAGAGGCACGGCGAAAAAGGCGGGATAGACAGGAAATAAAGAGAGAAAGAGGTCGAACAGGGAGAAGAGAGAAATAGTAGAAGTGGTAGCCACGGAGAGCAATTCTACAGACAGTCACGAATAGTTCAGCTGTAGGCTGCGACTACTCGGCTGCCCATATTTTGCTTCGAAGTGCATCGGGGGAGAGAAATGTTCTGTAGGTTCACAAAAGAAACATGAAGTTCTGTCTTCATGACTGCCATGTCCCCTCCTCCAGAAGTGGAGTATGCATAATTTCCCGAGTGACTGGTGGCCTGGACCGACATTTGGTGGCGAGCTGTCCGGCGTGATACCATCCTCTTGTCTCCGGAGGCACATGCATGCAGGCCTTTTCATGGGTGGGAGGGAGGAATCTTCAGAAACACGTCCACCCCTTACTTTGGGATCGTCTTCCCTTATGCTACCGACTCACGACCTTGCCAATTCCACCCTGCTCACAAAAGCACTTTCCACTCGGTCATCAGCAGCCCCCCCAACCACAACGCGTGGCCTGGACACGGCAGGCAGCAGCGCCCAGGGTCACTCCTTCCTTATTGGCACCTGTGCGTTATGTGGCTCACTGCATCTAAACATCCTGTTATCCAATGCATACACCGAGGTACGTCAGCTACAGGGCGCATGGGAGAGCGATGGCTGTACGAGTGTAGGAAATGCAGTAAAAGATGCAGCGAGCAAGAGAAAGTGAGTAAAAGAGAAAAACAACGAAAGGCAGATTTAGAGAAAAGGGAGGGAAAGAGAGCCAGGTGGCGGAGTTAAGGAAGGCAAGGCTAAGGAGCGAAAGAAACGACAAGACCAGAGGGGTGAAAGAAAAGAAAGGGACTTAGAGAAGTAAGGTTTGAAAGTGAAAGTAAGACAGAAGGGGAGATAGAAAGTTACGGCAAAGTCAGACAGTGACAGACAACAAAAGCCAGGAAATGGCAGAGAAGCTAAGCGAGGAGAGAAAGAGAGGCGAGAAGTGAATGAAGATAGGGCGAGAATATGGAATTAGCAACTGCATGAAGACAAAGCCTGGTAAGGAAGTGGGACAAGGGAGGGGGTGGCAAATGGTGATCACTTTCGCGGCCGCTTTGATATTCTCAGTGGCCGCGCGGCTCACTGAGAACCTCAAAGCGGCCGAGAAAGTGATCAGCAGGCTGACAAATGGTTCGCGCACCCGGCGCACATGCACTGTAGTTGGCGGCCTGAAAAGCACTAGTTTGCACTTTCAAATCCCGCTTTCTATAGCTCTCGCCAGAGCAGCGCTAAAGCGCTGGCTCAGGCGAGACCTAACAACATGCCTCTTTGAGACAGCACATGCGCTGTCTAGCTGAGACCTAAAAAGGACTAAACTGGGAGGGTACAATATTTATGGCTGTTGAAGAATATGAAGGGGAATTGAAAGGGGAAAAAGTAGCAGGGAGAGAGCATACAAGACTAGGGAAGGTCAAACAGGTAAGGGAAGTAATAAAAGTAAAATATAAGTAAAAAGTGAGGGGTGAAGTGGAATGGGTATTTCCTTTTATTTTTTTTTAAATAATATTAAAACATAACAGAGTTTAAAATACTGAAATGTGGTAGATAAACTTGCACAATACATGTCACAATCACAGCAAATCTTATATATATCTAAGTTACAATCATATGAGGGTTCATATTGTTAAAATACATAAAAAACATGTGAGCCTACAAGAACTGTAATTAGGCCTTACATTAATATTACCTAATAAACACTCAAGAAACACACCTTCAGCCAATAAATATATATATATATATATATATATATATATTGATCACAGGTAGTCAGGTGCTGTTCCGAAGAAGTGTGGCTATCTAGATATGTGTGGAGTGGTGCCCAAATATCTTTGAGTGTACTGTGGGCTGACATCTGTATATTAAAATTGACTTGCATTGTATTGCAATAAGTTAGATCTTTAGTCAAATCTGGTATGGTTGGGAGGAGGCCTCTGCCATATCAGATAGCGATTCTTCTTTTAGCCAACAGCAGTGTGAGTGCTATGGGCCCGATTCACAGAACTAACTTAAGACAAAATCCTAAACTTACTACCATTTTGGTATTCACAGAAGGCACTTACTCATTTTGGTATTCACAGAAGGCACTTACTCATTTCGGTATTCACAGAAGTTAGGAGTCCTAACTTTAGGACTCCTAAATGCCTTCTGTGAATACCGAAAGTCTTAAAATTAGGATTTTTCTCAGTTTAGTAGTAGTATAGTTAGGACTCCTAACTTTAGGACTCCTAAATGCATTCTGTGAATACCGAAAGTCTTAAAATTAGGATTTTTCTCAATTTAGTAGTCCTAAGTCTAAATTTAGGACTACTAAATTGAGAAAAATCCTAATTTTAAGACTTTCGGTATTCACAGAAGGTATTTAGGAGTCCTAAAGTTAGGAGTCCTAACTATACTACTACTAAACTGAGAAAAATCCTAATTTTAAGGCTTTCGGTATTCACAGAAGGCATTTAGGAGTCCTAAAGTTAGGAGTCCTAAATTTAGGACTACTAAATTGAGAAAAATCCTAATTTTAAGACTTTCGGTATTCACAGAAGGCATTTAGGAGTCCTAAAGTTAGGAGTCCTAACTATACTACTACTAAACTGAGAAAAATCCTAATTTTAAGACTTTCGGTATTCACAGAAGGCATTTAGGAGTCCTAAAGTTAGGACTCCTAACTTCTGTGAATACCGAAATGAGTAAGTGCCTTCTGTGAATACCAAAATGAGTAAGTGCCTTCCGTGAATACCAAAATGGTAGTAAGTTTAGGATTTTGTCTTAAATTAGTTCTGTGAATCGGGCCCTATGTATTTAAGTGCAGGCATGGGTATATTCTTCACATAAGTGGATCAGAGGAAATATTCATAGCTATAATTTTACTCAATTCTGAGAATAGTTTCTGCCAGTATGTCTGTATTGTGGAACACTCCCATGCTAAGTGTATGAAGTCTGCTTCATCTTCTCAATACAGCTGACAATGGGATTTTGGCTCAGTCCATATTTACATAAGGAGTGGTATAAGAAATTCTCTGTATGAAATTAACTTGTATCAATCTATGTGTAAACTGAGACTTTCTTGATTGAGGTGCAACAACACAGTCACTGTTTGTCTGTAATCCCAATGCAAAGTCAGACTGCTAATGTTGTCAGGATTTTGTAAGTTGGTGTGGAGCTCTAGAACAAATTATAAGAGTGCAAAATAATAAGGCGGGAGATGGCATTACTTATCAAGTGTTTCAGTAATTGAAATTATATGGGCTCTGCAGGGAATTCAGGAAGTAAGAAGCATAGAGCAACTCAAATTCTGTTATAAGGTAGCATAACCAGGGCTGTTGAGTATGGACTCAGGCCCTCTATTTGATCATGAGCCCTCAGGTTTGGCGCTCCTATTTTTACTATTGATAATTTTCCCATTCATAGTCTTGTATTCTTCTTCAAACATACCAGGACCCAAGCACCCCATTCAATCTTTGCATATGATACATACAGCAATCCACCACCACAGTGTCTCAACAACCAATGCAGGTGTACACTGTTTCCAATCAGAGCCGTACAGCTAAACTTCCTTAGTTGAGTCATAAATAGACTTTCTGCCAATGTAGGTGAGCCTGTGGTGTCTTTTTCTAGCCATATATATGTGAATTTATTTGAAGAATGCAACCAATTATATACAAATTGACCATGGGTTGTATGTTAATGTCTCTCAAAATCAGGTGCTGCAAAACGACTTTGAGTAGATGGAAGAATTAATGTGGACCATGGCACCCTGGTTTGCTTTCATGCGTATAATAGTTTTATCATTAGATGATGTAACATGTCAAAGTATGTTTGAGTCAAAGGAATTGGCACATTCAAGAAGTAATACAGGGTTTTGGTAGAATCACCATTTTCATTATAGTGCTTTTACAATAACTTAACCAATGCCATGCCATAGTTGCTATTAACAGTACCAGGGTTCCTATTTACTTTGGCGCCTAGAAAACGGTTCTATATAGTGATTGGTTCCTCTTCAAGGGAAATACTGGTTTGCATAGCAGAGTAGTGTCTCTTAATGAGAAGAGAGGGATTTTGTCCAATTTACTTTGAGGCCGGACAAGTCTCCAAAGCGACTGACCTCTTGGATTATAGGTGTAAGATTTGCAACGAGTTACCTAATATGCAGCAGTAAATTGTCTGTATAAGCAGATAATATCAGTCGATACCTAGGAAATCTTAGTCATCTCTGTGAATGTCAGTCTCTGTTTGCACAGTCAAGAGGTCCAGCCCCCAAGGCATACAACAGGGTGGAAAGCAGGCATTCTTGACGGATACCTTTGCTTATATCAATGGGTTCTGTAACATAATTATTTACATGAATGCAAGCTGGGTGTGTATTGGATAATATTTTGGCTAATTTAAGGAAAAGGCCTCCAGCTCTCAATATTGCTAAGACTGCAACCATGAATTTCCATTCCACTGAATCAAAGACATTTTAACACCAAAGGTAAAGCATCTGACCACTTTCGGGATGTCGAAGCCCACACTTTTGCCAACGTGGCACGATGCCGTATGCTTCTGGTCCGTAGCTTCAATATATTCTTTGCTCAATCTGTAAGGCTGTACAAATCATCTGAATCACTTCATTGTTAAAATGAGTTTCTCTATCTGACTCAAAAGAAATCGGCATGCCATACCTACAGCTAAGTTCTTGTGACAACTTGGCTACAGTCAGACTGTTGTTTCTTCTCATCGGGTAGGCTTCCAACCATTTTGAGAAAATACAATCACCAGGATATAGCTCATTCCATTGTGAACAGGCAGCTTGATAAAATCCATCTGCATCCTATTGAAAGGACAACCTAATCTCAAAGTAACGTGTGTTCCTTTCCCTGCATGTAGTTCAATGACAGATCTCTTCTGGGGTTGTACCAATTCTGTCTGAATAGTCTCACCATGGCCTCTCTCTTCAAATGTGTGTACCCATGATAATATCGTGTCATTTGAAACAACAAGCTAACAGGCAAAACTGGCCTTCCATCGATTGACATCCAAATGCTGTTGGCATCTTTTTCACATTCTTCTCTTACCCATCCATTATGCTCTGCCTCTGACACATTTTCCTGTACTCTTTTCAGCTCATCCCATGTCAGTTACTTTCATCAACATAGTAAAATAATTTTTCTCCTCAGATTCACATGTGAAACTCCATTAAAAGTACAAGCCAACAATGCGCAATACCTTGCTATCTAGTCAGTGTAGTGATTGCCCATGGCAACCTATCCACTTCCATTTTGATGACCTGGACATTTAACTACTTCAATTTCTTCAGGCAACTGCAATACCTCCAACAAGTTCTTGACATGGATTCCAATCCATATTGGGGTTCCTGAAGAAGTAAGTAAACCATGTTGTGACCATAGCTGCCAAAAGTCATGAACCACACCAAACCTGTATTGTCAGTCAGTAAATATGGTGACTGTCATTTTCGCAGTGAAACTGCAGGCTCTGGTAAAGGCAATGAATTCAGCAACTTGTGCGCAAAACACTGTTTGAAACCATGATGCTTCTATGACATCTTTTATAGTGCACACGGCATATGCTGCTCTCAGTGTGCCATTGTTTCCTCTTAGACATGAACCATCCACAAACAATACATGGTCGGACTCAATACGAGGTTAATCCTTAATATCAGGACAGGGTTTGGTGCATAGTTCCTTAACATCTAGGCAATCATGGGCATATTGATCACATTTATCATCAATCTCATTTACACTGCTCTTAAGGAGTCAATCTGCTATGAGACATGTGCTGTGTCTTAGTTCGCGTCATCAAAAACTCCACAGAGTGTGGGACCATAACAGTTAAAGAGTGTCCCATCACTATGTTCACACTCTTTTCCAGATTAATACTTACGGCGGCTACCACTTTTAGGCAACTCAGAAGACCTGCTGCTACAAGACCAAGTGTAGTGGAAAAGTAAGCTATAAGCCTTCAAACTCTTCCATGAATTTGTTTCAAAATTGAGAGAACGCACCCATCTCTCTTGCTGCAAAATGTAGTAAAATCTTTTGTATAATCAGGCATCCCAAGTAGCGGGGCACAAGACCATTTTTCTTTCAGTTCCATGAATGCTTTAGAACATTCGTTGTCCCATTGAATCGGATCTGACACATTTCTGTGTGTGTCAACCTCAGTAGAGGTTTTACCATTAAGAAAAAGTTTGGTATCCAATGCTTACAGTAGCCAGCCATTCCTAAGAACATTCTGACTTTCTTATGAGTTCGAGGCGGATACATTCTTAAGATGGCTTCCACCCTTTCTGGTGACACCTTCATAGCTCCCTTCACAATGATGTGTCCGAGATACTTCTTTTTGACAGTACTGCAGTTTACCTGGAGAAACTCTGAGTTCATTTTCACCCAGGCGATTTAAAAGTGCAATGGTGTCATGTTTACATGCATCCTTTGTCTCTGTTGCCATGAGCAGGTCATCTATATACTGAACAAGAGTAGACTAACAGGGCATCTGTAGGGTTTCCAGATTTCTTTCCAGAATCTGAAAAAAATGAATGTGGTCTCTGTATACCCTTGTGGGACACAACGCCATGTTAAAACCTTCTGCTGGAAAACAAATTTACTGGCTTTCTTCATGCAAAGGCACTGAGAAGAAAGCTTGCCATAAATCAATGACAGTAAACCATTCTGCAGTACATGGTATTTGAAAAATACAGTGGCTGGATTTGGTACCACAGGACAACAGGACATTACTATCTCATTCACCTTCCTCAAAACCAGAACTATCCTGTATTTTCCATTGGGCTTCTGTAAATGAATAATTTGGGAATTACATGGACTCCCAATTATTTCCCTCAAAATCCCTTTCTGTAACATATCTTCTATCACTGGTTTTATTCATGCATGGTTTCTGGAGTCAAATGGTATGGTGGAATTCTGGGATAAACAGCATTTGGCTTCACATTTATTCGGACTGATTCTACACCTTTGATAAGTCCGATGTCTTTTCCTGTGAAGTCCCATACTTCTGCATTCACAGTTTCTCTCAACTCTTCAGGTATTGCATCAATGGTCAATAAAGGAAACATCCTTACTTCAGCTTGCTTTTTAACTAATTTGAAATCTACATCTTCATTGTGTGTTTGAAACACAACACCATCCGGTGTACAATAAATGGCGCAATTTAATTTTGCACAAAAGATCTCTCCCTAACAAACTCACAGGACTGGTGTCGCACACAACACATTAGTGCTTTTCTCTAAACATACCTAGTCTTACAGGGGCGTTCTCTGCTGTAGGATTCAGTATCTGCTTATTTGTAACTCCCACTACTTGGATAGTTTTCCCTGAGAGAAGTAGATCTGGGACTTCCACTGTTCTTACAGTAGAATGGGTAGCTCCTGTATCGATGAGCAACGATATGGGGTGGCCATACACCTCAGCATCTACATACAGGCCACTTTGATCTACCATTAAGACTGTGCCAAGTACAAAATCTTCCTCCCCTCTCAGGCACTGTCATTGGGAATTATCAGAACCAAAGCCATCGGTATCAAACACAGTGAATTGTTGCATTGAATTCTGGCTTCGATTTTGAAACTGCTGTGCAGCATCCTGAAATTGTGGCTTTGAATTTTGAAATAGTGGCATGGTATTTTGAAATGGGTTTATGTTTATTTTTGGCATTTGGTTTAAGTTTAAACTAGGATTTCCCATTTGAGTAGGCACAGGAGTTATCATTTGGACTTGTCCCTGCAGTTGCATCTATTGCATAGGCATTTTTGAAACCTGCACCCCTCGCGGTGTTTGCATATTTTCTCCAGCATTTTTAGGATTAAATCGATATTTTCACTTCCAATGTCAAATTCTATGACAGACGTGACAAGCAGTAATCTTTTTCATAGCAGCCACACATGCTCCCGATCCTGTACTTGCGGGAACACCTCTACCTCTACCTTGTGACACAATCATTCCTCCTTGGTTTCCCTGAAACTCAGGTGTTGAGGTACCAACAACTTGCATGTTTCCCTGATTTCCTACAAAAGGAGTACTCTGAAACCCTTTCTGAGCTCTCTTAATCTGGGCCAACATAAACCTTTCTTTAATTTTTTTCTGTTTTAAATCCAATTCATCTCTACAAAATTTTGCATATTGCAGGATCTCGTCAAGAAATTTATTTTGCCAACAGATCACACTTTGCGTTATATGAGCACAGAGCTCAGGCTTCAGCCCTAAAACAAACTAGGATGCAAAAAACCTCATGTCCCTTTCCTCAGGATATTCATGTCCACAGTGCTGCTGACACACCTGCAATAATCTTTCGTAATACTTATGAGCAGTCCCCTTCGGCTCTTGTGTGGGTCTTTTAATTTTGAGGCAATCAATATCTTTCAGAGGTACTCTGCCTTTCAAAAACTGCTTCATTTTGTTCCATTAGAACAGGGGATGGTGCATTTGTCCCTTTCTCTCTAAATGGTTCTTCTTTTGGCCATTGCACCGCTGTCTTACATTCAGCCCATAAATCAGCAGGCACCACAATGTCAATGAATGTATTTAAATCAGTCCACAATATTTCTAAATTTTTATGAATCTTTCTACTTGTGCATACCATTGCACTGGCTTGTCTCGCACTTTTGTAAAATTGTTCTAATTTATGCCAAATCACCCCTGCTCAAAGGAACATGTACATAAGATCCCCCTACTATTTCTCAAACCGGATATGCTGTTACCTCATTCTCTTGTTGTTCACCCTGTCCTTCTCCACTAGCTGCTTCCTCCTTTTTCTTTTCATGCTTCTTTGCCCACCTAACTTTCAATTTGTCTGAATCTTTCTACCTGCAAATGCATTTCATCAATTCCACACTATGCAAGCACATTTGTGTAATCCTCATGTTTTCTATAGCGGATCCACTAGTTCTATCCTGTAGCTTCAGTGTAAATGTATGTAATTGGAAAGATTTACCTTGTATTTTCATGCTAATTCTGTCAATCGATCATGTACCAAAGCTGCTCTCTGTGTAACCTCCTTACACAAATAAATTAATTATTTTTTTTGTTATCTATTCAAATGTTTAAATTCCAAATGCCCCTTTATCATCTCTTGTAGTTCTACCTTTAAATTTGGTACATCTAAGGGTCCCTCCTTGTCTGTTTCTGACTTCTCTGGTGATTCTACAGCTTCAGTTTTCTTCTCTCCTATAGCTTCTACATGCCATGCTGGTATGTACCCTTCACTAGTACCATTTAAATCACTAGGAGCTATAGGGGTGTAACGACCAATGCCACTCTTCCATCTACCAACATTTGTAGTGTTTGTGGGGGCTTCCACAAAACTATCTGTGAATTTTGGGAAGTTGGAACAAATCCCGATTTAGCCACTGGCTGTAATACTGACATTACTTCTGCTGAAACAGGAGAACTCAAAACTTCCCAAGATGCAATTGGGGCATTAACAACATGTATCAAAGCTCTCTGTAGCTACAGCAGCTGCAGCTGTACTAGTAGGAACTACAGCAGGTGATCGGGTCATAACTGGTGGTACAATCTGCATGACTTGTAAGGGCTGCTCAATGGGTGTTAAACTTGGATCCACAGGTGCAATAGCCACTGTTTGAATAGTACTGGTACTCAGATCTCCTTGCTCAGCAAGTGTAGTATACAATGGTGGTGGTCTGGAATTCAGCATCTGTTCTAATATCTCACCCCCTGAATCAATAACGGATTCATCCCCTTCTTTCTCTATGGCAGATTTTTTCTTTTTCTTTTCCTCATTATCAGCTTCTGAAGTAAGTACTGGATATAAGCTAGTTCCCTCAATAATTGCTTTCCTCCATCTATGCTGCTCTTCATCCCACCGAGCATTTGCATAATTCTGCCCTGCTTGCCCAGTTTTTCTCTGGTATCTTTCTCTCTTTTTCCCTTGTGACCTCCTAAACCAAGAATGCTTCATATTGAATAGGTCGAGGTGGTGGCTTTATTTCATACAATTTCCCCTTCAAATGATCCGGAATCCTACTCAACTGTTGGAGCCAAAGACGTGTGTAAACCATGTACTGTAGTCATAATGTATGCCAGACTACCCTCAGGCGGCGCCTCCTCTCTATTACATACTGGAATAGTAACATATCCTCTCACCAGTTTCTTGAAATCCTTAAAATATTTCATATTGATAATTTGGTTTAGACAAGTCAATTAAATGAATGTTATGATTATGTTTTGTATATGTCAAATTTCAGCAACACAAAACACTTTCAGCTATTATTTCTCATGAACCCAATCACCAATCCAAAGACCGTATTCACTTTTTAAAGATTCAATCCCAGTGTGATACTGTGATGTTACCAAACAATCCCAGCGCGAAGTCACATCAATCAACCAATCTCAGCAGCACGAAAGACAATGACGTACAATTCTCAATCCTCACAAAGCTCACCATCCTTCACAATTTTCCTCCACATTCAGACATCTGTGATAGGTAGCTTTTTAAATAACTTCTTGTTGCTCTGCTAGACAAATTGAAGTATTATAACCCCTCTAGAAATTTTCGACTATCAGAAGTGAGTTCTCAACCAGTGGAAAATCACCCAAATCAATGCAGCTTCCCCCTTTTGTGCAATTAGGTTCCACTAACATCAATTATTATTAATCAATCACAAACATATCTCTAATATCTCTCCTTTACTTTTCAATCTTTATATCTTCCCTCTTATCTTTGCACTCCAGCAGCTGGAGGTCACCGTCTATAATTACGCGGATGACCTCCAGCTCATCTTTGATCTATCCCCTTCTTCTCTCTCGGTCTCTAATTTCCAGTCAACTATGACATTTATCAGGGACTGGATGAACCACAACCATCTTAAACTGAACCCGGACAAAACCGAGCTGGTTCTCACTGGCGGTTCATCCAGCCCCTGGAACTCTCTTTTCTGGCCCCCCGCTCTTGGCCCGGCACCATCCCTCTCTACCACTGTCAAAACACTGGGTGTCAAAATCAATAATCAGCTCACTCTTCACTCACAAATCAGCTCTGTGGTTTCCTCCTGTTTCCTCACTCTCCGAACTATCCGCTCTGTCTCCCGTTTCTTCTCCCCCCAGGCACTAAAGATCATCATAGCTGCCCTGGTAATTTCGCGTTTGGACTACGCCAACGCCCTCTATCATGGCATTCCAGCGTACAGCCTGCGCAGACTCCAAACCATCCAGAACCAGGCGGCTCGGTTGGTATACGGTCTTCCACGCTACCACCACTCCACTCCCCTTCTAAAGGAGCTTCATTGGCTCCCCGTGAAACAACGCTCCCTCTTTAAGATCGGATGCATGGTCTTTCAGGCCCGTCAGGGCACTGCCCCCGCTTTCATCTCCTCACTAGTCAAACCTTATGTCCCCGCAAGAGATCTCCGGTCTTCCTCCAAGTCTCTTCTCCAGATTCCCCGCTTCTCACGCAAAAAGTGGGGCGGGTCTAACTTCTCATTTCTGGCCCCCACTCTCTGGAACTCACTCCCAGACCATCTCCGCTCCGCATCCCACTATCTCTCCTTCCGTAGAGATCTGAAAACCTTCCTCTTCTGCCAGGCTTTCCCCGCCTAAACTTATCTCATTCTTTTCCTGGTCTTTCTCCCTCAGTTACTCAACCCCCAGCGCCAAGAAACCGCAAGGTGTACGCCGCGCTCTACAAATGTTTTAAATTAGAAATTAGAAATTACTAACAACTATATTACCCATGTAGGTGTTGGTACTGCACACTCTACACCTAAATCTTGCAAACAAGTTTAACTTGTATATTATCCCAGGATCTTTGGCCATGTTGAGGCTGAAATCTTCAATCTCTTCTTCTTCAAACTCTTTTCTATATTCTCACCATTCACTCGCACCCCCCAAAAAAAAGAATACAGTCCACTCACACCCACAACATTTACCCTATTGATACTCACACCTTCTAAACCGCAATCACCTTGTGGAATCTGCAAGCTCTGGACACAGGAATCAGTAATCAGGACTTTTAAGTGAGGTTTGGGATTTATTTTATAGCTCCATTCTGGACGTAAACCGCCACTCTGCTACCAGATTTGTTAGTGCCCAAAATCTGGGAGGGCAATTTGATGACCAGTGCAGACCCAAGCACTTACAACAAAAGTCTCTTATTTTTGGCATTCCTTTGTCTTTAGGCCAATGGATCTTGGGTGCCGTTGTAGAATAGAATTGTAGAATAGAATGTAGAAAGTAGAGTAGAACAAATTTCATTTCAAATGTAATCATCAACTTTCAGAAACTTAATGTTCAGCCAATGATGAGAGGTTTGGAATAGTTTTAAGGCTTTATATGTCAATAAGAAATTAGTATTGTTTTTCTGTTTTTATTCAGAATTATCAATTTAAAGAAATAGCAAGAAATGATTTATTAGAATCAGCATAATATAAGCAAAATATATTCCATAAAGGAAATTGCCACTATCTTAGTGTAAGAGACCTCACCTAAATAAGAATTCATAGAGTTCTTTTATTTGGAAAGAGGAAGATTCTGGAACATTTAGTTAGCTGAAGAATGAACCCCTCATAAAGAGTAGTTCAGAAAACGCAGCTGAGTCCCATAACAAGTTGCAGTAGCAACTTGTTGATTAAATCAAGGAAAATTAATCACAGCAGTAGCTCTGATAGGCGGTAAGAAAAAATATCCCTGTCAAAAGATCAGGATAAAAGGAAATCACTGTTAGCAATACCACACAGCAATTTGGACAAGAATAAGGGAGAAATAATGCATAAAGCATTGAGGGTAAGGTGGCATGGGAAAGGAAAGAAGACTGGTGCTCCCTCTCTAACTAGGAACACGTATATATGAAAACATAAAACATTTGCAACATCCAGCACTGTTCGTCCAATAGAAACAGGCCTTCCGATAGTCTTCCATCTTCCCTCCCATTTTTTAACAGTAAAATTTACGCCAGTGAGCAGTTATCTAAAAGTTTCCAATATGTCTTGCACTAGATACATGAGGAAAAGTTCTCATGAGAACTTTTACAGGCCTATTCTGTTAGCTTTTTCTTTTTTTTTGGAGTTTTATATAACACAAACTAGACCCGAGACATCGGGTATCAGAGCGCTTGACATAGCACCAGTTACGTTACAGAAGGACACATTCATTTTTGTTAGGCATGGGGAGATTAAGTGATTTGCCCAGAATCACAGGATGTTGAGCGTCATTGCAGGGACTCGAACCCAGTTCCCCAGCTTCGAGGTCGATCGCTCTAGCCATAAGGCTATGTCAGTATCCCATTGTATGGACAAAGGGCTACTCTAGAGCAATGAAACATTTCTATCAGTAAGTCTAGATGAGACCATACGGACAAATATCTTCACAAAGTTCAACATTACTAATGCTCTGTTCCTTCTAAAATATAGCAGAATACATTGTTTAGTGAAATAAGGGTAATCATGTGGTGAGAGAAAGCAGAAGATACACATCACACGGTGTGAGGAAGCAAAAAAAATAAATTTCTCGTAGAACAGCACATTTTAAAGCGATGAACGATTGTACAGTTAGAGGATTAAGTCAGCAGTTTCTAAAAGGCATTTTATTTTTAATGTCAAGTAGAAGTTGGCAAATATTTTCCAGGCCTAGTCGTAGTAGCACACTAGGTATGAAAGCCTACTAACTATTTAACCTGCACGTTTATTTTTTACATGTTCAAAAAGCATCTCCTAAAATTAAATGCATTTTCTAAAGTCAGGCACATTTTCTTCATTGTTAACCAAGGTAAATTTCATGAATCATTTAGACTTTATCAGGAGTGTTCGGTTGACAGAGCTATCGGGGCTCCGTTGAAAGAATACTTATGTTCTGCCCGATTCTAAATGTGACAGGCCGACTGAGGGTTTGGGGGACAGAGGACTCTGTCGTATTTGTAATGGAGTACACAGTCTGCCAAACTTTAACTCAGGTCCTAAGGCTCTTAGTACAAGCGGGCAGATAACTTCTGATATTTGTGGTAACTCCAGTTACTACATACACTAGAATTACGATTTTTTGCAGTTTTTGTTGCACCTTGGAGAAATTTAGTGCAAAAAAACTGCATCCCCTGAATAATTTTGGGCAGATCAAACCTGTCAATATTTATATGGGAGGAATATGATATTGCGAAATGTGCATTTTGGAATGACAAGCACTAAAATTCACGCATTTCTGTACTTTCTGTTATATGCTATGACTACTTACATCTTGTGTCAGTTTTAATTGTGCAATAATGATCGCACATAAAACCGACCCTCACATTATGGGGGCCTCAGTATTCTTGCTCCTGGTGAGGGTTCTGTTGCTCTTGCACTTCAGAAATGTCTATACTTATATACATGCATACCCAGTAAATTCTACACCACATCTTGATGCAGGATCACAGGGATCATCTTTACTGAGTGCCTCTCTTCATTATTCATCACCAGGTATGACCAAACCTACATCCTCAAGATACAACATACAATATTTACAGATGCACTGCCTTCCATTTTGCTTAACATTGGATCAATAAAGGTAGATTTTCAAAACTTTCGTGCCAGAGTCCACACGGTCAGCAATAAGCGGTAATCCTTTGTTCCTTTTACTATAGATTTAACAAATAATTTTTCACATTTGTTTTATTGTAGTGCAACCCAAACTTTCACCTGATAGGAATTGTGAAATCATGACAGCCAACGAAATTCTGATAATGATTTATTTTCAGTGCATATGATAAAAGTGAGGCACTGTTAAATCAAGCTCACCTTTCGGTTAGACAAACAAAGTCTCTACTTCAAATAAGGCAGTCGACTCTAAGTAAAACTCAGTGATACACCACTTTTAAGTTCAGTAGGGGTGCTGGACTTGGGCACATGCATAAGAATGGTCATGATAAATAAAACGTGGTCCAGGAGACGTAACACGTGGTCCAGGAGACATAACCTAGTTCTTCTTCGAGACTCTACACCCAAGTTCTGAGCACAATTTAGACTATTTGATGTTGGCTTTATTGTCATATTGTAAGAAAAGTTAATTTCTCAAACATGTGCATTGTGGTTACGTATTGGAGTTCGAGTTTATTTGTGCCTTCTCGAACAGATGGGGAGTGTTGAGATGCTTGGCTTTTTGGTGCTCATGGACTTCTAGTTTTCTTGAATCTCTGTCACAGGTCGCTTCCTGGATTCGAGAAATTCCACAATTCCATAGAGAGTGATGCCAAGCACCAGGGCAGACAGCACTATGTAAAGCTTCACGTAAACGCACAGGAAGGAGCTGTACGCAAAAGAAATGACGAAGCCCAGTGACTCCCAGAGACGATAGTTGGCAAAGGCAGCCTCTTTGTGCTCAGCAAATAAAACTCCATAAAGAGCTGTGAAAAAAAAAAGAAGAATTGTACACATGTTGGACGGATTGCTGCAGAAAAGGTATTTTCCCTGGTAATTGATAAATTATACATCTGCTCCCAGACTTACTACTCCTCTGTATGATAGCAAGGTGGTACTTTCTAGTCCAAAGCAGCATAAACAGCAGCATAGTCCAACTCCAGTGTGAAGCCAGTGCAATGCTAAAATTGCCTTGCACCGAGGAGTGCGAATCTCAATTATAGTTTCTATCCAAAGCCAGATTTATTTAAACAGCAAAACCTAACTTTACATGAAATCCTAACGCCAAATGAAACCAGGCACATACAAGAGAAGTTTAAATAAAAAAATAAACTCCCACCTGAAGAAAAAGATATATATACTCTGCATTAATAATTATTAAAAGTGATGTATAGAATTTGCTAGAATTAATGTAATTATTTTGTGATGTTACATTATGTTTTAAATTAACAATAGGTAATTAAATATTTTATAATTAAATAATAAATATGTACTATTTTTATATCATGCTGTTACTTCACGCATTGTATTAAGGAAGAAAAGGTAACGTGGCCCGCCAGAACTCCATCATTCAGGAGTTATGGCACTAGAATAGGTGCATGGCCGGGCATTATGACGTAGGAAATAAACTTACAACAGTGCACCTCGTCATATGGAACACTGGGGAGAACAGGTATTATTAAAATACCGAAACCAAAGTATATCCGAAAGAGATGAAAAACAGCATTTCATGCGAGTCAACAGTCAAGTATGTCAAAGATTAGACAGAAAAGGGTTAAGGCCAAAGGGCAAGGCGCTGCCCTTCTTCCAGCCTCCAGGCCCAGAGCACTGCACATGGTGCTGGTGTCATGATTGCTCGGACTTGAAGTCTGTTCACCAAACACGGTGGCCGTCACATCATACTCAATAAAAAGCAGTGTTGGTTTGGGTACTTACTTGGTTACTGGTGGCACTGCCTTTATTAGGCCTGCAGCTGCACACACACTGCAGCACGCCATGACTTGTCCGTTGTTTCCATTTTGCTTTTCTTGATCACTTTAAGAGATAGCCCTAATCACATTGTGACGAGAGGGCTGCCTGCTTGTAATCTTCTTTGGGGCATGGTAGGAACCCCATCCCTGTACATAACTTACAATGGCCTGCTCCAATGCAACACAATTTAGAGATACTGGGAAAAAGGACAGTTCCCTCTTCTCTCATTCTAATGAGTAAATATGGACACCTTGAATGACTTTATGATATGCCAGAACAAGTATATCTCTTTACATTGCGGATTTTACTCCGCGATGCAAACACAACGTGGTTGTTACAACACAATGCACTACCTTTACAACACAAGTTGTTACAACGACTTGCGCTAGATAGCGCGCTGGACTTAGGAATAGTATGATTTACTATTCCAACTCCAGTGTGTGCAAAACTAGGGAAAGTGTTCGAATAGTAAATCATACTATTCCTTATCCTAGAGAGCCATCTAGCGCAAGTCGTTGTGACAACTTGCGCTGTAAAGGTAGTGCATTGTGTTTGCATTGCTGAGTAAAATCCGCAATGTAAACGTTGTTTCCCGCCAGTAGAGATACAAGTTCACCAATTTACTTCTTCACATCAAAGGTGACACTCATTGTGACTGGAAAGAAACTAACTTATTTTTTCTTTGGTTTCTAAAGGAATTTGAGATCCAATCTTATTAGTTTGCACAATAGTCTATTAATCAATTTTACATGGACCACAACAAATGATGACACATACATAACATATATTACATATGGTGTTTGTACATATATTTTGGACAATACTAGACATTACATAGACAACACATTTGTATTAAATAAACAATGATAAAGCAAGCTAAGGTTCCAAACAGAATTCTTACACAACATAAAAACAAAACAAAAATAAAATGAAAAAAAAGAAAGAAAAAAAGACCAGATGGGTTGGAGAGTATTTTTTAACAAATATACATATTACATTTTCAACACAACCCTAGTCTGAACGGTGGCCAAACAGTGTAATATTCAGTTAACCCAGATAGTTTCTTCAGTGAATTGTTAAAAAAATGTAACATAAGTACATAAAAGGGTTAGCCTGATAATGAATGCATGTTCACTCGTTTGGTCGAAAATAGTGGTCAACGTGTTTCGAACCCCTAAATACTTTGGGGGGGTTCTCCTCAGGACCTGGAACCAAAACAAAGCTAAAGAGAGGAAAGAGGGAGAAAAAAGTGCTTGTGTTATCACTTGCAACACCAATTGTTCAAGCGTCACCTACCCTATGAATAAACTATAATTTACCTTGTGAGAGATTGTCCAATCTCTAGCCAAAAAATTGAAGTTCTTGGTTATACCATGTGGGTTTGATTTCAAGCCTAAAAAAAGGGGACAGAAGAAGGAAACAAAGACATTCAGTCAAACTTGTGTTTGTTTTACTGTGGAGGAGGTTCCATCGTTATCCATGCTGTGGAGATGCACTTACTTACGATATGCTCAATTTGGTTGAGAATTGTGGAATTCCTACTTGGTGGTTTAGTTATGTCCAATGTTGTAGGGAAAACGCTGTGCTTATGAAGAAAGAGGAGGAGCATGCTGAGTTTTATTGAAGGCTCTGCAAAAAGAAAAAATTCAGATCTTAAAAAAGCTATAATAATGCCCGCTAGTGTAAAGGTGAATTGGAGGGGTATGGTGTGCCCATAACTTATGGTGTTATGTTATGTTATAAAATACTTATCAAGCGCACGTTCACCAGACGGTTTCTTGGCGCTGAAGTGGAAGTAAGGCAGCAGCAGAGGGGTGAGCCTAATTGTCATATGCCTGGGAAAACAACCATGTCTTCAGCTGTTTTCTGAAAAGTGCATAGGAGGTGACCGACCTCAGCTCCACGGGGAGCGAGTTCCACAACTGAGGAGCTAAGACTGCAAATCGGGAGCCACCATGTTTCTTGCGTTTAAATGTGGGAGTGACTAAAAGATTCAGATAAGAAGATCATAGGTTACGAGTGGGGGCATAGCGTAGAATCTTGGAAGAGATGAAGGCTGGACTGTTGCCATAAAGAGCTTTGAAAATAGTGCATTCCAACTTAAATACACCATGCATAGCCACTGGGAGCCAATGGAGGCTTTTTATCAGTGGTCTGACGCAATGCCATTTAGGTTGGTGAAAGATCAGTCTAGCAGCCTGATTCTGGACAAGCTGGAGGCGTCTGAGTTGGTAAGCCGGGATGCCTACATAGAGTGAATTGGCATAGTCCAGTCGGGAGATGACCAAGGCCAAGATCACTAAAGTCAGGGCTTCCCGAGACAGAAATCTGCTGATCTTCTTAATTCTACACAGTTGGAATACATCCGTTTCATTAGGCTCTGGCATAAGGTTGCGTTTAAAATCCTTTAGTCGCACTGTGGGGGAAGGGAAACGGCCTGAACAATGATTTTTAAACAACGACTCATATACAACGACCTGGGGCTGAACCACGACCTCCTTAACAACTACTTCATTAAACAACGAGTGGCCTTAACAATGACTCGGACCTTTAGACACAAAAAAAATGTAATCAATTAGTACACTTCGAATGTAAACTATTATTAATAAACATCTAATGATCGTTTTTTTTTAATTACTGACTTAACTTACAGAGGCAGATTTAATTTAGCTTGTGAGGCCAGTAGATGGCACTGTAGGATTGTTTTCAGGGATTTCACTGTCACTTCCAGGCACAAAATCTTTGGTGCAGTGTATGTGGGACCCAGGTAGATCAACCTTACCAGGCGCAAACAAAAGGAGGGAAGGACGGGCCGCGGGCACAAAGCCTGTCCCTCAGAGGCGTGCAGTTTTAAAGATGCTAGTGATAAAGGTGCCCACTCTGACCCCAAGGATGCTATGGTGCAGATGTAAACAAATGAGGCATCCTCTTAAACAGAGGCAAGTAAGGCGGTCTGTCACATCCGCTGTATTCTAGATGCCGACAGTTTGATGAATTATGAGGGTGCTTCACAAACTTACAATTTTGTATGCTGTGCCATCATTGCAATTAATGGAAATACATTCCTCATTCAAATTTCCATTGGGTCCTGATTTGAATATATTTAAAAGAAAATGTCAGAAAAAATCGGAATATTTGAAAGTTGTAATTAATTAATTGGAAATATATTGTACATTCATTTAATAAAAGTAGTACTTTAATTTAAAAAACATATTTTGGAACTTGATATTTAAATATTTGATAGAAAGATATATCTGATAAACATGTCAATTACATTTTTAGTTTAAATGAAGCGTTGTTTTTAACATAGTGGTAGATTCGGTTTATATGTAAATAGAATTGTTTCGGTGGTTCAGTGAGTCGTGGTTCAATACATAGTAGTTGGGATTTGGTCGTTGTTTAGCCTTCGTGGTTTATTCACTCGTGATTTCAGAGGCATTTGTTTAATCATACAACCGTCGGGGGAGCTGCATTTAATGGCGTTTGCTGAAAAAGACGAGGGATAATATGTCAAAGGAGAATCTGTGAAACTTCCGTTTGTGTGTAAAAGGAACTCAGTACGTTTGTTTGGGATAAAGAATGGTTCTAAATAAGTGAGGGCACTGTGTGTTGCGTGTTAAAAGTACATTTGTTGTGATCATCGGTTTGACATGATTAAGATGAGTAAGAACACTGTGCGTAGCATGTTGAAAACGAGTTTTATGCTTTTGTTATGCTCATTGGGTATAAAGCATTAGATTTGGTTGTGCTAGACACATTATAAACATCCTTTGCGTGTTGTCAGTGGCAAGAGAGGGTCCTGGGGCTGGTAACGATATTAGATGTCCTATGTCTAAGCTTGCAAGGCTCGTAGTGTAATCATTCGGGGAAAACCAATCTGACTGCAATCTACTAGCATTCACCCCCCGCGTACGCATACCACAGTGGCTTGTGTCCACAACGCTTACCTTCACTTGCCTCGTGCTTTCAGTCTGGCATCTTCTCTAACTCGATACAATCGCTTTTGGGTGCAGGGCGGTGTTGCTTTTTGTTGCGTGTGCATGGCGTGTCATTGTGTGGCCAGCCCTACTGTGTTTACTGGTAGTGTGGTCGGAGAATCTCGAACAGTAAAAGTGAAAGTGAAAAAACAATTGTTTGCACTCCACATGCACGGCTTCATGTGAAAGCGTTTAAGTTGTGACATCAACAGGATAATAACAATACATTTGAACATGACCTCTGCAAGAGGTGTGAGGAAATGTGATCTTCATGTGAGCAACGTAAGTTCGATCTATATTCGATGTCAACAACATGGGGATCCATGGTTATGGCACTGCAGGTTGCAAATGGTGTCATAAATTGAAAATTTCTGAAAGCCCATTTAGCCCATCGGCAGCTGTATTAAATTTGACGATAAGCATAGCCTCCCTCTGTGTGTTTCCTATTCAGGTCACCACCACGGGAGTCTTTCTCGACTTTAAGACAGTCCACTTCAGTTCGTTTTCGGTGTGATTGTTGTCTAACCAATGATTCACTAATAGGGCATTAACTGTTTTCTTGTGAAGCCTTGATTTGTGCTGTGTTATTCATTGTCTTATCTCCTGATTCGTTTTAACTATGTAGAGCTCTGGGCATGGGCACAATATGCCATAGACTACGTTTCTCGTTTTACAATTGGAGAAAACGTCAAGTTTCCATTTGGTGTCTTTAAATGAAAATATTGATCCTTCAATCGTTTGAGGGCAACTTGCGCAGGTGCCACAGTTGTGGTGTCCAACAATTGGTGGTAAGCTTAGTTGTTCCCTTAGTGTGCTTCTATTCGGTGCTCATGGTAATGCTAAGCGTGATTTGGTTGCTAATGCTACTCTCCTTTTTTAGGGCAAACAGTGGTTTTGCGAACAATGCATGTAACTTTTGAATTAGGTGCCAATTCTGAGTAATCATTTGTTTCAAAGAGTTGGTGCATGAGCAAAAGGTAGTCACACATACAAGATCTAAATGTTGTTGTAAACAAATCCATCCCCAAATTTTGCCATGTACAACGCGGATAGCTCCAGCGCAAAGGGACAGCTCACGGCAGTCCCTTTGCTTTGGAAATAGTAATCATTGTCAAAACTGAAGTAATTGATTTTAAGGGCAAAGCTGGCCAGTTTCAAAATTAAATCAGTTGGAACTCTCACAGGTTTGGTCTTTGCTCTAAAAAGTCTCAATAGCAGACAGCCCGTCGTCTTGAGGAATCTGGGTGTATAATGACACCACGTCTAATGTGACCAAGATTTGATCACTGGATCTAAAATCTTGGGTTTCCATTTTATTTATAAAATCTGTGGTGTCCCGAAGGCAAGATGGCACCTTTTGTAGGAATGGCTTTAGGAAGAAATCAACGTATTTTGATATGGGCTCCAATGCTAACCCACAACCAGAAACAATTGGTCAACCTGGGGGATGGGTTTCACTCTTGTGCACAATGTACAACAAGGGAATCCTAGGGTGGTTTTTGTTCAAAAAGTAAAAATCTTTAGGTCCGATTATTCCTTGGTCTAAACCATCTTTGAGAAGTACCGGTAATTCGCCCTGAATTTCAGGTGTAGGATCTTTTTCGATTTTGTGGTAACATTGTGTGTCCTGTAACTGTCTGAAAATTTCTGTCTGGTAGTCCGAGGTTCCCATAATCACTATGGAGCCTCCCTTGTCTGCCGGCTTAAGTGTTATGGACGGATCAGTCTTCAATGTAGATATTGCATCTTTTTCAACCTTTGAGATATTGTGTTTGAAAAAGTTTCTTTTACCCGCCATGTGTGTTATTGCAGACTAAACTGTGCATTCAAAAGTTCATATCTCCTTTGGAACTTTGTTGGTTGGAGGACAAAAAGTCGATTTATTTCTCAATCCGGTTGGTTCCATGGTCGTTGGGGAATCATTTTCTAAAAAGAAGGACTTCAGACTAATTTTTCTACAGAACTCAATGACCTCCTTTTTCTTTTGATCGCACTGCTGGTAGCGCTGGGGTGCCCTCGGGTAACCACATGCTTTAGAAATACTGTTTCAATTCAATTCAATTCAATTTTAACGAAGTTAGTTGTTTTTGTTGGAACAAATGAGAGATCCTTTCTCAAAATAGATTCTTTCGCCTCTTAAAAATAGGGGATGGAGCTATGTCTTGTAATATTGTTGTCTGGTTGTCATTTCCCATGGTTGGTTTTGGTACCTGTTTCATCTGCATGGCCTCTGTTGGCCTCTTCCTAAAAAAGTCTCTGATTGATGTTGTTGATTATTGGTTCGGCGGGTTGACTGTTGATTACCTTCTGTGGTATCAGTTTCACCACCAGAGGAGGCTGATGTATCAGAAAAGGAAATTAACTTATTCCTCAACCTTTCTTGGAAATCAGAGAGATATCTTCTTGAATTAGGACATGAATAAAAATCCGCTTGTAAATAAGGATATGTTGTTTTCAGTGAAAAGTTATTTTTATCTTTTAAAATTTTGACACTTTTTGATTTATTGTAACATCCTTTAATTCCGCAATCTCTTTTTCCATTTTAGCCAATAAAGTCTTTGCATCTCTAATTGTTTGGCTGTCCTTTATTTCTTGCTCTTAAGTAGAAATGTCAGATAGTTGTTGTTGTGAAAGTTGTTGTGCTGACTCAATGGTCAGGACCATTAGATCTCTGCTGCATTTAGTTTCGATGAAACTGTAGGCTTTTTTGTAAATTGGGTCTTCGGTGAAAATTATAGGAATATTCCGTATTTGTAATCCTGCCGGGATTGTGCCTGCTTTCAAATGTTCAAGTAAAAAATGACTGTGTAAAGCAGTCCTAATTTGCTTCTTCTTAAGTCTGATGAGTTTTTCAGATTCGTTTTTTTGTTTAGCAGTAGCGCTAGGGAAATGGAAGAAAATAGGGAAGGTGTGCTCAAAAGTTTTTGAATGGTCTTCAGTGTAAGCAAAAGTGTCTTGTTCTGTCATGGTCAGTTGCAGACCGAGGCGGTGCAAAAGTGTACCGTGAAAGGAAGTGATTTAGAGAAGAAAGGATATTTAGTTTAAACTCCAAAATTCAAGTGGAGTGGAAGAACCTCGCAAGTTGGCACCCGCTATACTATGATCAACAATAGAGGGTTCTGGCCCATAATCAGTAAGGCTAGGCCAATCTACATAAACTAACAACAACAGGCATTTCAGTACTGATTCAAGATCAACAAATCACTTCCTTAAATCACACGTGACACTAGACCTCCGCACTGCCAACGCTACAACCCAGCGGTACTCCACGCACTCAACCTAGGCCGCAACAACAACTGCAAGCTAGCGTCACCAGCCAACACCCATGGACCCTTCAGCTGTGAACGCTGCCAGCACACCTGCAGCACCGCTAGGAACACGGACCCAGCACAACCTGCCTGAATAAACACAACCGAACCAAAGACCCTGCAATGCATCCTCCTCAACGTCCGATCACTCCACAAACACGCCACCGAAATCTGGGACCTCCTCAACAGCACCACCCTGGACATAGCATTCTTCACTGAAACCTGACCCAACACCACCTCGGGACCGGACATCGCCATCGCCATCCCCCAAGGATACAAGATCTCCCAGAAGGACCGCCCCACACGCCCAGGAGGAGGAATCGCCATCGTCCACAAATCCACCCTCCGCCTGAGCACACTCCCCAACGAGCCCACAGACCTGATGGAACACCTACACTTCAAGATACCAAACAGCCCTACCACCACCCTCAGAGGAACTCTCATCTACTGACCCCCCGAATCCCACGGACCTTTCACCAACTCCATCAATGACATCATCTCCCCGCAAGCCATCGCATCTACCAACAACACCTTGCAGGGAGACCTCAACTTCCACCTAGACTACCAACTAGACCCCAACACCTCATCCCTCCTGGACAACCTCCACAACATTGGACTCCACCAGATTGTGACCAAATCCACGCACTCAGCAGGACACACCCTTGACCCCCTCTTCACATCAGGAAATTCCATCACTTTCAGCCACACCACCGAACTCCCGTGGACAGACCATTGATGCATCCACTTCACCTTCAGAACACCCAGCACCCACAGGACCCAGCACCTGCTCCCATGAAGAAACTGGACCAAAATCACCGATGACCAGCTCACCTCCTCACTCAGCAATTCTACCCCAACCACCGCGGAAGAGGACGACCCCAACAACGGAGCCCGAACTCTGCACAGATGGGTCTCCAACAGCACCAACACCATAGCGCCCCCTCAAGAAGAACAACACACATGCCAAGAAAGCCAGATGGTTTACCACCAAACTCCAAGAGTCCAGACGCACATGCTCCCACCTCAAAAAAGCCTGGAGGAACTCCAAATCCACAGAAGCGCACAACAACTTCAGAACCACCACCAACGCCCACCACCAACTCATCAGAAATACGAGAAAAACAGCGATAGAAGACAGAATCTCCACACACGCACACAACAGCAAAGAACTCTTCAGCATCATCAAGGAGTTTGCCCAACCCACCAGCGAGTCTACTGACATTCCACCCTCACAAGACCTCTGCAATAAACTCAGCACCTACTTCCACCACAAAATCAAGAACATCTATGACAACTTCGACAAAGACAACCAACACACTGAACCCTCACCAGCCACCCCTGAAACCCTGAAACCAACAATTGGCAGCTGGATAGCTCTCACCACTGAAGACACACTGAAGACTATAAAATCAATCCACTCTGGGCCCCCAAACAGACCCCTGTCCCCACCACATCTTCAACAGAGCTGCCGACACCATTGCACCCATGCTTCACCACACCATCAACCGCTCCCTGGCGACCACGTCCTTCCCCGACAACTGGAAACATGCTGAGGTCCACCCCCTCCTGAAGAAGCCTTTGGCGGGCCCCACCAACCTCAAAAACTACACACCCATCTCCCTGCTCCCGTTCCCAGCTAAAGTCATCGAGAAAGCCATCAATAGCCAACTAGCCACCTTCATCGAAGAGCACAACATCCCCGACTCCTCCCAATCTGGCTTCAGAAAAAAAACACAGCACAGAAACCGCCCTCCTCCGCCGCAACAGACCTCATCCTTTCCCTACTGGACAAAGGAGAAACAGTAGCCCTCATCCTTCTCGACCTCTCAGCAGCTTTCGACACAGTCTCCTACCACACCCTAACACGCAGACTCCATGACGCAGTGTTCCAGGACAAGGCCCTCAACTGGATCCACTCTTTCCTCTCCGGTAGAACGCAGCGGGTCAGACTCCCTCCTTTCCTCTCAGACCCTACACCAACACCTGCAGAGTCCCCCAGGGGTTCTCTCTCAGCCCCACGCTCTTCAACGTCTACATGGCTTCAGCAGCCCCCATCATCAGAACCTACGGACTCAACATTGTTTCATACGCAGAAGACACCCAACTCATCCTCTCCCTTTACAACGAACCCAACGCAGCCAAACACAACTTTCAAGAAGGCATAGAAGCTGTCGCTAAATGGGTTAAAAGCAGCTGCCTACAACTCAGCACCGACAAAACAGAAGTACTCATCATGGGCCCACACCCCGACGCCTGGAATGACATTTTGTGGACCCCGCCCTCGAAGCCCACCCACCCCCACGGACCACGCACACAACCTTGGCATCATCCTGGACTCCGAACTCAAAATGGACCGCCAGATCAGCTCTGGCGCATCATCCTGCTTCCACACCCTCCACCTCCTACGCAAGACCTTCAAATGGATCCCCCTCGAGCACAGAAAGACTCATGCCCTTGTCACCAGCAGATTCGACTACGGCAACTTCACCCACAAGCTACAAAACATCCAGAACAACACCACAAGACTGGTCCTCAACCTGTCAAGACACTGCCACATCTCCCAGCACCTGCACACACACCACTGGCTCCCCATCAAGACTAGAATCACCTTCAAGATCCTCACCCACACACACAAAGCCCTCCACAACACCGGACCAGCATACCTGAACAGCCGACTCAAATTCCACGCACCCCAAAAAACCCTATGTGCAGCCCAGCTCTCCTACGCCGTTGTCCCCATGCCAGAAAGACCAGATCAGGAGGCCGCTTCTTCTCCTTCCTCGCGGGCAGAGCCTAGAACGCCCTACCACTCCACCTCAGACAGACAACATCACTCTCCATCTTCACGAGAAATCTCAAAACGTAGCTCTTCGACAGACCCCCTCCTTGATGGACTGGAACCTGCACCTCCTCTCCCCCCTGGCGCCTTCAGACCCTTACGTCTGAGTAGTCGCGCTTAATCAACACATGATTGATTTACACAGTAATTTTTCACTTGAACATTTGCAAGCAGACACAATCCCGGCAGGATTACAAATACGGAATATTCCAGTAATTTTCACCGAACACTAGATTTAGAAAAAAGCTACATTTTTATCGAGTGCAGCAGGGATCTAATGGTCCTGACCATTGAGACAGCACAACGGCTTTCACAACAACAATAATCTGAAATTTCTACTTTAGAGCAAGAAATAAAGGACAGCCAAACAAGTACAGATGCAAAGACTTTATTGGCTAAAGTGGAAAAAGAGATCGCGGAATTCAAAGATTTTACGATAAATCAAAAAGGGTCAAAATTTGAAAAGATAAAAAGAACTTCTCACTGGAAACAACATATCCTTATTTACAAGCGGATTTTTATTCATGTCCTAATTCAAGAAGATATCTCTCTGATTTCCAAGGAAGGTCGAGGAATAAGTTAATTTCCTTTTCTGATACATCATCCTCCTCTGGTGGTGAAACTGATACCGCAGAAGGTAATCAACAATTAACCCGCTGAATCAATAATCTAGAACAGCAATCAGGGTCTTTTTTAGGAAAAGGCCAACAGAGTCCAAACGGATAAAACAGGTACCAAAACCAACCATGGGAAATGACAACCAGATGACAATATTAGAAGACATAGCTCCATCCCCTATTTTTAACTTATCCGATCGCCCACTCACAGAGGCGGAAGAATCTATTTTGAGAAAGGGTCTCTCATTTGTTCCCACAAATACAACTAACTTTGTCAAAATGAAAACTGAGGTCATTGAGTTCTGTAGAAAAATTAGACTTAAGTCCTTCTTTTTTAAAAATTATTCCCCAACGACCATGGAAGCAACTGGATTGAGAAATAAATCGACTTTTTGTCCTCCAACCAACAAAGTTCCAAAGGAAATATTAACTTTTGAACGCACGGTTTTGTCTGCAATAACCCACATGGAGGGTAAAAGAAACGTTGTCAAACACAATATCTCAAAAGTTGAAAAAGATGCAGTATCTACATTGAAGACTGATCCATCCATAACAATTAAGCCAGCGGACAAGGGAGGCTCTATAGTGATTATGGGAACCTCCGACTACCAGACAGACATTTTAAGACAGTTACAGGACACACAATGTTACCGCAAAATTGAAAAAGCTCCTACACCTGAAATTCAGGGAGAATTATTGGTACTTCTCAAAGATGGTTTAGACCAAGGAAGAATCAGACCTAAAGAATTCGACTTTTTAAACAAAAAGCACCCTAGGATTCCCTTGTTGTACATTCTGCCGAAAATACACAAGAGTGAAACCCATCACCCAGGTCGACCAATTGTTTCTGGTTGTGGTTCAGCATTGGAGCCCATATCAAAATACGTTGATTTCTTCCTGAAGCCATTTCTACAAAAGGTGCCATCTTACTTTCGGTACAGCACAGATTTTATATATAAAATCCCAAGAGTTTAGATTCAGTAACCAAATCTTGGTCACGATAGACGTGGTGTCATTATACACCTAGATTCCCCAAGACGACGGGCTGTCTGCTATTGAGACTGTTTTGGAGCAAAGACCAAAACCTGTGAGAGTTCCAACTGATTTAATTTTGAAACTGGGCAGCTTTGCCCTTAAAAAACAATTACTTCAGATTTGGCAATGATGACTATTTCCAAACGAAAAGGACTGCCTTAGGTTGTCCCTTTGCGCCGAAGCTAGCCGTGTTGTACATGGCAAAATTTGAGGATAGATTTGTTTACAACAACAACCCATTTTTTCAACATATTTCAAATTGGGTACGTTACATCGACGATGTGTTTTTAATATGGAACGGTGATGAAAGCAAACTATTACAATTTCACATCTGGTTGAATGCACGCAAACTGGACATCAAATTTAGTTTAAACTATACCTCAAACAGGATGACATTTTTGGATGTTGAGATATACGTCTCAGATGGAATGCTTATCACAACACTCCATAGAAAACCAACCGATAGAAACAAAGCTTTGCACTACACAAGTCACCACCCACGAAGCCTTCGAGATAACCTCCTGTTTGGGCAATTTCTTAGGATCAAACGCAACTGCACACTAAAATCAGAATACATACATCATGCAACCATTTTGCTTGAGAAACTAAAACTACAAGCTACCCCAAAAGACTATTGAAGCATGCCATAAAAAGGGCGTGGTGGACACCGAGAGAAGTCCTCTTGCAGAAAAAAGTAACACCTAACACTGAATGTCTTGTATGTGTGACCACCTTTTGCTCATGCACCAACTCTTTGAAAAAAGTGAAAACTCAGAATTGGCACCTAATTCAAAATGTACATACGTCATTTACAAAACCACTGTTTGTCCTAAAAAAGGAAAGCAGTATTGGCAACAAAATCACTTGTGCAGCATTGCCACGAGCACCAAATAGAAGCACATTAAGGGAACAACTAAGCTTACCACCAATTGTTGGACACCACAAATTTGGCACCTGTGCAAGCTGCCCTCAAACGATCGAAGGATCACTATTTTCATTAAAGGACACCAAATGGAAACATGACGTTTTCTGTAATTGAAAAAACGAGAAACGTAGTCTATGGCATATTGTGCCCATGCCCAAAGCTCTACATAGGCAAAACGAATCAGGAAATAAGACAACGAATAACACAGCACAAATCAAGGAATCGCAAGAAAACAGTTAATGCCCCATTAGTGAATTATTGGTTAGACAACAATCACACTGAAAATGATCTGAAGTGGACTGTGTTATTAAAAGTTGAGAAAGACTCCTGTGGTGGTGACCTGGATAGGAAACTCACAGAGAGGGAGGCTATGCTTATCGTCAAGTTTAATACAGCTGAATGAGCTTTCAGAAATTATCAATTTATGACACCACTTGCAACCTGCAGTGCCATAACCATGGATCCCCATGCTGTTCACATCTGAATATAGATCGAATGTACTTTTCTCACATGAAGATCAAATGTTCTCACACCTCTTGCAGAGGTCCTGTTAAAATGTATTGTTATTATCCTTCTGATGGATTCACAACTTAAACGCTACACGTGAAGCCGTGCATGTGGAGTGCGCACAATTGATTTTTCACTTTCACTTTTACTGTTCGAAACAAACGGAATTTTCACAGATTCTCCTTTTACATATTATCCCTCGTCTTTTTCAGCAAACGCCATTAAATGCGCCTTTCTCCACAGTACAACTAAAGAGCGTCTTCCTCCTCTTTCTTCAAAAGCACACCGTTTTCCCTACCACATTGGACATAACTGAACCACCAAGTAGGAATTCTACAATTCTCAACCAAATTGAGCATATTGTAAGTGCATCTCCACAGCATGGACAACGATGGAACCTCCTCCACAGTAAAATAAACACAAGTTTGACTGAATGTCTTTGTTTTCTTCTTCTGTCCACTTTTTTGTAGGCTTGAAACCAAACGCACATGGTATAATCAAGAACTTCGATTTTTTGCCTAGAGATTGGACAATCTCGCACAAGGTAAATTATAGTTGTAGTTCATAGGATAGGTGAGACTTGAACAATTGGTGTTCCAAGTGATAACACAGGCACTTTTTTCTCCTTCTTTCCCCTCTTTAGCTTTGTTTTGGTTCCAGGTTCTAAGGAGAACCCCCCCAAAGTATGTAGGGGTTCAAAACTCGTTGAACACTATTTTCGACCAACCGAATGAAAATGCATTCATTATCAGGCTAACACTTTTATGTACACATGTTACATTTTTTTAACAATTCACTGAAGAAACTATCTGGGTTAACTGAATATTACACTGTTTGGCCACCGTTCAGACCCGGGTTGTGTTGAAAATGTAATATGTGTATTTCTTAAAAAATACTCTCCAACCCATCTGGTGTTTTTCTCATTCCTTTCTTTCATTTCACTTTTGTTATTTCTTTATGTTGTGTAAGAATTCTGTTTGAAACCTTAGCATGCTTTATCATTGTTTATTTAGTACAAATTTGTTGTCTATGTAATGTCTAGTATTGTCCGAAATATATGTACAAACACCAATTGTAATATATTTAATGTATGTGACGTAATGTGTTGTGGTCTATGTAAAATTGATTAATAGACTATTGTGCAAACTAATAAGATTGCTTGACTAAATCAGATCTGAAATTCCTTTGGAAACCAAAGAAAAAATAAATTATTTTCATTCCAGTCACAATGAGTGTCCCGTGTGGTTTGAGGAAGTAATTTGTTGATCTTGTATCAGTACTGGCATGCATATTGTTGTTAACTTATGTAGATTGGCCTAGCCTTACTGATTATGGGCCAGAACCCTCTATTGTTGATCATTTTATGATATTATAGACACCTCAGGTCCTCCCAAAAAATGGTACAACAGATTGAGCATGGGGACACATTTCAGTTATAAGTACGGGGCACCATTTAAATAGCAAATGGATACATGAAAATGGATGGATGTGGGTCAGTTGTCTTATGAAAGAGAACAATTATAGTGAAGTGACAAGACTAATAGTCTCCTCACGAGTGTCACAGTGTGCAGTGCAGCATGTTTTAGCACGGTGAGGAGAATACCTTATGACAATTGTCGGTGTGTTAATCTTTATGAGTTCGCTTTTGGTAGAGTGGTCTGAATGAGTGTACTCTAAAAAATGATTAGGCAGCACAAAAAGTGATCTGGCTAAAATATAGAAGTGAAAAAATACGTAAACAAGGCCAGGCAAGTCCTGAATAAAGCTGGATGACCTTAGTGGCTAGCTTAACAGCTGAAACATGTTGACCAGTCGACTCAAGGATCATTGAGTATCCCTATACATCTTTGCCCATATGCCTCTTAATCTGTCTAAGGTGCCTGAATATAACTATAAATAAAGCAACATGGTTAGACACCTTAGGACATTTTAGCTGTTCCCGGTCCCAAACCTAAATATATACCCGAGTGCTCCCAACAGCAGTAGTAAGACATTAGGCTTCTCAAAATAGCTGGAAAAGCTGCAAATAACATTCACTGAAATAATGTAAACTGTTCTCAAACATATTAATTTCTGTATTCTGAAACTTCAATGGGAATTTCCTATTCAGTCACTTGACTAGCCTTGTCATACTTCCCTCTGAAGCCTGGTCGTAAAACGAGACACATATCTTTCCTGGATCGGCCGCACATTACGGGGTTATGTAATCTGATATATTTTAATACATTTATTTGTATTTCTGAAGGTGCTCAAAACTTACCATTGAGCAAGGTCTGACAAATGGCATCAGACATGCTCCACAGAGCAGGAAAGATGAAGAACAACGCAAACTGATCAGGGTGAGGTTTCCAGAGTAATAAGGCAATGATACAGGAAGCGCTGGTAGCTGCAGCTGTAAGGAGAGGACACTATCACACGCATGCCATATTTGTGCTAGGTCATTAGCATTATAGATAGACAAAGAAACTTTATTTTGGATATATTTAAAAGGAATGGCCAGTGTTACAACTTAGAGGGATACTAGAATTGCCTTCCGGTTAGGAAGAGAAACAGAGAGAGAGAGTATGTGTGTGTGAGAGAGAGTGCATGTGTACATGTGTGTGTGAGAGAGAGAGAGGGAAGAAAAAGAGAAGGAGTGGCAGGGAGAGAGAAAGTGAGGGACTTTCGGTGTGTGTGTGGGGGGTGGTTGTGTGGGTGTTTGCATGTATATGTGTGTGTGTGTGTGTGTGTGTGTGTGTGTGTGTAAGAATCAGCCAAATTTAGAAAACGCTAATTTGGAAATACAAGTGCAGGCATCTCCTTTTGGAATTTGTGCAATTGTTAATATATAGGGATTATCAGTGTGAGCAAAGTGCCGATGGATGTCTGGCAGACATAATTGCCAGCACCATAGGCTGTTGGAAACGTATTTGCATTAACCCATCCACATGCGCATCTGAGTGATTGCTGCACTCAGCAAATTACATTCCACCCTTGTGCAGAAACACTTAAGTCACATAAACCTATCTCCTCAGAAAAACACCACAAAGACAAAATCGAGCTGAAATGTTGTTTAACATTACAGTCCACAACAAGTAAGATATCAATTGCAATTAATGAAACAGAAACAAACTGTCATGCATACCCACACCTACCACAGTTGTTTATGCAATGGATGCCACCAAAATTGTGATCATGCACATGGTGCTCCATTAGATGATTAGTTAAATACATCTGACAACTTCTCACAAAGCCAATACATTGAATGAAGGAACCAAATGGAATGAAGAAATTAGAATCAAAAACAATATCTGAATGACTAGAATGATGAGGAAAAAATCGATGATTTTTAAATCAGTACTTACCTCATCAAAGCTCGGGGAACACCTAGAAATAAAAAAGTGAATCATCTTTGCTGAGATGAATACAATCGTATGCCACTGGCTCTCTTCAGGAAGTTATTACTGAAGACATTCTCATAGACCTATAACCATCCATCTGTGACTCTATCTGGCAGTCCTTCGATAAACTGAAACACACCACAGCTTTTTTGGTAACTTTTCTGAACATGCCACAAAAGGTACATGATGCTGACATTATGAAGATTAGGGTGTATATGAAGGTTACACCAATACGCATGCATGCACACACCTCTGTAGAGGATGTAACACATGTTTAAATAAATTGCATATGGGTTTGCCTAGTAGATTACACTGGAGATTCACTGAATGCATGGCTGACTTCCTTCCACAACACCATCACAACGGAAGAGTGGACACATAACTAATTACACAGCTAAATATCCTGGAGAAAACCACTGACATTAGCTATTCTCAAGTATCTCTAGAAAGAGAGCATCCATCAACCTCAAATAGAAAATGGAGTGCTTGTATAACAGAATACACAAAATCCCTACCCTTCTACATTTCAAGCTGAAGGCAGCAGAACTTGAGCAGGAATATTTTATGGAGCAATGTGGATATTTCCAGATGACCATGTGCACCATGAATCAGAAGTACTATTGCACAGACAAGGGGAATGGGATGTCACAAAATGGCAGCAGTGCCATCATAGTTCAGCAGGAAACCTTATTTTTATTCCAATAATAATAATTAGTGGTGGCTGCCACTGAGTAGTATGGGTGAGATGGCGGGATAGAAAAATAACTTCAAAGTGACTTACCTTGCTGCCGGCCACCACCTCACTTCCGTCCTCTTCTGTTCCTGCCGGAAACAGGAAGCACAACCAGGCTCCCCTAAGCCAATCACGATGCTGCTGTCACCATGACAGCAGTGTCATGATTGGTCTGAGGACTTTGAGCCTGTGCATGTTCTCCACCCAGCCTGTACAATAAAGCCGGTGGAGAACATGCAAAGTGCGCATGAGTGACCGGCCCAAGACAACCTCCCAAACCGTCATGCGCACTTATGTGCCGCAACCACTCCTCCCCTGCTGGCTGTGACGCCAGCCCAGCCCTGCCCCAATCTATAAACCTGCCTCATTACGGAAAAATAAAATGATTATAGCATAGTGTTATCATTTTATTTTTCCTTTTTCCACTGCTCATACAGCAGTGGGGCAGTGCTCCTCCACCTTAGCAGAGGAGCTGCCACTGAAAATAACATTAATGATATCACATTAATGATTTTAATAGCCAGGGAATAAACTGCTGAGAGGTATGCCATATTTATCATACATAGGTAAAGTAAAAACATGCACATATGTTTTTTACAGGAACATTAACATTATTTGTTTACCTAAATTATTGCTTAATGTAGTATGGACATTCGATGTGCTTCTTTGCTATAAGGAGCCAATTCAGGGAGGTGCGAAGGAGTATCAGTAAGATAGAAGAACTCAACTTTCACAAATCTCTATTATGATGTTTTAACAAGATATGGTTTTATATCACTGCTTTTTGGTTATAAAGGTTTTGTTGATAATCAGGTGCTATGACATTCACATAGTTGTGGAGAACATGTAATACATCCAAGGGCATCAGGCTCCTCATAACCTACTTACATCACCACCTTGCTCCATTTGCCTGTCCTTGTTCTCTATGTTTGAATTTAGTAACTATTTTGGAAGAGTAAATTCACCAACAGGACAAGGCTGGGAGCCATGAGTGAACAGTACACAATGAGGTTGGATATCATACTTACGTGGTCGTATTGAAACTTTGAACTTCATTGCAAAAAGTTCCGAATTGGATGATCAGAATATCTTGCTAACTGAGGTTGCGTCTTGGTCAAATACGATCTTTACTGTGTCCCAGTCCTCCCGCGTTTAATATTTCTTTTTAGTTTAAAATTCTCTGTTTCATGAAAATCTTCCTTGTGGTCAAATCTACAGCTATAAAGGTGTGGGAGATAGGCTCAATGACTGGCTCAGCTAAAGTCCAACGTCAACTAGTTCTTCTTGTATGCAATTCTTATTCTTTTTCTTCTGAGACTATAGAAGGCTAATGGGTCCGATCTTAGAGATGCTCTTCCAAAGCTTGGAAAAAAAGGAAAGCTCTTTTCTAGGTCTCACTATTGGCCCAGAAAGACAGCAGCCTTCTTTTCCTTACTATTAGCATAGCAATGTTGTCAGGGAGCAAAGGCAGGGCTGAGTGATTCCAAGGGTATCGCTTAGCAAGGATACTAGGCAAGTTAATACCAGATTACTCAAATTATAACTGAGGCCACTAGACAACGCAGGACAGGAGACAGAGAAGAACAAAGTATGATTAAAGGAAGGGGTCACACTGTAAATGGATATGGACTGCAGCAGACAGTGGACCATATTTGGAATGAAACAGAAAACCAGAGTCGAGAGAATACCCAGAATACAGGACAGACAAGATAAAACTCAGACCAGCAGAAAAACAAGACCAGGAATTATGAACAGGACTTCTGAAATCAGGAACAGGAATACAGGAATCAAGGGCAGGCTGCACCCAAAAGGCACTGGAACAGGTAATGCCCTGCTGGTACAGGGAACTGGAACTAGGATTCAGAACAAGGAACTCGAGGATGTACCCAACAGGCACTGGCACAAGTTATACCCTACTGGTACAAGGAAACTGGAACTAGGACTCAGAGCAAGGAACTCGAGGATGTACCCAACAGGCACTGGGACGAGTAATGCCTCTTTAGTACAGGGAACTCAAACTAGGATATAGAGCAAAGAACTCAAGGAGATACCCAACAGGCATTGAAACAAGTTTTGCCCTGCCAGTAAATGGTATAAACACAGGAATTCAGAACAAGGACCAAACAGAAATTAAGAATAAGGTAAAAAGGGAACCATGGGCAAAAAGCTGAATCAGGAATCAGGAACTCCTCTCAAGGTATTAAGGATTTAGCAGTGCAGGCAAGTGGGGGAAACAGCATTTGCAACAATGTTTCTACAACGCATGGCTTTACAACACGGTCTTTACAACGACCGCGTTGTTAGCACGCGTGCCATTACATCGTAAGTTGTAACGACTTGCTGTAGACGGCGTGCAACACCATGGAATGTGTTGGATTTTACATACAACACCTTCACTGCTGTTGCACAAACTGGAGTAGGAATAGTAATTAACACTATTCCTAAGTCCAGCTCGCCCCTTAAAGCAAGCCGACTTGCGATGTAATGGCACACATGGTAACAACGCGGTTGTTGTAATGACCGCGTTGCAAAGCCATGCGTGGTGAATGTATGTGTAGTAACGTCATACATTCGCAACTGGAGAAGAACTGGAGAAGAAAGCAGGAGCTACCAGAAACAGGGAGTTGAAGCTCTGAATGCAGAAGCCAGACTTAAGTCCCTCCTCCTGGCTCACAGCCACACAGAGTGATTGGAATCCAGAACAGGTGTGAGCTGCTTTCAACACAGTGCAGGTGAGAGCAGTCAAAGTCTCTCCTTCAGCTTTCTGCCTGAAGGAGTGCACAGAGGATCTAGGAAGAAACCAGTAGGCAGAATGAAAATGCAGAGTGGAACATGGATCGGCGCATGTGACGATTTAGAAACTGCACAAACAGGACAGGAAGACACAAACACCTGAATATCGTGACCTACAGTGTCCCACCAAAACCACTGCAAACAAACTCCTTGGTCTTATTCATCCCGGGATGTCAAAAAGAGAAGAGGATGACACCAAGTGAGTACCTGCATTCTCAATTCAGGGGGTACAAACAACCTATTTTCATGGTATAACAACCTGTCTGGCAGTTTAAACAACGGATTAGTCAACCATGGAGTCAAATTCAGGTGTCCCAATTCATCCTTAACTTTCACCAAAACATCCTCTACAGAGGTATACCCCATAATTCTGTCTGCCGGGATCATAGGCCTACTATTGGTTTTAGCCAATTCATCCAAGGGACCCACAAATATGAGAGACAGTGCATATGATTTTACTTGTTGAGCAGCAGGCCTATATGTGATGGTGAAGTCATACTCATTGAAAAAAAGGACGCATCTCATTTGTCTTGGGGTTAAAGCCCTTGCAGAGCAAAAAAACTCCAAGTTTTTGTGATCCGTGTAGATCGTAATGGGATGTCGAGCCCCCCATAAGTGATGACGCCACTCCTCAAACGTTTAATAGCAAGCAACTCCCTTTCGGCCACGGTTTAATTTTGCTCAGCTTATAATAACTTCTTAGAAAAGAAAGCAATAGGATGCATGAGACCCGTATCAACGTCTCTCTGAGACAACACCCCTCCCACAGCAAATTGAGAGGCATCAGCCTCCATGTAAAATGGGAGGGCCGGATCTGGGTGCATCAAAACAGGAGCAGTAGTGAACCTGGCAATCAACTGTGCTAAGGCGGACTGAGCTGCAGGGGACCAGACAAAAGACGCCCCTTTCTTTAACAGAACTGTCATAGGCATGATGATATCTGAAAAATGAGAAATAAAATACCTGTATAAATTGGCAAACCCTGGGAGGACCTGAATATCCTTCACACAAGTAGGGGAAGGCCAATTAACGATAGCCTCGATATTACGAGGGTCAATCTTAATGCCGTCACTGGAAATCAGAAAACCCAAAAACTCCTCACAGGCTACACTGAATTTACACTTCTCCAATTTACCGAACAAATGATGTTCCCGTAATTTATGTAACACCTGAGAGACATGGTGTTCATGTTCGTCAGTCGTCTTAGAAAAAATCTAAATATCATCAATATAGACGATCACACTCACATCCAGAAACTCTCGCAACACTTCCTTGATAAAAAACTGAAAAGCGGCAGGGGCGTTACATAAACCAAAAAGCATAACACAATATTCGAGCAAGCCAAATTTTGTACGAAACGCGGTCTTCCATTCGTCGCCCTCACAGACACGGATGGGATGGTAAGCGCCCCTTAAATCGAGTTTCGTAAACATGGTTGCATGCCTTAACTGATCTAGTAACACAGGTATCAGAGGGAGGAGATACTTATTTTTGATTGTCACTTTATTAAGTGGTCTATAATCCACACATGCGCGAAGATCCCCCTCCTTCTTAGGGATGAAAAAGATAGAAGAGGACACAGGCGAAGAAGAAGGTCTTATGAAACCGGAGACTAACATCTCATCCAGATACCTACGCAAGTGCCTCTCCTCATGCTCAGACAACGCATAAACACGGCTGCATGGCAATGTAGCACCAGGCAGTAAATCAATGCGACAATCAAAAGACCTGTGTGGAGGCAAAACACTAACTCGTACTTTGTCAAAAACATCACTAAATGCCACAAAGGGAAGAGGGATATCGCTCTGGTTTCCACAACTGCCCACTGCACAAGTTAAAGGCACCACCCAATCTGTTGCCACCTGATAACAATGCTGTAGACAATATTCAGAGTCCAATGTTACTGTTCATCTCACCCAATCTATCCTAGGGTTGTGTACCAGTAGCCACGGCACCCCGAGTATGACCCCAAAAGAAGGGGCATCTATTAGGTCGAAACTAATACTCTCAGAATGCCCATTATCGCAAGTTACCAATAACTGTAATGTCTGCCGGACTATTGACCCAGAAGAGAGTTCTGTCCCATCAATTGCTCTTACTGGTTCAGGTTGTTCCTTATACACACAGGGAATCATCATTCTCTCAGCTAACTGGATGTCCCATAAAATTCCCAGTGGCACCAGAATCCAATAACACCGACAGAGAAGCCCTACTACTGTTAGAAAACACAAAACACGCTGAAATGGTTAAATGACGTGGGATCCTCTGTACTGATCCTGGAATGACATCGGGGTTATTACTACCCACTTCATACGTAGGCAACCCACCATGGTTCCGTGCATAGTGCCCACCTTTCTCACAATACAAGCACAAATTTTGGGCTCATTGCTTCCCCTTCTCCTCACTTGTCAAAGGACTCCTGACCCCCCCAATCTGCATAGGCTCAGGTGCTTGCTTAGATTCAACATTGTCCCGTGATTCCCCCCTAACAACTACCATTCGGGATGCCTGAAACCGATTCCTCTCACCCTTCCTTTCAGACAGCCTATGGTTCAATTTAACCACCAAATCAATGAAGTTGGTGCAGTCTTCAGGGAGATTAACCAGCTGTGATACAACATCCTTTAAGTCTTCACACAAACCCTGAAAAAACAATCGTGTTCTATTTGCAAGGGGCCAGTGTGTTTCTGATACCAGACAATTGAATGAAGAGACATATGTTAACAAATCCTGCTTCCCTTGTCTTAGCTTGAGTAGTTCGGCATCACTCGCCTGCATAAATGCATGCTTAGCAAATAAACCACGCATCTGCTCTATGAATGCTGGAAAATCTTATAAAACAGGATCATAACTCTCTACCAAAGGGACGGCCCAAATAGCTGCACTACCAGCTAAATATGGTATAATATACACCACCTTTGCTGAATCATCTGGAAAGGCCGTGGGACGGCACATAAAGTGCAAGTAGCACTGATTCATGAATACCCCGTATATGTTACAATTCCCAGAAAAACTTTCTGGAGCGGCTACGGGAATGGGAATTTGGGTAGTTACTGTAACAGCTATAGGTGTCCCTCCACTAGCCCCCTGACTGGTAATACGGGCATACTGAAAGGTAGCGGGTTGTACAAGAGGTCCCTTTTCTGTAGAAGACTGGCCCAACCTCTTACCCCAAGGATTTTACCGGGATCGAAATGCATTGAGTTCTGTTTGTAACCCATTATTTTCTTTTCTGAGACCTTGGACCTCGGCCTGCAGGGCAGTGATGGCGACCATTAAATCCTGCATCGAGGGTACCTCAACCCTATCCCCCTCCGCATCCATCTTCGCTCAGGCAGTGCACAATTCATGGCATTGTTTACTGTTCCGCTGCCATGCTGCCAATACGCCCAGCACTGCAGGAGCAAAGAAATTCCCAATCCTCTACCCTCACGGCAGACACATAATCAGGGTGATGGGTAACCCCGGCCCCGGGAGAAGGTGGGGGGATACACAAGGAAACAACAAAACACTGTAGCCAAACAGGTTCTCCTTCTTGACTTCTTGTCCACCACCCACACAACGTCAGGAGAGCAAAGCTGGCCCTTAAAAGTTAGAAAGAAAAAGGAGTATTACTCAAGAACAACTTAGCGAGAAATCTCAGCTACAAAAACATACATAATCAGGTGCACACAGGAACATACAAGCTGAATCTTACCCCTTTTTGTTGGGTGGAGTCATCTAAGAAGAGGAGAAACACCACATTGCCTGACTCCATTGCCACAAAAGTGAAAAGGGGGGGTAGATTCTTCTCTATACGTAGAATGCGGTAAGTTCAATTTTTACATAACCCCAAAAAGAACACCTTCTTGTAGCGTAACAAAATAAGAGGAGGAAAAAGAAACACACCATGAATCAAACATCCCCCAACACTGCAGATGAGGAAGCGGAGCGCCCAAAAAACGTTCGTCCTTCAGCTATTCCGTGATTCCGCCCAAACGGCCCATAACAAGGAGGATAGGATGAACAATTGCAGGAAGTCCAGCAAAGGGAAGACGGGAATGCAGCCACGTTACTCCCCTCGTACCCTTATCTTCTTTTACCGGTCCTGGGGAACCCTCTGTGAATCCAACATAAATAAACAAAAAGGGGACAAGTCCATTTCTACTGGTATTCGACCGAACTCGACCCCCACACCTGGAGGTCTAGAACAGTCCACAACCAAGGGTCCAGCAGCAAGGTACGGGTGAAACTGACGGAAACGGAAGTCACAAGGCAAGGGACTGTAAACGAAACCAAACACCGGCTTCCTGAAGGTAGGGACTTAAATACATGCTGGAATAAGCAAACCAGTTCTCACATGTGCACCCAATCATGCAGGCAGCTGGGAAGAAAAAGGAGGAAGAAAAAGGAGGAGAGGGGAGGTGGAGGAGGGCAACCGACTCCATGAAGCCCTAAATCCCAACATGTGGCAGTAGTATGTATGGGATGAAAATGGCAAGTGTTTGCTTGTATTTTGTAAAAATTAACAAAAGCTGATTTTCATATAAATAACAATCTGGTGTTTTGAGGAACTCAGCTTTTTCATCCATTATAAAAAGGTGGAATTTTGTATCAAGTCTTGAATAGAATTTCTAATGTAATATTTGGGGACAAAGCAATTTTTATTTCTGAAAACTATATAAAGCTTCATATTTTAGTGGCAATGAAAGAAGAGTTCTGAAGGCCTATTTTTGATCTCAGTTCCTTGGTGCTAGGGAGCATATACTACTATTTCATAACTCATGTAGAGGGATGTCATCATCTACACTTTTCTACTATTGTAACTACTGTTGTTTGCGACATGGCATGTACGTGTATGATTACTGTCACCTGTCTGTTTTTTAGCCATGTTATATTCCTTGAATGGAGTTTTGTATATCAGATCGTATTTGACTTATGAGATCATGCCATAGTAGGAACCAATTAAGTGACCTCATACTCTCCCTCTCCAACTAGGCTCACTATGTTCCCTGAACCTTAAATGCTAAACTAATATATAACGAGATGGTCGAGCACCTTTCAATGGGTACCAAAGTACCATGAAGCTACAAAGGCCAAAACAAATAAGGTATTCATTGTTGTGCACCTTAGCTTTTGTGTACAATTAAAAGGAGAACTGCCTTTAATTAATTTGTGCATATCATTTATGATATGTAACAAACAAGGCACAATTAGGTTAGCTTGCTTTGGTTAAGTTACTAAATCCTTTAGGAAACAAACACGAAAATTGGCGGCATCTTCAGAGTGTCATGGTCCACAGGTCCTGAAGAATCTGCCAAATAGAAGCACAGTGAAGCTTGTCAACCTCCACTTACTAAGGTCAACACAATCTTCTGGTTTCAATATGTGCAGAGTGATACAAATCTGTGAAGACAAGAAGTATACCGTCGACACGTTTTAAATTCCACATAGCAATATGCCAATATAGCTAAGGAGGACACACACCTTTATGGTGAGAAATAGTCCCCGCATTTAGAAACAGAAGAAGAACAAAGAGCCTTGCCATCAATGCACTGGGACCTACTGAACATGAAGTCAGAAAACAAAGGTACACTAGGGAACACACCAATGATGAGAAATCAAGGACACCGTAAACACGTTATCTGTATACCGAATGGCCACACCTGTGAGGGATGTCCTTCTATTTTAGTAGAACCAATGAAGTTCTTATATAAGAAGCACTAAGCAGAGCATACACACACACACACACACACACACACACACACACAGACACACACACACCTATGAGTTGGTGAAAGCTTTAGATAAGAACGTTATTCCAGAATAAACTTTGATAGTACACTCAAAATGTACACAATATATGTAACTGTATTTAAGGAGACTTGTCAATTTATATCGTAATTTTAGGTCGAGCAGTTAAGACCTCTTGCATATACTTTAGTATATACTTATATGTGTATGTACTTGGTGGGCTCTGGAGATCAACACTAGGACTTGTCTGCATCCGCTTAGGGACTTTTTTTCTGTTTAACTGCCTCTATTTAACTGTCTTGATGGAAAACGACCAGTAGACATCAGTAAAATACCAGAATTGCTTTCTTCTTGTTCAACTGCCTCTATTTAACTGTCTTGATAGAAAACGACCAGTAGAGGTCAGTAAAATACCAGAATTGCTTTCTGCTGAGGGACTTTCTTTTTTTTATTTTTTTACCGACAACTGCCTCTATTTAAATTTCTTGATGGAAAACGACCAGCAGAGGTCAGTAAAATACCAGAATCACTATAGCATTCTCTAGATTCCAGTCCATAGAAATTGTCTTCCACGAGAACCCGTAAACAAAAATATTGTTTTCAAAGCTCGTATTTTCAGTGATATGACCACGAAGGCCCTGATTTTATTAACCCCTTGGCTGCAGCAGGAATTCCGCCGCAGCGCTGGGGGGGGGGGGGTTTGGGGGCAGCGCGGTGGCGCTGTGCTCATGACGGAGCCACTCCATCATGAGTCACGGTTGAGCTGTGCTCATGACGGAGTGGCTCCGTCACGACTCCGCCCACTGCTCTAATTGCCCGCACAGGCGGGGAATTAGCGCCGCGTGGGCGGAGCGGCGGCCAACGGCCGCAGCATGACGGAACCACTCCGTCATGAGCACACGGCACCCGTGGCTCATGACGGAGTGGTTCCGTCATGAGCGGGGAAGGGGTTAAAAAAACAGAGCATTGAACTATACCATTTCCAGCTGAAAGGCAATATTTCTCTCCATGTTTTCCCATACCTGGTGTGTCACGCAGTTTGGTGCTTACTTTTCCTCCATGTTAAAGAACAGTAGATGTTTCAGCACCCAGGCTAATGTGCTGCATATATAAATACATATAAGGTCCCAAAGGCGACACTGATTGCATTGTAAATGCTTGTTAACCATGTACAGCCCTTTAATTGAGCACCCCATTGCTCTGTGAGCCTGTAAGATTTCTCTAGCTCTCCAGAATCTATGACCATTGACAACATATGAATATCTTTTAGTTTTCATCCCTGCCTCTGCCAGATATATCCTTGGTCACAGGATACCAAGATTCTACTTGGAAGTGTCAGGGAGAAAAAAATGAAAGGACATGGAATATAGAGATAAAAACATACCTATATACATTTTGAAGTTTTATAGACCATACAAAATTGCAATCCTATATTGGGTGACTTTCCTTCAATGAATGCCAGTAAGCTCTGTAGTCAGTCTTTAGGAATAATGTGCATTTTCCATGGTTTTATTGGGTAGTGCCAACATTTAACCCCATCTGGAGGGTAACACTTGCTTTGATCTTCATTAAAGACCCATCTCCTTAGGGTGGTGCAAGGTCTGCACAGCACATAAAAAGGATATTGGAATATTTAAATACTGTAAATGCACAATTTGGCTCAATTTCCTCCAAAATATTTTCAGGGGTAGAACCTTGGCCATCTGTAGGAAGGAAGGTAGGCTAGCTGTCACTGCTTGATTTGTTTAATTCTACTCATGCTTATAAACACCACCATCTTCAAAGTTAACCAGTTGCCAGTGTCAAGCCAAGCATCCTGATGGTGACGTGTGCTCCGTCCCTACGCTTCCATGATGGGAAAACGTAATTTTTAAAAAATATTTTGACTGCTCACATTGACATCTTTTGTAATGCATTTCCCCGCCTATTTAAACGTTACACAATTGTTATTAAACATTAAACTCCTGTTCCAATTTTTTCAATTTTTAGGCATTTTGCTTACTGTCTTTTTCTAAATAAAGAAACTTGTTTTGCATCTTTGGGTTTTTTATATCTTCAACTGTAACGCTATTTGCGTGTCTTGTTTACTTACAAAAACAACCTCGCACATTTATCCATCATTTGCCTTTTTGCTCAATCCAAACTACCAAATGTAACTCAAAGACACCCTTAAGGAAAACGGGTTTGCCCCTTTGGTTTGGACGATGTAAGGGCATGGTACTGCTCATATCAAATTTTTGACCTTGCCATTCAGATTCTTAACAAGCACCAACTAGAATACAAATAGAAATGCAAAATATATATACGTATGCATTTTGTGGAATAAAATGTGATGCAAAGGGGTGTTGCTTTTTGACACAAGAAAGATTTAAAGCCGAGCTTTTCCTTCAGCCTTTCGTCACCCATTCACTATACTGAACAAATGGAGATCCTTACCTAGTACAAACATGGCGACCCTGCCAGTGTACTCGGAAAGCTTTCCAGCCAGCATTGAGAGGATGGAATTTGTGGCGCCAAAGCAGATCATCACATATCCCACAAACTGTATCCCCAGAGCACAAGTCACGTAGGACTAAGAGAAGGAATGAAAAACATGCATTGTTTAGAAATGTGAGTCCCTGTTACTCATTCTTAAGCAAAGGTTCTTTTTAAGGAGCCACCATACACATGTATTTAAATGATAGGAGTGACCAAACCCAGGGCACAAAAGAAGTGAGCTTGATGATCCCAATAGATTTTTAATTACAAAGAACGGCATTGGGACCCTTTTAATGCATTGTCCCCAAATCCCAGAACTGGGCAGTAGATCATTAACACTGAAAGAGGCTGAAATGCAATGGGGCAGTGCGGGCTGAATGGACAGTTGCTCAGTCCAGTAGCGTACTCTGTATGTATGGGAACAGGGCAGTCTGCCAGTGGTGTAACGCAACATGATGACCTACCACCGCAGAATGCCATGAGGACCCCCTCAGTCTCCTGTATCTAACAAATATACATTGGCCTTGGGCTGAATGGGGGTCCCCTCAAAGGGCGGGGGCTGTTTGAAGGGCTAGGGGCCCTCTGTGCTGCAAGGGGGGCAGTGGCCTGCGTTAAGCAGGTCAGTGATTAATTTGAGCCTGTGGCTTTCGGTGCTCAGCAATGGCACTTAATCATCAACACTGGCGCTTTTGAGTACCAGTTAAGGACACATTTATTTATGGTACACACTGGAAGATTAAATGATTTGCCCAGAATCACAGAATGTTGAGCCGACGCTGAGACTGGAACCTGTTTCCCCAGCTCCGAACGGCAGCTCTGGCCATTACGCCACACTCCCTCCCCCCTTTTATGGTGAGTAGTTGGTTCTGTTTTACGCAGCGTTAACAGGAGAAATGGGCGGGTGCACACTGCCTCCTGATGAGAGCTCCGGCACTTATTTTTTTGACAAATTAACCACTGTTTACTCCCTGCATCTGCATATGTGTATTTGTGACATCCAGGTCTGTAGTTTCACAATAGAAATGGCAGAGGAAAGTAGAATGGCTTAGGAAAGGAAGAGAAGAGCTGAGGGAAGATAAAAAGTTAATGGTGCCAAAGGAAGAAGGATGCAAGAAGGTTGGGAAATGAGCGTAAGAGAGACAGACAGAGGGAGGAAGAACAAGCCATAGGGATGGGGGAACAGAAACAAAGAAGTCTGTGGAAATAGAAACTGGGAGAATGGGTGAATGGGTGAAGGCATAAGAAGGGTCAATGGCAGTAAAACAAGGGTGAGGGGTATTCTGTGCGGAAGATGGAGAAGGGCAAAGGGCTTTGTAAAGGAGAAAGTGAGCTTGAGGGAAGGGCACGATGTACAGAAGGAAGGAGAATGAGAAGGTAGGCCTGAGAGTGAGAGGGGAAAGAGATGAAAAAAAGGAAAAGGCACTGATGGAAGAAAGAAAAGAGGATTGTGCCAGGAAATTGGAAGAAGAAAAGTTGCAAAAATAATGATTAACAAAATGTTCCATTGGAGCAGGTCTCTGGATCTTTGACATTACTAGCTACATGTTGACAGTTGGTATAACAGTGCATTATGGGTTGGATGTTTTAAGTGCGTTCATTGACTCAGATTGGTAGTGGCTGCCTGCCCAATAGCCAAGTAATAGACACAATAGTTTGAGCTCCAATCTAGGTCATAGAAGATCTCAGTGACACTGAACAGACCATTGACTGAGTAAGGCGACATCTATGGCATTAGCATGTCATTCTAGGTGATGATTCTCATTGAGAGGAGTATGCCAATTCATTATATTTATATTTCATTGTGAGACAAAATACTATCTCTGTTTATCGAGTAGGTTTAGGGTTCTCCAGCAATGTTTTACTAAGCTGTCTGAATTTTATTTTGAAGTTAATAAAACAAATCTTTAAAACCATGTAAGATATAAATTGACAAAACAATATATTGAGATTCGGAAACTGCCATATTTACATAAAATATGTTAAATAATACAACACACAATTATTACAATTCTTATTTCAACAACTCGCGCAAATATACGGCATAGCTCCCCCAAAGCGCAAACAATATTGTTACATATTTACAGAGCTATGTATCTACATATCTTCAGAGCTACATATCTAATGTGTGCAATGCATGCCTTAGCTACGTAACTAGAAGCACAGAAAACTATTTTAAGTTTTTCAGTCAAACATAAAACATTTTATACAGGCCCCACCTCTACATCCCTCATGACTGTTAACAGCCAATTTCTCCTAATAGTGCTGTAAATAGGCATTACAATCATGAAAGGAGCAACATTTTCGAAATGATAGCACGGGTTGAGTAATCAGATTCACTTACACAATTTTCATACTCTTTACAATTCACTGTATGAGTTGCTACTTGCAAGATGCCCAGCTCTTTGTGTAAAGGTTACGGAATCGTGAGTTTGTCATAAAACCCAGCTAGATTTCACATCCTTCAAAAACTTCCATTTCAAAATAGCTCATAGTCATCGTGGTATGAACAGCTAGGTCATATCTATTTTTCAACAAACTAACCCCAACAGGAACTCTTTCCAGTCTGTTTACTGGCTACAATGGAGACAATCACACAACAAAAAAGAAGGCACAGACAAAAACCACAAGAAGGCTAACTGCGCTGGAGCCCGAATCTATTCTAAACCCATGATAGAGCGTCACGTTATTCTGAAGTTTGTAGGGGTGCATCATACTCACCGTTAGTCAGCACCCACATATTAATCGATGTATGTTAAGGGTGCCATAGAAATGTATTACTAGAATCGTTTAACATAGGTGTGATTAGAAATGTAACAGTGCTTTTCATGACAAGTAATGCTGCAGATGATTGTGAATGTATTTTAGTAAATGCATGATGTTTGATTTTTACGTAATACAATGTGTTAGTTTAAACGTGTGCCATGTTAAAGTTGCGCGTGCAAGTTTGCTTATTTACGTATATGAGAGTAATGAATTAATGCTTAGAGTGTGATTTAGTAATGTGTTTAACAGTGTAAAGGCCTCATGGCATATACGTTTAAAGAGAAAGGCCTGTTCATTTTCTTATGTTAGCTAAACGTTGTAGGCCGGAAAATTATTTCCCTTGGTAAAGGCTTTGGGTTACAGGATGATGGAATATCTTAGAGAAGAGAAAAGTTTTTCGTTCCCATGTTTCTGTTGCAGGTGCAAGGACATTTAGCTCGTTAGTGAGACTAGGTCTTTGTTTTAGGAGTTAGGATGGTACGAGAAGCCAACAGGGGAGTACATTGGAATGTGCGGATGATACTTTCAGCGGAGAAGGTGCCTGGGACCCAAGGTCAAGCTGACCATCGTTGGATGAATTACAAGTCTCACTGGAAAAGAACTGGAAGAAGATCTGGCTGAAGAGGTGTACCGAAGGGCGTGTTCTACGTTTTTGGGATTTTGAATTAGGGACAGTGCCCCGTGGGTTGAGCAGTTGAGGTTTAGATGGGAAGCTAGAAGGAGCATCTTAGAACGAGCTCTGACTAAGTAAATGTACTTCTTAGGAAGTCTTCACTTCTGACACCTTTTTATTCTCTTGCCTGGGGAAGGGAAATGCTAAGTAGGGATGTCACCTTAGAGATAGAGTAGGGAAAGACTAACTGATTTTCTTCTAGACTAATGATCCCTAATGTAGACATTGGTCTGACTATTGCATTTCTTATGCTTCTAGAGCTTGTTATTCTTTTTGTTTTGAGTTGTATGAGACTCTTACGTAGACTTGCATTTGTTTTAGTACCCATTTATCTTCTTCACCTTGTGCTAAGGTGTCTGTATGTGCAGTTATTTTTGGTTGTAATAAAATCCTATAAATTTTAGATTCGGAGTCAGTGGTCTTTCCTAAATGAGATTCGATTTTGTTAATTATGTATTGAGATTTGAATTTTCTCCCCTCCACACTATTTAGCAGATAAAAAGATCCTGGCGACCTGAGAGGATTCTTGGAGACAATCAGGTAGGCAAGAATCCGGTACTATCACCCATGTAGAGCAAAGATTGCACAAACATACTCAAATCCTGCCATACAATTGTGTTACTTTATATTGTCTTATGTTATGTGAAGTTTAGCTATGTCACGTCAACTAATTTTTGTTTGTGAATTTGATAACAGTGTAGCCAATAAAAGCTGGCAGTTTCAATGAAAAAGAAAATGTGAGGTAAGAAGCTAGAGTAAGTCAAGTAGTGCTAGAGAGTTCATCAACAGTCTTAAAGATTTCCTTTTGGTTTTAATAAAATTGAGTACTCTGGAAAATTAGTATTGAGAGGAAACCTGGCGTATAGCCTGCTTATAGGCTTTCAAGAAGGTCTTGTATTCAGTTTAATGGTTTGGTGGTATTTGTGCCACCACTGACTCTCAGCTTTTGCAGAAGTACATTTAAGTTTATAGAGAACATTTTTATACCAATAAGCAGATTCTATTCAAGATTTAATCAGTCTTTAGTAAATGGGTGAAAATGAGTGTAGCGGGCTGGAGACCTGTGTGCAGAATTCCCCAGATTTGAAAGAGGAATCCATTTTAAGTAAACCAGATTTGAAAATGCATTCGAAATAAAAACTAATCATCCAGTCAATGTTTTCTCCTATAAAGGATGAGCTTGTAGGTGAGGCACAGAGCCTTAGGAATTCACTATGATAGTGGCCTGTTCATCCGAACATGACAGTATGGACTGTCATAATGCCATTTTCAAATGAGATTATGTAGTATCTATGTTGGCAAAAGTTATGACATACTCAAGGTTCTGTCATTACTTTGGGGATGGAATGTGCATCTTTGGAAGGGTAGAGCGTTATGACTGTTATTCCCTGGAAGCTGTCTAGATGAGTAGTAATAAATACGACGTTCCTGCATCTAATCTGTGTTGTGGGTCACTTCAATTGGCGACTCGTTTGGGATTTAACTACTCATCTATATACCCATGCGTGTGAGATTTCCCGCTCTAAGAGACTACTATCTGCATTTTTTCTGTGGGACAGAAGAATCCAAATTAAACAAGTGACATGTCGGAGTCACTCGGAGGATTTTGTTAATTTTGCCGATGGGACATTCTGTCTCGGCTTTCACCGCTACGCTTAAAAACATGTGTATTGAGCTGGTTTCACTGCGAGAAAGGAATTTCTTGTTTAGCAGTGTCAGGCGGAATTTCTTTTGAGCGTCAGCGGTCTTTGATCCTTCGCCCTACCTGCGCTGTCAAAATTCGTAGTGTTGCTGCTGATCCGAGGTTTGCAAACTTGGTGTGTCCTTCTGTGGTGAGAGCTGCAGCTGAGCGAGCCGTTGGTCTTCACTGGTTCATGCCGGGAATCCATATGATGACGTGGGAGGTGTGATCGGGATGACGTGGCCACGTCTGCTACGCCCCCAAGAAATTCCTTGTGATTGAACGTCACAAGCGAGAGTGAAAAACGATCGGATTCGCTTCAGGAGTTCCAGTCAGTCAAGGAAGCGAAGAAATATTCAGTTATTCTGGCTCACCATTTGTCCCAGCTACATTTCTCAAAAACGAGGAGGATTGCTGGTTTTTGGTCATCAAAAAGGTACTGTTGGTTTTTTTTCAGCGAGCTTTTCTGCATTCAGCTCTACACATCAGTGCAACGTATATTTCTTCTATCTAAGAAACCTATCAGCATCGTGTGAGAGCCACCGTGTGGATATTTTTAGTAAAACGCTATGATAAATTGTGAACACAAATATCAATCTTCTATGGTGCAAGCTTAAATTCAGTATTTATTTTAATGTGTAGAACAGATTTAATGGTGAGTGGGAGAAAAATATTTGCAAAAGTACCAGTGTTGTGAAAGGAAGGGAAAGTTGGATCCACATTAAACTGCATAGTTTAGTTAAATTGTATTTTTAAACGAACTCAAATATCGCTCTTCTAGGGTGAAAGGTCAAGTTCAGTGACTATTTTAATTTATAGAGCAGATTCAATTGTGGGCGAGAGAAAAATATTTGCAAAAGAAAAAAAATTATCGGTGTTGTGAAAGGAAGGAAAAGTTGGGTCTACATTAACTGCATAGTTTGGTTAAATTGTATTGTTAAATGATGCAAAATGTACAGGCTCCCGCTCCTTTCTTACAGCTTCCAGGGGACCCACCAGTAGAGTGGAAAGTGTGGTACAGGGCATTTACTAAATATTTAGGAGCTATTGGTGGCCTTAGATGTAGCGCTGAACGCAAGAGGTTCGTTCTGGAACACAACCTTGGTTTTGAGGGTCAGGCAGTGTTAGAACACCTACCGTTACCTGAAGTAGCAGAGAGTGATGAACCATTGAATGAGTACGATCAAGCAATATCTATGTTAGAAAAACAATTTGATGTGGAAAAAAGCTTAGTAGTAGCCAGACACAAGTTTTTTACGAGGGAACAACAAGTTTCTGAAAGTATTGTATCGTATGTTGCTTCATTACGTATATTGACTTCTGAATGTGAGTTTGAAAGTTTTATGTCTCAGCTCATTAGAGACCAAATTGTGGTTCGATGTAGAGATAAAAAAGTTCAACAAAAGTTGTTAACATTGAAAAACCCTACTTTGGAAGAAACGGTCTCCATAGTCAAGAGTATAGAGTTATCTCAAATGTCATCAAATGAGCTTAGATCAGAGAAAGCAATGGTTGGGGTTGTCAATGAAGGGAAAAATGTTGCAGAAAATAATAGTGGGTCTGAGAAAAACACCAGTGAGTGTAAAGGGAAACTGCCTACAAATAGACAGGATAAAAAACAGTTTTATGCTCAAAAGAGGAATGTGTGTCCCAAGTGTGGTTTTCCTTCGCATTTCCCAAATTCGCGTATGTGCCCTGCTAGGAATGCTGCTTGTAGAAATTGTGGCAAACTAGATCATTTTTCTAAGGTGTGTACTGCTAGGAGAAATGTTAATGCTGTGTGGGAGGAGTGTGGGAAAATGGAAAGTGAAACAGAAGTTGTGAGTTCCATGAGTGATTTAATGCTTGTTGTCAAAGATGATTGTGAAGAGTGTGCAGATCCTATGGTTGATATAATAGTTGATGGAAAAAAGGTGAAATTACTTGCGGATTCAGGAGCACGTATGACGATGATTACGGAAGAGTTGTTTGGATCGGTGTGGGGCGATAAGCACCTTGAACCTCCTGATAGGAGTCCTGTATCATATGAAGGAAGGAAGATCCAGCTTAAGGGTTTTTTTGAAAGCACATTAGTTTTTAAAGAGAAATCCATAACTGGAAAGATCTATGTTGCCATAAAAGGGCTAAACATTTTAGGGTGGTATCACCAAGGTTTATTTGGAATGACCCTTAGACCAGGCACAAAGGAACCGGTGTCCATTGTCAGTGAGCCTACTAGCATTGAGGATTCTTCCAATGTGGGAAGAAAATTTCCCAAGGTTTTCTGTGACACACTAGGCTTAATAAAGGGTTTCAAACATCTTATCAAAGTAAAAGAGGGTGCTGTCCCAATTAAACATAAATTGCGAAATGTGCCTTTGAGTGTTAGGGACGATTTGACGAAAGAGTTGGGAAAAATGTGTAAATCAGGAGTGATTGAACCCATTGAGTCCTCTTTGTGGTTAAGTCCATTGGTGGTTACCAGGAAAAAAAATGGTAATCTCAGGGTCTGCATTGACTTGCGCTGTCTAAATAAAAATATTTGGGTGGACTCACACCCACTTCCCCGTATTGATGATATTGTAGCTAAGTTCCAAGGCTTTAAATGGTTTTCAAAGATAGATTTATCTTCGGCTTATCATCAAGTCGAACTGGATGTATCATCAAAGCATTTGACTGCGTTTGTGTCTCCATCTGGTACGTTCCAGTTCAAAAGAATGCCGTTTGGGTTAGCATCGGCGGCTTCCGTATTCCAGCGTATTATGGAAAAAGTCTTGATGGGAGTCAAAAACACTGTTGTTTTTCAAGACGACATTCTCGTGGCAGGGGTTTGCAGATCTGCACATGACAAAAGTTTATTTGAAGTCTTAAATAGATTACAAGAAAGGGGTATAGTGGGAAATTACAGTAAATGTGTTTTTTGTGTGGAGTCCATCGATTATCTTGGACATTGCATTTCTGGAAAGGGAATTCTGCCAAGAATAGGTTTGATAGAGTCTATTGTCAAGGTTCCTTCTCCTAAAACTAAAGAGCAAGTTTCTTCCTTTCTAGGAATGTGTGAATTTTATGCTAAATTCATTGCTAATTTTTCAGCAAGGACTGCCCATTTACGTGATCTCTTGAAGAGAGGTACAGTGTTTGTGTGGGATCAAAAATGTCAATTTGATTTTGACAATATTAAGAGTGAACTGGGCTCATGCAAAATTCTGACTCCATTTGATCCTTCTTTAGAAGCTATTGTATCGGTGGATGCAAGTCTGGATGGTCTTGGTGGAATGTTGACTCAAATGGAAGGTAATGTTGAACATACTGTTGGTTTTATCTCTCGATCTTTACGGCCCAGTGAAATTATTCTGTCATTGAGAGAGAACTTTTAGCTTGTTGTTGGGCGGTTGAGAGGTTTAAAAGTTTTCTGTGGGGTAGATCCTTTAAGTTAATGACGGATCACAAACCTCTTATTCCTATTCTTAATGGTGTGGTAGTGAAAGACCATACTCTTAGGATCACTAGATTGAGTTTGAAACTCCTTCAATATAATTTTGTTAGTGAACATATTCCTGGAGGGAAAAACATAAGACCAGATTTACTCTCTAGATTGCCTTTACCGGAGGTGAGGAGCGAAAGTACTGGAGAGGAAGATGAAGAATGTTTAATAGCAAGTATTGATGTGTGTAAAGAGGGGTGTTTCAAGGAGGAAGAGTGGCTTGATGCAATGCACTCTGATTCGGTTCTCAAAGAAGTGAGAAAATGTATCATTAATGGATGGCCTAAGGAGAAAAATCTAGACAGTGATTTGCAACCTTTTTCAAAAGTGGCTGATGAACTCTCTCTAGAAGGTGGTGAGATGATTCTACGGTGTGATAGATTTGTACCTCCTGTAAGCCTGAGAGATCGTATAATTAGGGCTGGACATGAGGGTCATCTTGGGCAAACATGCACAAAACGGAGAATTCGGTCGATTTATTGGTGGCCTTCGATGGATCGACATATAGAGGACATGGTGGAGAGGTGTTTTACTTGTTGTGCCAGTGACAAAATAATCAAGACTGTTTGTCCACCCAAAGTGAAAGTTGACCTACCGTCTGGACCTTAGATGAAGTTAGCACTGGATTTCATTGGGCCGTTTAATGTTCTGTCTAACAAATATAAATTCGCCTTGGTTATCGCAGATTACTACAGCAAATGGTGGGAGGTGTGTTTCATGTCTGATCCCAATACCAATGAAGTTATCAAGTGTTTGGAAAGCGTTTTTGCAAGGGAAGGTTTTCCAAAGGAGTTAGTGTCAGATAATGGGGTACAGTTTGTCTCCAAAGAGATGTCCAGTTTTTTTAATCAAGCTGGTTACATCCTGTGGAGGACGGAGAGTGAGATGGGAAAAGATAGCCAAATCCCAAATGGAGCTTGGTGACATGTACAGGGAGATCAATCCGCTTCTAAAGCAAGTATTAGACCCTGTTTCCGCGGGAAAAGATCCCCTTGACATGGATATTATAGGCTCCACCCACGCAGAGCTGTGTGCAACACTAGAGGGACACTTCCACCAGGGAACAAGGAGGCAAATACAAAAGTCCAGAGAGAGATTCCTCTGGTTCACTAAACCCTGCAGAGTGGCAAAGTTGTCACTCCTAGAAAATCTAAAAGGGGGGAATAAGACCTTGATTAAGGAGGCAAGGGGCCACTATAAGAAAATGATCACAGATGCCAAGAAAGAATGGGAGTATAAGAGATGGGAGGAAATTTCTACTTCATTAAAGAAAAGGGACTCCAAGGCTTTCTGGAATCTGGTTAAATCCGGCTCCTCTGCTTCCCAAGTAGCCGTCCAACCTAATCTAGGGGAAGATGTATGGCGCCGGCATTTTCAAGCCCTTTACGCCAGTAACTCTATAGGCCAAGAAAACCATGAACATCCACCTAGGCAAGCCCTTTCCTTGATCACGGGTGATAACGATTTATGTTCACTAGGTGAGGTTGAATTGGCGCTGAATAAAGTCCTTCCAAATAAGGCACCCGGTCTAGATAGAATACCAGGCGACCTGTACAAGAGCGAACGGGTTGTATGGGTTCCCTACCTACAGAATCTTTTTAATGCTATTTTATTAGGAATGCCACCGCCCCATACCTGGGCTGGGGCTGAGATCATCCCGATACACAAAAAGGGCTCGCCCCTAGACCCGGCAAACTACAGGCTGATCAGCCTAATAGACGTGGCACAGAAGATTTTTGCACGTGTTCTATTGGGGAGGCTCCAAGCTTGGATGGAAGAGTCCAACATTTTGACTCCTCTACAAGTGGGCTTTAGAGCTAAAATGTCAACCATAGATCAACTCTTCAGATTCCAGTTGATATATTGGAAAACGATCAAACTGGAAGGAGGTAGCCTCTACCTATCTTTTGTTGACCTAAAGTCCGCTTTTGATATGGTAGATCGATCCCAGCTATGGGACCTTCTGAAGGGGATGGGCATTCCTCCACACCTATGCCACAACATGGAAATCCTACATAAAAACACCTATGCTAGGGTAAGGTTTGGCCAAAATGGTGAATTAACATCTCCTTTCCCTGTTGAAAGAGGTGTGAGGCAGGGCTGTGTGCTGGCACCGACCCTCTTCTCCCTTTTTCTAAACGGCCTTGTGGAAGAACTGCTTGCCCTAACAGATATTGATGCACCTAGGCTATCAGGTAGGAAAATACCAGCATTAATGTTTGCAGACGATACTCTGCTCTTGTCTAAGACAGCAATGGGTATGGAAAGAGTTTTGGAGGGTTTTGCATCATTTTGTAGGAATAGGAACCTGGTTATTAATGTCAACAAAACCAAATACATGGTTCTGCATGCTGATACCACAAATTGTCCCATCCCAAAGCTGGACGATTTACCGTTGGAGCGTGTATCGGTCTTTGACTATCTGGGGCTTACACTAAGTAATAATATGGACTGGGGACCCCAGATTCTGAAGGCCAATTTGAAATTGGCCCAAATCTCTGGGGGAATCTTGAAGATGTATCGGGATAGCCCGATAAAATTAATTGGTCCGCTTGTAGAGGTTTACAGGGTACAGGCAAGAGGTGCGGCGACCTATGGCGCTGAGCTTTGGGGCCATAGTGCTGTCCAGTCCTTAGCTAAGTCAGAAAACCATTTTATGAGACAACTTTTAGCTTTACCTAAAAGCACCCCCCTACAACCTCTGAGGATGGACCTGGGAATTCAGCCAATAGTCGATCTGGTTGCTTCCCGACCGGTTATGTATTGGCGCTGTTTGTGGAGCACACCAGAACTTAATATCTTCAGGGAGGAATTAAAATCAATTATGATACTCCCAGGGGCTGGTTCCATTTCATGGCTCGCTTATATTAAAAAGTTTTTAGGTGAAATTGGTAGGGAGGACCTATGGCATAACCCAGAGGCTTGTGTCTCCCTTCCAAAAAAACAGCTGGCAATAATGATTGAGGATCATAAATTGACCCAAATATTACGTTCTGATCCGGATGCTAATTTGACCTCTGTATTTCTTGAAATGAAACTAAGCTACAGCTTTGAGCCCGCACTTGATATGATTCAACCTTTGCTTGCCAAGAAACTCTATATACAATTCAGGCATGGTTCCCTACCCTTATTCTGTAGGACGAATAAATGGGTAGGCTCAACAAATCGTGTTTGCCCAGGGTGTAGCTCGAACGAGGAATCAGAGGTCCATGTGTTATTCTTTTGTAAGGCCTACAAAAACCCACGTAAAAAATGGATTATTCAATTAGCGAAAAACATTGGGGTAAGCAATTACAGAGACCTATATAGGGTAATGAAATCTGATACCTCCCCCCTATTTGTCACAGTTACTGCGAAATACCTCTTTTCCATGTGGGTAACAAGAAAACATTTAGTACTGTAACGCCTTCTTCTTTTTATATTTTAAGTCGTGTTTACTTTTTTTTGTGCTAAACATCTTATATCTTTTTAGGAATACTTAACGAACTAAATTATTGTTTTATGAGAGGTTTTAAAGATTATTGAGTGTACATGTAGAATCTTTTTAAATGTGATGTCTGCACTTTTATGGTATTTTTACCGAAATAAAGTTTTCTGACTGACTGACTGGTATTATTCATCGGCGAGTGGCTCTTTACCACCCACAAGGGAATGGTTTCATTGAGCGCATGAATCGAATTTTGGTGGATTGTGTGCAATGGGCGATTGCTGGAAATATCGATGTCAAAAGAGCGGTACAGAGTATGTTATGGGCTCATCGTACCACACCGGGAACTGAGTTTAGCAAAAGTCCGTTTGAACTGTTGAGAGGGAGAGTTGCTACGTTCAGTATGTGTCCGGCTTGGATGAGACAGTGGGGACTATCGTCCACGTCATATGCATTATTCTCTCAGGAAAGAACGAAGAGAGACATGCATTCTCTTGTTCATGAGAAAACTAAGGTGGAAAAAAGTAATTTCGGTCAATTAAAGACAAAGTTTTCACAAAGAAGGGTGGTCCCATAAGATTAAGGAGGGAGATTGGGTTAAGATTAGGAATCCTCATAATGTACATAAAGGTCTTTCAAAATTTAGTCAACCTATGTGTGTTGATGCTGTTGCACGTTATGCTGTGAGAGTAAAAGGGAGGAATTGGTGGAATGTGTCCAGGATCTATAGAATACCTGATAAAGTTGTACATCAGATGGGTCTGAAACTCAATTTTGATCATGTTACAACTAAACCAGCATTTGATGAGAAGGAGATGGTATTGAGGGGAAAGGGTTCAACCAGCAATGGTGAACCTCAAAATATGCCTACTCCTTTGGTGAGGAAGAGTAGCCGTAGAAGATCGGTTCCCAAACGTATGGACTTAAGAAATGTATTTGCAAGGCTAAACTTCAAAACATGTACACTCCTTTAGTGAGGATGAGTAGGAGACGTGTTCCCAAATGTATGGACATTTGAAATGTATTTGCTGTTCTAGTATTTTCTCTTATATTCTGTATGTTTTTATATTCCATTTATTATTTTCTTTAGTTTTATAGTCTGTTTATTTATGCTTATAGGCAATTTTGTATTAGTTGTTTTAGGGTATTACCCAACTCAAATGTTTCTGTGAGGAAGGGAGATGTTGTAGTATCTATGTTGGCAAAGGTTATGACATACTCAAGGTTCTGTCATTATCTTGGGGATGGAATGTGCATCTTTGGAAGACTGTTATTCCCTGGAAGCTGTCTAGATGAGTAGTAATAAATACGACGTTCCTGCATCTAATCTGTGTTGTGGGTCACTTCAGATTACTAAATCAAACAGCTAACCTGCTATATGAGTAGTGACCTTAGAATGTAGTTGCAAGTAGTATGAATGAAACAGAGTAAATTCTTGAATACATATGACCTGGTAGTTGATCAGATGTAAGTTCAAATCTCCTAAGCTGTAGGGAAAGTTTGAGACCTATTAAAAGAGGTTATAACTTCACCAAAATCTGAAATAGTACACTAAACGACAAGAACATGTAAGACGAGAAATAATATATATATCAATTGGCAAGATGTCTGACTAGGAGGTAGAAAGAATAGATTTAATAAAGATAGGAATGTTGCCAACACTTTTTTTTGCCTCTCTGGTTAAAGCAGAAAACTAGGGGGAAGGGCTTTGATAAGTTAGGCACCAATCACTCTTTTAACATGGTCTTTGTGATGCATATTATGTCGAAGGTGTTATGGACCATGAGATTGAGGTGGAGTATTTAGGTACAGAACTAGAATCAAGAAATTGAACCTTCAGGAATTAAGAGCTGCTCAAAGAAGTTTGGATGCCAAGACTTACCATGCTGTTACTAATAATTAAAAACACAGTGGTTCGCGGTAGACTTATTTCAGTACAAACATTTCTCAGTCCGAGAATGCATAATACATCCAAATGTAAATTTCTTAACAAAGTTAAGACATACTGAACCAATGCCAAAGCATTTATTTATAAATAATACAGTACTCAGTATTTAGAGTGCTCCAAATAGTGATCACGCTGTGCAAGAACAGTCCGTAGGTAAGAGGTGACAGTCCGTAGGTAAGAGGTGGGTACACATAACAAGACCCATGACTCTGGACTACTGATTTTTTTTCACTATAGAGGGTCAGTGAATCTATCTATTGTCTATATTTGATAGTGTATTGAACTCTATGGCAACTACGAGGTCATTATCAGGATATGAGTTTTAAGAGCATTGTGGTCTGGAATAAAATCAAGGCACAGTATTACGCATAAAATGATATAGAATGGGTTGGTTGAGGATAATAAGGAAGTAAATCAGAAAAGAATTAGATATTTACTAGGGCCTTAATAGCCATGATAAATAAGAAGAGAATGCAGGGTGCATGATCAACTGCACTTTCAAGATATTGAATCTATAAATCAATGGGCTCACCCAGTAGATAATTTCAGTCAATCAGATGTGGTAGGGTGTGGGGATCCATAATGAATAATAGGAGACAATTGGCAGAACTGTGTGACAATGAAACAATGTGCCAAAATGGTAAGTGAAGCAAATACTTACAACTGCACCAGTCGGATAATGATTCTAAATCAATATATAATGGGATGTTAGTAATAATCCACAGCAGTGTGGGATAGTAGACAAGATTCTGGCTTCCTTCTTAGGTCTTAATCTTGAAGTTAGAGGGAAGGCGGTGAAGAAAAGGAAGTATCTGACTGTGAGTACAGAGTAGCTGTCCAAAGATTTAGCAGTATAGCTACTCGAATTTCAAACAGTGCCACAAAGTAATAGCAGAGTACCTAATACCATGTATCGGGCTGACCAGTATTGGGAGCAAAGTCAAAATGCAGGAAGGGCCGGGACCGAATCCCCATTCATTTTACTTTTGCTGCAATGCCAAAATGCGAGGATGATTGAATGGATCATGTGTAAGGGTATGAGCAGGGATCATTAGGCACATCTGCGTGAAAATGCTAGATCGCGCCCGGATACAGGAGAAACTCCTACCAGGAAGGAGCCAACCAGGGAGGAAGATGATTATACAAGGGATCGTAAAGCCAATTAATACCAGCCTGACTGTGAGCAAAAAACATTGAATGCATAGTCAATACTTCTACAATGATGAGAACCATGAAAAGTACATGGACTTCAAAAAGATACAATCCTGGCTCTTCCTGTGGTTTGCATTTGCTCCCAATACCTGTCAGATCAACAAAATACAGAGCACAATTGCATATTGTACAAGTAGTCATTGTAGTATCAAAACAAAGAACAAACCAATAGAACAATTAATAATAAAAAATAATAAAAATGTAGAAAGATATAGCCAAAATGATTCCAAAGGAAGGATTCCAAGGCGTAAGCCAACAAGTGAAACCTAGTTCAACTTAGTGGTACTGCATAAGATATTAAAAAAGTGAAACTTAGACATGTTTGGAGGCCTGGCAACAGTGCTTAATTTGTAAAATATTAAGTGCAGTTGCTCAAAATCTTTTAGGAGGCCCCACCCACTTTCCCGGCTCTGCCTGCTTCCTCCAGAGGCTCCACCCACTTCCTTTATTGGTTTCACCCACATCCACAAGCCTCAATACATCATAGCCGCCTCTTCACATCTTGAGTTCCGCAAGAAGCTGAAGACCTGGCTCTTCACATAAGCACCTCCGGGACCTCACACCTACACAGCTGCCCAAGTGCCTGGATACACTCTCGGGTGATTAGTGTGATACACAAATTAATATATCATAACATAATGTAACATATGGGAAGCTTATGACAACAACTTAAAAGTGAACTCAAATTAGAGAATGTGTGTAATTCTCAAAGGAAATGTCATTAGAGGACTTGAGGCAGCTTTGCAAACTAAATAGAATGTGCTTGTACCGTGGTTTTTAAAAGATAGGAAGGGATGAAGGAAGAAATACATTAAAGAAGGCAGCAACAAATTCAGACAGGAAGGGGAGTACTGAAGTGAGGAAATATATGAGTAACGGATGAAAGAAGGAAGAAATAAGAAAATAATGTGAAAGGATGAAATGAAGGAATAGAGGGAGAAACTAACTGAATGATGTGTGATGGATGAATGGAAAGAAGAAAGGAAAGGAGCAAGATAAGCATAAGGAAGAGTTGACGATAAGAAAGGAAGAAATTAAAGAAGAGGTGAAGGAAGGAGGAGGAAAAAAAGAAAGTAAGGAAAGAATGGAGAAAGAAGGAATAAATGCACCAAGGGAGGAAGGATGGGGATTGAATGAGGGTGCGAGGAAGCAAGAATGGAATGAGGGTGTAAGGAAGCAAAAAATGAGCATGCGCTGGCACGCGCGCATGCACAGTTTTCCCAGAGTCGGCGCAGAAGAGGAGGAGGGCAGCCCGGGGACGCCGCAGCCAAGGTAAGTGGTTTTTCTTTACCTTAAACTCTTTTTATTTAAGTTTTAATCAATTGTTAATAGGGGGGGTGGGAGGCAGGGGTTGGCCAACTCCACTCCGCCGCGGAGTGTGCCGAGATTTGCCTACTCTGTGTTCCCCGCGGAACGTGGAGTAGGCAATTCTCCGCACACTCTGCGGGTGGAGCGGAGGTCTCCGCCCCGGGGTTAACGTGCACACCGTAGTTAGTGGTGGGCCATGAGCACTTTGAATGCACCATTAGAGACCACTCCAGGTCAGTGCTGATAAAAATGCATGCTTCCCATTCTTTTAATTTCAGAAAGGCAGGGCAGAAAAATAATACTTCCACAGATTTAATTTTCATAGCATCCTGCTATCAACCCATACTATGAGACCCAAGCGCAACCATCATCCGGATTTAACAAGGCAATCAATTAGGGTGCCCAGATTTTCAAAAGGAAAAACCGGGACAGGCACAGACGTAGAAATAGGACTAAATGTCCCATTACATCTCAGGGCATCAGAGGTGATGCCAACAACTATAACCATCTCCCTCCAAATCCCTTCTCCAAATACAGAGAATGATTGGAATAAATACCTCAAAGGCTTATCGGCAAACCACTCTGCTCTCCCTTTATTCATTTCCCTCCAACAAGGGCACGTAATCCTTTGGGTGACCTGAGAAATCCTAGAAGATGCAACTCCCTGCTGCAGAGTTGACATCCTGTCCTGGACTGATTGTCAGAGACATCCAGAGCCAACCGATCCATCCTTGAGACCCAATACCGTTTGACCACCATCATACCCGAATACTGCATATTGGAAAAATCTGACACTTTAAAAATTGCATTTAAATCATTAACGACGTCTGTTGAACAATGTTTTTTTCGTTCTTTTCCAGCATATACATACCGTCAGAATAATAGCCAAATACATCACAATTCAATAATCTTGCTCAAAACAATATACATATTAATTATTGATTTAAAAAAAAAAAAACGGATGGAAAGGGAGGAAGAAGAAATACCTTACAATTCTTTGCTACCATGTCCGGGACGTCTGGTTACCCAGGTGAGGTTTATATTATGCCCATAGAAGGTGAGAACCCAGAAACGGTTCTTCTTCATTGTTCCAGAGGATGCTGTCGTACAATAACCTCCATGACAGTTCTGAATTATAGAGTGCTCTCCGGTGCTTTCTCGGCGTAGAAACACAAAATGATGGTGTCCCCAGCAGAATGTGATGAGGGGCCCCAGAGTCTCGCATATGTCACAAATATGCAGTAAATGGCTGAGGTCGACTTAGACTATGAAAATTTAGTGTGAGAAACCCCTCTTCCGCCTCCAACGTGCAGTATCATATGGTGTGCATATTGCATGTTTAAGTGAAAAGGGAAACTGGACATATTTCAAAACAACACCCAACGTTGAGGCGGTGTCATTACATTTTAACCGTGACGCAGAATGAGGACCAAGTGCAGGGCAAGAGATATCGAGTGAAAGGACAGCGGTGGCCCCTACAATAAATCTGAAGCGCAGGCCCTCAGCACGGGAGACAGGAGATTAGAAGAACGTGCCTAAATACCAGATAGTTAAGTTATCTATTTTTTGTGCGTGAGGCTCTTGTTGCTTTTGTGAAGCAAGTAAATGTAATATATCAAAATTATACCTGTATTGACGGCACCGGTGCTCGTATATTTTCACTCATGCTGGACGTTGTAAATTGTAAAATGTTTATGAACAGTCCTGCACACTTCCAGCCTGCCGTGCCCCAGCTCAGCCAAAAGCCCGGCCCGCCCTCAGCCATTTTTCAACGGAAATGAATCAATACCCTGTGAAAGGCAGGTGCGATCTGCTCACGAAGTGACATCACTAACATCAGAACTTTTTATTGTCGAACGAAAAGATAGAAGTTACTACCATTTTTCAGAAATACTGGAACAAAAATTATTATAAAGTAGAATATACAATCGACTTAAGGGGCTTCTCCGAAGAAATTCTTCGAAAACAACTTGAAGTAAGCATACCACATATAGATATTCTCACACTATAAATAATTTAACTTGAGTGAACCTGTAGGTCTATAGCCCGTAAACTCTGTTGTTTCATCTACAGAATTCACTACGTTGCAGCATGATGAATAAGTAGCAATTTTCTACTAGAAATATTGGAATGAAAAGTTAAAACAAAAGGTAACGTGGTTACAATACAGCCACCTTTCTTAGCAAATATTCATTACCGGCTAATAATGACGTATTGTTTAATGGCACTTTGTAGAATTTAATGTTGCGCCCTCTATGAATTTAGTAAAGAGATAAAAAAAACATGAAGCAGACTATATATACTTAATATACCATTTAGGACAAGAAGACAGTTTAATCTATAGAACTCACTGTTGGGTCCATTTAAAATCAAGTATTTGAATTTTCTACTTATGTAACAATATCTATGTACCGATTGAATATATTAGAGTCTCAGTAGGTTTCTGCTCTATCATTTCAGTATTTCTCGGAAACAATTCTTTTAGCTACAATTAAATAAGCATTTCACCCAATGGAATCTTTCTCCTCAAGTAAGTGGAGTGTTTATACTCATTTATATAAGTTCAGAAGCCATATCACACCTAATGACTGTTGTCGTCCGATATAAGGTGGATACCTATATGGGGACAATTCATAATTGTCTATTGAGTTAGAGTCTACATAGTAACGGGGTCCTATGTAACCAGAGTAATCTTTGAATATGATATAATATATGTCTGGGATATGATAATCATACAAACAGAATGACAAGGAGCTCTTTGTAACTCCACTAGAGCCCATAAGATAAAAAATCTTTTTCCAATTTGTTCTTTTATCTCTCTTTTTCTCTTTATCTGTTTTTCTTTTTCTCAACTTTCATCATCAATCTTTTTATTCTTTTATGTCTTGTATTATACACATTCACGTGTTTTGAAATGTATTTTTTTGTATATAATATGCAGTAAATGTAAATAGGCATGGTTTATGTATATATTTTAAATAGGTTACATATATTTATATTTGTGTTTGTGAAATATAATGTGAACTATGTGTTGCTTTTGAAGCTGCCAATATATTGACACCACAACATAAATAATAGACTGTTATAAAACATTGAAAATTGAATCATATATTGTTAATAGACAGATATTATAATATAAAATGGATATCATTATACAATTTTTTGATATTGAACTCTATCTTGTGAACATGTTTAAATGAAACTATTGTACCGTGACAATTATTAAGGATATATTATATGTGTTTCTTAAGAGCAATGACATATATCAGATAATCGAGGTGCATGTACTGAATATTAATAAGTAACCATTTTGTTATTTATATAATTTCTTTTATATTTCATTTAGTTTTTGTGCAATAGACGGTTTCTGATGAAGGCAGCAGTGCCGAAATGCACGTAGTTCCCATTCTACCACTTGCCATCATCCAGCTGTTATCTTTTTCATGTTTCGACCAAAATAATAATCATTAGATATCCTTATACTGATGTTCTAATTGGAAATATAAAGCTGAAATGTCCTATGGATCTAATCATGTTGGTCTATATATGAACAGTTTGAACTTGTTGAATATGGTTTCAGCAAAAAATACTTAAATGAATGAGCTAATTAAGCTATTTATATAGGAAAACAAAAGCAAACGAGGAAGGTGCACCAGTAAAGAAAGTCCCGAAAAATCGTTTTTTCGCCTTGAAGAAGTTTCGTTGTGGAACGAAACGCGTTGGCTGGTTCTTATCTTTTGAAACTAGAAGAAAATAAAAAGGATATACTTAAGAATACCTGCTTGGATTGGGACTTTCTTTACTGGTGCACCTTCCTCGTTTGCTTTTGTTTTCCTCATCTGACCCCCAGTGGAGTTGTTCTACGGCGTACTCCGGAACACTTGTGCACAGGAACATATACCATCTTGAGACTTTGGGATTTTAAGTGCTAAGCCAGTAGTCAGCCGTAGTTCTGTTTGTTCTAAGCTATTTATATAATTTATATAAAAAAAAATAAAACTAAAAACAAAATTTATTTTGGATCTTTCTATTTGTGTATATCATTTATTATGGTTACTGATTTGTTTGCACCTAGATTATGCTCTAATTAAATAGAAGCTTGCTATTGGTTTTTTCACATAAAGATCACTAACGTGATGACCACGCTCTTTCACTTTCAGTATGCCTGGACCAGGGTGGGACTGCCTATGAAACATACCAGGCTGCAGCCACAGAACAGGAGAGCAGGACATTTTTATAATTACCGGACCATCGATCTGCCGGAGGAGAAAAATCACATAGACCCAGCCCGGTGAAATAAGTGTTGATGCTGAGCACCGGAAAGCTCTGGCACAAATTAAGCACTGCCTGCCAATCAGCATTATAAGGATGGGCAGGGAGATTGTTCTTTGTGTTGGTGTGTACCATAAGGCACTTCGCTGAGTGTAGTTGGGCAGCATTCTTAGCCTCTGGATGTATTTGGGTGGGGATGGCCATAGATAGGCTCCCCCTTTGAAACACTGATTGTGTGCATCTAACACAGAGGCCGTGTTATGAAGTCCCTGCACATCAAAAGTGAGAGATCAGGTGGACAGAACCAACCATGCATTAAGAGAGTTGAAATAAATATGAAGTAATGACCTAAGGAAGCAGAACTGGAGTCCAGCCGCTCCTAGTGAGAGGTGTTTGAGTCAATCATCGTACTTACTGGGCAATAAAAATGAATTCAATAAAATAACAAAGCACCTCACAACTGTGCAAGCATTAAACATCATTCAAAACTAAAAATGATATATATGGCCCGCATTAATTCCCATAATTACACAGCAGCAGGGGACTGGAAAAAATAAATTTACATTTTAAATAAAAACATGGTCTACAACTAGCAGGCTATGCCACAAACACCCCAAGGACAATAGTAACAAAATATCGGTATAATTAGTAATAACTATCTGTGAGCTAAAATGAGCGTTAAGACCCAACGAAGATTAGAAAGCTGGAATCCATCCCTTCAGTTCCAAGTTTCAAAGCTTATCACTCTTTTCTGTCATCACCTTTATTGTAGAAGAGTTTGAGGACAAACTGTATATCATTATTGTTGGTGTGAAGGGTTACAGTCTGAGAGAATAGTAAATTATGCACTGATTTTACAAATGTATTGAACAATCATAGGAACAACCATGGGTACAGTTGTGCTCCAAAAGTGTACTTACTTAAGGAGAGCGAAAACATTGCCCAGAATGATCTTGACTTCCTTATTTTCTGCAAATGATGCAACCATTTAACTGATACTTCTTTACCCCGATCACCTACTTTGTTCTCTACATGAAATACTGTAGTCAAGGGTATTGAAAGCTTCTGAGGGGTATAAGAGTATTGCGCAAGTTGGCCTGGCATTTGCTGGTCACTAGTTATAGTGGCCACCTTGCACCAGTCCAATTCGACTCTTATGGTAGATAGGTTTAAGACAATCTTTTAAAGAAAGCTATAGTAGTGGTAGCTGTGTAGAGCAGCCTTCAGGCTAAGTCTCAGAGGAATGTAAAGCAGCTTGTTTTACCTTATAATCTCTTGAATTACCAAATGAAAGGACACCACACAGGTATATATATCAAATATATATGTATTTATTTCTAGACACACTCTACTAATCTCTTTATGAGATTAGAAGCCAGGAACACATTCAAATATCAATGTTTCACAATAAGTTAAGCACAAATATGGCTGGGGCCCTAGGGGCGTACCAGACCATATACTAAAAAAGAGGTTTAGGAAAGTCGACTTGCAGATTGACAAGGCCTAGGGCCTGTAGAATCGCTGGGGCTTCACTAATGCAGTAAAAGCAGGTAAGTAACAGACCCACGGGAGACACATGCAGTGTGAGAACACAGCCGCGGGTTCCCTATTGATTACAATGGAGCAAGTCGCAGTTTGATTTTTTAAAGTTTTAGGGTACTTCGAGGAAGTCTACAAGCAAGCCACTTACAAAGTAATTTGAGGGCCAACACACACTAGGCCACCGGAGTGCACGAGTTACCTCACCCAGGGAAGCCGGGTGCATAGGTGTCTTTTGTTGTCGGGTCGCATCCCTGTTTTCTATGAAGACCAAAGAAGATTTGCTGCTTGCGAAGACTGAAGAAGTGTCCAGTGGAATCCATGGCTGGATTCAAGATGCTGATGACCTGAAAATTGATGGGGCAGTGTTCATAGTCACTTGCCAGTGACCCGGGGCCAGGAAGATGGATGCCCACGGAAGTCGGTTGATTTCAGGTGATCAAGGGTGTTTTGATTCTTCGCTCACGAGGTCCAGGAGAGATTGACGATGACCAGAAGCTGGATTCGGAGTGTCCCACAAAGTCTGCAGCTGACTGCGGTGTCAGAAACTGGATTGGAGCCAGCAAGCCTTGGCAACAGCAAGTTTTCTGGAAAATGAATTTAGTCAATGGTGCAGACCAGCAAGGTCTGAGGGATCCACCCAGCAAGGGTGAGACAGGACAGGCCTGGAGCAACCAGGGGAGCACTTTGAGTTGATAAGAAAGTCTTCGGGGGACCCACAAGCCAACGGGCAAGGGATCGCAAAGATGCCTCTTGAGGAAATGCTTCACAGGAGCCCACGGTCACTCGGGATGGGGTGGGCCTCTGATTTTCACTGCAAAACCTGCTGGATGCTTGGGCCACAAGTGGTCAAAAGCACAAGTTCATAGAACATTGTGAAGGGGTTGCACTCGACAATAGTGCACGGTTCCCAGGTATTGCGGTTTCTCATCACTCGTGGGGTCCACTCACCTCAGCTATGCTGGGGACTCACAATGGTCGTCGAGAAGTCACGAAATCCACTTCCAGGGCTGCAGGGACTTTGGACTCTGGTGGGAGCGGGAAAGTTTGCGACCATTGATTAGAGTTTTTGGTGCCTGCCAAGCAGGGGAGTCACTCCTTGACTCCAAGGGAGATTTTTCTGTCTTCCAAAGGTAGTGGAACGTCGAAGGGCCAGGATTCTTCTTTGTAGAGTGTCATCCAGGGTTATCTACTTTACAATGGCAAGGTTTCCTATCTTATACTGAAGATAGGGGAGGGACTAGCTCTAGGACCACTCCTCTGAGAAGGTCAGGATAGGGGGTGGTTACACCCACTTCGCTTTGTCCAGTTTCGCGCAAGAACAGGGACAGGTAGCCCCTGAACCAGTTTGAGCTGGCATATGCACAGAGGAGCCTACTGCTACCCCAGTGCAGGACTTCAAAGCACTCTAGAAGTTAACCCACCCAGCCCCAATACACTAAATCCTGTCTGGAAGGTAGTGACACCTCCCTGTGACAGGATGCCTATTGTTGGGCCTCCTCCACTGCGAGTTTCAGTCAGCAGCAGAAGGGCAGCCCAGTGTCTGTGCTGGTGGCATCCATTTTGTGATGTCAGGGCTCTTTCAGATTTCTACCGTGTTACCACAGTAGATACATGCCGTCCCCTCTAGAAGGGTGGGATCATACTCCCACACATGTTACTGGTGTGGGGGTATGATTCCAAGTTGTTTGACACCAAACACGACATGTTTTGATGCAGTCATTCCAAAGTTAGCATTTACCGGTAGGTTATAATGCACTTAAGAGTATATGGTTTAACCGCATCCACAAACAGCCTCAAGGAATAGACCCTGCCAGCTGCAGAGGGGTCCTGCTCATGCAGAGGCACTCCCTCACATTGTAAACCAAGCACCCAGCCCTCAGGATTGCTAGGGCCTGCCATAGGGGTGGCTGATAGGTTTATATGTGTGTGTATGGTGAGATATAGGAACCTATACCTTAATGTGGAGTGCTAACACTACCTCACCCAGGCTGCAGTAGCAGGCCTGTGGTATCAGATTTAGTCTGCTCCCCAGGGGTGGCATAATACATGCTTCAGCCCCTGGTAGGCCTGTGAAGTGCCTTTGCCCTAGGTACCTAAGGTACCATATACTAGGGGCTCATAAGGTACCACAGTATCCAATCACCAGTGCATCTAATATGCACACCAAGTCGTTTAGAGAGAACAGAGAGACTGTGGCCCTGATTAGCAGGGAGCCAGGCAGACTATAGCCAGAAACCAGTATATACATCAGAAAAAAAGTGGGGGCAACATAAGTGCAGATCCTACTCTCCTACAAGTATCAAGAGAGCTGAGCCCTATTTGTACATAATGTCAAAGATGGACATTCCAACAAGCAACATTGACTCAGCGTCTGTCCATAATTTAAAGTCAGATTGGAAGGAGCCCAGATGGTTACCTGATTCATTCATCATTCAAAATGTGAATTACATTTTTACAAGCAAATGTGAGGGAGTTGACCCACTGTTCCTCTTTCTATGTGATGTGTTTTATTTGCGTATGCTCTGGCAAACAGATAAAGGAGTGTCTTGCAAAACCTAACAAGTGAGTTCTTTGTTTTATGAACCTTGGTGAATTCATTTGAAGCAATAAATAACTATAACAAAACAAATAACAATTAATGAACAGATTTTTCAAGAGAAAGTGGAAAACACTTTCCCATATGAATGCGTACCTTTGTGTAATCACTAGCAAGAAATCCCTGCTGGAAGCCGCTGAACATTGTCAAAGGAATCAGGAGACATTGCCGTTTATCTTTCAGTTGCCGAAAGGTAGCCATAAAAGACATGCATATGGTCAGATTTTGGTCTTCCTTTTCATGACCTTCTGTGAGATTAATTTGATCCAGAAATAGAGCAACTAGAAGCACAGCAAGCACACCACAGCCTGCAAAGCAAATACCAGAACATTGATGAGCAAAGTCTATTTGAGATGTCAAATATCAGATGTAATAAAACAAACAGTACACGTGGATGTTTTAGCTAGTTTGAAACATATAGTACATCAGCTGTGGGACATACAGACTCTGTACGTCCCAGTACCCAAAATGGAGTACTACCACTGACCTCATAAAAATAGCCTCCTTTATTACAGTACATTCTACATAATTATCATACTTATTTGTTGTTGTGCCTATGACATTTCCTATTTAAATTTTGGGTTACCATTCTGTGATATACCTTTTGTTTTCAAACACTCCCTCAGATGGATTAAAAAATTCTTAAAATACTAATGAAGAACTGTGTTTGAAATATTATAAGCAGGAAAATAGTAACGCTATATGTACAAAATGAAACAATTAATTTAGATTCACTATCTGGCTGTAGAAAATAAGTAAAGGAAACCAGTTGACTTTTAAATTCATTTGAAAGAGGGATGTTGTATTTGGAAAGTGCTCTTATAGACACATAAATGTGTTTTTGCCCAGATTTTAAAGTATGTGTCAGTGTTACATAATTTGCCTAATTTCTCTGTGATCAACTTTTTAGTTCAGAGTTATCTGTGAGGTCTGATCATTTTTTTAAATTAATTCCCAAATTAAATTACATGTTTAGGTTTACAGCCTTATTCTGAGAAACCAGTTCCCATATTGTTTGTTTCAATTACAAATTTTTCATTTGAACTGCAGTTTGTCCTTGTCTTAAGTATTCTCCTTGATGAATACAATAGGTTAGTAATCTATGGTCTCAAAACCTTGCTTGAAGTACAGAATTAGCTGAGTTTTCCTTATGGTATAGGGAGCTTTCAATCTGACCATGTGCTAACTATCATCTATAAACCTCAACTGGGTTATTGACAACTGCATAAAATAAAATAACATGTTTTCACTTTGCAAGAAAAAAAGGTAACTTTGATGTGTCTTCAAGGTATGTGAATCTACAGACTTCAATAGACTGCACTGAGGGGGAGTTTGTGTATGTGCCACACAATTCTGTATTTAACTTTCTTACTGGCATGTGTTCTAATTGGAATGCAACAACCCAGCAGTTGTAAACATTATATCAGCAGGTTGATGTTTTGTAAACACTGGCACCATATTTTATGTTAACTGATACTAATCGCATTTCAAAGTATTCACTGCCATAAGAGCTCAGTCAACCATGCAATTGCTAAGCAGTGCTGGGGAAATTAAGGTTGATGCATGCTATGCCCCGGTTACAGGTGGATAATGTACACGGTGAAATGGCCACAGGTGGCAACTCTGTTTATTCAAGCACTACTTTCTGACATTCTAGTGAAACAATGATAGCAAAGTATTTCTCAAAGGAATCTTGGAATAGCTCTTGTTACTTTGGTTAAATGACATAACTTTGGCTAAGACAAAGTTAGCTTGATATTGAATGAGGGGCGAAGGGCATAATCCTTCAAGCAGAGCCTTCAGCATCTTCTCATTTTAGTCTGTTCTACTAACACCATTGGGAAAAGTTTGAACCGGCTGAATACAGGGGAGAAAACGTCTGATTAATTAAAATCATTAAGGTTCCAGGAACTGGATGGAAAGTGTAGAAATTATCTGTGGTTTGCAGAGAAAAAAGCAGTTTCTTAGCAATTCTTTAATCGCCTAAGAATTATAGCACACCTCATACAGCATGGTTCCATCCAGGATATTTCCAAAAAA